>NC_050084.1:10052024-10661342 GCF_009764565.3 Dermochelys coriacea | reverse complement strand
GAGGCTGTTACCCTGGAATAAAGGTGCCTTTGGAAATGGATTAACTGATTTGGTATAAGGCACTCGTATTCCAAAATAAGAGCATCCACACACTGAGCTAATCAGGAATAAATTAATCTGCTTTGAATTCACATCCCACTTTATTCCAGATTAATTTTCTTGTGTAGACAAACCCTAAATTTCATTCAAAGACAACCAGATTTAGACTTCTAAGTCACTTACATTAGTGGCTCTCTACCTTTCCAGACTACTGTACCCCTTTCAGGAGTCTGATTTGACTTGCGTATTTCACCTCACTTAAAAACGACTTGCTTACAAAATCAGACATAGAAATACAAACAAGTGTCACAGCACACTCTTACTGAAAAATTACTTGCTTTCTCATTTTTACCAGAGAGCTCAGAGTCTAGGATTTAAACCATTCACAACAGGTAAACAAACGGGTGGGGAGAAGGAAGGCGAGACAAAGGAAAGACAAGTGTGCTTGCATTAATTAGCTCATTATCCTCCTTCAAAACTCTCCTTAAAACCAAGGCCTACAAAAAAACTTGACAATGATTCGGCTGCTAATATGCTGAGATCACAGCCTATCATGCTGACCAATATTATCTCATTGTTTCTTTATGCTCCTCCATCTGCCTGTATCCATCTGTTCTCTCGTCTTATACTTCAATGGTAAGCTCTTAGAGGAGGGACCATCTTTTTGTGGTCTGTACAGTTACTCGCATAATGGAGTCTTAGTCCATGAAAGAAGCACCTAGGTACTATGGTAATACAAACAACAACAATTGTACAGATCCAGATGGGATTTATTGTATTTCCGGGTATCCTGACATTTTGAATGGTATTTTGGGTAACCACACTATGCAATTTTATCAGATGGTAAAAATATCTTTGTTGGAATATATATCTGTTACAGTAAATACTTAAGCCCTTGTGATTAATTTATTATATTCCAATGAAACCACTGGATTAGTTCCTTACTGTCCCTGTTTACGTTCACGGCTAGGAGAAAATAAAGAGATCGTGAAATTGGCAGGACTCTAGTATTATCCATGCACTCATTGTTTCTCTCCTAACTAAACATCTGTGATTCACCACAGATCCCAGTAGTTACAAGGCAGCATTTAACTGCAAATGTAAGTAGTGTATATACATTTCCACTTCCCTTTACCCTTGGATAACTTTTGAACAAAGGCTGCTAAAGACTACACCGGCTGGGTTTACATAACACTGTTACATGCTCTTCACAAACAACCTAGAGGACATCAATTATTTCATATAGGAGTGGGAACAACCAGTTAACATACTGATTTATGGAGAGAAGTGTTAACTGGGTCCCCAGCTTTCAAAGCCCTTTGGTCTGTCAATAAGCTACAGTAGAAATTTTCATTAAACTTGCCTGTACCTTCACCAGAGGTTTGCAAACCTCTGCAGTGTCACTACTTGTTACATATCTACATGGAAGTCATTTATTTCTGTGTGAAAGCTGAACTCTTTCATCTTAGTCATGCATTACTGAAGAACCTCACCCTGCAGACCTGAAGGTCAACTTCCTGAGCATGTTGATAAGGGGAGTAGAGAAATAATTCATGAATGCTAGGAAAGTACCCAAAGACTGAAATAGAATGACACTACGCCATTAATGAACCAGTTGTGCTATAGCAGTGTCTGTCTAGGATGGCCACAGACTAACGGGAGAATAATATACTCTGCCTGTCTATGGACTCAGGATATCAACCATTAGAACATAAAAACAGCCACACTGGGTCAGACCAATGGTCCATCTGATCCAGTAGCTTGACTTCCGACAGTGGCCAGGCCAGATGTTCTTGAGGTAATGAACGGAACAGGGTGATTTCAACTGATCCACCCCATCATCCAGTCCCACCTTCCGGCAGTTGGAGGTTTAGGGACATCTAGAGCATGAGGTTGCATCTGTGATCATCTTGGCTAATAGCCATGAATGGACCGGTCCTCCATAAACTTAGTTAATTCTTTTTTGAACTGATTTATACTTTTGGCCTTCACAGCAGAAGTCTAGCAGAATAAACCTCACTCATTTATATACCAATGTACTTGAATGGCTTTTCCTATACTCAGTGTACTTATAGCAGACCTGGTTCTCAGCTAGTGTAAATTGGAGTAGCTTCATTGAAGTCAATAGAACTATACTAATTTACACCAGTTGATAATTAACTCCATCAGCCTGTTCCATAATTAACTTGTGATACTCTCATAAAGCCTACCTGCAATACTCAACAGATCTTTACGCTATACTGTACATATTTTTGCGCCACACTTCAAATCCTCAAGCTAATGCAGGTCAAGCTTGGGAGTAAATGGGGATAACCAGACCCGTTTAAAAAAAAAAACGTTAAAATGCTTCCCTGTTTTTGGTCATTTGCCCACTTCTAAAACCAAATTCAACCAAAATTTCTATATGGTTCTAAAATGTTCTGGTCTGGTTTCTAGCCAAAGTTTCCCTAGTATTTCAGGCCCTTTCATGGTATTTCAGACCATGATCAGAAACAGAAGCCCAGATGGAAGTTAGGCACCTAATCATCATTGAGGATCTGGGCCAAAATGTTGAAAAATCTCAAGAGAAAGCTGTGGTCATGAGACTTGCAATTCAATGTTGTAGACTCAAGAGCCTGAAATGAGAATCTAAATATTTGGGTGCTCATCCGCATTCAACCAAACATTCCGAGGTCCACCCATCACCACAAAGAAGGCCTGGGTGAGAAATCAGTTTCACAGGGTTGGAGTGTGATCCCATCAGGACTGCTTCATATAAATAACTGCTCACCAGTATGAGTAAGGTCACAAATTGGAAGATAACTGTCTGCTTAGGACTCCCTGGGCAGCACTATCTCAGGGTGTCTTCCTGGGCTACACAAAGCTGCTCAAATATGTATCCAATTAATTACATAAAGAACGATGTTGAGGGGTTTTTTTAAGATTGGTGCAAGCTGCCCAATGAATTAAACTCATTCTGACATTTACAGCGAGCAGAGTTCTTATTGAGCACTTGGCAGCATGAGATAGAAGCTACGTCCAACTCCAGCCAGAAATTCGGTGGGTTCTTTCACTAGCAAGGAGCACAGGAAGGAAAGAATCACATTGGCTTCAAATCGCTCTTCGCTTAAGCTCTGAAAGTGCTGGCAATAAACTGGCTGTGTCTCCGAGTTCAAAAGGAGATTTGTTCTCGCACTTCACCTTGGGGATTTAAGAAGGGTAAACAAGAGCAAGCCAAATTTAAAGGTGCCCAAACAAATTTTGAAAAGATACCTGATATGATGTTCAGAAGGCCAGACACCCATACTCAGATCACACCTGATCCTCAGTTGGTGTAAAAGGAAATACATTTATTTATGTTAGCTGAGGATGTAGCCTGCTGAGTAATTCCTTACATTGCAAACATTCTCATTGGAGTCAATGGGATTTGTTTTGGAGAAAGGCCCTATGGAATGAGTGAGAATATCAGAATCTGACTCACAGTGATCAAAAGATTAGGTCTGATTCTACACTAGATTACACCACTGTAAATCAGGAGTAAAAGCACTGAAAATCAGTAATACTACACCACACTACAACCAGTGAGTTCAGAATGAGTCCTACAGGATCCATGCATCAGTAATACACCTATGACTCTAGATATTGACTACTACAGTACGGTACAAATTCTGATCTCAGTTATAGCACAGCAAACCCAAAGTACCTCCATTGACTTCTTCAGCATAAGTGAGATCAGAATCTGGCCCATTAGTTGCTTTTAAATTACATTGTTACCAATTCTCAAATTCTTAAAAAAAAAAAAAAAAAATTAAATCAATACCAAAATTGCTTTTCCCCCCACATCTCTGCCCCATAGCATTTTGTTAATTATTTACCTCAGTGTTAAAGGCTGAAGGAGTACAGGCAATTTGACTGACAACTCAAGGTTCATGATTTGCAACAGTTTGGCTATCAGCAACCAACAATACCCTGAAAAAGAACCTTCGCCCCCCGGGCCTAATCACTTAAGTGACTGGAAAGAAACAAGGTTATCCATGGTTTCAGAGTAGCAGCCGTGTTAGTCTGTATTCGCAAAAAGAAAAGGAGGACTTGTGGCACCTTAGAGACTAACAAATTTATTAGAGCATAAGCTTTTGTGAGCTACAGCTCACTTCATCGGATGCATGCATCCGATGAAGTGAGCTGTAGCTCACGAAAGCTTATGCTCTAATAAATTTGTTGTCTCTAAGGTGCCACAAGTCCTCCTTTTCTTTTTAAGGTTATCCATGTTGCTTTGCCAACCCACTTATGAACCTTCAATGACAGACAACCTTCCTCAGACAACAGAAAAAAAAAAAATCAGGTTTTCCCAATGACACTGACCTCAAGGGCAAAATCTGGTGATGGTGACTCAAAGAAGTGTCAAATGAAAGGCCTTCAATCCCTGAGCACGGGCTTTATCGCCATTGGTGGGGATTGCAGAGCAGATCAAAGGACACAGACATCCTCAGAGTTTGATAAATGGATTCGTTTATGTACTTTGTAGTCCAACTTCATTCCTCCATCCTAGCTCAATATTGTGCTTCATCCTTTTGAGACTTGGAACCTATTACCACTTTTTAAAACGTCCATGCTACTCTATGATATAAATCATTGTGTGATGTTTCGGAATTGTTGGTGAACTAAGCTTGCAAAATAGACTTAGTAGATTCAAAGCTGTCAGTGTCTCCTTGTCTCTTTCATTCTGTATATTGTAATTTATGACCTGTATCTCTCCGTGAGACTTTCCTTCCCTCTGTACTAATTTGGGAATAATTGAGCACAACTGAATAGGCCTCAGGCTAAACACCTGGGAGTTGAAGGTGATCAGCGGCTTGCAGGATTGGGCCTAAAAACAGGGCCTGATCCTGGTGTATCTGGCTTCCAGAGGCAAAACTCCCCTTGATTCCAATGGAAGAAGATAAAGGCCCAGAGTAAGCAACTGGATAGAGTGTCTTTCTGGTCTTTTTATACCGCCTTTCTAGTTCCTGATAAAAATATACAATGTTGTACAAGCATGATTGCAGTTATACAAAAGTTTCCAGAGACAAGGTAGGCTGCCGAGACTCATCAAGCCCTCGGATCGCTACCCCTTCCTGCTTCTCCACGTGGGCACCAATGATACTGCCAAGAATGACCTTGAGCGGATCACTGCGGACTACGTGGCTCTGGGAAGAAGGATAAAGGAGTTGGAGGCGCAAGTGGTGTTCTCGTCCATCCTCCCCGTGGAAGGAAAAGGCCTGGGTAGGGACCGTCGAATCGTGGAGGTCAACGAATGGCTACGCAGGTGGTGTCGGAGAGAAGGCTTTGGATTCTTTGACCATGGGATGGTGTTCCATGAAGGAGGAGTGCTGGGCAGAGACGGGCTCCATCTTACGAAGAGAGGGAAGAACATCTTTGCCAGCAGGCTGGCTAACCTAGTGAGGAGGGCTTTAAACTAGGTTCACCGGGGGAAGGAGACCAAAGCCCTGAGGTAAGTGGGAAAGCGGGATACCGGGAGGAAGCACAGGCAGGAATGTCTGTGAGGGGAGGGCTCCTGCCTCATACTGGGAATGAGGGGCGATCAACAGGTTATCTCAAGTGCTTATATACAAATGCACAAAGCCTTGGAAACAAGCAGGGAGAACTGGAGGTCCTGGTGATGTCAAGGAATTATGACGTGATTGGAATAACAGAGACTTGGTGGGATAACTCACATGACTGGAGTACAGTCATGGATGGTTATAAACTGTTCAGGAAGGACAGGCAGGGCAGAAAAGGTGGGGGAGTAGCACTGTATGTAAGGGAGCAGTATGACTGCTCAGAGCTCCGGTACGAAACTGTGGAAAAACCTGAGTGTCTCTGGATTAAGTTTAGAAGTGTGTACAACAAGAGTGATGTCATGGTGGAAGTCTGCTATAGACCACCGGACCAGGGGGATGAGGTGGATGAGGCTTTCTTCCGGCAACTCACGGAAGCTACTAGATCGCATGCCCTGATTCTCATGGGTGACTTTAATTTTCCTGATATCTGCTGGGAGAGCAATACAGCGGTGCATAGACAATCCAGGAAGTTTTTGGAAAGCGTAGGGGACAATTTCCTGGTGCAAGTGCTAGGGGAGCCAACTAGGGGGAGCGCTTTTCTTGACCTGCTGCTCACAAACCGGGTAGAATTAGTGGGGGAAGCAAAAGTGGATGGGAATCTGGGAGGCAGTGACCATGAGTTGGTTGAGTTCAGGATCCTGACGCAGGGAAGAAAGGTAAGCAGCAGGATACGGACCCTGGACTTCAGGAAAGCAGACTTTGACTCCCTGAGGGAACAGATGGCCAGGATCCCCTGGGGGACTAACATGAAAGGGAAGGGAGTCCAGGAGTGCTGGCTGTATTTCAAGGAATCCCTGTTGAGGTTACAGGGACAAACCATCCCGATGAGTCGAAAGAATAGTAAATATGGCAGGCGACCAGCTTGGCTTAATGGTGAAATCCTAGCGGATCTTAAACATAAAAAAGAAGCTTACAAGAAGTGGAAGGTTGGACATATGACCAGGGAAGAGTATAAAAATATTGCTCGGGCATGTAGGAAAGATATCAGGAGGGCCAAATCGCACCTGGAGCTGCAGCTAGCAAGAGATGTCAAGAGTAACAAGAAGGGTTTCTTCAGGTATGTTGGCAACAAGAAGAAAGCCAAGGAAAGTGTGGGCCCCTTACTGAATGAGGGAGGCAAGCTAGTGACAGAGGATGTGGAAAAAGCTAATGTACTCAATGCTTTTTTTGCTTCTGTTTTCACTAACAAGGTCAGCTCCCAGACTGCTGTGCTGGGCAACACAAAATGGGGAAGAGATGGCCAGCCCTCTGTAGAGATAGAGGTGGTTAGGGACTATTTAGAAAAGCTGGACGTGCACAAGTCCATGGGGCCGGACGAATTGCATCCGAGAGTGCTGAAGGAATTGGCGGCTGTGATTGCAGAGCCCTTGGCCATTATCTTTGAAAACTCGTGGCGAACGGGGGAAGTCCCGGATGACTGGAAAAAGGCTAATGTAGTGCCCATCTTTAAAAAAGGGAAGAAGGAGGATCCTGGGAACTACAGGCCGGTCAGCCTCACCTCAGTCCCTGGAAAAATCATGGAGCAGGTCCTCAAAGAATCAATCCTGAAGCACTTAGAGGAGAGGAAAGTGATCAGGAACAGTCAGCATGGATTCACCAAGGGAAGGTCATGCCTGACTAATCTAATCGCCTTTTATGATGAGATTACTGGTTCTGTGGATGAAGGGAAAGCAGTGGATGTATTGTTTCTTGACTTTAGCAAAGCTTTTGACACGGTCTCCCACAGCATTCTTGTCAGCAAGTTAAGGAAGTATGGGCTGGATGAATGCACTATAAGGTGGGTAGAAAGCTGGCTAGATTGTCGGGCTCAACGGGTAGTGATCAATGGCTCCATGTCTAGTTGGCAGCCGGTGTCAAGTGGAGTGCCCCAGGGGTCGGTCCTGGGGCCCGTTTTGTTCAATATCTTCATAAATGATCTGGAGGATGGTGTGGATTGCACTCTCAGCAAATTTGCGGATGATACTAAACTGGGAGGAGTGGTAGATACGCTGGAGGGGAGGGATAGGATACAGAAGGACCTAGACAAATTGGAGGATTGGGCCAAAAGAAATCTAATGAGGTTCAATAAGGATAAGTGCAGGGTCCTGCACTTAGGATGGAAGAATCCAATGCACCGCTACAGACTAGGGACCGAATGGCTCGGCAGCAGTTCTGCGGAAAAGGACCTAGGGGTGACAGTGGACGAGAAGCTGGATATGAGTCAGCAGTGTGCCCTTGTTGCCAAGAAGGCCAATGGCATTTTGGGATGTATAAGTAGGGGCATAGCGAGCAGATCGAGGGACGTGATCGTTCCCCTCTATTCGACACTGGTGAGGCCTCATCTGGAGTACTGTGTCCAGTTTTGGGCCCCACACTACAGGAAGGATGTGGATAAATTGGAAAGAGTACAACGAAGGGCAACGAAAATGATTAGGGGTCTAGAGCACATGACTTATGAGGAGAGGCTGAGGGAGCTGGGATTGTTTAGTCTGCAGAAGAGAAGAATGAGGGGGGATTTGATAGCTGCTTTCAACTACCTGAAAGGGGGTTTCAAAGAGGATGGCTCTAGACTGTTCTCAATGGTAGCAGATGACAGAACGAGGAGTAATGGTCTCAAGTTGCAATGGGGGAGGTTTAGATTGGATATTAGGAAAAACTTTTTCACTAAGAGGGTGGTGAAACACTGGAATGCGTTACCTAGGGAGGTGGTAGAATCTCCTTCCTTAGAGGTTTTTAAGGTCAGGCTTGACAAAGCCCTGGCTGGGATGATTTAACTGGGACTTGGTCCTGCTTTGAGCAGGGGGTTGGACTAGATGACCTTCTGGGGTCCCTTCCAACCCTGATATTCTATGATTCTATGATAATAAAGGGACAGGCTTATTAAAAATCACATTCATTATGATAATGTGCTAGGCACTGCACACACAGAGAGTAATTGACAGCTCCTGTCCTTCTACACTATAAATGGACAAGACTGGTGAGGAGGAAGAGAAAGGGATACAATGGACAAGACTTGGCTAAGGGAAGCACATCGCTTCCCTATTGGTGGTGTTATGGTTTGATTTTTTTTTTTTATTGATTTGATTTGGTTTGGTTCCAGCCTCTAAAAAAAAGAAAAGGCCTATCTCCGGTTCAAGGTGCCCTCTATAAACAATGAAAGCCCCGATGCTACAGGTGGGCCAATGAGAATATGTGAGGCCCCGGTGACGTCAATGGGCTCTGAAGAGGGTCCTTCCTTGCAGATCCCATTGTAGGACTGGGGCTTTTCCGTGCCACCCAACAAAGGCACAGGCAGCAGTGCCAACTCAACAAGTTTGCTCCTCAGACAAGGAGCCAGCCCTCCGAACTGAAACGTGCCCCACTTCGTTCCCAACCAATGCCTACTCCCTGCCCCCAAAATCAAACTCCACTCCATCATCTGAGCCCTCCCCAAATGCCAGCCCCAACAGATGGGCTGTGCAGCAGGCCCTCATATTCAGGCTGCTTTGTATCTTTAATACATTCTAATGCCACATGAGAGTCACAGAGAGAAATTCACCTCCCAGCGTAGCACTGTTCACTTCACCGGAGAGATTAATTGAGCCCCCAGAAAGCATCACACAAATGTTCAGCTCCAGGTGGAGTCTGCAGCACTGACGGTTAGAAAATTTTATCAAAGGGAGAGATTTGATCTGGACTTCACAGAGAGTCTGAATAGACTGCTGCTGATTTCACTGAGTCACTACAGAACTGCGTATTAAAAAAAGCCAAATGCTTTGTCTGCCCACTGGTGGCCATAAATGAGAACACGCTTAAGCAAACAACAGCGCACCCAGTCCACTGGCTGGATAAGCTAGCCATATACGTACCCATCACATCACTCTTGGGCACCATAAGCAGCCACTCCACACAACGAGACAAGCCACCCTGTGAAATGCTCTGCTGCACTATGTGGCATGCAACTGGAAGTCACTGTTACAGGGAAGAGTTAGTATAAGGCTTTGTTTATGGTGAGCTTTGTAAACCTTTGGATCAGAAGACACTGTCAGATCAACTTTAGGATCAAGGGTCAGATTCTCAGTGAGGGCAAATCAAAATTGTTCCACTGATGTCCATGGAACTACGCTGACGGGACAGGGCCTGCAGTGCAGATTTTACAAAAGCTAAATCGATACAAAGGTTTCGAAGAGGATGATTTTTTTTTTAATTCCATTTGTTTGTTGTCTCATTTGTTCAGATGAGAGTGTTTCCCTGCAGTGCCTGCAACACTAAAACAACATCCCGTGCTAGTGCTAGTGCATGAGAAGCGGAAAGTCAAAGTGAATTGGGGGGGGGGAACCAAGGTGAAACTAACGAGTCCGTGTCCAGCGTTTACGATGATTTTAGCTGTTAAAGTTAACGGCACTAATAATGAGAAGTGAACTTAGTATTTTAAAAATATTTGAGCTTGAATAAGGCAAGAGGTGTGTTTGTATGTGTGTATCTATCAGGGATCGGCAACCTTTGACACGCGGCCTGCCAGGAAAAGCCCCTGGTGGGCCGGGTCAGTTTGTTTACCTGCAGCATCTGCAGATTTGGCCGATCGCAGCTCCCACTGGCTGCAATTCACCGTCCCAGGCCAATGGGGGCTGCGAGAAGGGCGGCCAGCACATCCCTCGGCCCATGCCGCTTCCCACAGCCCCCATTGGCCTGGGATGGTGAACTGCGGCCAGTGGGAGCCGTGATCAGCCAAATCTGCAGATGCTGCAGGTAAACAAACCAGCCCAGCCCGCCAGCGACTTTCCCTGGCAGGCCATGGGCTAAAGGTTGCCGATCCCTGATAGATATAAAATCTTTTACCAAAAAATCCCAAAGCATCAAACTAGGCGTCATGACAGCCATCACTGAAATGCTGCCTATACAAAGTGCACAACAGATCAGTGCAGAGAGAGAAAAATCTCTCATCCAACTAATAATGTAGCAGGGGATTGAGGGAGGCAGCAGTTCACCGACTATGGCCTTGCCTACCCTATAGCTATATGACAAATCCTCCTCCTAGTGGAGACTCAGCTTATACCAAGAAACGAGTCCTTTCGCCAGTACAGCTTTTACCAGTTTCCCATACAAAATCAACTAGACCAGCCAAAGGACACTGTAGTTGGTAAAACTGCATCTACCCTAGGGCTTGTGCCAGCATAGCTCTGTTGGGGGAGAGGAGTGATTTTTTTCAGATTCTTACTGGATGCAGCTAGGCTGCAAAAAACTTTTAAGTATAGACCAGGCCTAAGTCAGAATGTAGCCAGCAGGATACCAGCTCTCCAGTGCATCTACTCTTCATTTTAAATAGCATCTGAATAAAGGTACTTCCAGCGTCACAGGGCTGCTTTACTCTTTGCTGCAGTATTGATTGAGGTAGACGAGGCTTTCTTCGGACAACTAACAGAAGTTTCCAGATCACAGGCCCTGGTTCTCATGAGGGGAACTTCAATCACCCTGACATCTACTGGGAGAGCAATACAGCAGTGCACAGACAATCCAAAAAGTTTTTGGAGAGTGTTGGGGACAACTTCCTGGTCCAAGTGCTGGAGGAACCAACTAGGGGCCGTGCTCCTCTTGACCTGCTGCTCACAAACAGGGAAGAATTGGTAGGGGAAGTAGAAGTGGGTGGCAACCTGGGCAGCAGTGACCATGAGATGGTCGAGTTCAGGATCCTGACAAAAGGAAGAAAGGAGAGCAGCAGAATAAGGACCCTGGACTTCAGAAAAGCAGACTTTGACTCCCTCAGGAAACTGATGGGCAGGATTCCTGGGAGGCTAATATGAGGGGGAAAGGAGTCCAGGAGAGCTGGCCATTTTTAAAGAAGATTTATTGAGGGCACAGGAACAAACTATCCCGATGTGCAGAAATAGCAGCAAATATGGCAGGTCATGGCTTAACAGAAAAATCTTCGGTGAGCTTAAACACAAAAAGGAAGCTTATAAGCAGTGGAAACTTGGACAGATGACTAGGGAGGAGTATAAAAATATTGCTCGAGCATGCAGGGGTGTAATCAGGAAGGCTAAACCACAATTGGAGTTGCAGGTAGCAAGGGATGTGAAGGGTAACAAGAAGGGTTTCTACAGGTATGTTAGTAACAAGAAGGTCAGGGAAAGTGTGGGACCCTTACTGAATGGGGAATGCAACCAATGACAGATGATGTGGAAAAAGCTGAAGTACCCAATGCTTTTTTTGCCTCGGTCTTCACTGACACGGTCAGCTCCCAGACTTCTGCACTGGGCAGCACAGTATGGGAAGGAGGTGAGCAGCCATCAGTGGTGAAAGAACAGACCATAAGTTACAAGTAGGGACGTACACGATGTTCACAATACAATGGGCCAGATCCTCAGGTGGTGTAAAGCAATCTAGCTCAATTGTCTTCAAGTGCAGAGAGGTCACTTTACATCAGTTGACGACTTAGTCCAACTTCCTAATTCATCGTGACGGGTTTTGACTTATTCCACTCCCAAACATCTGGTTTTGTCAATGACTGGACCACGTTACTGTAATGAGCTGCAGAGTCTTTGTGCATGGTCTGGCAGAAAAGTAACGAATCAAAGTCTACCTCAAAGACAAAAAACATTATAAAATATGGGCTAATACGAGAAATGTGAGTCCCTTAGAACTCAATGAAGGGATGTGAAAGTAATTGTGGAACAAGAAGAGGTGAGCTCTAATGAGATACAGTACGTTCAGATGCCTAATAGGTGACAAAACATAGCCTAGGTGTCCATCCAGCCCGGGATACCGGGGAAGGAAAGCAGAAAGACTCCAGTGAGACTATTGGGAATGTAATCTAAAAATCTAACCCCATCCTCTCATTACGACTATGTTATTACAAAAAAAGTTCATTTAAAATGTCACACTTCGAAATTGCTGCTGAGGTCCTGCTCATTCAGTTTCCAGCTACTGGGAGCCAGTTTGAATCCCCAGAGGCATCAATTACCTGGAAGCTTTTATGCACACATTTATCTTTCAAAATTATGATTAGGCCCAGGTATTCTATCTCTGGGAAACTTTATAGATGCTTGTAAGAGTAGGGCAGTAAAACACATTGGTATCACTTTGATTCTCAGAAGCTACAAGCTATAGTTCCCACTGGAGGAAAAAGGAATAACTGCGAATAGTGAATTCCCTATTGACTTTGCAGTATAGGGATGGCTTTACCTAATGAAAGAATACACACGCACACTTGTATATATCACTATACCTACCACAGAAAGGCAGCCACCTCTGGGGTAAAACAGCAGCTGTTCAAGACAGGCAGTAAAGAATACCAAAGGTATTTGGAAGTCAAGTGGTCAGAAAGCAATTATCTGAGCTAAAATTTGTCCAAGTCACAATGGTTGGCAATCCTACTGCAATGAAACATACTATGGGATCTTTAATGACTACAGGTAATCAATACCCCCTTAGATTTAGATGTCAGCTAAAATGGGGTAATAGAGGTAACACACTGGTTCTGTGTTATCTCCGTTCTTTACAGGGTAGTGGCTCCTTCGTTTTAGGAAACTGGGGCATAATTTTAAAATGTAGTCTTCTGCCTTCTCAGTTATAGTTGCCTTTGCAAAAGCAATAGCCGCATGAGATACATGGAAAATCAATCCAAACAACTGCAGAGAAAAATGTGGCTCATTGATGACACCAAATTAGAGGTGGTTTCAGTTGTCTGCAAAATGTTCTGGAATTATAGATGAGATTATAGTCAGCGGGACCAGGAGAGTTGTAATATGTAAAGCTCAGAGGATTTTGCTGTAATTAAATGAACCACACGCACATCAATAGAAATATCATTGATGAAAGAAACATCAGACATGGAGAAATTTAGCTTAAGGGTGAGAAAAGCATGCAAAACAGATGGAAATTATTTAATATGCATCATCTCTGTCTCAGCTGGATGTCCAATTAATTCTCCTCCGAGATTCAAAGTGAATTTAAGGATTCTGGGAAGTTTAAAAGTTCTTTGTAAATAAAATAGTAATTTTCCCCCCCTCAAGACCCAACCACTACTTTTTATTCAGGTCACTAGCTCTGCCAAAAAAATCTCTCGGATACTATGTCCCCCTTAATCATATGCTGTGGCCTATCACGATATGCTCATTTGGATCCAAATTGTCTATAATAAAAGTCAGAAGCATAAGAGAAAAAGGCATAGTCTTGTGGTGCAGTTCTGGGACAGCTGGTTAAGAAATGGGTTCTTTTCCCGCAGGACATTTCAATTTTGATGAAAAACCAAAAGGTTTTTGGACAAAAAATGAAAATTCAGTTTCCAAGTTTTCAATTTTTTAACAAAAAGTTGAAATTTTCTACAGAAAGCAGACAGTTTCTGCAGAGTTTTGTTCAGTTGAAAACCAAGTTTTCTTCAAAAAGCAATTTTAATGAGAAATTTTTGACCAACCCTAACTCCCGGCACAGACTTCCTTTGCATGCAAGTCATTTGTTTCCTCTGTACCTCAGTCTCCCATCTGTAACACTGAGATGATAATACTTCCCTATTTCACAGAGATGGGGGAGGACAAACCAACAGAGCCAGGATTTCACTCATCTTTTGCGAGGAGCTCACAAACTGTGATGACAGAGACCATAACAGAACCTTGATAAGTCGTTGCAGAGGGAGGATGAAATATGTGTTCTTTATGTTATCACTGAGACTGACTACATTGCATTTTGACAGACACCACTCCTTGGGATAACTGACTGGTCAGCAGTATATCTATTTCAAGACCGGCTGGAGGTGCAGGCTCTTGGTTTGGGTTGCAGGAGGGTGCTCCACGCTGGGATTGAGAATTTGGAAGGTGGGAGCGGAATCAGGGCTGGGGCAGGGGGTTAGGGTGTGGGAGGGGGAAGAGATGCAGGCTCTGGGCAGCGCTTACCTAAAGCAGCTCCTGGAAGCAGCGGCATGTTCCCCCTCTGGTTCCTATGCAGAGGCAGGGCCAGGCGGCTCTGCAAGCTGCCCCATCCGGTCGAAAACCGGACACCTGGCCATCCTAGTTAGGCAGCTCAGACTAGATGATCCCAATGGGCCCTTCTGGCCTTGGAATCTCTGACTCTTGCACCCAGCACTCCTGGTACGTCCAGCAAAAGCAGGTCTAGCACCATCTAGTGGTATAAAATATTCTTACATACCGGCTTTTCTGACCTACAGTATTTCTTCCCTTTACAATGTATTTGCTTTTACATTAGGCAGCATGATTTTACGTTCTTTATACCCATGTTTGGGCAGTGAGTTTTATTTCCATCTGAGTGCATCAACTCATTCAGAAATATAAATCAATCCAACAGAGTCACAAGGGCCCTATTACAATCCGTAGTTAACTTATCAATTGTACATGGCAAAAATAAATCCTTAGAAACCATAACAACCTGCCGGGAGAGGGATTCATAATATGGGTCTGACATTTTGAGGCAATTTACATTTGCATTGCCTTTCAAACAATTATTTTGGTGGTGGATTCTAGAAGATTTTGAGGGAAAAGCAAGAACCCCCTAAACTAACTGCCATTAATATAGATATGGCTGTTTCTGTGTGCATTTGCATGCCATCCCAGAGTCTTTCAAATTCTATTTAACTTGCAGGGAGGGACTCACCCTTATTCAATGAAATACACCCTGAAGGGTAGGGGATCTCCTTCAGAACACAGAGAATGGGAAGCCTTGAGAACCAGATCAGTATATATAGGCCAAGCCCATCCCTTGGTGAAACAGGCGAAGATGTGGGATGCTGCCATTGTGGAGTGGTTACAGTACTTATTAGTGGTACGGCAACAAGTGAGTTATGCAGGATTTTCCAAGCAGCTGGCAATATAACCCTTCACCACCCCACCTACGATAGTACATTTTGTTTATGCCGCCTGTCCCTGTTTTGTCCTTTTTATAGTCTCCATTCACTAGCTCCCGGCTGAAACACAATATGTTGGTTACTATGGAAACCACCATGGTATGGGCAAAGCTTAGTGGCATCTCAGATCAAAGCACAGAGAAAATTAGTTTGCGGAATGATTATATGATAGGTTGGTGAGTAGAGCATTGACACAATGGTCCCCATACAAAATATCGGAGACTGGCTGTGGCCGCACAGAGGTGACCGGCGTGTGTGCACACCATTGGCATTTGCGCCCCCAGTTTAGATACATGTTACTGCAGAAAATCTACCCCAACGCGCCCCTGTAAAAGGATATTTTGGTGCAGAGGTGATGTTAGTTATCTGTAGATGTCTCACACCATGCTGGTGATTTGGTTTGATTTTATTTTTTTGGTGGCGTCTAAAAAGTAACTGTAGAACAGCACCATCTTGTGGACACTACGGGTACCTAAAAGGAAATAAGCTGGAGAGGGAGAGAGAATTTAGGAGCTCTTTCTCAGAAAAGATGCTAAATCCAGTTTATCCACATAACAGTCAAATAAAAGTGATCAGGGATTCCCTGCTTTATCAAGAACACTGCAGTAGCTAGCAATTCCTATAACCACTGCTGCTTCACCCCTTTACAAAGTTTCAGAGTAGCAGCCGTGTTAGTCTGTATTCGCAAAAAGAAAAGGAGGACTTGTGGCACCTTAGAGACTAACAAATTTATTTGAACATAAGCTTTCGTGAGCTACAGCTCAGAACAGTCGCAATAACTTGAACCACGCCTGCAGCTTGCACCGGACTGCTCCAACAATATTCAGTATTTGCATTTGCTCCTTTACTTGGAATTAGCAGCAGTTCTTCATCCTTTCTGTGGGCCTGACAAGAGAGAGCAGCATCTCTCACTCCAGCCCACTACAGACTGCACTACATGTATATCACCATGTAAAATATGGTGATTAAGCTCTTCTATGCCTGTCAAAAAGTTCAGTGTTAAAGTCACATTTTGAGACTTCACCCTTCAAATCTTCAAAAACACATATCCCCTGGCCAATTAGCCAGAGCGTCAGAAATACACCACATATGCTGCATGTTTCCACCACAGTTTGCACATTAAGAAGCAAATCAGGAAATGTTTGTTGTAATATTGTCCTGGTTTCATGAGGTACTTTTTACTCGAGCAGGGTGGAGTCCTTGGTCACTGTGGTTGAGACACAGCTGATGTGAAAGCAGTTGGAGACTCAAACTGAAAGCACAAAATGTTGCTTGTTTGTCATTTTTCAGGTCGGTTTCACTTCCTGCATTTAGCATGTGTCCAGCAGTCAACACCAATAGTCCTGTCCATCCCCCACCCTGAATGCAGACATTACCTCCCTTGCCATGCAGATGCAGCCTGTCATTACCAATGAGGCTGTGTGCTAGATTCCCTGGGCAAAAAACAAAATGCAACAAATTCGGGCTTTTTGCCTGTTTCCCCACAAAGAAATCAATTTATAAACCATGGACCCATAATCACAGAAGTCAGATATGAGGCAGATTTATTAGTGTTGCTGTATTTAATACTCACAGGACTTGAATTTTCACCATTAGATGGCCCATCCAGTGGGTAGACAAGGTTTATCCTTCTACTGTGATCGCAAGATGTAAGTTATTGCTCTTGTAATGCAATCTGTAACTCAGATTTACTCTTCAAATCCTCCCTGCTCTCAGCCCTCGTTCCTGAGCCATAAACACCAAGATATTGATATATTTGGGGCAAGATCCACAGCAGGTGTAAATTAGCACATCTCCATTGACTCCAGTAGAGAGCTGCCTGCTTACATCCGCTGAGGATTAGGACCTAAAGTCAATGTTAAATAAAACATCCTGCTTTATTATACAGGAAAATCTATTATTAATCTCTTTATAAAGAGAAGAGAAAAGATTTATTTTAAGAGACTACCCAAAGGAATAGCAGAAATTGAATACCTGGTAGAGGCGGGTCTTTATATATAGATCAAATTAAAATGTACTGGAAATAATAGGAATGCTTTAAAATTGTCTCAAGATACGATAGCGCCTATTCAGGGTGAGCTGTATTATGGGCCTTGCTGTACAGGTTTGTCTAAGAATGTGTTCATAGTGTATGTGTGTGTGATTCTCTTATAATAGGATGCAAAACTCATGATAAAACCCCAAACCACAAGAAACTTGCCTGGTGTTGGAATCTGTTACATATGCAGAACAGCTGAGGTTTAAATAAAGACTTCAAATCCTGTGAACAAACTCAGGCGGAGTTTGAAGAGAACATCAGGCTGATTCATTTCTGGCTGTGCATTAAGACCATGAAAAATCTTTGGGGACACATCCTCAGCTGGTGTAAAAGCTCATCGCTTCATCCATCTTAGGCCCTGGTCCTGAGGCATGATGCAAAACACAGCTGACACTCAAAGGGTCTGACTTAGTTTTGCTTTAAACTTTTAGGTTCTTTGGAAACAGAAATTCGAAAAGAAAACTCAGGGGAGCTGAAATGGAGCTCAAGAGATGGAGAAGCTCAAGCTCAAGAGATGGAGAAGGAAACAATGAAATTGTTTGCAGAGACTCATACCCAAGCCAACGTTTATTGCCCAGCCCTAGTCCTAAGTAAAAGATAATGTTTAACAGAGGTGTGCTCAAGCTGTTCATATCTGTTTGGAGCCATGTTTTCTGAAGTTTGTTAGTGGATGTTATATTCAGTAGACAGAGGAGATGGGTCTGTTACAGTTCTCAGCCAGAGAGCCTTGCTCTTTACCTCAAGATGTAGTGATTCATGCCTGGAGGCCTACGGCTCAATTCCTGATGGGCTGGCCAATATGGTGATCATCGCTTGAGAGATTTGGGCAGCTGCAAGGCTCAGAATGCATCTATGAATCCTATCTTTACCCAAAGCCTCAGGGTGTTTTCAATCCATGGTCCCATCACTGAGATAAGGGCCTTCCACCAACTCGGAGCATTTGGCTTGGACCCATCTCAAACTTAACAAATACGTAAACATTGGTTTAGACAGGCCCTATCTTTTCTCTTTGTTTGCAGAAATACAGAGCTGTCCATTTGGCTCCCCCGTGCCTTATGCAATTATCCATCCTATGAAGAAACACTACTTATGTAGCAACGTATGGGGCTAGATCCTAGCTCTCTCGCTCTCTCTCACACACGCACACCGCGTGAGCAGCTATTTTCCCTCACTCCTAAGCCATGGCTTTAATAATTAATTTAATAATAGAGTGTGAGGGGAGGGGAGTATTTCTTCTAAAAATTTCACTCAACTGATTCCACAGCCAGAAACCAAACAAGAGAAAAAACAAATGAAGTCTGCTTGTCATCTCTCTGTTGGAGAGACTGATGTTTTGCAAGAGTTTTATGGTTCATCTATGTCTAATTTCCAGCCTTCTGTTTGAATAAGGATGAATTCTGATTCTCCATCAACTTAATAAATCTAACTCTCTCAGTATTTTCTTTTAAAGGCTTCAGTAATAAATGCCCTAAGGTTACAGGGTGAAATTTTACCCCATGTAGAGAGCATGTGCACCACTTAAGTTACTACTCAAGAAAGATCTTGGAGTCATTGTGGATAGTTCTCTGAAATCATCCACTCGATGTGCAGCAGCAGTCAAAAAAGCCAACAGAATGCTGGGATAGAAAATAAGACAGAAAATATCATACTGCCTGTATATGAATCCATGGTAGGCCCATATCTTGCATGCTGTGTGCAGATGTGGTTGCCCCGTCTCAAAAAAGATATATTAGAATTGGAAAATGTTCAGAAAAGGGCAACAAAAATTATTTGGAGTATGGAACGGTTTCCGTATGAGGAGAGATTAATAAGACTGGGACTTTTCTGTTTGGAAAAGAGACAGCTAAGGGGAGACATGATTGTGGTCTATAAAATCATGACTGGTGTGGAGAAAGTAGATAAGGAAGTGTTGTTTACTACTTCTCATAACACAAGAACTAGGGGTCACCAAATGAAATTAATAGGCAGCAGGTTTAAAACAAATAAAAGAAAGCATTTCTTCACACAACACACAGTCAACCTGTGGAACTCCTTGCCAGAGGATGTTCTGAAGGTCAAGATCATAACAGGGTTCAAAAAAGAACTAGATAAATTCATGGAAGACAGGTCCATCAATGGCTATTAGCCAGGATGGGCAGAGATGGTGTCCCTAGCCTCTGTTTGCCAGAAGCTGGAAATGAGCGACAGGGGACGGATCACTTGATGATTACCCGTTCTGTTCATTCCTTCTGGGGCACCTGGCACTGGCCACTGTTGGAAGACAGATACTGGGCTAGATGGACCTTTGGTCTGACCCATTAGGGCCATTCTTACGTTCTTTATGTTGTGTACTTTAGCCCAGCCTGTGTGTTTCACACTCTTGCTGTGCTCATTACTATATTTTGGAGGAGGAGTGTCAACAGGCTGTTGTGGAAGCTACAGAATGGATCGCCTTTTACCAAATTCTTTTGCAAGGGGTGCTTAGACCTTTCCCTGGCCCTCCCCACAGAGGTGAATGTCACCCATAATGCATAATTCGCTAGAGATCATTCATCTCTCGTCTCTCTCAGCCTGTTGGATTCAAGAAGAATACATGGCACTACATTTGCAAGAGTCACAGAGTACTGCACCAGCAAAATATTTACATGCTAGACATGGGCCCAGACTGCAAACTGGAGATCAAGATCCAGACCTGAACTTCCCCAAAGTTTGGAGTGGTTTTAACCCACGGTTTTGGTTTAGCCCAGTATAGATCAGCTACAGTGTTCAGATCTGCCTCCAGCCTGGATTCCACAATTCTCCGAAGTTCCAGGGTGTTTAGGTTTGGACCCATGTTTAGTGCGCGCACGCACACACACACACACACACACACACACACAGCCACCCACCCCACAGGTAAGTCAACAAGCAAAACACATGTTCGTGCCAGCACTGCAGAGCCTGGCACATTTGCATGTAATTACCCACTCGGAGAGGTGGTAATAAAATCAGCAGAATTTGCGTAAAGACACTCCATTCTACAGACCTTGCTCCAAAACCAACTTGCCCCCAAGAAAATAGAAATGAGTGCAGAAAAATTGCAACCACCAGTGGTTAAGTTACATCATTCCCATTTCTGCCATTAGCTCTGCTCTTCCCCGTCAAATATTAAAAAGCCCTGAGACTGGGCACATTTCACTTTATAAAGGTTAAGCAAATCACTCAATATTTCTCTACTTCCATCTTCAGCACTCTTTATCCCATTATCAGCAGACATTCACACACATATTTCATCTGAATTTTCACTTGTACACACATTAACGCTCTTGGTAATTTGACATACAGGGCTCTTCCCTGCCACACTACTATTTTACAAGAGGTTCTCCATGGTTTTCTAGGAAAAACAGAAATTGGCTTTCGTTGGGGGTTATATTTTATATCTGTGATTTCTCTTTAGACCCCACTTGTGGCTAAGAGCAAACTCTCCATTCTGGTTATTCTCCCTTGATATAGAATCAACAGGCAAGTAGTTAATTAACCCCCTGACTAAACTATATATCCATACTCAAGCCCAGGGACAGAGTAAAACTCCTTATTGAGGGGAGAGGGGTCCACGCCTGGAATCAATTTGGATCTAGAAACTGGGACCTAGACACTGCGTTCAAATTACTAAGGAAAAACATTAGAATCATAAAAGCAAAACAATACAAACCATACACACCTCTGCATATTACTGTAGCAGATGACTTGCCACATTTCATATCACTCGCTGCAACTGCACCCGAGCAGAAACAATTACTCTCTGAGAACTAATGGAGTGCCTCAACAAAAAAAAAATGGTGAAAAACAAAACAACAAGGAGCACAATAGAGATGGGTCTGTACCAAAATCCCAGATCCATGCACCCCGAATTTTAAGTTTAAAATTTGATCTGAATTTTGAACCTCTCTAAATTACCAGCAGTACAGTTCTGTGTACGTCCCTAATTTGTTTTATTGATTTGAATTTTTAAGATGCAACCAGAGCGCCCCATGCAACCCATCCCCTAAATTTAAAGTCACTATATAAAAAAAAAAAAGGACTGCCCAAACATATATATACTTCAGGCCACCCCTCTCCCACCTCAACTAGGTTAGGAGAGGGAGAATGATGGGCTTTGCAATACGCCTATGAGATGAATAGGTCTGACCTCTTGCATTGATCAGAACGTGAAGCATAAAAGGTAAAAACTTTTCTGAGCCATCCTGTGCACCGAGACGTTTGCAGAGACAGAGTTGCATTTTTCAGAGTAGCAGCCGTGTTAGTCTATATTCGCAAAAAGAAAAGGAGTACTTGTGGCACCTTAGAGACTAACAAATTTATTAGAGCATAAGCTTTCGTGAGCTACAGCTCACTTCATCGGATGCATTGCAGATTAAATATTGGTGTGCTAAAATATTTCTCATAAGAGAATGCAGCCTCCGTGTTCACCTAGCAATTTTAAAGGAAACTAATTTTGTGTACAATCACTCCATTCTATTCTTGGTTTTACAGTCTCCATAACTCATTCATTCAGTCCTTGTCTTATTACAGGAGAAAACTGGTGTCAACTTTGGTAATCATTTTTGTGATGTGGACACTTCTCTACTGAGATCTCCCAAACTTGTTTCACAAAGTCCACAAAGCAGTCAGTGGATGGCATCATCTTTAGGTTCCTAGTGACTTGGGATGCTTTTGATCTGCCCACCTAGCAGTGAAAGGAGATGAACTGCACAGCAGAGACTAAGTCTGCGATTTCTCTAATTTTAGGGCTTGTCTATATAGGGAGTTATTCCGGAATACGAGTGCCCAGGCAGGGAGTCAGTCAGGAATAACTACTGCGCTTTAAATTCACACCCTACTTGAATCCAAATTAAACTTTCAAGTGTAGACAAGCCCTTAGATCAAATGGAAAAATTTACTTTGGTGTGGTGCAAAGTATTTTTCGAATCCTATTTACAAAGAAGGATCACGAGCTGCCTTTTTCTCTCCCACAAACATCACCGTCCTCATAGTGACCCTTAAAAGATCTTTTCCCCCTGGATCTGGAAGGTAACAAGCCATCAGAGTCTTTGCAAGTATCCCCTTGCAACACAGATACAGGAGTCCTCCCCTTCCCCAGTATCCCAAGGGCCTCATCCCAGGGTCATGAAGAACTGTGACGTCTACAGCAAACTGTACAATGCGATCATTAAGCCTCTGTGAATCCTCCTTCAGAAAACAAAGGGCGTGGTGGAAACGTGTACTCAGCAATTCTCCGAGTTCTAAAGCTTTCTAGAGAGTGTCACAGCAGGCCACGGCAATAGAATACACTAAAAAAGAACAACTCACCAGAGCTTCCTGTGCATTCTGATGGCTGAAGGGGGAACACGACAGGTTATCCGTGGCTAGGGTGCTACCAGGAGGCAGCAGCCAGACGATGCTTTGACTTCATGCAGTGTCATTCGCTAATTGCATCTCAAGGTAAGCCTACTTTAATAAAATTAGGCCAACTAAATTGCTAACGAAGACGCCAGCAGCATGAATCTGCCTTTTCTTCTCCAGCGCTCCCACTTTGTAATGTCTCCTCATTTTCTCTAGGTTCAAATCCCTCACCAGACATGTTCGCGGTTACCATGGTAACTAATGAAAACCAAATTTGGAAGAAGAAGAAAAAAAAGGGAGACAAAAAATGCTTTTAAGCTCTGGAGCCACCTGTGTGTCTGAGTCTATTAATTCAAACAATAACAAACCATCTCTCAGGATAACAGACCAGGGCTAGACAAGATTTGTGCTGCCTGCAGGCTCCTCATTTGGTGCAGTTTTTTAACAATGCCCCACTACTACAGTTAGCTCTACAGATCATGGGTTCACACTATGATCTAGTCTGAATTGCCTCATTTTTACCTACAGGTCTCAGGCCAGATCATAGGGTGCAGCTACACCCTCTGTTACTGATCCTTCTCTGAGCCTGATCCTCAGAGGGTATGAGCCTAGAGACAGCCATCAGGCAAGAGACAGGCTTTCAAAAGGCACTAGTGATATGGGTGCCCAACACCTTAAGGGCCCAACTTTCAGAGAGTGGGGATTCAGCTCTTTCTGAAAATGTGGCCACTTTAAAGGCATCTCAAAATAGGGACCCCAACACTGAGGGACACAAAATCACTAATTTTTTTTTTTTTTAATCTTGGCCTCATTAGACCTTTCGCTCAGGACAGGGAGGCTCAAGCTTTGGCTCTGGAGTTCCTGGGTACAATACCCAATGACGACCAAGAGCACAGTGGTGGTTTTACACCATGCTGGCCATGGAGCTGAGGTAACTGAATACAGCAGCCTAACTCCATCGTACATAAAGCTGATGTACCGGCTCCTACATCAACCTGCTCCCTGCTGCCAATGTTGGGGAGACAACTGAAGGAAAGACAGTATGGCTGAGGTGCTCCTATGCTGCAGCAATCCCCATAGGCAGCTGATGTACCCTAGAGCAGCCCGCAAGCTGCTAACTTACCTTTGTGCACATAGCAGCCTCAGAATTGGGACAGGAAGCAAATGGAGGCTGGAGGGTGTGGGATGTTTTGCCACCTTTGTACCAAAACCCCCAACCTGCCCTGCGTGCTCTTTGCCTGCAGCCTCGGGTTTAGGCCACCACTGTAGTTAAATATATGTACACAATACACAATTGTATGTGCTGATTTGATTTCCGAGTCCCAGGTTGGTGAGTCCAGCTCAAGTGGCTTGATTTCCCATACTCAGTATAGCTCACCCACATCTGTCTATTTCCCTCTTCACTCAAGTTCTCATTCTACTAATGCAATTTACATAATCATTTCCCGTGGACAATCAAAAGGCAACAAAAAAAATGCAGTACTGTGGTACCACAGAGCTGAAGACTCACAAAGCAAATACTACAATAACTTTATCTGTGGAGCCTGTAACAGCCAACAAGAAAAGGAGTACTTGTGGCACCTTAGAGACTAACAAATTTATTAGAGCATAAGCTTTCGTGAGCTACAGCTCAACACTGCATAATATTTAATCGTGAGTAAACAACAGACCCTGCAAAGCCTTAGTCATCCTGCTCTCCCATCTTCCTCTCACTCACATGGGGTTTGCCAAGGGAAACTCCAACAAGGTGGGAGAGAACCCATTGAGTTCAATAGAACAAGTCACAAAAATAAGGATTTCTCATGAATAAGAGGACTCAAACTTTTATTCCCATCATCCTGATACTAGTCACCTTTAATGTAATTTCCTATTTATAGGAACGATAAAAATAAGTATCAGGATGGGCTAGTTTAATCTTAATCTTAAACTTTCATTTTATACATGCTGTACCAAATCCAAAAGGGATCTCCTCTGGAAGACAGAATGGCCCTGCCGATGGGCTCCAAATCTCATTACCATTCTCCTTTAATCAGACAAATCCATTCCACTTTGGCTGTGACAAAGTTGCCCACTGGTAAGCCCTAAGTGAAGTGGATTTGTGACCACAACTCAAGTTTCCCTAGCATATTTGGCACTAATTGACACCACAGCTGATGGTCTAGGCAAAGCAACTGGGGCCTTGGAGTCTGACCTGCCTTCCCAGCACTGTCTCCCCAGGACAAGGCTGAAAAACAAAATGGATTGGAAAAATATAACAAGGTTTTCTGACTGACAAGACAAAGTATGGGCCTGTCACTGCCCTTTTCCATGTTTCAACCCCAAATGAATGGAATTCTGGGAATTGTAGTTCCCAGGGCTGATGGGATTGGCTGGGCTTTCAGCAGTGCATGCTGGGAAAGGGGGCAGGAGATATAAGGAGCTCAATTTTCCTCACTGCAAGAGAACTGGGGAAAGAATAAGACTTGTTGCAGTAGGAGCAAATTGTCCCCCTTAACTGACAGTATCAGGAAAAAAGAAGTTTTAAAGTGACCTTTCCATGTTTTTCCAGGACCAACATAACTAGCTGTAGTGAACTAATCCTGCTCCTGAATTCCAGTCATTCATAAAGGAATTAGATGCAGTTTATTCTGACTCTTAAATAATCCTCTCATTAGTTGCATGTATAATTGTGAAAAAAATAAACAAAATTCAAAGGGAGACTCAGGAGGAGATGGGCCCTACAGTCTTTACCAGAGCTGGGATACGATTGTGTCATTCAAGCACCAAGAACAAACCGCACTCTGCAAACCACGCATGCAAGGGAAACGGGACCATATGTTTCCAAGAGATACCAATGGAAGTGTCATTACTCGAATCATTCCACACAACCATCCGGCTCAGCCCTCCCATAGTGAAACAGGATTTGACTCTCCCTTCCCACATACCCCACTCCACAACTTCCTGAAATTCATCTGTCACACAAACAGTTGTTTTCCACACATCTCTGGGCCGAGTCCCGAGAGGTGTTGCGTGACACCTGGGTCATGCTGAGGACCCTCAACACCCTTTGAAGTCAATGAGCAAGATCAGGTTGCTCAGCAATTGTCTTGGGTTCAGGGTCTTAATGAGATCCCATGCAAATTAATTTAATGATGCACTGCAGACAGCATACTATAGAATTAACCAGCCATGAGCTCTATTTATACAGTAAATATCTATCTCCCGTTTCTATTTTAGGTGTTTCTAAGGTGCCAGTTGCTGTAGTATCTAAGCACCCAAAATTGGGTTGTGTTGCTTTTCCAGTGTTTTATGCAAGAACATGTGAATTCTGCCCACACAAAGAGGCAATTATTCCAGATTTATACCCGATCTCCACCTGCCCATTTATTTCAACATTGACCAAGGTTGTAGGCTGGGAATATCATCAAGAGGCATAAGCACAAAGGAGTCAGGCATTAATACGAAGGCAGCACAGCTGCCTTCAGAAGGGAGTTTGTCAGACCCATGGGTGTCTTACAATGGCTTTCACAGCATAAGGACGTGATCCTGCTCACACTTATTGTCTATGTCAGCGGTTCTCAAACCGTTCTCAAGCGGTTCTCTCATTTTAATGGGGTCACCAGAGCTGGCACTAGACTTGTTGAGGTCCAGGGCCTAAGCCCGAGTCCCCCTGCCCTGGCCCAAAGCCCGAGGGCTTCAGCCCTGGGTCATGGGGCTCAGGTTACAGGCCCCCAGCCCGAGGCTGAAGCCTTTGGGCTTCTACCTTGCCCCCCACCAGTCCGGAGCAGCAGGGCTCAGGCTTTGTCCCTTCACCCCCACCCAGGGCAGCAGGACTTACACAAGTTCAGGCTTCGGTCCCCAGTTCTGGGGGTTGTGGTGCAATGAAGTTTGAGAACCCCTGGTCTATGCTAAGTGGCATGAGGAGTTCCACTACAGCTTGGGGGTAAACGTGAACAGGATTGGACTCATGGATGGTGGGAGCAGGCAGGCCAGCGGGAAGGGTGGGGGTTAGCACCCTTCAATGGAAGCTATGTTTCCACCCCTGTGCATCATTCCTCGTAAACTAAGCATATGTGGAGGGGGTAGAGGTGGGAGCGGACTCAGAGGGGCTGCAGCAGCTGCCATGGCACCCAGGATTTGGCCAGGGAGCAGGTAGGAACCCATCCACCCCCAAGTTTCAGCATCCCCCCACCCCCCAACTATTCCTGACACCACTACCTCCCTTCCATGCCAAGGACGTCCGTTCTACCCCCACATTCAAAGCGAGCTTCTGCCACCGCTGATCAGGCCATGTGTTTGTGGAGAATGTGCAGCCATTTTTACAGGAAGCCAGAGTTTGGGCCATTATGTTCACTAAGCCCTGATCTGGGTCCCATTTAAATTAATAGCAAAACTCTCCTTGATATCAGTAGGAGCAGAACTGCTTTACTAAGAAATTGCACATTGGGTGAACTCTGCCAGTTACAGACTTTATTACTAAAGTATTAATTTTGTCTCCATGGCACTCAGAGATCAAGGGGGGTTGGGGACCCATTCTGCAAGGTGATGTCTGAACATATATGAGTAACAAACAGCCCCTGGCCCAAAGGCGTGAGCATGTAATGCCCCAGTCCTGCAACTGGACCCATGTATGCGACCCTGGTACTCACATGGAGCCCCAATTAACTGTAACCGGTTCCACATGGAGGCTGGGATCCGCTTGCACAGATGCAATTGCAGGATCAGGGCCAAAATCTGCAAGTGCTGAATGTTCATTCACTCCCACGCTTTTAAAACAAACGTTGATGTTTAAGTGACCCCTGCCTTGCATAAAGCAGCTCGTCATTTTATTAGCAAAATGCAAAGGAAAAAGATTGCCTACGCCCAGAAAAATGCACTCCGGCTAGAAGGCTGCCATAATCATTTATTTTTAATAGAGTGTGTTTTTTAAAGCTTCATACAAATATCTAATGTGGCTCAAGCTGGGCACACATCAGAGAAAAACATTTAATGAGGCAGTCTGCCCACAAACCAGCAGTATTGTGAATTTCAGAAAATAATTAGCTGCAAATAGTGAGGATTAAACAAACTTCTCTGGGTGTTCACCAAAACATACCGAGCCAAACCCGCCTCTATGCAGAGGGCCAGGAGGAGGCCTACTCACTGCACAAGTGCTGCGTGGGTTTGAACTGACTCTGTGCACTGAGCTGAATATCACCCACGCTGGGTCAGTGCACCTCCATGATACCCCGACCACCCCCCCCCTCCACCAGCTCTACCAACACTGCCATGTGTGCGGCTGCTCAAACGAGCCCGTTACTCACCCTTGGCTCCTTTGGGCAAGGTTAGCTAAAATCCCGGTAGTTGAGATGCCTGAGTAGAAGTGCAGAGAGCAGTCAGAGTGTAACCCATCAGCGACTCTGTTACCTGTCCCCCTCTGTGCCTGATCTGCAGAGGATGGGACAGTCCCACTGAGCGAGTCTTGACTCTTTAGCTCATGCTTTTAGCTCCACTGTGTCAACCAAGATGGAAGCCATCACAGTAGCACCACTGTCAATGCTAGAAAACCCAGACAGGGGAAGCCAGGCAGCCTGAGGCCACGCTGGAGGGGGAAAGAGCAAGCGCTGTGCCTGTAGAAAGGAGTAGCAATTACTGCTTCAGCACCTACTTCCCCCCCAGTCAGAACTGCCATTTGGGACAAATACCCTCTACCACTCATTGCACAACCGTGGCTTCAAAAGCCACAATACAGCCTTAGGCTTGCATTGAGGAATGTGGGGCAAGAGGTCCACGACATCATCCGCAGAGAGGTCTGTGGGAGAAGCCTCACAAACACTACTCACAGTGCAGCTCAATTTAATGGTTCCCTAGGAAGCAAGGGCCCGATCCTCAGTTTGTGTATGGGGACTTAGCTCGTCTGGCATTAATTTCCACATGCTGAGGATCTGGCCCCACGTCTCTCATCATTGCTTCTTGCTGGCAAGTCACCTTGCCCTTTATCTGACAATTTGTCAGATCGAATCCCGTCAGCTGGATGTCACACAACGCGGCTTTGAATGTGAGAGTTGACTTGAGTCTATGGGTTGCGACACAGACTAGACAGGGGCAGGGAGGGGAGGGAGAGAGAAAGGGGTTTTGTTGGGTTTCTCTTTTTTTGTGTGTGAAAAACTTGCATTTTTTAGGTCGCAGGATCAACTCATTGCCAGGAACATCACAGTTCTTATACTGAAGGGAAAATCATATCCTGCCCCTTTACAAGTTGAAACAACCACCAAATGCCTCTGATCCCCACTGCAGTCTTTCTGCACACAGGTGAATTTTATCCACCAGACATTGCACCACTGTTTAGCCAAAATTCTCATCCTTTCAAACAGATGGGCTGTTTCTATGGCCTGGTCTACGCACCGATTTTGTATCAGTCGCACTATGTCAACTAAGGGTGTGATATTTTACCCAAATTAGTTACAGTGGTACAGTCCCTAGTGTGAACTCAGCTCTGTCAGTGAAAAGGTCCCTTAGTTCCCTCCCCACATGGAAATAATTAGACATAGGCACCTTTATACTGCTCTAACAGCATCCAAATTAAAGGAATTGAGAGGCTTTAAGTATATTTATGGCTTAGTCTTCATTACAAAGTTACACTGGCACAGCTTTGTTGGCTAGGAGTGTGGGGGGGGGGGGGGAAATCAACCGCCTAGATAACAGATATGCTGGCAAACCCCTCCTCCCCCTGTAGACATGACTATGCTGAGAGAAGAGTGTCTGTCACCATAGCTAATGCTGTTCAGGGAGGTGATATTACTGGCCGGTATAATTCCTCCATTTGTCAGCATATGTTCTGTCTAAGCCAACATGGCCAGAGTGGCAAAGGCTCCGTAGTATAGACATAGCTCGTATTGTGAGAGTGGTACAGCTTTGGCATTTAGACCTGGTCTAAAACATTTGGTAAACCAGGGTTGGGTTGCTTGTGATCCTGAAAAAAGGAACAGACCCTAAAATGGACTGTTTCATTCCAGAAGCCAACATGTACAATTCCTATGGAGACACTCTTGGGACTTCAGTGAACCAAGAAGTACTTGTCTCTAACAGTAGCTATTAGCTGAGAGCAGTGAAAAATTCAGTGATTTAATAGCTGATTATCTCCCGCAAAAGCCATCATTCAATGAACCTTTGCTGACATTTCATAAATGCTTAAAATATCATTTCTTAGCTGCCGCCCGTGAGGTGATAGAGAAATGAAAACTGTCATGACTTGAAGGCTTCAGAGGCGCACAGAATCAATTTCCTTGCAAGAAATTCATCTCCACAGGCTGTTTGAGGGAACAAGCCTGGCTGACCTAACCCTCCCCTTCAGCCCATCAGCAGACAACTAATTGGATTTCTGACGTAATTGAAGCAAATAACACCAGAGAAGAAGAAAAGCTGTGCATTCCACTAATTTCTGAGTGGAGAAAAAGAAGAGAGGTCTCTTGCTCTCAGTCTGGCCTCTGTTATGTCATATGAGTCCACGTATGTGTGTGTGTATACAGATGTGTGAGAGAGAGAGATCACACAATTAAATAATTTTGCTATGATTAAAAATGTATTCTGAAAAAAAGAATGCCAGATATTGGTCTCCATCAAAGTGGGAGTTCAGTCAGAAGTGATATGCAGATGAAATGCTGATAGGCAATGCAAAATGGAAATGATGAGCATGTTAAACGTAACTAGCCCTTAGAACTGATGCTGGAGCTTTGCCATAATAAACTCCAACCCTAAAGCAGGATAACAAGAATGAAACCCATGGTGGTGAATGAATGTCATGGGATGGTCCATCCAGAAAAGAATTATGAAAAGCATCCCACCCCCAACAAAAAACAGCAGAGGTCAATGGAAAATTGAAGCGGATAGCCTCAATTTATTATGGGCCTGATCCTATTGTAGTCTGTAAGAAAAAGATCCCCATTGTCTTTCATGGGCTTTGGATCGGGCCCTAATTTTTCCACAACGATGTAAACTGAAGACGTCATCATTCAATATTTACAGCCCTGTGATTTTCCTCTTTGGGGGAAGGAGGAAGGAACCTTAACTTTTCAAGTCTCAAAAGAGAGAAAAAAAGACTAAGGGTGTTTGAAAATTTTTCATTAAAAAATAATTTTTCTTTTTTGACAGAAAATGGCTTTACAACTGAACCAATTTTCACAAAAATATTTCCATTTTCATTGAAAATTCTCAATAAAAAAAAATGTAAAAATTTGACATTTCTCACCCATGAAAACCTGGAAAAATTGGTTGTTTGGCGGGGGGGTATGAAAACCTGGATATTTTTAAAGAAAAATGTCAATGAAACAAAAAAAATTTTCTTCATTACATTTTTTCCACAAGGAAAAAAAAAAAAAACCCAACAACCACCACCACCACTCTTCCCAACCAGCCCTTAAACAGACCCATCCAGCCCACAGTGTTGGTCTCTAGAACTTCTCTAATGTTCTGTATAGTGTTTTCTGGGGCTTGGTCCATTTTGGTCTTTGATAACCAGCTTCATGAAGCACCCACCGCTTGCCTTGTGATGCTGTTTCACAGGCTAACAGCTTCTTCCCTTAGGATATTTTTCTGATATTCACTCTGAGCTTGATTCTGCATGGTGCTGAACATTCTGGCTCTGTACCAGCAAAGCATCTGAGCAGTCCCACTGGCCTCATGTTCTTACAATTACTGTTAGTTAATATGTAAAATTCCAGACGTTTAAATGCTTTACATTCCCGTAGAGCAGGCAGAGCCAAAGTTCTTAACACCTTGCGAGATCAAGTCTTATTCACTTTCAAGTTTTCTTTAGCCTAACTGCACCCAGTTACTCCTAGTCATATATGCCTTTGTTCCACTTAACCATCTCCTCCCTTGGGCTTTTACACGCTTCACACACAGGGTATTTCCACACAGCAATCGGGAGGCACAGTTGCAGCATGTGTAGGTATACCTGAGCTGGCTTTGATCAAGGCAGAATGCTAAAAATAGCACAGTAGCCCTGTCTCGGTGGGCAGCCAGACTGGCTACACATCTTGAGTACAATCCTATCTGAAAACCTAAGCACACGGTGGGCTAGCCTGTCCTGCTGACGGTGCAGCTGCAGCTACACTGCTATTTTTAGCGTGCTAGCTTGAGCAGAGGGTACGTCCACCCAAGCTGGAAATTATACTTCCAGCCCCAGTGTAGACGTAGTCACAGTTGAACATGGCTTCCCTCTCTCCCTTCATTATCATCTGGTCAAGCTGTAAAACAGACCCTTAACGCTATAGGTATGCGACTACTTCCCTCTTCTCCTTTGTCGTCAAGTCACATTCTCATGAGGTTTCAACAGACCGAGCCGGAAGCCCAGGGTGGGCCTGATATTTTGATCACTAGCAGTGTTGCCTACAACACGGGTCAGGTGCAATAAAAACAACAACGGTAGCTAGCACGTACGCAGCCTTTTGTACGCAGTGTTGTACCGCCGTTAATGGAACAGTGTGTTGGGGTAGAGAAAGTTAAACATACTTTTGCATAGCAGAATTGTTTCTAGAAACCCGAGTCAGTGGCAAACAAACAATTGACACAGCCCCTAGAAATACAATCCTGCACAAGGCAGCAGGAGAGAAACAATTACATCACTCTTGGCACCACAGGAAAAATTCCATAGGGATTTTTTGTTTCAAAGCCATAAACACTGGAACCCAATTTCACTGCCCATTAATTCTGGAAAAAAAAAAATAACCTCTAGTGATGACCTCATTAACTGAATTTCTTTTGGGCCATTTATGGTGGGCATTGCAGGCTCAAACAGCAGGTTCCCAAAGGGGCTTGAGCATATTTTCCCATTAAATAAAGAATAATTGTGCAAGCAATGATTTTAGGGGGAATACAAGAGCAATTAATTACCCATACATCTTATCTCAAACTCAGTGGGAGCATGTCCCAAGTATTGTTGCTTGCATTATAGTAATGCATAGAGGCATCCACTGAGATTGCAGCCCTATTGTGCAAGGCACTGTACATGCATATAGTAAGACAGTCCCTGCCTCAAACAGCTTACAGAAAATAGATAGGACAACCGAAGAGTGGGAAGGAAAAGAGACACAGAGCGTTTAAGTGACTTGCCCAAGACAGTCAGCAGGCCAATGGCAGTGCCAGGATTAGAACCCCAGGTCTTCTGACTCTTACTTCGGTGCCATACCCACTAGGCATCACCAGAATAAGGAATGAGACTTATCTTGTAATGCAATCTGCAAGCAAAGACCACAATACTAGCCGATCCCTTTGCAGGATCAGGGCCCAAGGAAAGGCCTGCATCGAATACAATATATGTATACCAGAAGTATTTGCTGTTACTAACACATCAGTAGCACTAGTTCTTAATTCTCTGGAAACATATCCAGCATCCTTTGTGCAAGACAGAAAGGGCAAAGTCCACAGAAATCACAGTGTACACAGAAAACACTCTTTTCAGGGAATGAGGCAGAGCTAGTGATTTGAGGTTATGAACTTTACACTAGCTGATGCGATGGCCACCGCTGGGCTAGCCCCAGCAAAAATGAAAGTTGTTGATGTTCTGTTTCTGTCTAATGGGCGAGAGCTGTTTTAGGGTAGATTCAATTCACCTTGGCAGATTTGGGATACTTAACAAGAGCGTAAACAATACGAGTTAGGCAAACTGGGCAATTCATCTCACTTCTATCTGACTCAGTGTGCTATTCTGTAAGGTGCTGGGCAACCCATAAGAGTTGTGGGTGCTCATTCTTTTGCAGGAAGTGCTCAGCCCTTTGCAGTTCAGGCCCTGTATTTCCAGCCATAGTTCTTCTGTTCTAAGCTCATTGTTCAAGTTATTATTAAGAGAAGTGTGATGCTTTCTTTGGTCAGTTTCCTGAGGAGCTTCCCTGGAAATGAAAAGGTTGCATTGTCTTGGTGATGCCAATGGACCCAGACATAAAGCATTTATAATGTCCTCAGACATGGAGAGAGGCAACTGTTTGCTTTAACTGACAAACCTCTAGAGTAAAACCCTGGCAAAATGCTCTCGGAATAGTTCTGTCAATGCAGTAATCACACTGGGAAGATTTCCAGCGACTTCAATTGGCTTTGGATCAGGCCCCAAGCTGTGGAGATAGTTAGATTTAAAAAGGAGATGTACTAGTAGCTGCTCTAAGGCTAAACAAGTAACAGGAATGACCATGGACAGATCTAAAGCAAAACTTACTGGCAGAATTCATGGACTAGACAATGGTGGTCAATGGTACTCAGCAAGGCTATCAGACAAAAACGGTTCAAATTTTTCCGAGACGAGATGGTCGCCAATTCATAGATAGTAAAGTGGACACCGTAGTAGTGAGGGTAGATGGAAATCGCATTCAAATCCTAGCTATCAAGAACAAGATGAAAAACTCTGATGAGAGCCGAGACAAGCAGCAATAGTCTAGAGCTAGGAACGTTATTGCTTTAGATCACTGACTCATAAGTGGCAAATGTCAAGGATGTGCTGCAGTCTATCCATAACAAAGAAATCCAGAGGGCATTAGAAATTTACCAGGAGCAAGTGGCTAGCTGTCAACTTAACCAGAGTGACTGGACAGTCTGTCAAGACAAGAAGCAAAGGATGACTTGTGTCCTTAAGCAAGTGTCCCATATGGTGCCGTGGATCCAAATTTGGCCAGGAATAGTCATCATGAAAGAGGAACATGCAATACATTTTGTAACGTGTGTAGTAATAGCACTAGGTTTTTACCCTGTGTATTCCTCATCTGCAAAATAAATTGATAATGCTACTTTTACACCTTTTTGTTGCACTCTATGGCTGTGTCGCCGTTAGCCTCTTTTCTGCAAGACTTTCCAACATTGCTACCACCAGCGAGGCTCCACCGATAGTAGTTTCAGAGAAATGCTATCATAGACCAGCCACCAGTACGTGAACCACTGCCTCATCTAACTTTGCTCAAAGTAGATCTAACTCACACAGTGGCTACAAGACCTGTGGTCACCATAGCCGAGTTACTCTAATGTTCCCACTCTTTTCACCACCAAGAGCCATGATTAGGGCCCTACCAAATTCCCAGTCATAGGATTTTAAAAATTGTACATTTCATAATTTCAGCTATTTAAATCTCAAATTTCGTGGTATTGTAATTGTAGGCTCCTGACCCAAAATGAAGTTGTTAGGGACAGAGGGCAAGATTATTGTAGGGGGGGGTGGGTTGTGGTACTGCTACCCTTACTTTTGTGCTGCCTTCAGAGCTGGGCAGCTGGAGAGCAGCAGCTGCTGGCTGGGAGCCCAGCCTTGAAGGCAGAGTCCTGCCAGCCTCAGTCAACAGCCGCCACTCTCCGGTCACCCAACTCTGAAGGCAGCAGCACAGAAGCAAGGGTGGCATGGTCTGGTATTTTGGAGGGCTGTAGATCCCAAGTATCTCCATCAAAGTCAATGGAGTGACACTAGCGTTACTGATATCAAAAGATGGTTCAGGGATTCTTTTCTGAGAACGGTGCAAGCCAAACAGAGCTTTGTTTCCTGGCTGAGCTGAATATGGCACATCACTTTACAATGCAGTACTAACATGTTTCAGACACCATGTCCTCACTACCATACTAGATACAAGGACATAAACAACTGTATTTACGTACATTTGCACCTTCCATGGTTCTGCACCCTAATAAAGATCAGGGCCTAAGAACCACTGGGTCCTTTCAACAGACATGTGAAAGCTAACAAAATGCATTTGGCAATAGTACCAAGACAAGTCTTTATAAAGGCAGCATTCTAGACACCTTCACATTTCAACTGAGATTTTCCAAGCAGCCTAAGGGAGTTGTGGGGTTCCATGGGATTTGTGCACCTTTGAAAAATCCCATCCCTAGTGAAATTTAAAACAAAGAACTTGTGCCTACCAATAGAAGCACTGGAGAAGCTAAGCAACCCAACTCCATCCTATAACCATTGATGAGCACATCTTTCTAAAAAGCAGGCCCATTTTGTTCAGTGGTACAGCATGACAAGCACATAAAGGTGTAGAAATCTCACAGTGTAAGTGACACATCAATAGATTTAGGCCAGAAAGGTCAGCAGTGGCCGGTGCGGTTGCTTTTTTCCCCTCCAAAACAAAGTTGACAGTTTATAAATTATACAGTACTTGCCTTAAGACAGAGTTAAAAGACAGTAATTGTATTTATTATAATCACTTAGCACATGATTCACCTTGAACTTCAAAGAAAAATAAGCTGTGTATAAAAATAGCTCTGCTGTAGAAAGGAGGATAGCATAGAAAACAGAGATGGAAAAGACCAATTATTCGTCTTACCTAACCATTTCCCCTCCAACCCACCAGTAGCTAATGACCACAGTATATTGAGATCAGACTAGATCATCATCATAATGGTCTCTACTGGCCATAAAGTCTATGGGATGCTGGCTCCATGGAAATTAATGGATCCAGGATTTTATCTTATGAACCTACTTTCTCCTCATGCTTTGTCCAGCTGCAAGTCGTTCAAATGACTAGGCTGCCACCTTTCCTTTGGAGACCTTTCACCCGTCTAATGGATCTCGCCGTCAAGGACATTTTTCCCAAAAATCCTTCCTACGTTTTCTAAAAGTAAAATTCATTCTTGTGCAGAAGCCTGTGCCTCATTCAAGCCCTGCTTTGATGGGATTTAAATCATGCTTATGTCTTGCGATGGGGCCCTTTGCACCCTAAGCGAGCAAGGGACTGTACTTTATTAGTAATTGGACAACAGCTACCAAAAAAAAAAAAAGTGCCCTACAGCTTGGGAATTCGCTCTCCTCCCCTTGTCTAAAATAGCCCAAGGCTAATGAACATCAGGGCATGTTGCAAACATGGGAACTGTAAAGATGGGGAATCAAAGGTGGGAAAGGGATTTGAGTTTAAGTTGCCTAGCTCACTTGTACACCTGCACTCAGGGTGTATTATAAAGTAGTGTCAAAGGGACCTAGAGTATGTGGATGGGCACTTTTTAGCATTTCTATACATCTAAATAAACCAACCGTATTCAGATAAATCCATAAGGGCCAGATTCCGCCACCTTTACTCACGTAAGTAGCAAATCACACTTCAAGCAGTCCCCTCACAATCAAGGGGACTATTCATGGAGTAAGATATCATCCAAAAGGAGTAAGTGTGGCACATTATGATTGTGATTGTCACTCACCACCGTCATCTTAGCCAGCCAATTGGAATCCTTATCTACTACAAGAACACACTACTTAGCAAACCCATATTACTGACCCAAAATTAAAAGGGAACAAATAAATCAGTTTGCACATGCTTGCAAATCAAGGACTTTCACATCTTATTCTATACATATATGCAAAATGTACCAAAAGGCTGGATCATGGACTGGACATAATCAAAGGAAAGACAGTGGTTGAAAAAATGAACTGACATAATAGTTTGTTGGGGAGAGTTAGTACTCTCTTTTTAACTAAACATTGCACACCCCAGTTTTAGACATACAACTTTCCAGAATGGAAATGTTTAGACCACCTTTGTTTAGCTAATAAAACCTGGTTTTGCTGACCTAAGATTTACCTGTCAGTAAGCTTCTTCCAAGCTTGCATACACAGCAGGTAAGATTCTGGATTTGAATGACACTACTGCAAACACACGGACATTAACCAAGTGGCTTGGAATTTACATCAACATAACTGAGAGCAGAATCTGGTCCACTGATTGAAAACCAGAGGGAAAACTAGTTGACCAGAAACCCAAGTTCTCTGGATCTGCAAATATGGTCCCCTATTTAAGAGTTTCACACAAATATGGCTTTATATCAGAGAAAATTCTGATTACTTACTTGATCTTCAGACTGGCGAGCATTTTTTTGTCAATCCTGAAAAAAGAAAAAAGAGTGTTACTAAGTATCCAATGGGCTTTTTGATGTGTCAGACATTCTAGAATGTCTTTTTCCTCATGAACACTGTGTGTTCTTAGGAGACCCAAGGGCTGCTGATAAAATTGACTATCCCGACATTCTCCTTCAGAAGTTTCATTTATCTGGCCGGAGTGAGGTTCATTGGTGCAAAGTCTTGACCATGAACAGCTCATTGAAATCCCAGAACAGAACAAGCTACTCAATTACACCATAAAGCAAGTAACACAATATCCCACACAGCATGAATTGTTTACTGATTGTACTTAATTCAAAAGTATCATTGTACCATTTAACACACTAAACATCACAACTCAGAGCCTTAAACAAATCCTTCCAGCAGTAACAGACAGCAGTAACTTCGTGGATGCACAACTCAATAGTAAAAATAGATTTTCTCTATATTTCTATGGAGAATGAAGGTCCCATTGAGTGACTGTTCCCCAGAACTGATGTTCCTAACCTGTGGTTGGTTGTCATTTCATACCCAGACCAGTAATGGCCCACTTAAGTCCAGCTATATTGATATATATTCTGTAAAGTAGTTCTCCTCATCTGAAAGTCTCAAAGCTCTTTACAAGGGAGGAAAGCATCATTTCATAGGTGGGGAAGCTGGGGCACAAGGAGGTAAAGTGATTTGCCCCAGGTCACTCAACAGGCTAGTGGCAGAGGCAGGAATGGAACCCAGGTCTCATGCAGTCTAGGACCCGGTCTGCAGGACTGGGAGCTTCCCAACAATGTATGTTTTCTCAGGCACTGACTACAAACAGTATGATGCGAGACAAATTCACACTCATAATGGAATGATGAAAGGCAGAGAGACTACATCCTATAGGAGACCCAATCTAGAAAGGTTTATGCTTCAAAAGACCTGTGCATTCTAAGGTTTTGTCCCGTGGGAAGATTAATTTTGTCAGAACTTCTTTTCCCATCTATATTTTAAACATACCAAGAACATTCTATCAAATCCTAGTAACTCTGACCTGCGACTCCACAGCTACTGTGGACAGGTAGCTAGACCAAGTGGAGACAGCAAGACTCCTGAGTTTTATACACAGCTGTCCTATCAATTTGCTATGTTTCCTTGGGATTGTCACTTCTCTGTCCTTCAACGTATGCAGCTGTAACATGGGGCTGATACATACCCCATCATGGCTGTTTGTACGGTGTAAGTAATGTCTGCAAAGTGCTTTGAGATCCACAGACAAAAGGCGACACATTGTATACATACAAGATAGTACTGTCAAATTTTAGCTGGAGTCTGATTCCTAGTGGTTTACGAGATCCCAAGCCATTATCTATTTATTTGGTACTTTTAATAAAAAAGTGTCCATGGAACACTTATTAAAATAATTGTGATGCTATGCTCCATATTCTTTATGAAAATATGCTTATAAAACGAATACAACATAACAGATATACTTTATGCAGGATAGGTCTTGTAAGGTATCATTGGAAAGGTTATGATTTACTGAATGCGATTATCCATTTTGTATGCATCTATCATTTCTGTATCTAAAGTTAGGAATACGGACTATGTAACAATTACAAGTGGATGTATATTGGGGAGACGCCCACCAGACAACAGGCTTTCAGATTTGATGGGGTCATCAGGAAGGACCAATAAAACCATGAAGATACTAATCTCTCTCCCTCCTGGGAGATGTTCGGGGATGCAACTGTGACACTACTAGGTCAGGTGGTCTTGTCACCCGATACTAAACATTATCTGGGACTTCTTGCAACTTTCCACTGAAAGAGAAGGGGAGTCAAGTTTGGGAAACAAAGAATTCTTATGTAAATCTTATTTAAGGGTTGGGAGGAAAGCAAATGGGACGATCCTCTCTATGGCCTGTCTGCCCAAGAAGAAAGACTGCAAAAGACACCTGAAGTGAAGGCAAGGGGGAGTCCAGACTGAGACAGGGGTCCAGTTTGAAAAGAAATATAACTGGAACCCTAAACCACAGAAACTTTGCAACTATCTAAAATAATATTTAGGGTAAGAAACTATATTTTGTAACCTGTTTCTTAAGTATACTGAGTTTAGCTTGTGTATTTTGTTTTATTTGCTCAGTAATCTGCTTTGTTCTGTCTGTTATCGCTTATATTCACTTAAAATTAACCTTTTGTAGTTAATAAACTTATTTTGTTTATAATTAAGCCCAGTTTATGTAATTTATAACTGGAGGGGGAGCCCGCAAGAAGTCGTGCACATCTCTCATCACACTGAGGAAGAGGGCAGATTTTTCTGAGCGTGTGCTGGGCAAATATTTCTATACAATGCAAGACTGTATTATTTTGGGTTTATCTCCCAAAAGGGGTGTGCACGTGAGTACAGGAGGAGTCCTCTCATATAGAGCTGACTTCAGTCTGTGACTGCAGCGGGGTGTGGCCCTACCTGTGTATGTGTGCTGCAAGAGGCCGGAGAGCCTAATTCAGCAAAGCAGTGAGAGGGAACCCAGGCTGGTTGAGCAAGAGAGGCTCAGTGAAACCCCAGTACATCAGGTGGCATCCCAGAAGTGGGGTCCAACCCGTCACAATAATATTAACCTGAATTAAGGCAACTAGTATTAATATCTCAAAATGTAAAATTATGTCTATTGGCAGTGACTGCAAATGGAACATTATTGGTCATGGGGAATTAACCCCATTTATCCAAAAATCATTCTTTTGCAACGTGATCACAAAAAAATATTTAATGCTGTTGAAATACTGTTTCCCATCTACCAGTAACTTTACAGAACTCCTCTCCCACGACTGAACTTCCCCACTGAGTGCATACCACATGGGATAATTATGTAATTCCATAGTATAATTATGTATATTATACTAATATAATTCTAGCACGGGTCCATTGAAGTGGATGGTGTTAACAACAGAGGAGCAAGTTCAGTGGAGTGAGATCAGACCCTTGCTCACACTTTGCAGTCCTATATGTTAGCATTCCATTCTCACGTCTCAAAATAGTTCAACGTAAAGCCTGGTTTAGCCCACATTTCCTTCCCACCTGTTAACTATTGCAAAATACCCATTGCCAGTTATGCTAAATTTAACTTTCCCCCAAACTTTGTGTATACACTTTTGCATTTCCTCCCTTCCTCCAGAGAATATTTCCCAAGTGTTATAAGAGCCTAGTGCAAAGCTGAGTCTTTTCCGTTGCACAAGTTACTTTAACCTTCTTTAAAATCTCCAGATTCAAATTGTTTTCAGAACTCAGGAGAAACCAATCTGCATTTGGTGTGACAGTAATCCAGGCAGGGCCTGCCTGATCAAGGCCTATTGAATTCAATATCAAAACCTCCCACACTACCTTTAATGGGCTTTGGATCATGCCCATCGAGTCCACATTTATTGTAAGACTCCATGCAACAAGGATTCCCCAACGATTTTTAAAAATTCTTTTTTGTCCCTAGCTCGTAGCGTCAAAAATGGCTGAGACTCCGTAGATTTGGATTCTATTTCCCAGACACTGGCTCACTGGGAAACCTTGGGTGACTCGCTCATTTTCTGTGCCTCAGTTTCCCTCCCACCAGTTTCCCTCAGTTTCTGTACCTCAGTTTCCCTACCCACCTTCGTCACATATTTTGAAAGCCCAGACAACAGGCACAATATAAAGGGTTGTTCTTACTCCAGGAGTCCCTACAGTCCAGTCAAAATTCCCCTTTTACAAGGCACATTTCATTACAGCATACAGAGGCTTTGGGATCCTAGGGAAAACGTATTGCAGAGCTGTATAAAACAAATGGACAAGTTATGCCTGTACTCTGTGTCGGGGGGCAATTGGAAGGGGAGGAAGAGTACTGGGAGCCTCTTGTGTCCCAGTGCCCCCATACAGGGTGCAGGCATAGTTAATATGCAAACAGTGGGCAGTTTGTGGCATTCAGCACCTCTGAGGGGCGGGGGGGGGGGGTCTCTAGGTGAGGTGGGGCAAGGTGACAGCCTGGGGCAGAGTGCTCAAGTAAGACTTAAGCCTCTCTTCATGCTACAGGTTAGCCCCCTCAGCCTCCCCCGGACCTCCACCGTCACAGACTCACACAGCTCATGGGAACCCCTGCACTAGTGGGTTGCAGCCCACAGGGCCCAATCTATTGAAGCTAATGGGGCTACGCCCCTGAGTCAGGCTTGCAGGATCAGACCCATGATCTGGAACCTGAGAGCCCTGGCTCCAGGTCTCACTGAAGTTAATGGACATCTCCCCATAGGCTTTAACGGGCTCGTCAGTCATTTAATCATTTTCCCTTAACATCTGCTCAGACTCTCCACTCCCAAAAAGTGGGTATATTTTTTCAAAAATAAAGCATGCTATGAGTTGCACACTCCTGGATTAGCTCCATGCAAGGCAGATTTAAAAAGCATTATTCACTGTTATGTGATAAAGTTGAACCTTAAAGCATATCTTTTGTGTGCAAATTTCTGTTGCCTAAACTTTTTACTGATGCAAATGACCCAAGGGGATTGTGGGTAAATGAGACAGTTAGCTCCTAAAGGATCTGTGCTGAAATATTGATAGACCACACAGCAGAGCTGCACCAAGGGGATTTCATACCAATGCAAGAAGGAAAAGTCTGTTGCTGCTGTTTTGCTTCACAGAAAAACAACTGCACTTAAGGAAACCACAGTTTCAAGGGGACTAAAATTGGGATCTTCACTCTTAATCAGTAGCCTTCACACTTTATACAAGCCTGCTTGTGGTGCAGAAAACCACACCATGTTTTGCAGTGCAAGTACCTTGCCTACAGAACCCCCTAAATCCTAATACACACACACCGGGCCACCCATTGCACAGCAAATACGCAGTGGTTCCGCGGCCAATTGGTCCTTACACAGCCATGGAGACAGAAGCAAGGATGTGTCCCACACTGATGCATGCTTCCCTAGCATTCACTCAGAAGCTTGGCAGCAGCCCTCACTTTCATGATGCAAGAGAAACAGACTGGGGAGAGGAGGGGAGAAAATGGGAGATTCACTTCCAGGCCAGTCTCCACTGGTATCAGCTTGCAAAAAGATCATCGAAATAGTGCTTGCTCACAGCCAGCTCTCCGAGGCAGAGAGCAGGGAAGAGAATGAAAGCGAGTAAGAGCATATCATATGAACCCTGGCTGCTTCTCCCTTTCTGCGAAATGGAAAAATAATAATTCCCCACCTCACAGGATTCCGTTTGTTACGATTTGTTCAGCAATTTGACTCGGTATCACCAGCAGAAACAGAGCAGAGAGCTGTGGTGTAATGGCAAAGAGCCCTGAAGCTGGCCAACAGACATTTATTCTGTGCAAAAAAATATTGCAGACAGAAAAGAAAAATGCATCTGTGTTGGGGCCAGTGTTGGAAATTGTTGAGTGCTCGAAGAGGAGTTCAGGTGTGGCTGAGTAACCTCCCTGATGGTAAATCTCACTCGCGGGGTTCCCACAGAAAGGGTGTGTCTGTCAAGATGTACAGATATGCTACTGTGGTAAGATAAATAGATACAAGTGTTGGGTGAATTAGCAGATCACTTCCTTTCTAGTAAACAAAACACAGAGGCCGCTCTTCCCATGGTTGTCTTTTTAAAACTTAGCATTCAGCCAAATGTCAGCTCTGGAAATCAACAGTATCACATACAATTCATTGAACTACAATGGTTACAGAGAGCCTGATCCTGCGCTACTTACTCCCATTGGCTTCAGAAGCTGCTAGATTTCTCCTGCCACAGTAAATCCTAAAGCCAGATTTTCCCCACATGAGTTTCAGAAGACAGCATCTACATTCATGTACACTGTCATTTGTGTAGATAACAAGACTATCCAGAGTTAGAATCATGAATATTAAGAAAACACACCAGGGTTTCGGAGGGGTTATAAAGCCTTGTGATTCAGCACTTAAGCCAAGGCCTAACTATTGTGGATTAGGAATCTTCCCTGTTGAAGACTCCCATAACTGCCGTCTGCAGCATCGTTAGCATCCTCCTCTCCAGCAGTAGCTGCTGCTGGCTACTGTCAGGGATAAAAATATGAGGCTAGACAGACCCCTGGACTGATCCAGCAGGGCCATTCCAATGTTCTTTCTAAAAATGGCCTGATTCGGTGAAGAGCTGAGCTCCACAGCTCCCAGAGAATTCAGCTTGTGAGGTGCCCCTTAGATTTCTGCACAATGGCATAAGTTGCTGCAATGGCATTAAGTGCGCTCAGGTGGCACTCCAAATTCACCTGGCTGCTCCTCATTAGCTGCAATCTGTTGTAAGAACAGAAAAGTTCACTATCACCTCATGATAGCTCAGTGAAGTTCCCACAAGCAGAGGGAGACATCACACTGCTACGTCAGGGGCTCCTGCAAACCTTATTCTCGGGTCTCATGATTCTTAAAGCTTCCTATTTAATTAAAGTAATGTATTACAATATAGATATATTCAAAGCCCTACTTACTACCCTTACTCCTTTGATTAACCTTTTACTCCACGAGTCCCATTAGAATTCAACCTTAACCTTCCCCTCATACCTTATGGAGCGTATGGATCGGCTAGAGAGTAGCTCCAGTAATGAAGTTACAGAATCTCATGCCCTTAGAATGTAGGGTTGCCAGGTGTCCGGTCAAAAAGGGGACCTGATGGTATCCAGTCAGATCTCCTGACCGGACACCCAATGTCTGGTTACTGCGGGCCGGGGAGGCAAGGAGGCATTGAATCATCACCCGCAACAGCCCCTACTCAGCTGAGGCCGCCTCCTACCTGCATTGGGCAGCTGCAGCTCCCAGCCCCAGCTCTGTAGGCAAGTTGCTCCTGACCCATGCAGGGAATGGGAAAGAGGAGCGAACAGGAGGCAGGGCCTCAGGGGGGAAGGAGAGGTTCTGGCACTCCTGCCGGAGCGTCCAATTTTTAAATATTACAAAGTTGGCAACCCTACAATAGAACAGTGCTCTGTTATGCAACAGATACCATCAGAGGGCTCGATTCTGCATGCTGAGTCATCATATGGACTTCAAGGAGATGCGAGTAAGCACTACTCCGCATGAGTGAGTGATACAACTGGGGCTGAAGGAAGAGGAGTCAAAGGACTCTGATGCACTAAACTCAGGTCTAATCTAGAGTGGCCTAAGCATGTGAAAGATGCTCTTAATGCATAAGCCAAGCATTAGTATTACTGAAGTCTTAATTCTGAACACCTGCCAAGAAGTCATTAACCTTGCTTGCTACATCTTCCAATGATGTATGTAATAGTGGCGTTTCTCTCATCGACTTTATTGGGGGCTTTTCCTATAGCATCCATTCTCCCACACGCCCATCCCAACAAAAGATCTGTAGCCCAGGTTTCACTGTCTGCTAATCAGTGTTTAGCACCTATCCCACATGGATTATGCCCAGATAAGTTTGCAGACGTTCCCCTACTTCTGACAATATCGGAATGAAGGAGACACTGATCCTGATATAGAAACAAAAATCCATAACAACATTATTTAAAATGAATCAGAATTTAGATGGTGACGCAAGCCAGATGGAGACAGGAAACTCGAAGTTACAGCTGATGCTTTGTCCTTCTTTACATGCTGTTGTGAAAGAAAATGCAAAAGTGCAGGGACTACCCTTTGTTTAATTCTATGCTTAGTAAGGTAAGGTATGAAAGGAAATGCAACCTGAACAAGGGCTGAATGATTCAGTAAACTAATGAGGAAATAGAGGTATTTCAGCTCATGGGAGCTGGTTTGAATTTGAGCTAGCTTGTCTGTGATTGAAGTGGTTAACATCGATAGTCTAAGTCAACTGAGTTTGTTGGGACTTCGATCCAGTTCTCCATGGGCAACTGCCAGGCTACCTTAAAACTAGAGCCACGCAAAGCCTAGATTCTTTTTCCATAGGAAATTATGATATTTCAAAGTTTCATCCTTAATCAGAACAAAGTCAACATTTCCTGCAAAACAAAAATTCTATATAATTTTGCTTTGGAAATATCTAAATGACCTTATCAAAGTGCTTTATTTAAACTGTTATTGTATATATAACATACAAATCTAACCAATCACATCAAAACAAAGCACTTGATAATTTTTTGTCAATTTTTTTTTAATAAAAGGAACATTTCAAAAACATTCTGATTTCATCTAATCAGCATTTTCTGACAGAAAACTGCTCCATCAGAAAATTTTTAACCAGCTCTACTTAAAAGCAATATCACACCTGGCACACGTTTAGCGGGCACCCTTGCAGGCTCAGGACTGAATGTGCAATGGAAAGTGAACTATGCTCTCGCCCCTAGAAGTTAGAATGAACGACTTTCGCAGGGTGGCCTGAAGGGAACCTTCTTCTGTCCAAGCTGTATCTGTCCAGTGGATGGGGACAGATCTTAATGACTGGTTTGATGATGAAATTGCCGATACATCCAACAACTGCTGTGGCCTGATCACAACATACCACAGTTGGACTTCTTAGAAGCAGGGAAGAGAGTATTGAATTGTCATCTGGCCAGAAATATCAATCAGTCTTTAAATCAGGAGACAGGTGACAAGTCCAGCACTAGCTAGCAAGGATAAAGCGTACAGCAATCCATCAAGCAGTCATTGACACTCCATCCTGGACTCAGCGTCCATGGTAAATCAGGCAAGATGCCTGGATGCACGTAATACTGTTTAGGAGATGGATTCGAAGTTTATCTCTTGATGGGAAGTGCAATAAACTCTTCCTCCATGTATACTGAAACCACGATACTCTATTTATTAGAAGAAGAAAGGGGAAGAGACAGCGCGACTAAATGGCTGGGTTCACTATAGCATTAGACAGTGCATCCCTGCTACTACAGATTACATACCTAGTGAGGAGCTACTGAAATTCACGCAGATCTCTTTTTGCAATTGTACATTTAAGTGAACAATGTGTTCATGCCAAAAGGTGAATGGACTGTAAAGCACCAAACCACTACGCTAATAGAGGCTGCCCCTGTCAAATCTCAGAAGACTGGGAATCAAAGAAAACCAAGTCCCCCAATCAAAAGCATTCAGATATTCCCCTTCTCACAATGCATAAGGAAGACACTTTCCTTTGCAGATTCTACTTCAAAGCAGGACATTACCAACACCAAAGGGTTTTCCCCTTTAAATTACCGCAGAGAAACCAAAGAGAGAACAAAAAAATCCATCCCCCCCTACCCGTTGCCCCACAAAATGAATGGTATAAATCACCCACCATCCGTAACCTCCAAACGAGACGCTGCGTTTCCTATGAAACATCGTGGCTGCTTGGCCGTGCTCACTCTTCCTAACGTCGCCGGCAATGTCCCCCCGTCCACGGCTGCACTTGTACCTTAGCCCCACTGCTTGAAGTCAAACAGGAAGACAGGGCACTTCTGCAAGTGGGCACTGCCAATGCATGAAGTGTGCTCCCTCCAGCTATTCCGTGCCTTTAGTTTGAGCTCTGGGGGAGAAAAACCACTCTCACCACTTCCTGCAAGTGTGTGCTACATTTCTGAGCAAGCGCTGATTACAGAGGGGGCTTCTCCTTTGGGTCGGCGGCTGTTAACTTGTCTTCTTTAAAACTTCAGTTTCCTTTTTCTCACGCTTTTCAATATAGAGCGCAAGGATCATATGTCTCCTAATAGTGGAGCATACATTTTTGGGCCGCCTGAGGTGAAGCCAAGGTTAATAGCTCACTGTGCCACCAGCCGAGTGAGGCATTTCCATGCCAACTTGTCCTCACGCTGAAATCAGAAGCTTGCTGTTCAAATAAGGCCTGTCAGTTGATGACGGGCTCCTCTTGCGGAAAAACCCTATAGAATTTAACGGAAAAACTACCACCTTGCTGTCGGTTTTCTGGGGCATCCTATGGAATTTAATAGAATTCTAGCATTTTTATAGAATGCTGCAGGACAGTTTAAAAAAAAAATCCCCTATAGAAAGGATCTCACCCCCTGGTATCAAACTCAGTTATAACTGGATCCTCAGCTGGTATGAATCAGAATATCGCTATTGATTTCATCCAACTGAAGATCTGGCCCTATAGATTTGTAAAGATTTAATGGAACCCAATTAAATTTCTGCAGAATCCTATTAATTTCATTCCTGTTAAGTTCTATAGGATTTTCCCATAAGGGCCTAAGGCAGGGGAGGGCAAACTACGGCCCGCAGGCTGGATCCCCATGGCGCAGCAGGGCTAACGCAGGCTCCCTGCCTGCCCTGGCCCCACGCATCTCTCAAAAGCAGCCAGCACCATGTCCCTGCGGTCCCTGGGCAGGGAAGAGGGTAGAAGGCACCACCCCCAGCAGCTCCCATTGGCCAGGAACAGGGAACTGTGGCCAATGGGAGCTTCGGGGGCAGTACCCGCAGTCAAGGGCAGCGTGTGGTGGGACCCACCTGCCCCACCCCCAGGAACCACTGCCAGACATGCTGGCCACTTTTGGGAGCCGCGTGGGGGCGGCAGGGGGCCTGCCTTCACCCCACTGCACGCCGTTGCCACCCTGGAGCCGCTTGAGGTAAGTTGCGCCAGGCCAGAGCCCACACCCCGAACCCCTCCTGCACCCCAACCCCCTGCCCTGAGCTCTCTCCTCCACCCCTGGTGCATCCCAACCCCTTGCCCTGAGCCCCTTCCTGCACACCGCACCCCCTCCCAAACCCCACACTCCCTCCTGCACCAGGGCTACATTCATGGCCCTGCATACAATTTCTCCGCCAGGATGCAGCCCCTGGGCCAAAGAGTTTGCCCACCCCGGCCTATGGCCTGATTTCCCAATGGAAAAAGACCCCCCATTGACTACAGTGGATTTTGGATTAGGCTCATATGAATGAACAGGAAGGATTACACCTCCTCTATTACACTTTCATATTTCTCACCCCCAGTTCCTTTGGATTATACCCTTTTGTGCAATCCTAAATAATCCTTCTCCCCTCTTCTGCTTTCATCTTCTAATCCAGATACTGCAGATGGCCTAACAAAACCGTAGCACTGAACAGGTTTGGCACTCTTTGGGCGTTGTGTCATACACTCCCATCAAAGCTTCTTCCAACAGCTTTAAGTAACAGGGCACCGAAAATACCACTCCAAAAGCAGGACATCACACTTCCCTGTCTGACTGTCCAACCCACCTGTACTGAGCAACTGCAGCCAGTTCGGGTCTCATCCCAAGTTCCTGTTCCCAAGCCTAGTGAAAGAAGAAGTAGCTGCAAACTACCAACTCTATATAAAGTCTATGGCCCTTTTGTGATCCGATTTCAAAACTCTATTTAAATGTAAATGTGGACCTTTAGCTGCTTACAAAAGTCTAAAATTACCAGACGGCAGTAGCATCAAGAAAAATCACACCAAAGGTTTCCCTATCACCACTCTCTTCTCTGCACCTCTGCCGGTTGTCACCGTTTACTCATCGCCAGGTACAACAGAGTCTCGCCTGACGTGTGCTCTGAAGCAAGCTCAGTGTTCAAAACTATAGGATGTTTCATCGGCAAACTAATGTTTCCCTTCTCATCATATAAAAGATGGGGCAGTTCAAATCACATTTTCCTCTTTTAGGGTCCAAAGCATCAGCGAAGTACTGAAACTTATGAGTCTCAGACAGCAAGCCATATTACAAAGGACAAAGCTGTTTTTTTCCTAGAGTACACATTTAAAGAGGAGGGGACACATTCTAGGGGCAAGAATGCATCACCCTGATCAGTATTCAGACAGTATCTGCTTGCAAATCTGGTGAATTTTCATTGGATCATTAAATGTTCCAGCCTACAGAGAATGAATTCAGAATGCAAAGTAACCCTTTCCCCTTCCCCACAAGGCTCCGTGCTGGGCCAGAGTCTCTGATAAGGCTAACAGAGTAAAAGCCAGCCATGGCATGAAATACTTTGGGCAGATTTTCAGATGGTATAAATTAGTAGAATCCCACTAAATTCAATGGAGATATGCTCATTTATACTTTCTAAGGGTCTGGCCCTCCGAGTGCCCCTGCAGATATGTACGTATGCATATTGTGTATGTATTTAACACACATATACAAAACATGCTGAGAAAAAACCCTCAAACAGATTCTTTCAAAACACTGGCATCATCTATTCCACCCAACCATGCCTCTCAGGTACAAGCCAGAAAGCCAAATTCTGCTCTCAGTTACACTGATGTAAATCCAGAGTACCTCCATTGAAGTCACTGGAGTTGCTCTAGATTTTTACCAGTTACCCAGAGCCCTGAATACATAGATTAAGTTTATATATGAAATTGCACACTTTTTGTGCTAGGGATCTTAAAAGGGGAAATGAAACTTAAATCCTTAATACCAAATATCCACATCCCCTAACCTTACTCAAGTAAAACTGCCACTCAAGTCAATGGAACTACAGAATTTGGCCCAGTTAGCATCTGCATGAGATTTTTATTAGCTGGGGCTTTGCACTTTGTTGCTAAAAAGAACAGCAGAAGGGTCAAATTCAGATCTCAGTGGCACCAGTGTGAATCCAGAATAACTCATCAACTCTGGAGTTGCACTGGATTTATACCAGTGGAGCAAAGTGAAGTCTGGCCCTATGACTTTAAATGACAGATTAGCATTCTTGGAGATGATGGACAATTCTCCTCCAGACATTAGCAGCACTGGCACACCCAGACAGCAAGAATGGCATCACAACTGCCTTGAAGGAGTTACAGCTTTAGTACATCAATGGAAGAAGAAAATGGAACAGTAGCATCCTCAAGAGGACAATTTTTCCTCCTTCCAGGCTCTAGATGCGGAAGACAGTTCCTGATGGCCAGGCCCATCGGCAATAAATGGGCGAACTCAGGCTGGCTCTCAGGGGGTGTATATTGGCATCACTCCCGCATTGGTTACACCAGCTAAGAATCCGCCTGAACATCTATGTGCACTAGAGGAATTTATATATATATTTTTTTACATGGCTGCAATCTAGCTATTTGTTATTGTATCTACTGAAGCAGCAGGAAACACCAACAGATCCCTAGCAACCTTGCCAGAAACAGCAGCTCACCGAATAAAGAAAAGCAGTTTTGTTCTAAGAATTTAAGCTCACAGGGTTTTAAGCTGCAGTTATTACTGGTTTATCCTGAATTCCAATCCTTACATTTACAAGTGTGTGATGTATAAATAAAGAGTAGGGGGACAGCACAGAAGTGAAGCCACTGCTAATTTAGGGCCTGATCCAAAGCCTGTTGAAATCAGAGTGGTTCAGGGAGCACGACACCAGACTGGGAGGCAGGAGATCTGGACTCTGTTCCTGGCTCTGTCATGACCTGCTGTGTGACCTTGGCAAGTCACTTCCCGCCTCTGTGCCTCGTCTTCTGTCCCCACCTTGTGTCAGTCTTCTCTATTTTCAGTGTAAATTCTTTGGGTTAGGGCCTGTCTCTTACCGTGTTTGCACAGCACCTATCATAACAACAGGAGCCTTTCCGTCCAATAGATTTGGGTAATTCAATCAGACCCCAAACAGAGAAATTTCATTTGTGCCTTCAGGACGCCACTGCAGACTCTCTCATAGGCTGGATCCAAATGGACACAGAATTACCCAGTACAGCAAGCAACAGGAATCTGAATAGCCTGAAGCTTACGGTTTTCCAAACAAACACCAAAAGCAAAGGACATCTGAATGGCACCTGCTAATAATAAACTCCCCTACTAGACACGGTGGCTGTGCAAAACTTCTTAGAACTCTGTCGCGCTGGACGTTAATTCTGTGGGACACTATTTCATTTGCCAGTCAGTCATTCAATATCGTCCTAATTCAAGGCTATTACCACTGGCAAATCAAAATGCCTTTGCTGTGAAGATAACGATTATGACTGTCTTGTTTGCAATACAGTTTTTCTGATGGAAAAGAACAATCCAAAAAATGGCTTTGAAATTTTGATGGAACAAAAATGATAGGAAAGTTAGAGTTACACACAGGACCTGATCCTAAACCCATTGAAATCAATGAGAGTCTTTTCACCGATTTCATTAGGCTTTGCATCAGGCTCCTAAGACATGTTTTGCTTCCCCAGCACAGTTCAGGCAACACACTTCAAAGCTGACCTGCAGCACCCCTGGGCCACCCACGAGCACCAGCTAAATTGGGAACATGGCATTTCACCGGGGACTTGTTGTTACAGAACATCTCGCCTCTGCCATTGGGTCCTTATGGCAGCCTCTCCAGAAAAAATTTGTCTGCTGTGACATTTTCCTGCCCCAGGAGTATTCTGTATGACTGAAACCAACAGGGGGAGGGGGGGACGGGGGCGGGATGTTCCCTTCAAAACAGTAATAGCCAAGTCATTGTAATCAATCAACTAAAATTAAGAAACACAAAAGCTCCAGGGAAGATGAATCTTTGGCACCATCTGTAAGAGCCAAAATTATCGACATCTCTGGGGCTCTGTGACAAAGGCACAGAAATGAAATGTCAGAGCATTCTGTGCTAAGTATGTGAGAGCCTGATCCTGCACACTGCTGAGCCCTCTCCTTTCTCATTAGCTTCCGCCGGGATGCTCCACATCTTGCAGGACTGGGGCCTAGTGTTTGACTGTGGAATTGGCTTGTGTCATGTGCGATCAGGGCCAGATCCTGCATGGCTGAAGTCAATGGGAGTTTTGCCATTGCGTTCAGATGGAGCAGGTCCTCAAGGTATGCCTAGAGAAGCAAAATAATTAAATAGCCTTAGGATACCCATATGCTGCTGGGACCAGATCTCCAGACAAAGCACTGCCAGAAAAACTACCACCGCTGGTAGAATAAATATCACTCCCCGGAAAAATCCATCCCCGGAGATATGTTTTAAAACATCCTGTTCCAGAAAATAGGAGAGAAATAAGAGGGTCGCTCTCTTGGGACTATTTTCCTTGTCTTTGGTCTGTACTCTGCTTCACACAAGGAGGCCCTAGATCTTTGACTGGTGTGAACAGTAATTGCACAAAACATCAGGGGCCAAATTCCCTGAGGAGGAGTTTTACCAGGGTTGAATTTAGGGATGGGAGGGGAACATAGACCTTATACCCCTATGTAGGCATGCAGGGGTAAGATGGCCCTTTAGATCCAGGTGTACGAGAGTCTCTGCATACATCTACTCCCCTCTAGGGCAGGTACAGAGGCAAACAGACAAAGCCCCTGCTAGACCACTCCCATTCAATGGCCAGCACAGCTCAGCTGACTGAGGGTGAGTGTCATTAGCTGCTAATACAGGCCAGCAGCCGCCAATTGCTACACCTACTCCACCGATAGGAAGAAGGGGCAGAATTGTGACTCAGAGATCACCGTGCGTCCGAGGGCTCCTTCTGGGGTGGTAGAGCCCCTGCGCCCCTCCTTGCTCAGGCTGTGCTGAAAGCCACACTCTATCCCACTGTGAATTAAGAAGTAATGAAACTCCATGTATAGCAACGGAGAATGAAAGTCCAAACTCATTTCACTACACTGCAGATTGCAGTTCCAGTTGCCATGCGATGTCAGGTCTAAGCAGAAGGTTTGTATGGTGAAAAACAAAGGTGCCCCCACTCTCCAAGGGCTCCATTATTAAGATACAAAGTATAGCACTGACAGGGAGAGAGACTGGGCAGTACATTCTTACTACAATGTACAGGCTTTCATTTTAAATGAGAGCAAACGGCTCGGTTTAGATTTTGTTTACCAAGAAATGCCAACTATGTGCCAGAGTTATATGTTGCCATGGACAAAACACACTTGATTTGTCTATTTGTTTGTACTCATGGGTTATCTAGTCAGGTTTTATCAGGAATCTTCAAGGCAGAACACTCAGAGCTGACACTGAATTGCAAATGAAACTTACAGAAAGGGTTTAATAAGACTTCCGCTGAAGTAGAGGCTCTTGGAGGGGGGGCATACAAACGTGGGGCAGATCCTCAGCTAGTGTAAATAAACATAGCTTCATTTAAGTCAATGGAGTTCTAGCTATTTAAATCAGCTACAAATCCATTGAGCCTCAACTGCATTTGAAAAGTTCTACCCATGTAAGAGGAAAGAGCAAGTCATGGAGCTTGCATATTGATGGAATTTACAGATGAGGTCCATCCGCATTGAGGGTTAAGCTAAAATGCTCACCATGGCTCCAAACAAGAATGAACCTAACTGTAATAGTAACAAGAGGCTCACTGCTTCACTGCTGATTCATGCAGAGACAGCAGGAGGGGCAGGAATACAGTCTGTATCCCTCCATCTGTAGCAATTTTACAGAATTCTGCCACTGAACCTACATTGTATTGTTATGCTCCCATTCTTCTCTTTGTTGTTTTATTGGTTTCACCGCAACAGACTCCCCTTAGCTGGGCCCAAGTGGTGGTGCAGGCAGAGAAGCCAAAGCATCAGAGGTAACAACCTCTGACATCAGAGGTAACAACCAGTCATCCCTTGCTCCCTCAAGTAACCTCTCTGCTTGCAGCACCAACGGGCCCAGGTTAGAGGAACTAAGACAGTTGCAATGGAGCAGAGGTAAATGATCCCACCTGAGCCAGGCAAGGAGGGAGTCACAGGACAAATCTCCAGCCTCCTCTCACCCTGCCAATACAGTTCCTGATCCGAAGCAGCCCCGGATAGTCCGGTCCTGAACCCCCCACCCCAGAGCCCCAATTCTGGCAAAGCACCTTAGCCCCGACCCGCATTAATTTGCCAACGCGTTTCAACCAGTGGGATTGAAGTATGAAAATAATAGGAGGGAGAGGGATGACGACTGGCTGAGTTACCGCTGATGTCAAAATGCCCCTCTGCCTGCCACACCAAGTGGGCACCATGTGCAGCGGTCAGGTTTCCCTGTTGCCATCGGGATCAAACAGGGCTCTGCCCAGCGATGCCTCCAACTGTCCTTGAAATTGATCGGAGATGGTATTTCAAAGTCAGTGCATAAGAGACCGAGAAACGCCATCAAGAGTTAGGCCTCACTTCACTTAGCTAGTCGGTGACACGTGCAGCGTTGCTTTTGTATTGTAGATACCCATTTGGTAGGAACTAGGCTGCCAACCCATTTCAGGTAGGCCATCAGACCGTAAGTGCTTTTCCATCACAGCCACCACTAGTTCATTTCAAACCAGTTAAAGTTCCCTTAGCCCATCATTCGCCCTCTCAACCATCCATGTGGTTAATGCACGGGACTAAGACTTGGGATATCTGGGCTCAGTCCCCAGCACAGGGATCACCCCTGAACAGAGAGCCCACAAAGTATTTAAGCCCTTATGTGACGTCTGTGTCTTGTGCAGCCTAGGTAAGCAAGTACTGAGATGAAGCTCTATCAGCGTCATTGGGTTCCGTTGAATCAGATCTTGCTCACACCTCCCTTCGTCTACTCGTCTTAATTTGATGCCCAGCTACTGTCAGCAGTAGGGACTGCCACCCACACAGCATTCCTCTCTGCATCTCAGAAGGGAAAAAGAGAGATGCTGGGAAATAGCTGTACATGCATCTGTGGGTACGAAGGAGAAATCAGAGAAGGATGGAAGCACTGATGCAATGTGACACAATGAGAAAGGGATCTAAGAGGGCTCCATGGCTATAGCATCATAACACAAAATGCAGCGTTTCCTTAATAGGTGTGGCCCAGAATTCTCTGTTATCCACTAGGGAAGTTGTGTTGTCCAGGGGAGTGGAAGCCATGAGATCGTCTTAGATTTCCAGCTGGTCTCCAGTGTCATTTGGGAAAGTCATAATCACTTCATTCTCTCTGGGGTTCAGTTCCCAGAAATAAAATGAGGGCATTGGGACTTTGTAAAGCACTTTCAGATCTGCAGGTGAGAAGCAGTAAGTGTTATTAACAAGCAACCACACTCCTCCTCCTCCATTTATACGGCCCACTGAACATGTTTATTACAGGTGTGTGGGGGGGTGCGTGTGTAGCAATTTGAGTGCCAAACTAGATGATTGAGTAACTGAGCAGTGTATCGCAGGTGGGTTTTTCCCCCATTGCTCTATTTTCTGCACATGATTGTGGGCCATGAGGACGCTAACTCACTTGCCATCCACAGTCAGTGCTTACGTCTGATTTTTAATGAAAGCCTTAATGCAAAGGTGCTGCTCGAGCTAAAGGTCAGAGCGGATGGGCTAGAAAAAGAAGATGGGTGAGAAAAAGAAGAACCTGAGACCCCAAGCTGCCCAGCAGCCGCTGTCTGGTAACTGTTAATCGCACATGTGGTTTCCTGCAGTAAACGAGGGGGCAGTTTCCATAAAGGACAGATAATGAAGCATTTCTAGTCTCACATCCCACCCTCTCACTCACCCTCTCACACACACATGGGCAAAGCACACCCACCCTTGTAAACATGCATTCCCCGCCTCTGCCAGCTGGACAGCATGGGTAGACTGCTCGAAATAACGGTGTGGGGAGGGCTAGCCCGTGGCGAGTACATACCTTGGGTCTGGCGGGGGGCGGAGAACAGAACTCGGGAAACTAGCCCATGCCGCCGCTGCCCATACCCCTGCAACTACACTGTTATTTTAAGCAAGCTCGCAACACTGAAGGTCGCACGGGTCTATCTATCCTGTTGCAATCACCCCTCCTTAGTGCAGTGTAGACATACTCTGAAAGGCCAGACCTGCAAGGTGCCAATTGCCTCCTGTGACATGCTGAGCAGCCTCAATTCCCGCTTTCCGTGAAGTAACGCGTGTTGAGGGCACTCAGACTCTTGCAGGATTGAACCCGCATTTCCTATCGGTCCTTCTGTGCAACTAAAGTGAAAGCTGGTTGGTCATTTCAAAATGAGAGGTTTTCAGAGGGTTTTTAAAAAGACTATTAAACCGGTCGCAAGACTCTGTAAGGGAAAGGCTATGCAGGGCCAGGGAAATACATACTTCAAAATTATTGATATATATGCACAGCATAAGCTGCATACACAATACAATAAACGTAGAAGGGTCCTGTCTAATGGCCTGATCAGAGGAATGGCAGCCTGGAAGTCCCGAGTTCTATTCTAACTCTGATTGAGGCCAATGGAAACTTCACCACTCCGGCCCAGTTTTCCTCCTTCTGTAAATGGGGGTAATAATATTGCTTGCCTCACGAGGGGGTTGTGAGGAAAAGCTAGCTAGCATTGGCCCAGATTCTGCACTGAGAGCCAGTGTACGCCCTTTGAAGTCACTGAAGTTCCACAAGCCAGCACAGAATTAGGTGCCCATTGGTAAAGCAATTTGAAAATGAAAAGAACTATGGTTCTGTTTCTCTCCTCACTTACACTGAGGTGACTCCATTTAAGCATATGAAATGCTATCAGCATAGAACTAATGTAACAAAAATCCAGCTGGCAGTGTTTGCCTGAAATAACCGCCCAGTTTGCAGGAGATCATTCCACTAAAAAAGAGCTCAGGGACATAACTTTTCCCCAGTTGGATTTAAGGGAGATGGAGAGAGGATATAGGGTATGGGCTGAGCAGTCTTGTAGGGAGGAACCCTTGGAGCCGCTAAATCTGGCGAGGCACCATCAGAACTTTATCATCTTATTGCTATTTTGCTTATTAATTAACTAAGGTCAGCAATGTATACCTTCAAATCAGCGGCACTGCGATGGGTACCCGCATGGCCCCACAGTATGCCAACATTTTTATGGCTGACTTAGAACAACGCTTCCTCAGCTCTCGTCCCCTAATGCCCCTACTCTACTTGCGCTACATTGATGACATCTTCATCATCTGGACCCATGGAAAAGAAGCCCTTGAGGAATTCCACCATGATTTCAACAATTTCCATCCCACCATCAACCTCAGCCTAGACCAGTCCATACAAGAGATCCACTTCCTGGACACTACGGTGCTAATAAGCGATGGTCACATAAACACCACCCTATATCGGAAACCTACTGACCGCTATTCCTACCTACATGCCTCTAGCTTTCATCCAGATCATACCACACGATCCATTGTCTACAGCCAAGCTCTACGATATAACCGCATTTGCTCCAACCCCTCAGACAGAGACAAACACCTACAAGATCTCTATCATGCATTCCTACAACTACAATACCCACCTGCTGAAGTGAAGAAACAGATTGACAGAGCCAGAAGAGTACCCAGAAGTCACCTACTACGGGACAGGCCCAACAAAGAAAATAACAGAACGCCACTAGCCATCACCTTCAGCCCCCAACTAAAACCTCTCCAACGCATCATCAAGGATCTACAACCTATCCTGAAGGACGAGCCATCACTCTCACAGATCTTGGGAGACAGGCCAGTCCTTGCTTACAGACAGCCCCCCAATCTGAAGCAAATACTCACCAGCAACCACACACCACACAACAGAACCACTAACCCAGGAACCTATCCTTGCAACAAAGCCCGTTGCCAACTCTGTCCACATATCTATTCAGGGGATACCATCATAGGGCCTAATCACATCAGCCACACTATCAGAGGCTCGTTCACCTGCGCATCTACCAATGTGATATATGCCATCATGTGCCAGCAATGCCCCTCTGCCATGTACATTGGCCAAACTGGACAGTCTCTACGTAAAAGAATGAATGGACACAAATCAGACGTCAAGAATTATAACATTCAAAAACCAGTTGGAGAACACTTCAATCTCTCTGGTCACTCGATTACAGACCTAAGAGTGGCTATCCTTTAACAAAAAAGCTTCAAAAACAGACTCCAACGAGAAACTGCTGAATTGGAATTAATTTGCAAACTGGATACAATTAACTTAGGCTTGAATAGAGACTGGGAATGGATGAGTCATTACACAAAGTAAAACTATTTCCCCATGTTATTTCCCCTCCCCCCACCCCCCACTGTTCCTCAGACGTTCTTGTTAACTGCTGGAAATAGCCTACCTTGCTTGTCACCATGAAAAGTTTTCCTCCTCCCCCCTCCTCCCGCTGCTGGAGATGGCTTATCTTAAGTGATCACTCTCCTTACAAAAAGAAAAGGAGTACTTGTGGCACCTTAGAGACTAACAAATTTATTAGAGCATAAGCTTTCGTGAGCTACAGAAGTGAGCTGTAGCTCACGAAAGCTTATGCTCTAATAAATTTGTTAGTCTCTAAGGTGCCACAAGTACTCCTTTTCTTTTTGCGAATACAGACTAACACGGCTGCTACTCTAAAACTCTCCTTACAGTGTGTATGATAAAACCCATTGTTTCATGTTCTCTGTGTGTGTATATAAATCTCCCCTCTGTATTTTCCACCAAATGCATCCAATGAAGTGAGCTGTAGTTCACGAAAGCTTATGCTCAAATAAATTTGTTAGTCTCTAAGGTGCCACAAGTACTCCTTTTCTTTTTAAGGTCAGCAAGTAGCACACGTTTGCATTTTACACAGTGTGTGAACTGTGTTTCTAGGGCAGGTTAGGAAGGGACCCTGCTTTTAGTGTGCTAAATATTATGTTGTTACCAAGTTTAGCTAGATCAAAAGGACAGCATTTCCATCTGAAGACTGCAGCTTGCACAAATTTGCACTAATGAACCTATTAAAGAGGATCTATTAAGAACTGGGGTAAAATGACTGTCATTTGTTTTCTAAAGAAGCAAAATAATCCACTGACAGCTGCAGCCAGCCCAGGCTGGAATTAGCCAGACCTTGTGCTGTGTTAAGCCAGATCACTTAGCATTATTTTAACATAGTTTGCACATGAATAACACAGCTTCATGTTGAGTTAGCCGTGTAATCAGCTAATTAATGTGCTGCAGATCAGTACCTGTGTCATGCAAAAAACACCCCCTGCTGGCTGAGGTTGCAGCAGCTGTGCGTCCTGGCTTCTCCTGGTTTCAAGTGACAGAGAAACGGTGGGTTTCAGAGTAACAGCCGTGTTAGTCTGTATTCGCAAAAAGGAAAGGAGGACTTGTGGCACCTTAGAGACTAACATTTATTTGAGCATAAGCTTTCGTGAGCTACAGCTCACTTCAGCATCCGATGAATGAGCTGTAGCTCACGAAAGCTTATGCTCAAATAAATGTGTTAGTCTCTAAGGTGCCACAAGTACTCCTTTTCTTTTAGAGAAACGGTGGAAGTAGGTGACAGAGAAAAAGAACAGACACGGGAACATGAGCGCACACCGCAGGCAGGAAGAGACAGGGTTAGAACCCTGGGAAACACCTGCAGGGTGTTGAGTGCCTTTAACTCGTACTGAATTCAGTGAGTGCTCAGCGCCATCCATAATGAGGCACGTATAGGTGCAAATTACAGACTTATTTTGAAAACCTAATGCTGCAAGTAAAAGGCTTCAGAGTACTGCTGGATGGGACACTATTTTCCCTGAGGTATTCACATTTTCCCATCCTCAATCAGGACAGCAGTTGAACTTGGTGTTTTTTGAACCAGAAATCGGGAAAAAAAGAGTTTGCTTGAGGTCCAACAAAACGTTTACTACAGTAATTTCAAAATGTTTTGTTTCAATTTTGACTTTTTTCTTTCTTTTAGTCTAAATCTAACATTTCATTTCATCTCAAAAAAATCAAAATATTTTCTGAAGTGTTAAAATGGAGCATTTTGACAATTTCAACATTTTTAAATAATGTTTTGAGTTAGGAGATTTGTCAAAACCATTTCACGAACACTTTTGATTCTGACACTTTTTTTTTTTTTTTTTTTTTTGCGCAAAAGGAGGGTTCATCAAAAAATTCCTGGCCAACTCTACATCAGAGTTGCATCCACTGATACTCGGTCTGAATTTGAGTCACTGTACCGAACAAAACTACACCGGCCACATTGTGAACTCTTCACCCAGTGTTGAGCCTCTTACACAGGGGCGGGCAAACTTTTTGGCCTGAGGGCCACATTGGGTTTCTGAAATTGTATGGAGGGCCGGGTAGGGGAGGCTATGCCTCCCCAAACAGCGAGCAGTGGACCAGCCCCCACCGAACTCCTGCCCCATCCACCTACCACTGTTCCCTGATGGCCACCGCCAGGACCACGGCCCCATCCACCCCACCCTGACCATCCCGGACCTCCTGCCCCTAACTGCCCCCCATCCAACCCCTCTCTTCCTGACTGCCCCCCCGGGACCCCTGTCCCATCCAACCCCCGCCACTCCCTGTCCCCTGATTGCCCCCCCATCCAACCCCTCCTCTCCTTCCTGACTGTCCCCCCCGGGACTCCTGCCCCCATTCAACCCCCGTTCCCCGCCCTCTGACCTCCCCGATGCCATCCACGCCCCTGACCACCCACCAAACTCCCCTGCCCTCTATCCAACCCCCCCACCCTGACCCTTGCCCCCTTACCACGCTGCCTGGAGCACCAGTGGCTGGCCGTGTGGCTGCACCAGGATAGGCAGCCGTGCCACGGCCACGCACCACAGAGCGCCAGGTCAGGCTGGGCTCTGCAGCCCAGAGCATTGCACCGCACGGCGGTGTGAGTGCATGGGAGGAGGGCTAGCCTCCCAGGCCAGGAGCACAGGGGCCGGGCAGGACAGTCCCACAGGCCGGATGCGGCCCACAGGCCATAGTTTGCCCACCTCTGCTCTTACGAATGCCTATGGAAGTAATCTGTCCTACAGTAAGGCCAAAATTTTCAGAAGTGTTCTCTAATTTCAGAGGTCCAACTTGGAATATCTCAAAACCATCTCAGGACACCCAAAATTACAGTCCTCTTTAGCATTTTGCCCGCAAGTCTTTTCCAGCTCAAATTTTTACAATTGCCCAAATGCTCACAAGTAACATCTTACTGGAATTCATCAGGAAGAAAACTTAGATTTTTTTCTAAAGTGATTATGAACCAACCATGCATTTATTTCTGATTTGCAAAGACCACTTGGCATACATCTTACCCACCTATTTATATATAGAAAGATCTGTGATAGATCATCTAAATACAGGCAAGGGAGAGATGGGCATACTTGTTAGTATCTAGGAGTACCTTTATTGATGAACAGTCCAAACAGCTGGTGCTGAAATTATGCCCAGGAAGGACAGTATAGTTCTTTGCTTTGCTACTTTGGCTGCAGAGGACAAAGTGCATCATTAATGTTCTAATACCTCATGCACTGCAGCAACACTATTCGTCTTTTTATTACAATTATACAGAAAAAGGTAGTGTCCAGGCAGGAATAGGATTAGATTATATCGTGGCCGATAAAAGACATTCCACATCCCAGATTCTAAAGCCTGTTTTTTGCAGGTTGCTATTTATGATGCATGGTTCATAAACAGGACATGTTATGTAATATTAACACACTTTCTCGGGTCTAGTGAAACCTATTGCAGGCAACTACCAAAAGTGATCACAGACTACTCAGTCACCCAAGAGGTGATTATTAGCTCAACATCAAACACAGCAGGGTACATTTCTGAGAGGCCTTAATGTGGTTTACATAAGTCAGAGAACTAGTTGTACTGATTTTCATTACGAGCCTACCTGTAATGCATTTCTGTGATCCCGTTCACACAGTTTGTTACCTGGAATACTGTGTAGGAGATAGAGAAAGAATATATGGCAATTTACAGTATGTGCCAGCTTACCCAACTCAACTGGGAACACTCCCTAGATCTTGGATGTTTATCTGTGAGGCTTAGGACACAATAAAATAAGCCTGGGGATACCAGTGTGTGCATATAAAACTGAAGATCCTATTCCCCTATCTATCTAAATGTGAGATTGACCAAAGGAAGAAAAATACAATGAGACTTGTAGGTATTTATGTGCATTAGCACCCACTCCATGCCAGGCCCTTTCTAAATATTTAAGAACAGTCCTTGTTCTGATAGTTCAGAATCTAAGAACACGGAAGAAACAAAACAATGCAAATGCTTCTAGGGTTTTTCCCTGGACACCTCCATTTTAATCAAGCTAATCCCCAGATCCGCTAGTCTGTATTCTTTTACACAAGCTGCACAAACCAATGCAGCTGCAGCTTCACGCTCTGGTACCCAAACTAGCTAGATTAAAGCTGCATCTACACAAGCTGCTGTTACACCCCATGTTTGCAATATCCGCATACCATTATGTACAGAAAGGTCAAGTGACTTACCAGTGGTCACACAGGGAAGTCAAAACCTCAGCTCAGATTGGCCTTTATGATTATCCAGGCTCTCAACTGCTTTGTTCTAATCACCCATCCAAACCGCCCCTTTTCAGCTTCACTAACAAGTCTACATACCCACAAATTCAAATGGAAGAGCGAACATAAGCTCATTTTTACTGAGGTCATCCAGTAAGAGGCATTTGAACAATACAGACAAGGTTACATTGGATTTAGCCTAGAATCATTAAAAGTGGCTAGAGGAACACACTGCTGATTACAAAAAATGATTTTTCCTGAAGCATTAGAAGCCCCTACTGGTTACTCTGTTGTTTGAAAAACCAAACCCGATCAGGAGATTGAATAACTATTTACATTTAAGAAGTGTGATTTTTCTAAAATGTGAATTGCTGCTGGAAATATTCCAATTAATGTGTCTACAGACACTAGTGATATAAAAAGAGGGGGGTGGGGGGACACAAACTAGGCTGCCTCAATAAAGGTGCTGGTGGCTTTTTAAGATTGTTGATCACAACATACTGATTGTGAAGTTATACTAGAAATACAACCAAGACATTAAGAATGTTTGATATATTTGTGCAAAGTAAAGTGGAGTATCAATGGGAATAGACTGACAATTTTGGAAACATAAGTAAAATGTATGAACTCAGGTTGATCTCATGGCATTATTATACGGTTGTTGATATCAAACTGTTTGATCACGAATGCCCCTCTACCTCTGGGTAGCCACCATTGCTGACAGGATCTACAACAGGTACACACCAGACCGAGGACAATGGGGAGTACCCAATTATAATGATTGTTCCTTGTTCAGCCAATAGATATGCTAAGAGGGGTTGCCCAAGCTGGGAGAAGATACTTCCTCCTCTTGCCTAAAGGCAGGTGCAAAACGGAGGGAGTGGAAATTCTCCAAGGAGGCCAACAAGACAGAAGTGACCAAACAGGGGTTTAAAAAGGACTCATAGGAGGAAAGACCCACACACAAGAAGTTTGGGCAGGAGAAGGAAAGGGGACAGGCCAGCCACAGTCAAAGGAGGCAAGCTGAGGGAGAAGGCTCCATGTTTCAGAAGCACCCAACCCATGCACTACAACAGAAGGACGTCGGAGAGCCTCAGATGACCCTGACGCCAGCTCAAACAATATTCTTGAGTGGAGAGGAAACTGAGGCAGAGAACCACACGAGATTTATTATTTTGTTATATCTGCGTATTTGTTATGCTACTGAAGAACAATGCTGTGTGTTCGAGTCCTGTATGTACTACAGCTAACCACAGGCCACCTGAGCATGTTAATCTGCAATACAGAAGGCTCATATCATCAGTGGGATTTTGGGAGAGGATGTGTTTAAGATACAGAGGAACCTGTGGGGTCAGCATTGGTTCCAGGTCCTGGGCAACGGACTGTAGGGTATAAAGAGTCAGGATGGCGTGATAGATAGACAAACTCTTGGGATGCAGATCCTCTAAGGACCCCAAGACAAACACTATGCATGGACTCTGTTCGGACTCCAGAGACTTAAAACACACCAGTTTGGTGAATGACGAAGAGGTGGGGGGCACTCAAGTGTACCCGGGAAGACATCCTACAATCTTTCTTTGTGGGGCATACCATAAAACCTTTTGTTAAATGGCTACTTCAGAAGCAGATCAGATCCTTAGCTGGTGTAATTCATCCTAACTCCATTGACTTCAAGGCAACTGTGCAAAATTTACACAAGGTGTGGATCTGGCCATATGTCATTAGTGAGTGTAAATTGGTTATGTACATAGATGATACTGTGATAAAATAGCATTGATTCCACTGGGGCTGTTGAAAGTGATTTGACAAAAGGACTTTGTTCAACTGGATGTGTGGTCATAGCAAAATAATCAGCTTTTATTGAATGTCTAAGAGTATTTGTACTTCTGCTAATTTCATTCTCAGAGAAAGAGAAGGCAAACAATTTAAAGCCTGCATTTCTCAGGGGCAGGAGCCAACAGGATTGCAGTGGAGATCAATATGTTTAACTATTTCAGCATTTAAAGTCTATTGATGCTAATCTGTCTTCTCAATACAGTATAGATCTCATTGTTACCTAGGAGCTTTTAAGACGATGAAGGACTGTCTTCAAGCTGCAGAAGGGGCCCCAAATCCCAAAGCCTGGTTCTCCTACCATGCAATGCAAGTAACTCCTAGTTATTCTGACACCCTGGGAGCAGAACACTGCCCGTGCAGGTCTCTTGGATAACACTCCCAGTACACTCAAGACAGAAGAGGCTTCTTCTACTCGGAATACAGAAATCCTACACATCAGGCAGGGCCACAGATGTATTCTAATACATTGTGTAATATGTTAGCTTGGTTCATGGCACCATGCAAGCCAGGTACACAACACTAACACTGTACAGGGCTCTCACTCGCTACCAGCACAAGGGGACTTCAACCAATAACATTTTCACACTTAGGAGACCAAAACCAGGCACCTAGGTCAGCAACCTGATTTTTCAGAGGCACTGAGCACCAGCAGCACCCTTTGACATGGAGGGGTGGCTCAGCATTTTTAAAGTCAGGCAACTTATTTAAGAGATTAACTCCAGTTGCCCAAGTTTGAGTGTTGGCTGTTAGGGTCTGTGATGGGGCTCCACTCACCATGCTGGTGCCTCCTGCTGATCATCTTGGGGATTAGCTCCGCAGGTCACTACACCCACGCCTGGTGGTGCCCCACCCACCATCACTTCTGCTCCCAGACCCACATCGCTCCACGGAACGCAGCATTCTCTTCATGACTCAACCCTGCGGACGTGGCGTGAGCTGTGCGCCCACCTTCCAGAGGCGAGCGTTGCAGTCCAACTGTCCCGCCATGTCCCCAGCCGTGACTGCAGCCAATTATTCAGCCACTTCCCCAGCGGCCCCAGCACCCTCTTTGTCCTTGCCTCAGGGCCTCAGCCTGCAAATCCCAGCAGCCAGCCCGAAGCTCTTCTCTAGCCAGGGTGCTAGCTTCCTTCTGCCAGCCAGGCACCCAATCCTCCCTCCTTGAACTTCAGGGAGTAACTGCAATTCATCTTATATGGGCCTCCTGGGACCTGATTAGCTATTCCTCGCAGCCCCTCTCCTATTGGCTGCTTCCTGCACAGCCTCTCTAGGGCCCTATTAGCCCCTTGCTGCCAGTATTGGGCAAGCACCCCATCACAGGGTCCTTCCCCCTATTATTGAAAATGCTGGGATAAAAGGTGCCCCATTACTAGTCTTCCTACTTCACAGAAAACACAATGATTTACCCTCAAACAGCTATTTGCTACATAGTAGTCAAGAGTCTTTTAGACACCCAGCAATGCCAGGATCTCTGGCTACTTATATAGCTGATGGCAGAGCAATGTGGAGTTGCTGAATGCGCAGTTTCCCACAATGCAGTTATTTAACAAAAAGCTTCTTTGGTTTAGTTAGTGTTTAGTCCACATTAGAGATGGGCCCTAACCTAAAGCCTAGATCCAAATACTCCACAACTTGGAGAAAGTTTGGAACCAAGTCCAACCCTTGCAGATCATGAGTATTTGGAGAGTGCTTAAAAATATTAAAAAAAAAAAGGTTATAGACCATTATTATTAGACTGGGACTTTTTAAGTATCAGGAGCTGGAGTGACTGTCCTGAGTTTATTTAGCACTGCACTTTTCCCCATCACATAGTGATGACAGTAAGAGATTGCAGGGTACATGGCACAGGCTTGACTTTAATTTGGTTACTCAGAAGATTAAAGAGATACTGGGAGCCAGTCTCTCTTGAACGTATCATGCACTGCCCTTATATCCAAGTTAATCTATTTAAAATACAAACATTTTAGTTTACATACAATGCATGTTTTCTTTCAGCATATACAAGAGTCACCCTAGTACAGGCACCTTGTGCAATATTGAAACCCAAATTACACCACTGAGGGTGCCTAGGATTTTGTTTGAGACCTTTGCACCAGGTGGAAATCCACCTGCTGTAGGGATGAACATGGGCAGATATATACCTGAAGCAGCAGCTCACCTACTCTGCCATCAGGTGCATCCACTACCTTGATTTTCATACCCATCAAGAAAAACACCCACAACTGGCACTTTTGAATTTACCACTCCCTTTCTGGGGTTTTGTTTATGAACATAAAGTAAGCTTCACTGAAAGCAAAGCTTCTAGTCCCCTTCCCCAAGCTCACCAGTTGTTCCCAGCCCTTTCCAAAGACCTTGAAGACCTTCACTAGGGCTTCATCACTCTTAGCCTTCCCTCCAGGGCTTCACAGTCCTAATAGCCTTTCCCAGCTAAAACTTCACTTACACTTTGCTTTGCTCCCTGCAGGTCTATCAATTAAGATATCCACCACCAGCAAACTCCTATAACCCTCTAAGCTTTCTGAGCAACAGTGCAGTGGGCAGTGCAGCTCGGAGCAGCAGGACGCAGTCCTGGCCCAGCAGAGCAGCCGGGGACCCACCAGGCAGCAGCCCCAGGGCCGGGGTCGGGGGAGCAGCAGCAACGGGGCTCGTGCCCAGGGCCAGGAGGAGGAATTACATCACTTCCCAGCTGGAGCCCATCAAAGCCTCAGCACCCCCTGCAGGGAAGCGGGTTAACAACCGGTTCTAAAACTGCTTCAAAATTTAACAACCGGTTGGCGCGAACCAGCTCCAGCTCACCACTGGGTAAAGGGTTTTATCTGATCTTAAAAGATGACAGATCAAGAAATTTCACAGCTTTCCAATTTTTCTTTAAATGTATTATTTAACCATTATTAATTGGAACCCATTTTGATGTGCAGTGCTATTCTGCATTTTATGGCCATAGCGCTAACCACATGAGAATCCTATCCCTTCAACAACGATTAAAGAGCAGCTGAAATTTTCTAGAGGACCATACTTTTTAGAAAGAATCTGTTCATACATTGCAGATTTTCTGTATTTCTTTCCTCCTGCTCTTTATTACTGAGAGTATCTAGTTCTTTGGGTCTCACAGTCTTCCTTGGGTGTCAATGTAGCTCAGAAGGGATGCACCAAAACTCTGATGGCACTTGAAAGGAGCTGTGCGTGTGCACACACAAACACACACAGCATCTCCAGAAGGTCCAGACTGCAGTGTGCACACACACATATGCATACGTATTCATACACACGCACACACTGAATCACAGAAGATCCAGTGTGCAGCACACGCAGTACAAGGTACCACACACACACAGTGCATCCCCAGAAGGCAGCTCCCCCCACCACACTCTGAAGCAGGCAAGCGTACCACTGCATGGACATATTATAACATGACTCCCCCTAATACTACCATCACCAGGACTACTTATATTTCAGGACTATTCCATCCTTTGCTGTGATCCCTTAGCTACTGCTGCTTGGAGTAGCATTAACTACTCAGATGCTGGGACTGGACAACAAGGGATAGATCACTCGATAATTGCCCTGTTCTGTCCATTCCCTCTGGGCCACCTGGCACTGGCCACTGTCGGAAGACAGGATACTGGGCTAGATGGACCATTGGTCTGACCCAGTGTGGCCGTTCTTATGTTAACTTTGCAGTGCATGTTTGTCTGTATTTTATAGGCAACAACAGCTGAAGCAAAAAGGGCTGGTCTTGACTCCTTCCCTTTCCATCTGACTATTTCCCTACAAATCCACTTAATGGTCCTCCCGCACTGTTGCCTTACGATCAGTCTCTTTTTATGAGTGAAGACATGCAGGTGGGTTTCTGGTCACTTTTCTTAGTAAGCTGTAATGTATTAAATCTATCCACACTCTGCACTGTTTAACCAAAGGGAGCACATGGCCAAGAGGAGATGGGCTGAGTGAGAGGTGTTCTGGATCACAATTAGGTTTAAGCAGGCTTCGAAGTTCTGATTCAAGGCCAAATCAGGGCGACTTTTTCATTTTGTACTGGGTTATACGTACATCAGGTACTTGCAAGATTTTAGACCATGATGTCAGAAATCTCAGTAAATCAGCCTCTCTCACAAAATCTTGAATGTTCTTGTGAGATTTCAGCTACAGCAAACCAGAACCAGAAAACAACAGCCCCTTATGGTTTAGGATCCAACCTGGAACCAGAGGTAGGCTTGGATCCGTGCCCCACGTGAAACTGGAGGGGTTCAGATTCATGACCCTGGTTTTGGCTAGCCTCTAGCTTCTCAGGCTGATGTTGGGGTCATGTATCTGTTTCCATCACAGCCAACAGTGATACACAAGCGAGTCTGATTTCAGGTGCAGAACAAGAGGCAGAAGCAGATGGACTCGCACAAAAAAAAAAAAATCATCCTATTTTCATGCAAATAGCCTTAACAAAAAAGGATGAAGGAGGAGAGGTGCAGAAAATATCTGGTAAAGAAGCAGAACATGTTTATTCATAGGGTTACCATCAGCTACCTTTTACGAAGCATCTATTGTAAAGGAAGAGAGATTAGTTAAACCTGCTACTCACAAAAACTGAATTATGCTGTCTGAATCCCACTTCTTAGTCTGAATTTAGAATCACTGGCTGATTTCCAATCCTGAATACAATGTGCCGTGTGGGCAGATACTATGTCCCTTGCAATACTATAACAACAAGGGTCTTAAAGACAGGCAGTGCCTGGAATACACAAAATCTGGAAATAAGAAAATCTCATTCCCTTTTTACACCTGGGATGCAAATGACTAATCTCCCATCCCTTATCACTGCTGTGGTATAGCTCATGAACAGGGTTCATCGCTTGTACTGTGCCCACAGAGATGAGATGACAAGAGCAGTGCTGTGCACTGTATATGCTTTATGAGCGGGCATTATGCCCTGTCTCCTCAAGATAAGCAAGAGATCTTCCACAAAAACACAACAAAGGGGAAGAGGGTCTCTACTGAAAACATTCTACTGTGATGCTAAAGATATATATTCAGAGAAAGCTTCTCCATTGTCCTATTTATGTCAAGCATACAGTACTTAGAGACGCATGTTCGCAGAGGTGGTGTTTGTCTGCAGGCAGAATGTCCCCCTACACAGTTCTAGTAAAAAAGCCATTTGAAAAGAGCACCAACAATCAAGAATTCCCCATTGACATATGCGAGCAGAGCACTGAATAGACCTTTTGAAGTTGCCTCCTTTGAATTTTCAAATTTCCACGTACACCTTGCTGTTCCAAATAAATGTGGCATGCGACAGTAGCTTACATACAGATCACACATTCAAATCAAGAGGGATATTCTTCTTGGTGTCCACACGCATCTAATGTATAAAGCCTTCCTTTTCAACGTTAGTTATTACACATTTAACACAGACACACAAATTGAGATTTGTAAGACACTGAAACAATAGCTCCTCTAGGCGTGCCTTAATTTATATGCACACAAACATACGGTAGAGAGACCAGGACAATTATGTACTTTATACAGTATAGATACACATTTTCCATTAAAGAGCTTCTGTGTATACATTTTCTACTTCACATATGGATAGCCACATGGTCCTCAAATATTGCTATATATTTGACTACAGTTCAAATTTAGCAAGACTCAAACGGTATCTTACCTTGATTTCCTTGCTGCTCTCTCTAAGCAAAATTTACACTTACTGTTACCATAAAGGCTAAATAAATGCAGAGAAATGTAACTGCTCCAGCCACACAGTATTCTTGACGTGAAGCTGCAGCTATTGCATTGTTGATTTTAGTAGATTATGTGTCTGGCTTTGCTAACCTGCTGTTTTAATGCTCCACGAGCTTTTGGCAAAACACCAACAATACTCACTGCCACAAGGGGGCTTTAACAGCTCTCCGGTGCTGTTTATCCCAGTAACCCTTTGGTGCTTTTTAAAGGAAACAAAAGAGTTGTTTTTAAGTGTTTTGACTGCATTAGGGCGACAGTTGTTGGATACAAAAGAATATTTTTTAAAAATACATCTGTGCCGATCCCCACTATTCCACCCGTGTGGACTCAGCCAGCACTTAGATTAGAAAAATTGGAATAAAGGTATGTGCATTTTAAAGGAGGTAGCAGGCTGAGAATCTGAGACTGTTACTAGGGATGGCTAGGAGTAAAAATGATGGGGGGGAGGGGTCATTAAGCATTAAATTATTGGGCCAGATCCTCGGTTGGTGTAAATTGATGTTGACATCAATGGAGCAACACCAATTTACGAAAGCTGCGGCTCCTCCAGCCTAGTCAATCTTTTTGTTTTCCTCTAGAAAGGAAGGGTTCGGCCATTTATTAAAAAAACCCTGAAACCTTCTGATTAAATTCTGAAAGCAGAGTCTCTAATATTGCGCAGACCCCATTGTCGGGATGGGACATTATGATTGAAATAAAGAGAGACATGGCTCATGACCGGATTTCAAATAAAAGCCCTTAAGGGCCAAAGCCCCCACTCAAATAAATGGCAAAAATTCCGTTGGCCTCAGTAAAAGCACAATTTAACCCATGCTTTCTAAGTGTCAGCCCAGTTTACGTTGCATCCCATCCGTTGGCTGTCAGAATCAGGGTGACAGAGTAAGGCGAATGGTGTAACCCTATCAAGCTGTTTAATCCGGGCCTATACCAAATTTGCAGCAATGTAATCAAACTGGTTTAGAAATAGATTTAGTTAAATCAGTGCAACGCCCTGGTGTGGTTGCACTTAAATCAGTTTAAAAGCGGCTAATATTGACCTAGCTTAATTCAGTTAGCAGAGCTACGCTAATTCACACCAGCAAAGAATCTGGCCTCTAGAGTATTAGCCTGCCCTCTAGTGGATGGATGCCAGTTTAGGCAACATTCTGGATTTTGCAGAATACATAAACGTCTATATATGTGAATTAGAACTACCTATAGATTTATACTAAGTTTAGCACCGTGGTTTATGAGCAATTTAGAAGATTTTTTTTTTTTAATATTATCAAGTGTCAGACCTTAAGACCTTTGTGCACAGATACACACGCACGCACGCACACACACACACCAGATTGTTAGATGCATTATTACTAAAGTGCCTAGGAGCCCTATGCATGGACTAGGGTGGCCAACTTTCTAATCGCACAAAACCGAACACCCCTGCTCTGCCCCCTTCTCCAAGGTCCCACCCCTTCTCTGAGGCCCTGCCACTTCTGAGGCCCCGCCCCCACTCACTCCATCCCCCCTTCCTCCATCGCTCACTCTCCCGCACCCCACTCACTTTCACGGGGCTGGGGCAGGGGATTGGGGTATGGGAGACAGTGAGGGCTCCAGCCGGGGGTGTGAGCTCTGGGCTGGGGCCGGGGATGAGGTTTTGAGGTGCGGGAGGGGGCTCTGGGCTGGGGCAGGAGGCAGTGCGGGCTCCAGGAGGGTGTTTGGGTGTGGGAGGGGACTCAGGGCTGGGGTAGGAGGTTGGGGTGTGGGACAGAGTGCGGGGTGTGGGCTCCAGGAGGGGGGCTCAGGGCTGGGGGGTAGGCTCTGGGAGGGAGTTCGGGTGCGCGAGGGGGTTCTGACCTGAAGCAGGGGGTTGGGGTGCTGGTGGGGGTTCGGGCTTCTGCCAAGCAGCGCTTACCTCAGGTAGCTCCGGGTCAGCATTGCAGTGGGGCTAAGGCAGGCTCCTTGCCTACCTTGGCTCCGTGCAGCTCCCAGAAGCAGTTGGCATGTCCGGCTCCTAAGTGCAGGGGTGGCCAGGCAGCTCTGCGTGATGTGCACTGCCCGCACCCGCAAGCACTGCCCCCACGGTTCCCATTGGCTGTGGTTCCCAGCCAATAGGAGCTGCGGAGCTGGCACTCGGGGCAGGGGTGGGGGCAGCGCACGGAGCCGCCCTGGCCACCCCAGCATGTAGGGGCTGCAGGGACATGCTGGCTGATTCCGGGAGCCGCGTGGAGCCTGCCTTAGCCCTGCTGCGCCACCAACCAGACTTTTAACAGTCAAAAGCCGGATGCCTGGCAAACCTAGCATGGGCCAGGACCCCATTGTGCTAGGCGCTGTACAAACACAGAACAAAAAGATACTCCCTGCCCCAAGGAGCTTACAGTCTAAGTAGTTAGATGGCTTGCTCCCAGGCAACACTAGTGAGGAAGGCCAACGTGAAAACAAATAATCTCCCAGAGATTTTGCATCTTTCTTCCAAACCAGACTCAGAAAGCCTATCAGGAACTGGTACATTGGGTTTGCGGTATATCACAAATTGATCTAGAATGCATACCCTCTAAGGCCCGATTCAGCAATGAATGTCACCATGTGCCTAATGTACAGCACCTGAATAGTCCCACTGAAGTCAATTTTCAAATTTTCCAAAGGACCTAAGTGACTTAGGATCCTAAGTCCCCTTTTCAGAAGTGACTCAGGCACTTTAGAGCCTAAATCTCACTGCAAGTCAATAGGACTTAGAACCTAAGTCACCTAGGTGCATTTGAAAATTTTACCCTCTGGGACTACTTGAACGCTTATCGTGCCTTGCTGAATTAACTTTTGAGATTCAGATATGTGCCCACTAGGAACTGGACTGAGTCTCCAACTCTGTTTCACCTAGTCCCCAAACAGGCATTGGATGGCAACTACTTCCTGTCACTACTGACGTGGGCCCCAGTTGAAACGGTGACCTACAGATGAAAAGCTTTGTGTGCCACTCCCAATTCCTCAGCCAAATTCATCCCTGAATTTGACCCTTTTCTTTTGCATTTAATGTATTTCAAGGCCTCTATAAATAAGACTCTGGATAAAATTAATATCAGACCAAACATTTTAGAGCTATGTAATACATTTATGTATGAACTTAAAACGTTTCAGATTATGATATTTGCCGTGTGATTATATAATGTCATCTCGTTCTGCAGTTATATTGGTTTGATGTTCATTGTACATCTCCATACAAAAACACAGTATGCCTAGAGATTGTTTCTTTACCCAAAACTGTCAGCTCAAGTTATGTGAAACATTCAAAGACTAGCTAGGTAAGGGAAGCAAGAAGTTAACAATTTTTAAAAAAAGAAACAAACTTGGTTTTATGCAGTGCCCCAATAACCTAGAGCGAGAAAAGCCACTGGGACAATAAACAATGTTGTGTGTACTAGAATATTAAGGATTTGAAAAGCAAATAGGATCTCAGCATGGCTGGTGAGATAAAGAGCATTGTTTCTAAATCATCTTACATATTTTCCAGTTATTGTGCACTGCTATGCACCCTGAATAGTTATTTACAGTTGTGAAAAGTAGGCCTAAAACTGCTACCAAACCAGAATTCTCCCATTACTCACTCATACAGGTGGCAGCTTTTTATATCCACTTTGCAGAGGTGGAAGTGGACACATTAGCACAAGGCACTGGAGAAATCAGGCCTAAGCCAGCTGTTCCATCTCAGCTGTAGTGGACAACTTACTCAGCTAGTCTGTCTATATTTATTTATACCCTGGTAAACCCCAAGACTCCAACCGGGGTAGAGGCCTCATTAACCTAGAAACTGTACAAACACAGAACAGAAGAGGGTCCCTGCCCCAAAGAGCTTACAATCTAAATAGACCAGACACCGTTAGCAACGCTGTGAACACCACTGAGAGCAGCAAAAAAGGGAAAACAGGCCTGATTCCCCTCTCGTTCCAGCTTTATTCTGGGAAGATCCATTCACTTAAGAGGGTTATATGCGATTTACATCAGTTTGAAAGCAGAGTTAGGCTCAATGTGAGTATACACAGTTTTGTAAGGCAACTTTCTGTCTCAGGATCCCAGATTCTGTGGAGTATAATTCTGATCTACCTTTGGCAGTGACTGCTCTAAGCAAGAGCTGGTCTTTTGAGTGGTCACTTAAGGTGGATTTCATTTTATTTTGTTCACATGCCTTTTAGGTTGGGATCCACAGCACATTTTGTCCCCTTTTCTCTTCTATACTTACCCAAAAATACCAGGAACTAGATAACTCTGAAAGCGAGCTGCACACTCTTTCCAAATGAAGAGCAGGCAGTATACACAGGAGAACATAAATACGTATTTGTGCATGAAATTCAGATAACATGGAGAGTTTGCTGGCCTTAATTGCTATTGAAAGCCTCTGGGCAAAAGTTTCGCGTAAGCTAAATTCAATGTGGTGTATTGATTTCATTTCCATTAGCTTATTTTCAGAGATGTCGTGTGCACCATCCACACGCTTAACTCAGAATCTGCAGTGCTCTCCCCTTGCCACTAGCAGTGATGCTGGATCCTACTACTTCAAAAGGCACCTCTTCCCAGAGAGCCTCTAACACACGGATTACCTGGAGCATGATGTAATCATTCCTAGGAGCACAGCCTCTAGATTTGGTGGGCCAGATCCTCAGGTGGTGTGAACTGGTGTAGAGCCATCAAAGTCAACGGTGTTATGCCAATTTACACGAGCGGAGGATATGGTCTGAATTTCCAGGCAGAACATTACCACAAAAGGGGCTACTTTGGTGCTGGTAGGAGCAGGAGAATTGGAAACATTTCTATAACCAGGCAATGTGAAATCCATAAGCAACAGTATCAGTGTTCTTGTTACCAGATGGCCCCGAGGCTTTTCTTGAACAGGGCCATGAAGTGAATTTATACAGACGTATAAAGCATACCTGCTATTAATCCTTCTGCCAAATTGTACCTCCTCTTGTCAGGACTGTGTCAGCAATCATTATGCAAAGAAAGCAATGGCAACATAGAGGCTGCAGTATTATTAATGTGACATATGATCGGAGTGACAGCCTGAAACTCCTTATAGCATCTTGTGATTGGGATGCCACTTGAGGCACCAAAAATGTTCTTTCATTGAAGCCCTGTAAACATCACACTGTGACCAACAGCAGTTATTATGCAGAAGAAGTGTCACCGTGCACCGAGGTGCGTGTGATTGTCAGCTCTTCATGACTGCTTTTTCCATCAAAGGAAAAATCAAGCCCTGTCAGGACTCTAGGATGTCTGGAAATTGCAAAGAGCCTTGCTATGAAGGGAGATAAAAAACCCTGCAATGCGATATTCAGAAGTGGCCATTACCTTGTCACCGCAAATGTATCCCATCGCCTTGATAATGCAAAGTGACATAATTTGCACCCCGATCAGAAAGTACATTGTATGCTCTACAAAGAGAGAGATGGGCAGGCTGACAGACTGGTTTTCTGGAAGAGAGACCTTCCTCACTTCTTCCTTTGCAGCTGGGAGAAGAGATTAAAAGATCTCAATCCACCTGTGGCAGCGGCTGCCAGCCACTGAAGTAGCATTGGAAGTCTGGGGAAGGGACGGGTATTCTCCTTTTCATCCGTGCATTGATGTGCTGAGGTAATGGAACAAGCAGGGTATTCATTAATTTGATCTGGTGTCAAATGGGAGTAGTAATGCTTAACCATCTTTGTCAAGTGTTTTGATGTCTACAGGCGATGATGGTTATAAGTGTTAGCTATTATTGTGCTCTGGCTATTTTGGTCAGACAATTGGAGACCAAGTCCATCAAGACTATCCTAACACATTCAAACTACTCCTGAACCAAAGAAGGAAAGTGGGACTAGTTAGGGAATCTGTCTACGCTTTCAGTACAGAAGCAGTAAATGAATTGGGATCTCCCAACAGTCACCAGCTAATCTCTCAGAATTTTATCGATTAGAACCCTGCTTTGAAATGTGATTATGTCACAAGTCATGGGAAAAGGCACGTCATTCCACCTTAGAGGCACAGTGTGCCACACATGCAGCGCCCAGCCCAACAGACATGCTAGATGTGTCGATGTCTAAAACTGAAGCAATAAGAAGCATTTCTACCCTCATATGTACTCATATATAGCTCTTTCCTCATCGGCTCTCAGAGCACAGAGAGGCTCGGACTTACATCAGGCCATAGAGTGCACCTGTGGCAGCATCAGGACTAGAACTTGGTTTTCCAGACTCATCATCCAGCACTCTAATGCCTAGCACAAGCTGCATCTCCACTAACAATAATCTCCAAAGGCATCAGGAAAATAAAATATGCTCTCTGCTACAGCGGTTGGGTGCAATTAGATACAGAGATGTAGCAGTGCGTTAATAAACAGACCAGCAAAGACCAAAAACAAACAGGGAGACAGTTCCTCATAGGAAACACTAAACCGAGGAAATTAAAACTTCAGCATCATGGAGTCCATGATACACAGTGTTACTTTGAAACAGGATTTGAATTGGGGGTACACGAGCATGGATCCAACACATCAGCATTGCTCCCAAAACTACCTTCTTATCCTCCAGAGGCTCAGCTTTCATTTTAAAAGAGGTGAGTCTCTAGATGCCATGGAAGAAACCTTGGAAAACGTGAACCAATTGCAGCCAATCCAGGGCCAACGCTCTGAGTTTGCAGGAAATCTGATGCAACAGCTCGGAGGTTTGCACTTCTCTATTCATTTCCATGGGTGCTAATTCAGATGATGATACTTTAAATGTCAACATTGCTACCTATTTCATCGCTATTTCATTGCTCAAGCATGTACGACGGGAGAGGGTGTATTGTACTATGAAGACCTGCACAATTGAATGTGGGTGACTGCAAATTTTGGTGGGGGTGGACCTGGAAAATAGCATATTTTTTCCGCAGTCAAGAGAGCCAAGCAAGGGATCTGAGCCCCACCAAGAAGAAACAAAACCTAGACAGCATCCACCATCATATATTGAGCAGCTCCACAATCTACTGAGTGCAGCTGCAGCTCATTACTGGTATCTTGAGCTTGCAGAGTTTATTTTGTGGCTGGAGTCGGTCAGAGAACCGTTGTCTTTAATTCTTTCCACCCCTGCTTCAGAGGCACTGGCTTTGGCGGTCTCCAATGCATTAACCATCATTATGTTGTTATGTGGTGCTAAGGCCCAGGTGGTGCTAAGGCCCACGTCACATTTCGTCACACAACTCAGCGCACAACGTTCAATGCATCACTTAATCTGGCCCCTGACTTTCCACATATTTTATTAGATTTTTTTCCAAGTAACTTCTCCACCCACTGGGAAATTAAATAATCTAATGGAATTAACTTTAACAATACTGAACATTAATTATGGATTACATTTCTTGCACTTAAATTCTGCATTCAGCAGGGTAACAATGCATCAACAGCAAGATTAATGCAAGCAGAGGTGGCAATTTGCAAAGATCCGTTAAAATTAACAGGCAGCTTGGTAATTTAAATAAAATAGACACTTTTTGCCAACTGCATAGGGGCAATTACAGCGTCTTTTTGGATGATCCCTTGCTGAGAAATCACCATTTTATTGTCCAGTTGTCAGATGAATGACATATGTATTCAAATTCACGTCTGCTCTTAAAACAATACAGGAAACTATTATGGCTTATAGCACACACAAAAGAGAGACGCTCGAGCAGTCTTCTTGTTGCTAAGACTCGGTATAGAATTTTTAAAAGAGGTCGGCTCACTAGGAGTTGGTCTCTTTTGAAAATCTGGCCCCAACTGGGGGTCCTGAGCATTTTGGGGGGAGATTTTCAAAGGTGCAAAGGGCACCCAAAGTCAGTGGGAATTGAGGGCCCCACTCAGCCTTTGAAAAGCTCCCTCTTGAAAATCTGGCTGTTGTGCAAATTTGTTCTAAATTCTGCCTTCTCTCCACATTATCATACCCTCATTGTGGTATTTTCTTTCTTCACAAGGGGAGGGGGGAGATACAGGTATAACAGGCCTGATTTTGCTCTCACTTCACTCCTTGGCCTTCCTGCTCAGCGACACACACGTAACCAAGATCAAAACAATGCCCAACAACATGTCTGGTCCTGGGCCTTAGCACCACATCTGAAATTCCTCCCAGAAAGTTCTTCCAAAACAATACAAAACCATACCACACAGGGAGAAATTCACCAGCGCACAATGGGCTAGCGCAAGGGCTATGCCCCAAGACCCAATGGACCTTATCTCAAGGACTTACATAGGGCTTGTGCTGGCTCTTTGCATGGGGTGAATTTCACCCTTCATTATAGTTCTCTCGTCCCCAGTTAGAAAGGGTTCTTTCTTTCTGAACATCCAGCTCCATTAAATTCTCTTTGTTTCTAGCTCTTCTTTGCCTGTCTTGATATTTTGGTCCATGTGAACCCGTGAAGGTAAATATTTCAGAATTCTTAAGAGTGCTTGGAGCAAAACTGCTCCTGAAATAAAGAAGGAAAAGCTTTTAGACATGTACCTATGCAGAGATGTTCTTCAAAGCTCTTGAAAAGCAGGAAAATAGGTACTGTGTTGTTGTTGTGCGTTATGTGTTGCTTCAGGCCCACAAGCTTTTTATGTTAATTGGTGTTTTATCGCAAATCACTCTATTTAAAATGACAGCCCTGCATATGCATTGCGGGCAAAGAGACCTATAGCGCCCATCTGATCAGTGGCTCAGAGATGTATTTTCAGTGAGCTTTGAAGGGAAGAACGTAGGCGCTGAATGAAATCTCTGCATTGGAACAAATATTCTTCAGCTATTTCATGTACACTCAACAGTTCAATCTATGCAACACGCAGCCTGCTGCTTCTGTTTCATTTTCAATGTATGCCTCAAGTGTACAATAATCATGAGTCAGGTCCCGAAAAAATTTGGGATTGGCTTAAAATCATGAAATTTTTCATAATCAGGAGTTCTTTTTCTTTCATTTCCAGCTTTTAGCCTTTAGGGTGCACTTGTGTTGTGTTTTCAAGCTTATCTCTGCAACCATAAGGACCAGAAACCTCCTTTAAGAAAAAAAGAAAGCTGAAATTCTCATGTATTCACATGACTCCAGGAGCTGAGACTTTAAGAAACAAACCAGATATCATGATGAGACTCAAAACAACGTCCTGAGCTTTGGCAAAACTGTGTATGTGTGTATATGTAGTAGAGCTGGTTGAACTGCTTGTGCGTGGAATTTTCAAAGGTGCTGAGGCAACTCTCAATGGGATTTGTGCGCCTAAATCACTTGGCTGCTTTTGAACATCCTACACATTATGAACAACAGGCCAAGCACTCTGTTAGAATAACTCCATGGACTTCAAGGAAGTTCCACGAGCAGAGACTTTGATCCAGTATTTATTATAGCTGGCTGTATCTCTGTTCTCTGTTTTTGAAATCTGTAAAACTGATCAAGAACTTTGGCTGGGATTTTTAAATGAAATCCCCATAGCAACTTGAGGCTCTTTTGTAAATCCCAGCCTTAGTCCATTGAGTTACACAAAGTTTCTTCAGCAGACAACCTAGCCTTCAAAATTCAGTTGTTGCAGGTTACTTTTGTGCATTCCAGAATCTGGCATGATTTGGATTTAGGGTCTATTTATCTGAACACCCGCAGTAATAATACTGTGGGATTCTCAGAGGAAAAGTGCTAGAGAAGGGCAGAGTGCTTCACAAATAATTTAGTCAGCCCCTCTGTGAGGAAAGGGAGTGTTTTTAACATCAGATGAAGAAACTCAGGAACAAAGAGATAAAGGACTGATTCTCCATTACTTTGCACCATGGGTCATCACCCGAGCATGTCCAAATAAATTTGTTAGTCTCTAAGGTGCCACAAGGACTCCTCGTTGTTTTCACTCTCACACCTATGCTTCGTGGGAGCAGAACACTAGCACCTGAATGAGTGGAGAATATTGATTTCCTAGTGTCTTACTAGGGGTTATGCAGGATGTCTGTGGCTGACAGGAACAGAACCTGGATCTCCCATCTCTGCTTCCAGGGCTTTACCTGCAAAAAAAAGATTTCCTCCCAGAGAAATGGTTCTGCTTTTGAATCAAGCTCCCATGCATATTTGGCCCAGATTCTCCTCTCCCAACTAGCTTGGTCTTCAGTGTGGTTACTCCTGATTTATGCTCCCGTGAGTGACATCTGTATCTGCTTTTCCTTCATTATTCATGATCCTAACTTGTAAAACTTGTCTTCCCCCCAAAAGCAAGTATGAAAAATACCACATCCCTGCTGCCATGAAGGATTTTACTTCCGTCAGCAACAATTTGCTCTCAGTCCATCTCAAGGCCATTTATCTTCGTACAGCAATGCAACTGGAACTCAACCTTTCCAAGCAGACAAACCGTCATTTGAACAGATGGGCTTCTAACCCAAATCAGCCGCAAAGACCGTATATGAGCATCTGACATGTTTACTGAGCGCAAGACTCCTGGACCGGGGTGTTAAAACAGCCATCTGTGAGGAGTGAGGGGGTTTTCATGGCTGTGCTGTTTGCTGCTACTTGTGGGCTAACTGATCATTGCTTGCCTTGGTGTACAAAAACCAAAGAGCCTGACTCTTATTCCACCACTGTTCCAGCACCACAAAGGAGCCTTTAAAGAGGGTGAAAGTTACATTTACACTCACTTTAGGCCCCTGTACACTATCAGAGCAGTGTAAAGAGGCTTGAGTGTAGCTGAGAATCAGTACCCAAGTGTGGTCTCTACTGGCACCATTTTATGCATGGCTATTTTATTGCGTTCACCTTTTTTCTTACAACCTATAACCCACAAAATATTTCGAGCAAAATCCTGTGCAATGAGGAGTAGCAGGGATGCTGATTTCCAATGTAACTCCATTTCCAGTGTAACCTTTGCATCCACTACAGAGGGATCCTTGCCAACCAGGGGCAGATTGCTTATGGTAAGGCGAAAGGAGGGACAGCTGGCGGGCACTTTTCTTCTCCTTGAAGGAGCAGCAGCGTGAAGCCTCAAACCTTCCATCAGGCTTGGGGAGATCAGCTCATAACACCCCGTTGTAGGGGGGAGGGGTGGTCAGAGATTAGACAGATTTTACTGAATGCTCTTTCACTCACGGCGCAGGTGCAACTGCTCCTTTTTGAGTGCTTATGAAAGAACATTTTCTATCTGTTTGTTTACCTGCTTGGTGATGCCAGATCAGCTCGGCTGACAATGTGATGCTGGTGCGGGGAGTACAGCCACTGGAAAGCCGTCAGCGTTCTCTCCTCGATCCGAAAGCGGCCTTCCTTAACGTACCTATAAACAACAAACAATGAGAATTACCCGGAACTGAAATATTTATTAGGGAAGAGCTGTCAAGCCAAAGAGAGAGGGAGACACAATAGCAAAAGAATGGCTGGCTCAGGGAAACTGCAGAGAGTTGCAAGGTCAAATAGAAATGTAATCACTGGCATTACACCGCAATCCTCGCTCCTCCTTGCGTGACCCTTTTCTGTTTATTAATGGGGACTGGCAATGGCATCCTACTGCATTTACAGTGCTTTTCATGCTGGGCTACCATATTAGGCAGCCTAAGAAGGCACCCCCAGGAGAGTGCTGCGTGTTCTCTCCTCCGAGTGCTGTAAGTGGAACAAGCCCCCGGCTCAGCCGTGGAAGAGACAAGCCCAGTATTTTGCATAGCCATAGGGTCTTGGATCTCAGAACAACTGCAATCCAGCCTGCTGGCGCCCCTACGAGATAGGCAGGCATTACTGACCCGCTTTTACAGGTGGAGGGAGAGTAAGGTACAAGGAAGTTACAGAAATTGCCCAAAGCCCCACAGATAAGGGGTAGAACTGTGGATCAAACCCCAAAGTCATGACGAAAGATATGCCAGAGTGTATGAATATAGCCCACACTGACACACCCCGAGCTAGCTTTAATCTCACATCACAGAATGGCCACGCCATGGCAGCAGGAGTTTTGCCATGGGATAGACCCCAGGGTTTGTGCAGACCGCACTAAAGCTTGCACGGCTGTGGTTTCCCCGCTCCAAGACCCAACCTTACAAGATTCTGATTCCTGATCCTGTTACAGTAAGGCCCCTTTACACAGTGCTGGCCTTAAAGTGAGTGCAAATGTAATTTGACAGGTTTCAGAGTAGCAGCTGTGCTAGTCTGTATCCGTAAAAAGAAAAGGAATACTTGTGGCACCTTATTTGTTAGTCTCCAAGGTGCCACAAGTACTCCTCTTCTTTTTACAAATGTAATTTATACGTCCAATTTATATGCCCCAGTGCAAGGAGGCCTTAGCGTAAACAAAAATCAGGCCTTCTATGACTTACTCACTCTGAGACCTCAGGCAAGTCAGTCAACCATGGAGTGCCTCACTTTCCCCATTTATGTAATGTGGGGTAATCATAATTCTCTGCCAAGAATACTGAAGAGATGGATCCTTGGTTGAACAGTGCTACAGAAGTACAAAGTGTTTTATAGTAAATAAAGATTTCTATCTGGCACAGTAGTCCCCCTGGAAAATTATAACAAGACAGAGCAAATTGTTTTCATTTCCACTGCATTCTGTGATTTCAGGTGGCTGCAGGTCTTTCAGGCAACTGCTAGGATGAGCTCCTATGGATGATGAAGAGCTAACAGAGCCCTCTAGTGGAACTCAGTGCTCCCTGGCTGCAATAAAAATCCATGACAAATACAAATCAAATTTTCAAAACCATCCCCTAATCTTGGATGCCTCCATTTCCAGTTTAAACATCTTGGGCCGATGCTTCAGAGGATGCAGAAAAACATAATCTACCCAGTCATTTCTTCAGTGCGACACATGGACGGGGTGGGGAATTATGATTTTAAAGTTGTATTTTCAGTCTCAGCTGGATTATAAAAAGTTCACACGGTGCAGCTCCTTAAACGGTTTACAGTCCTGTCACCCCCTCAACCCTCCCCAAAGTGTTTGCTTTCAATGCTGGACACCAAGGGCCCAATTCTGGTAATTCCATTTCAGGGCAGTTGCTCTTCATTTCCAATAGTGTAAATGAGCACAGGATCAGACCCAATGATCATCCGGACAGTCTGTGAAATTCACTAGACACCAAATTCTCCTGTGGCCACATAGAAGCTGTGCTGGATGATCATGGGAAGGGTCTCCAATCCAGCCCTGCGTAAGGCAGGGGCAGAAAGCCCACAATGGGGTCGGACTTAGGAGGGCATGAGAAGTGGAGATGTAAGCTGTCTTTGCTTTGATCCAGTGGCACAACAATCCATGCAAGAGGTGACGCAGGGCAGCTCACTGCTTGAGGGTCTGTTTTATCTCTGAACTCAGGTTCTGTGCAAGGTGCATGGATTTCACTCTCAGGGAGCAGGGACCAACTTCTGGGCATTGTCAAATCAAGTAAGATCTAGACCAGTTACAGACAAAATCATCTGCTCTCTCAAAGCCTTGCTGTAGCAGACAGGGTGATTTCTGAATATCAATGATTTATAACAGTCGTCCTGAACCCCATGAAAATAATTGGAGCAGGCCAGGATTCAGGCTGGTTAGTTTCTTTTCTGTCCATACTGTTTGTACAGGTCCTAGCTAAGTTAGTGGCACTACAGGCCAGATTCTTAGCTGACGTAAATCAGCGTTTGCAGCGGCTACAGCTACAGCCCTATGGCTTGGAGCGACATATGCCGCATTAAATGAATTTCTTTGCATCAGCACCCTGTGTAAACTGCTCTTTAAAAAGGAGTGCGTCCTGGTGTCTGAATACATGGAAGCTCTATTCTTGCCATTGGTTTACTCTTTTATCCTGCTGTAGATATGCAAAGACACCTAAGATACGTATATATCTACAGTACACACTGACACTGCAGCCAGTGATGGAGAATGGCTATCTTTACATTCCACCAGTGTCTTTCATCTATGTATCTCAAAGCAGTTTACAAACATTAGGTACTTAAGCCTTAGTGTCTTCCAGCAGCTGAGCATTACCAGATCCTCAGCTGGTGTAAATCAGCAGAACTCTTTCGGCTTCAGTGGAGCACCACCGATTAGCAGCAGCTGAGGATCTGGCTCATTATAGCTGCATCAGTCCTCTGGGGCACAGAAAGGTTAGGTGACTTGTCCAAAATAATTCTGCGGATCATGTGCAGAGCCAGAAATAGAACCCAAGAGTCCCCAACTCATCCTAATCTCAAATCAGAGGAGTCGCACACCAATGTAACCCCACTGGCTTCAGAGGAGTTAATCCTGGTTTATACCCCTGTAAGAAAGATCAGAAGCAGCCCCTACCCACTCTCTAAAGCTCCGGAGCATCTGCTCTCTAATAAGACGCTAACTCATGTGCGCAAGGAATTAGTATCCACCAAAAATTTGGTGCCCGATTCTGATCTCACTTACATGGATGTAAATCACAACCATTTCCACCAAAGTCATTAAACCAGGTGTATGGGATCAAAAATCAGACCCTTCAGTTCTATCCAATTGTATCTTGGAAAGGAAGGAAAACAAACCATGTGTTTGGTTGCTGGGCCTAAATTTATCTGAGAAACATTACCGTGATCTTGTTTTGGTTTCCGGTATAACCAAAACACGGTTTAGATTCCTTCCACAAGTCTGTGCAGGGCTGGATTTGCAACTGTTCAGCATGGGTATTTGCCACCAGTTTCCCACCAAATGTTAATCTAAGTCTAGCTCAGGAAAGAATATAAATGCCACACAAATTGTTCTCACCTGCCAATCAGTGGCCCCTACCTTCCAAAGCTGCAGATGAGGGGCCCACTCCTGCATCCCTAGCACACCCAAGACTCCCAAGGAGGGGCCAGATTTTGCTGTCTGTTACATCAGGGTAACTCTGGAATAACACCATTAATTTCAATATGGCCTAGGCCAAATTTTTCCCTGGTTTAAATCAGCAGAATTCTACTGATTCCAGTTTGCACCAGTGGAGAATCTGGTCCATTGCTTTCTTCCAAATTTACATCTACACAACAGAGAGCATAATCTGGTTTCTGAATGGGAGATGTGTGCGTGCAAGGAATGCAGGACTGGGCCCTAGATTAGGAAAATAGACATTTGGGTTTGTTTATGGAAACCTACAGTTGAGTCCAAGCCTGAATATGTATTATCCATACTCTGACTTTACCTTTTCCACCTCAGACAGGTAACATTACTGAACTGTTCTCTCTTTACTTATAATAAACTTTGCACTTCTGATCCATTTAACACAAGGATCTCAGGATCCTTTACAGCTCACACAGCTCCTGTGGTAATTATTTTATAGTCGTTTTACATATAAATAAATCTGAGGCCCAAAGAGTAAGATTTCAAAAGCAGTCAAAGGGATCTAGACACATATCGTCCATTAAGAAAAGCAGTACTTGTGGCACCTTAGAGACTAACAAATTTATTTGAGCATAAGCTTTCGTGAGCTACAGCTCACTTCGTCGGATGCTCACGAAAGCTTATGCTCAAATAAATTTGTTAGTCTCTAAGGTGCCACAAGTACTGCTTTTCTTTTTGCGAATACAGACTATCACGGCTGCTACTCTGAAACATATCGTCCATTAAAATTTAAACTGATCAAAGATATGTGCCAAAATCCTCTCTATTGCTTTGAAAATCATAACCAAGTGATCGCCCAAGGTCACAGAGTAATTCGGTGGAAGGGCTTTGCATAGAACCCAGAAGTCCTGACTCCCAGTCTCCTAAGCATTGTGATGCATCCCACGCTTGATACCACTTCAGTAAAAGGGACATAAGAAACGAATCCCCCACTTGCAAAGCAGCCCCTCCCCGTCCCTGGTGTAGTAGTTTGTAGCAGGTCATTTCCTACATGGCGGGATGCTTGCATTCTCCTTCTCAGGCAGAAGGATTGATCAAACAGTTGAATGTAACAAACCATCATTTATTCACAATAGAGTTTCCATTTCTCTTAAGTTTTGTTCTGACTAGCCCATGCATCAACTCTGTCCTCAGTTTTATTATCGTCTCCAAGGCCAGGCTAATATCCCTGAAACATTATTTCGGATGTGATGCCAGATGTTGAAGCTTATTTAATAATGTTTGAGTGATGAATCATGGGTTATTATTGCAATTAAAGTTGTGCATGTTCTTAAATGCCTGGGCAAAATATCTGTAATTACAATTGTTCCCTTCTTTTAGAAAAAAAATCTGCTGTCTAGCTTGTTCCAGACAATCAGCGGCACTTAACATGCCCTCATTTGAATATGAAATTTCATCACCGAGTGTAATTATTAAAGCATCTGTAGAGCTGAGGGGGGCTGGAGGGGTCCATATTAATTTGGAAGAGTGGAAATCATAGCGAACGCTAATGTCTCACACCACTCCCCCAACAGGCAGTGTGTGCACAGGAGATCAGTACGTAGCACTCAGCTAACATGGGCTAAAGTTCACTCTTCAGAAACAAACAAAGGCCCCAGCCCTGCAAACACACATGATGAGTAACTTGTTGCCTGTGAGTATGCAGTTAAAGGCTGGAATCCTAATGCTGAACAACAACATAATCATTAACCAGAGCTCTGGGGAGACACAGTAAAGTGCTGATGTGGAGCGCTCTGTCAGGCACCTGCCCATACTGAGAGGTGGTGCAGATCCTCCCTATCAGCTGGGTCATCTATCCACGATACCTATCAGACTTGTACTGTATCGTCTGAGCACCTCACAGTACCCCTGTGAGGTAGGGAACTATTACACCTGTTTAACCATTGGGGAACTGAGAGAGGCTAAGTGACTTGCCCAAGGCTACAGAGAAAGCCTGAAGTGAAGCAAGGATTTGAATCCAGGACTCCCCAGTCCTTGCACAGTGCCCTAACTCCTGGACCATCCTTCCTCCCACCTCACTGCAGAGTTCTAGGAAGCAAAAGGGGAAAGCGTGTGATGTATCATCTCCAGAGCTGACCAGCTGGCTGGTGCAGTGGGAGCCTCCTCACCCGTGCTCAGGCCTCTGGAAGTGCTATGTTTTGTGACTGCACCTGGCCCCTGTGCAAGGGTAGGGGGCTCAGGAGGGGAGATTGAGATGGGAGGCGTCTTGTGGCTAAGGACTACTCCCGAATCAAGGTTTGCAGGCTCATGCTTATTGTTTCTTTCCCAGTAGAGGAATTCCCTGTGACACTCACAGCTTTTCCTGAACCCTAGCAAAGCCCGTGAATAGTTAATCAGAGCCATTAACAGTGCCAGGTGGCAAAATCAAAGACAACAGATGATGCAAGACTCTTTGGACCAGGCATACAGGTTGTGATACTTCATCTTTAGCCGCTGCGCAGCGTCACCACCGCAATCCTCTTTCACTCGTGTCTGCACGCAAAAACCACCTGAATTCAGAGAGGCACAGCAAAGAATAGGAGGAGGGTGGATGGATTAATTCGCGAGCAAAAGTAAAAGCACTAAATGGGCCTAATTCTCTTCTCTCATCACTAGCATAGCTCCATTGGCTACAAATAATGTTTGTGATTTAGAATCTGGGAGAATAATTTCTGTCAATGAAATTTTAACTTGACCTAACCTAATAGGTTTCCATTGCAGGAGATGTGATATGTTCAGTGGAACTTCTCCACTTTGGACTGCCCTCATTTCTTCAGTTCAGCAGAACGTTCGGCCAAATGGAGACATCAGTGTTTGCAATAAAACTCCTGTTGAGTTCAGTGGGCTCATGATTTAGCCTTACACCCTCTAAACTGCTACACAAGAAGGTGAGCAAGACACCAGCACCGAAAAGGTGCTATAGAACTAGGAACACAGGAACTGCCAGCCTGGATCAGAACTGAGGTCCATCTAGTCATGCATTCTGTCTCAAACCATGGCCAGTGCCAGATCCTTCAGAGGAATAAAAACCCTGCCACAGGCAGCTATGGGATAATCTGCCTCCCATATTAGGTCTGATAGTTAGAAGTTGACTAAAACCTGGAGCATGAAAACAAGCATGAATTATGTTCTGGATATTCTCGTTATCCATACAAATGTCCAATTCCTTTTTTGAACCTTTGCATGGTGGCTTCCTGTGGTAATTAGTGCCACAGTCCAATTACACCTTGTGGAAAAAAGTATTTCCTTGAGTTGTTTTTGAACTTGCCATCTTTTAATTTAGTTGAATGTCCTCTTGTTCTTGTTCAACATCAGGCAAAAATACATTCACAGGCATAGCACCAGTCAGCTGGCTGCAGCGACAACTATTTACGCATCGGCACCTCTCTGGTGAGTCAGCATGTTTGTCATTTGCATCACTGGATTCCATCTGCACTTAAACCATGCACCATTCGGAGAACATCACCGTGCTGCTGGCTGTCAAAATTATGCAGCTCACCCAAGCCGGCTTGACTTGGCTCTGCCATGTTTGAGACGCTGCCCGAGGCATCCCTTTTAGGAAGCTTTGTGGTGAAAGCATCAGAATATGCCCAGCTTTGGCACCCCTTGCAGAATGTTCTCTGCATTCCTGAAGGACATCACAGCATGGATTACATGGTCATGATGAAATCATGACTTCTTGTTTTCATTGGCAAAAAGAGACATGATTTGCTAGCTAGTAAAACAACAGATGAGGTACAGATTGTAAGGTCTTTAGGGCGGGGATTGCCTTTTTATTATCTGTTTGTACAGTGCCTAGCACAATAGGGCCTTGTCTATGACTAGGGTTCAGGTACTAACACAGTTATTAATAATCGATAATAAATCCCTGAGTTTTCTTGTCACGCTGGGTATTCACCTTTGTGTGCTCACTCACTAGTGAATACAGAGGCATCCAAGCTCCCAAAGAAGCTAGTTTGTCTGCTAACGCATTACACCTCCTACACAGTCTGCAACAATGTCCCCAAATGCTTTAGCACTAGTGCTGTAGTATCCACTGTTTTGGGACAGGGGCCATGGCTGCAAAATACTATGGGGGTTTAGCAATTTTGTAAATGAGGCCACTAAGTATTAAAATATTGGCCTAGGCACTTGGACACTGTCGGGAATAAAGATCTCTCTGGCAGGCTGCAGGGCAATGGCTAAGCAGCCATTTAAAGTATGCAAGTGCTAAGTAGGCAAAATATAAACTGCAGAGGGGAAGTTTTGCATGCAGAGTGTAAAGTCACTGGAGGCTTAAAATTCTCTTCCCAGAACAATCCTCCTCAGAAGGTTTGCCCTTGTGGTGGGCCAGGGCCACAAAGTTGGAATCCACAGCAACTCATCCCTCCCCCAATGTTCAGATGCAGAGGTTGGGTTCTGCCCCCAATAGCATCCTGAGCCACATTGTTCAGATCTGGCTCTGAGCTTTCCCAAGTGTTGCCAGTGTTCAAACTTTGCTTTGGACCTGTCTCTAGCTGTTACATAAGCTTTGCAGGGTTGTAACCCAGAAAGTCATTCAATTTGCATTTCGGCATTGCTGCAGCATCCCGCTCAAGGGTGGGGGGGCTTTGGCATCATAAGCGACTGAAATAAAAACTAGCACAGAGAAAGCCTGTTCCAAGCTGGAATGCTCCACTAGCCCCTCTGAAAGAGGGCCCAGACCAGGACAGCCTGCCCCCTACTTGCCCAGTTTGCAGCAGTAGCAATAGGGATACAGGCCCCAACACACCTTTGCAGTAGCCACACCTGGGATAGCCCCATATACTGAGACTCACCCAACCGCAGCAGCCAGGACACAAACAACCCCAAGAGGCACATAACCCTGCCCCCTCCAGTAGGTGGGGATTTCCTAAGACCTCCCTGTCCTCCTCTGTCCCCTCCAAGAGCAGAGGGGCTGCCCTTTGCAAAGATGGATCTACCCTAGGAAGATCCCCTTCACCAGCAGCAAGGATTCTGCCCTCCCCAGTGCCGGGGATGAGACAATCCCATAGGTCCCCCTCACCAGCATCAGGGCCCCTCCTCAAAGACCATCCCCTGGAGCAGTGTCTGAGATAGACCCCCTACAAGAAATGGCGGGGGGGGGCCTCCCTGCAGCAGACAGGGGGACACACCTCCCCACTGCCCAGGACCCCTGCAGGAGCTGGAAGACCCCATGCTCCAAAGACCTCCAGCGCAGTCGCTGGGATGCTGCACCTCTGGGGCTCCCCCCTCCCTATAGCCAGGGCACCACCAACCCCAACAGCGCAGCGGGCGCCCCTCACTCCCAGGGCAGCAGCTGGGGCATCGCTCCCAAGGCAAAAGCTGGGGTCTGTCGCCTCCCATCTCCCCCACCCCCACCCCACTGCAGCAGCGTGGATTCCAAGCCTCCCAGCTGTGGATCTCCCTGGCGCCCCCAACAGCTAGGACCCCCCCCCCAGTAGAGCAGCAGCGGAGATGCCCCCCTCCCACCTCACCCCTACTGCAGCAGCTGGGATTTCCCCTCCCAGGGCAGCCATGGGGGGGGGGGGGAGGAGGGAACGACACCCCACCCCAGTGCAGCAGCGGACTCACCCCCAAGTCCCCTTCACCAGCCTCAAGGACCCTCCCACCCGCAGGGCAGCAGCAGCAGCGAGGACCCCTCCGCAGCATCCCCCCACTCACCATCGCACCTGCTCCCATCGCGTCTCCCCCGGCGCTTTGCGGCACGCCATGCCCCCCCCCGCCCCCGGCCCTCGGCCCGGGGGTGCTGCTAGGGGCCGCTCCGGACTGCGCCTCAAGCCGGGGGCGAGCGGGGGCGGTGCAGCCGCAGCGCTAGCCCCTGACCTGGTGCATTGGTGCAGACCCGGGCCGAGCGATCCGAGATTTCCACCCAAACGCCCGCTGGAGCGGCGAGGGGGGGGGGCGAGGCCAGAGTCCGCCCGCCGAGCAGCCCCGGGTCTGGGGCGCTCACAGGACGCTCCCCGCCCCAAACCCCGGGCAGCTGGAGTTTCTCTCCCAGGCTCCTGCTTGGAGGATGGTTTCTTGGCTGCCGGATCGCCTCGCTTGGCCCCTGCTGGCAGCAGCTCCTTCCCCGTGGGACTTCAACCTCCCCAAAGTTTCGGGCTATTTGGATGCCGGGGTGGGGGCTCAGTCCAGGCTAACCTGGAGCTCAGACTGCTCTTGTACTCCGTGGGTCTGCGAGTGCAGTGCCGGACCATGGCATTATTCTGGTGTTATTTTGCTTACTGCAGTAGGACCTGGGAGCTGACAAAGAACAGAGGCCCTTGGAGCTAGGCGCTGCACAAACAGAAAGCGGTAGACGGCTCCAGCCCTCAAGAGCTTACAAGTAAAACAGATACATGGTAAGGGAAGGGATATAACACAAGCAGAATGAACAATATGATAGCAGCAAATGGCACTGGGTGCGGGGGAGAGGGAGGTTAGTTAGGAAGGGATGGAAAGAAAAGTGAAGGGAGAGGGGACGCTGCAGGGAAGGGGACTCTTGGGACAGGACAAGTCTGTCCGTAAAACAGGGACATTAGGGACCATAGTGCCTCCCTCCATCCTAACCTGGAGGGATCACTCTAGACGTGGATGCATAGGTCTGTCTCCATTCCTTCCTTGATCTCTCTGCCAAAACCACCCTAAAGCAGGACAATTAGTCCCACAGCTGGTGGGAATTTTTGTGGTATGATTGACTGCTGACTGAGAACTGAGCTGAGACCATAAAACTCATTTCACACAAGGCACGGTCCTAAATTGTTCAGCGCTGATGTTATTCACAAGGCACTTGGGGAAAGATACAGGATAACTGTGCAATTCATTTGATTTAATCTGGCAGCATATATTTACATACATCTAATTAGTTAGATTTTCTACTTTACTTATGGCACTGGGCTTGCAAAAACCAAACAGTAGAACCCATTCAAAACAACACTACTGATTTAAGCTCTATCTAGAGCTTTTTAAAAGAATACAGATATGGATTCTTCTGCAGTGAAATATTTTACAGACATTTTCAGAAACTGCGCACTTATTTAACCCTTTGTTTCTGCACTGTTGAGAATTATGATTTCATTGTCTTATGAAAAGCTGTGATTTGTTTGTTTTTTAATTTGTAGTTGCTCGTTTCATGTAGCTGACATTTGGAAAATGCCAGATTTCTGAAGTTAGGCTCTGTGAACATTTTGTGCATGTCTATCTTATGTAAACCAATACCCAATGTGTTCCCCCAATAACCCAGTTTGCAAGGCACCAGGTATTACATGCATAGGTGAGGTGCACACAAATGTATTGGTATTTTATAGTCACAACCCTCAGATTTTAGACTTAACTATAACAAGAAGCTTAGGGATGTCCCCACAACACACAGAATTTGTTTATATTCTTCATTTTGTCCATTTAAAAAGAAAAAGAAAAACCAAAACACTACTCTATCTGCATACAATTCTCTCCAAGGAAGTGGCTGAGGAAGAGAATGAACCACATGCGACAGTCAGAAGAGAATCATGTTTAATGCACAAGAGAAGGTGCTCAGATACTGTGGTGATGAAAGCAATATAAGAAACTATATGATAAACCAGAATTCTAATACATAGGAAAGATACCTACAAACTAAGTCTCTGATCCAAAGCATATTGAAGTCAGTGGAAAGATGCCCAACTAGCTTTGGATCATGCTTGGTGTTCGGAGCCTAGTCCTTAGGAAGTCATATGCAAGACACTATTTCCCAGGCAAAGGGACCTACATTCCATTGCAAACTCCCTGGATCCATGCAACAGAACAGCAATTTTGCAGCAGCTTCATTTAAATCAAACATTGAGGGTTTTTTTATTTCTTTTCTATGGCGTGTGTTACCATATTATCTGAGCACCTGACAACCATTAACATATTTATGCCTCCTAACATCTCTGCAGGGTGGAGAAGTACTCTTATGTTCACCTTACAAATAGGAAAGTGAGGCATAGAGAGACCATGTGACTTGCTCAAGCTCACACTGGAGGAAGCCTGTGGGGAACAGGGACTTGAACGTTTTCTGCCTGACACTGTTTTCTCTATTACAATAACACATAGCTACATGGTGAAAGTTGGCCAGAGGCACAGTCAGCTGATAGTTGGGGCTTTTGACACTTGACGAGGCATGGGAAACAGTTTGGACCAAGTGCACCAGCAGGATATTTTGGAAGCAATTATCAGCCAGCAGTTGTTGACACCTGAACTATCATAATTAGGGTTCCAGGTTAACAGCCCTTCGAGGAAATGGGTTCCCACCTCACAGAGCCTATCGATTCAAGATGACAACATTTCCTCCAGTTCATGTTTTCAAGGTCACCTTCACAATCAAGAGGATATAAAAACATCGGCCGCCAATCCTGCAAAGATGTAGGCACATGCTTAACTTCATGGGTTATGAGTAGTGTGAGTGGAATCAATGTGACTACTCAAGTAGATCAAGCTAAGCATGCACCTAGGTCTTTGCAAGATCAGCACCTCTCTTTTAAATAAAAGAAGGAGAAAAGAGATTAGAATAGGAGATGAAGGATGGATTCCGTGGCAAATTCCATGGCAGAATACACAGAGGATCTATCATGTGTGCCTTTCAAAGGTGTGTTTCCCATACAATTCAATGTACTCAATCCTCCAGTTAGATACATTTATTGATATTGATTTTATAAGGCCTCCCTTAAGCTCTATGCAGTTTTTCCCTGTTTACATCTTATCAGAAATGCTTATACTATTTGGCGGATGTATTTTCTGGCTGCTTAATGTCCACACACACAAAAAATGCATGATGTTTATATTCACAAAAGCAATTACCCAAGATTGGGATCTCATTGCAGTACTCATCCATCATCAAGAAGTGCCCTTGTCACACATCCATTATAAATTCACAAGCTAAAACAGAGGACAACAGAGGGGGGAGGGATATCTTTGGGGGGAGGGATAGCTCAGTGGTTGAGCATTGGCCTGCTAAACTCAGGGTTGTGAGTTCAATCCTTGAGGGGGCCATTTAGGGATCTGGGGCAAAAAATTGGGGATTGGTCCTGCTTTGAGCAGGGGGTTGGACTAGATGACCTCTTGAGGTCCCTTCCAACCATGATATTCTGTGATTCTAAGCAGACTCGATACTGCCAAGCGATGAGACCATGCTTTTGGCTCCAGTTTCCCTCTTAAAAAAAAAATAAAATAAAATGCTATGCAATGTACAAAAATGCTTTTATGATGATGCAGTAAGTGACTAATCCTCAAGAACATGAGCAAAACTCACATGGAAGAAGATAAGATTTACAAGTGAGGAGCTGTTTCAAGTACTCATCTTTAAACATAAAACATAACTGCACTTCCCTACATCACAGGAGTATTTGTTGAGAGGATAAATGCATTACAGATAGCCTTGGAAGGATTTTGATTGTTATTGGTAAATGTCCGTAGACCATTCCACATAAACTGATGAAAAAGGGTTCCCAGCGATAATTATTGGAAATTTACAGACAGGCAAAGTGAGAAAAATGCTGCTTGCAAACTTAGAGTTTGATTTAAAGATATTTACTTTGTATATTTTGACATACGACCTTGACAAAGTTGTGTTTTAACAGCTATGAGGCTTTAACTTTTTGAATCTCAAATTCTACTGTCATTAAATAATTATTGTCTGGCGTCCCTCTCGTCTGACACCCCCTCCATTGTGAAAATTTAAATCAATAAAATGATTGAAATCCACAAATTTTCAGAGTTGTGCAAACTTATGACACAGTTTTATTATCCACTGAATTTATAAAAAAAAATAAAAATCAAATTCTGCCAAGCCTAATTATAGATTGTGTGGTGCTCAGATGGTGATGGAGATCAAGTAAATACACGTGATAGAAAGAAACAGTAATAAAGCGTTTTGCATGAATCTGGTCAGACTCATCGATATTGAGACCCATTTACACCACTCCAGCAGGGTAAAGGCACAATAAAGTGAGTGTAAGTTGCATTGACTCCCACTTTCTGCCAGAATACTGTAACTGGATCTGCACAGGTGGGATTTGTGTCAGAAAAGAGCATCACTGATTTCAATGAGCCACAAGAGTCTGCCTGCATGGATCTCACTGCAGGACCAGGACCTCTTCAGGATTCTGCCTGTTATTATTTTCCAAATCAAGGTGCATTGAACCTTTGCAGAATATGGTCATGCCACCACAACCACTGAACAACATTGCTTAGGCTAAATTCATCTGTCCTCTTGTGAGCATGCAGAGCAGGATCTCTTTGAAGGATGACAAATTGCATTCCTTAGCTCGAGCAAATATCCCAGAGTCTCTGATATTTTTAAATCCCACGGTAATATTAAGCTAATGTTCAATTTATCAAAACCCTCTAGCTTTCAGTCCTGCACCATTTAAAGAAGTTTCTTATGAGGTTCTTCACAGCAATTAGAAGACCAGACACCTCAATAAGGCTGAGAAATAGCATTTAAGGCAAAATTAAAGTCAAATTAAATTATATTACAGCAGAAATTGCCAAGGGCATGGCAGGCTCAGGGGAGGGGGCCGGGCCTGTGACAGAGCCAGGGGTCGAGCAGCAAGCACCCCCCGGCACATTGGAAAGTTGGCACCCGTAGCTCCAGCCCCAGAATCAGTGCCTATACAAGGAGCAGCATATTAACTTCTGAAGAGCCATATGTGCCTCCGGAGCCACAGGTTGGCCACCCCTGGGTAAGAGCATCTATCCCACACAGCCTACTCCTCTTCCACCCCTAGTTTACACATAGATCAGCCACAGGTCAACATCCTCCATCATACTGTGTCCTCCACCCCCACCCCATTCCTATACCCCTTAAGCCACCTTGAATGGTTTGCCTTAGAGGGGAGTGGAGACTAGGAGAGAGCAGAAAGTCACATAGTTATTAATAATTTGTATTTTTGTAGCACCTAGTCCCAGTCACAGACCAGGACCCAATCGTGCTAGGCACTGTACAAACACAGAACAAAAAGCTATTCCCTTCCCCAGAGAGTTTGCAAACTAATTCTCATGCAGGTCCTAAAGAGCTTAGGAGGGAAAGATAATACAGCCTGGAGCCAAAAGAACAAAGTATGTTGGATAGAAAATCCTGAAAGAAAGAAAACATGAAAGCAAAGAAAATAAAGTACTAAATGGCCAAACAAGGAAACCACCATCTTAATTGTGTATTTCTCCATTTAAAAGGACATTGCTTGCTTTAAAATAAAAAAATCTGATTCTGCAAACACTTACACTTGGCTGGCAACCCAACACCCATTCAAACCATTGGAAAGACTCCCATTAATTTCTCTGGGAGTTAGATCAAACCCTCTATGAGTAACTTTGTTCAGATGAGCACTACTGTGGAGAAAATCCATACCCAAATACTGCAAATAAACACATTCCTTTATCTATGTTACTGATAACACCTTAGAAAGCATTGGTTTGATTGGTTGATTTTTCACGGTCTAAGATGTTTGTTTACTATATGTATTTCTCTGTTTGCATAAAGAAAAGCCATGAAGTCAGGCTCTGTTTACAAAAAGAAAAGGAGGACTTGTGGCACCTTAGCGACTAACACATTTATTTGAGCATAAGCTTTCGTGAGCTACAGCTCACTTCATCGGAATGCATCCGATGAAGCGAGCTGTAGCTCACGAAAGCTTATGCTCAAATAAATGTGTTAGTCGCTAAGGTACCACAAGTCCTCCTTTTCTTTTTGCGAATACAGACTAACACGGCTGCTGCTCTGTTTACAGTCACTTGGAAGCATGAAATGAATGAGAGTTTTACTTTGCTACAATGTTTGGGTTGCAAACACCACAGAAGGATGTTTATTGGTTGAAAAACAACTTCTGTGTTGTGTTCCTTTTTAAACTATGGAAATATTTCTACTGATCTCTGCTTTGATAAAAGCTTGAGGCTCACTTTTCAGAGAAGCCAAGCGCATATAATCAATGAGAGATGTATGTCTCTCTAAGATGTATGTCTCTCAGCACCTCTAAAAACTTGCAGTGGCAGGGAGGGTTTATACTTGAATATGTAGAAAAACATCCAAAAATATTTAATAAATTTCAATTGGTATTCTATTGTTTAACTGTGCGATTAAAACTGTGATTAATCACAATTAATTAATTTTTTTTAGTTAATCGTGAGTTAACTGCAATTAATCGACAGCCCTAAAAATATATAGATTGAAAGTCAATGGGTTGTAGGCACCTAAGTCACTTTGAAAATAGAACTTAGGCTCCTGTACCTCTTAGGCACTTTTGCAAACCTTACCCACAGTGTATTAGTCATAATCAAAGGAGTTTAGGGCTTCACCCTACAGTAAGCTTTGCAGAGGCAGATTTCTGCCCCCACGCATGGCCCCACTGGTTTCATTGAGGTTCCCATGAGCACAGAATTCATTGCAGGACTGGGGCCTTGGATTGGTAATGTAATAGTGCAAAACTGAATTTCTGAGATAGTTTTGAATAAGCTGGGTCATAGTTGAATATTATGTCAGTGCCACTAGAGGTCAGTGCAGGTAAAGGAACTTCCTAGGGTGCTAGACTGCATGAAATTCAGACAGAATTCCCCTAGATTTACTGAATTATTTATTTCTTGGAGATTTATTGAACTCTTATAGGCCGGCTTTCAAAATAAAAAGCAATGAACATCAGTAAAGAAATCCCCTGGTGATGAGCCATAGAGCAATTCTGTCTCCCGGGAAGTCAATCCAAAGGGCACATTCATGCATACACTTACTACAGGGTAAACACAATGCTCAATAGCAAATGTTTCCAGAATGGGGCACGCGCACACTAGTTCTTTCAGTGCATTGTAGAGAATAGACTGCAATTCTAGTTATAGTGAACCTGCGTATATAAGGCCATAGCTGATCCTACTGGTGTCAATGGCTGAACTACTCTTGATTTCAAAGGGACCAGTATTTAGCCTATAACAACTTTCTTACAAGAGGTTCCTCTCCATCTTAAGAGGTTCCCCTGAGGAGGATGCTCATCCAATAAACTGCAGAAATCTCATTCTGTGGAGTACTGACAGCAGCACATTATCTGCCAAGTGGTTTAGGTGAACCAGTAATTTGTTCTTGACAGTTAAGTATCTTCAGATTTGTGTGTGTGTGTGTGTGTGTGTGTATAAACTTTTTTATAATATCTTTATTCCAGAGCTTTGTTATTCTTTAAATCCAAGAAAAAGTATGCAATAGTGAAGCCATTTCTATGTATTCAGTGTAATGTAATTAATATGTATCCAATTAAATACAATACAAGTTGATATTCACTCTATTTCTAGTTTGAGAGCTTAAGTGAGACTTTAATTTGGCATAGGATTTGCACAAGGATTCTGCATAGGGTGAATTTCCCCATAGTACTGATCTCAGATCACCCTCATACCTGTCAGTAAAGCAGACTCTGATTAACATAATAGAACGCACTAGTAAGGAGCATCATGGTGGTTGTTTGGTTTGAAATATTACTAGATAATGGGCACTGTCTAGAGGCTTTAGCTGAAGGACTTTTGTCATACTCCAATCAAAAACTGAGAAAAACTGCTAGCGAAACACTCTTAAAAACTGTGTTAATAGCATGTGTGCATTGTGGCTGAATCCAAGCTACTAGGTAAATCACTAGAGTCAGGATGCTTTATCCACACTTAATTCTGGGCACAAAGGATAGATTGTATTCCACTACCGCCCCTCTCTTCAATCTAAGTGTATCCTGGAGCAGTGACCTCATTTAGGAAGCATCTGTCTGTCCCTGAATGTCTGACCTTGATCGTTTGCAGACTTGTCTTTTATATAGTGGAAAAATCAATGAAGAGCTTACAAATCCAGTGAAACATGATGCATTCAGAAATCATTCCCTCGCTTTCTCTCCCCCCCCCCACCCCTTTGATACAATTCATAGTTTTTCAGGATAAAATAATGTAGGGAAGGGAAAATGAGACACTAATAATAAACCTTCCTGCAGAGCAATCTATGAATAGAAATAAATTATGTATTGGCAAATGTGGATCTGATCGTTACAAATGTGAGGATGGCAGTAATAATGCAACAACATTTCTCTGAATTAGGAAGTCATCAGTATGCTCTTTTTAATCTATCACTTAACTCAGCATTCCAGAAAGGAACTCATTTGTTATAAGCACCTCATTTGAAGAAAAGCCCGCAAGAGCAGGCATGAATGGCTGTGTGTGAGGAAGAGATAGAGCTCCCCATTACATTTGCTGGAGACTGGGAATTAAATCGAGAAGCCTGAATAATTAATTGAAAATAGAGGGTTTTTTCCCCATTAATAATTATTCACCGATATTTTCCCTTTATTGACCAGTTCTGGTTTAGTGTAAAATTAAACTTGCTCCATAAAATAAACTGACTCCAAACTCTCAGCCAGGTCCTCAGCTTGTGTAAATTAGCATTGCCCCACTCAACAGTGCCATGTTGATTTACACCAGTGATGGATCTGGCCTTCTGCTTATTAAAATCACAGAGTTCCAGAGATAGAACACACCTATGAAATTACACCTAGTCCATCGTTGAAGTCAATGGAGCAATGAGAGTTTTCAGCAGCTGAGGCTTTACCCCTCTTTCTCAATTCCTGCCTTAACCACTGTGGCCCAGATCCTGAAAGATCTCAATGTCTTTGAGTGCCTAAATGCCCTTGAGGATCTGAGTGTGTGTGACCTTGCTTTGAGATCTACAACTGAAAAGCTAAAAAGTGTAACATATTATTCATTATATTTGCAATGCCCAAAATAGATAACCTGATTGGTGCTGCCTTTCTGATTGTTAGCTCTTCCCAGACAAGTTTTTAGCATCACACAAATGATGTTCTCACCCTAGATGGAGAGAACATTTAATTGACCGACACAATGGGCTCTCTAACAGATCTTGAGGTGGCTGGGTTTAGGACCTGCTGCAAAACTTATTTTCTCTGGCATGTGCCTTAAGAAACCCATTGGGAAGTTTTGCATTGTTGTGGTGTTTTGGAACACTTTTCATAGCTGAATAACCTCAGTGGGCCAGAGCCTCAGCTGATACGACTACACATCACTGTCCATCTAGTGATGTTGATTGAGCTATTTACACCAGCTGAGGATCTGGCCTAGTGTATAGTATTCTTGGTATTTGTGTGAGTAGTTTTATAATAATCAGATCTATATTAGGAAACACCACACATGGATTCCAAGCATATCACACAGGGCCAGATCACGCATGTACGTATGTGTGAGTAGAACTTGCACCAAACTAGGGGTAAACCATTCTCTAGACACCATCCAGGGAATTCCCCTCTCCTCACACTTTTTTCACTAAACATTTTGAATTTTTCTAGTTCTGTCCAAACTCCAGAGGTGAGGGGACCAGACGGGAACATGGTCTCCACCTTCCCCCCCCCTCTCCCCACCCCACTTCCCCCTGATTTTTTTTTTTAAATCCTTCTCCTGTGCCATTATACTTGTTGGGCACAATTTATACACTGAACGCTCAATATGTGCCCTTACACTTTAAAGTAGCTAAACAGCTGGAAGCAGCAACAGCCGCCTCATGTGCCAGCCATAAAATCCCTCAAGGTTGGGAGCTAAATTTTTTTTTTTTTTTTTAAAAAAGGCAAGATTTACGTCCTGAACAGCTTCCCAAAACGACTAATAAACGCGGTGGCAAGTGGCCGAGGAATCATGTCGTGAGCTGGATGCCACTCCGGAGGCTTCTGCCCAGGCGATGGGTGGCTGGGGGGGTTGCTTTACCAGAGCGGCTTTTCAGCACCCTGGACAGCACGGCTCTACCCCTCCCCTCCCCTCCCCCGGGCAGCCGGAGTTTTATTCCGCCCTCCCCTGGCTCCGCGGTGGGGTTCCAGCGCCCCCGCGGAGATGGGCCATGCACTGGGGGGGGGGGTGCCTGCATGGCTGGGGTCACCACCGGGGTAGCCGAGCAGGCCCGGGAGCCATGGGGGCGGGGGGGGGGGGCTGGAGGGAGTGATCGCTTCCTGGGGTGATCGTCCTTCCTCCTCCCCCCCCCCCCCCCACTCTTCCAGGGCTGGGGAAATCAACATCCTCCCGGGCCGCGGGGCAGCTCTCCCGGGAGGCGCCAGGGGATGATTTCATCGCTCGCCGGTTGCCAGCGCAGCCCTCGCCGCCCCGCCTGTGCGGCCAGCCCCGCTCCGCTCTCCCCGGTTCCGGTCACGTCGCTGAGTGTTTACGCCTCGGCTGGCGGGCTCTGCGCTCCCCGGCAGCCTGCGGCTTGCAACCCCGTCCTCGCTGCTGGGGGGAGCCGGGCCCCGCTCGGCCACGGAGACCGCCCCTTGGCCGCCAGGAGGAGAGCGAGGGCAGAAGGCAAAGAGGAGCTGGAGGGGCGGGGGGGGGGGTTTGTTTGCATTGCGGCCCCCCCCCATTGAGGATTTGGGGGGGGATGCGGGTGAACGCGGAGAGGGTGCCCTGGCTTTTCTAAGCCTCCCTTGTCCAGCTGCTGGGCAAGACCTCCCTTGATGACACCCTGCAGCGGCCAGCACGTTCTCCTGTCGCCTCCCCAGGTAAGAGAAGATGGGCATGTTGGCTGGCGGGGCGGTCAGCGGGGGAGATCTGGTCTTGGAGATGGGGTGGCGGCGGCCTGATTGCATGGGAACTCCTGATGGTCATGAGTGTCCTTAGCCGAGGGGGACCCAGGTCCAGAGCAGCTTCAGAACTGGGATGATCATCAGACAAAGTCATCCTGGGCTGTGTCCTGCTCAGATCTGCCCTCTCCTTTAGAATAGGCTGGCGGGGGGGGGGGGGAGAAAGAGAGGGGGGCGCCTTCGGTGCCTAGTTAAACTCAGAAAAGGATTCAACACTAAAATCTAATGGCTTCAGAGCTTGTTCAGTGACCCTGACACCAACTTCTCCAATTAAAACAATGCCCTGAGGCCCAGCAGGGCCCATTTCACTGGGGCTAGAGCGGTGCAAGGAGAGCAGTGGGTGGTGAATTCCAGCTGTTGGATGGCTGGGGAGTGGCTCTGATATCTCTGCCAGTCCTAAGTTATTAAAAGCCTTTATAAGCCTGCTTTCTCTCCACCCCCCCTGAGAGCATTCCCTTGTGCTCTCCAGCTAATGAAGGGCTTTAAAGGGGTTCCAAGCTGCAGTTCTTTCCTGCAGGAATTAAAGAGCTAGCACAGATTTAGCTTTTCTAGGGCCAGCAGAAGTAGCATCTCCTTAAGAGGATATACAGTCAGGTTTTAGACCTACAGGGGTGAAGAGGTATTGTATAACCTAGGGGGGAGAACTTTCCTCCTGAAGTTGCCTGAAGCCCTTCTTGGTGCAGTTTTAGAAGTTTGCCGAGCCCCAGGGACAATAGCTCTTCCTTCCTGAAGCTTCTGGTGCAGCTAATTGTTTCAGAAGTGCATGAGACTGAAATTGCTGGTGGAAATAGGTGGAGTCTGAGAGAGTTTTGCCACTGAATTCAGTGAGTGCAGGATCAGGCCAAAGGATCTCTACACAGTGTTGACTGTGGCCCAAATTTCTGCTCCCAGAAATGCTAACATGAACTGAGAGTAATTCCAGTGAAGCCACAGAGAACAGAAGTTAGCCTTATATGTTTAATGTATGCAGTGAAATAAAAAAAAAAAAAAGACATTAGCTGTTACTCAGGCAGGAATGTTTAAATAATTGATAGGAAAGGGCTTTTTCATTCACATTTACCCTGCTTTAAAGCAGATAAGACTAGCAACTAGGAATCTTTAGGTGTATGAATGCTGTTATACCTTTAAAAGAAGAGGAGTACTTGTGGCACCTTAGAGACTAAAATTTGAGTATAAGTTTTCGTGAGCTACAGCTCACTTCATTGGATGCATTTAGTGGAATACACAATGGGGAGATTTACACACACACACACACACACACACACACAGAGAGAGAGAAAGGGAACATGAAACAATGGGTTTCATCATACACACTGTAAGGAGAATGATAAAACCCATTGCTCTCTGCGTGTGCATAAAAATCTCCCCCCTGTATTTTCCACTGAATGCATCCAATGAAGTGAGCTGTAGCTCCCGAAAGCTTATGCTCAAATAAATTTGTTAGTCTCTAAGGTGCCACAAATACTCCTTTTCTTTTTGCGAATACAGACTAACACGGCTGCTACTCTGAAACCTGTTATACCTTTAGAAATTTGCCCAGTTCCCTTTGCAGGACTGATGCCCAAAAATTCACAGCAGTAACATGAACCCTGGCTGGACCCCTATCTTAAGCAGCAAAGTTTATGGTGTATTCCAAAGTAATCAACATGAGTTTATTTACTAGTAGTAAATCTGTTCAGAATTCTTCAATTTAGTTGAGTTCAGGCTCCTGCCTGGGGTTTAAAATTGTCTATTTAAAAAAAAATCCTTTGCAAACATTTTCCTGCCAGTAAATCAAAGATTTTGCGCTTAGTAATTAACATGTACATTGAACCAATAGTGAGGGGGACTTTCAGAGATCAAGACCCGAAGAGACCATTGGGATCATCTAGTCTGATCTCCTGCCGATCAGAGACCCTAGAACTTCAACCAGGAATTCCTGCATCAAGCCTAGTAGCTTTTAGAATGGCATCTGGTCTCAGTGTAAAGACTTCAAGTGATGGAGAAGTATTGGAGGAAGACTGGCACACAAAACAAGGGATCTTGTGCAAGAGAGACAGATTCTCTTCCTAGCTCTGCCAAAGATTGCCTGTGTGACCACAGGCAAGTCATGTATGGACTGACCCACTGCCCACTGAAGAGTCCTTCTGTTGACTTTGATGGGCATTGGATCCAGCACCTGATTTTCATGGCTCCTATACACTCGCCACCTCAATGGTGAGTCAATGGGAAGGAAGTGCTGGTGCTCAGCATCTCTGTGAATCAGACCCTTAACCTCTCTGTGCCTCAGCATTCCTATTGTAAAACAGGGATACAGGTATGTACCTACCCCACAAGGTAGGTATGAGTTTGTTAGTATTTGTAAAGCACTCCAAGGTCCTCAAAGTAAAGTGCTTGGAGGTAATGGAATGGAAAATGCTACAGAAGGGTAAAGCATTACCCATCAACTGTTCTTTGGCCAATAGGAAAAAATACTTACATCAGGAATTACAGACAATGACCTGTGCATAGCTCCCCATCTGTCAAAATGCACAGCAATTAAATCTTGTGAAGTGACTGTTTACCTATATTCATTGAATTAAATGCTCAATGAATGGTTTCTCTCTATTTTAGAGTAAAGGTAGAGGGGAAAAAAAAAGGGAACAATCATTCACTGAGAATCAGATTTAAAGATTCTTAAGCAATCCGGGTAGGTTAACAGATAGGCAGATTGCCACTGTAAAGCAGTAATTCAGCCATAGGGTTCCAATAATATAACAAAAACACTTGAGCAGGTTAAACATAATCGGAACCCTGAGATTGAATTACAGCCTTAGTAATGGTTATTGGCCCTTACGTTGTTACTAATACACAGAAGCACAATAAATAGAAGGAGAACAGAAGATTCATTTCTTAAAAATGAAGAGATTTGAAGAGTGGGGGGTTTAGAGCTTGTGAAAGGTGACAGAGTGGCAGCCCTGAGAAAGCTCAGTGGTAGCATGAGAGGTATCTCCATATCATTGCATTTCAACCCTGGTTCGACCCTCACCTTAGCCTCCACCAGCTAACAATGACTCAGTAGAGCTCTTCCTTCTCCGGCTTCTCTGCTGTCTGCCCTTTGTGACAGCAGCATGACTGTGCCTTCTTACCAATGATGCCATGGTGTTCTAATGAACACAACTAAGTGCGTGTCATGTCAACACAATCATGCCAGTCTCATTAATGTTCACAGCAATTTCACACACACACACACACACACACACACACACACACACCCACCCCCTCCTGGTGATACAGCAGCTCCCTAAAACTTAGAAGTTGTGAAGAAGTCCAGTTCTATGGCCCCCATTCAGCAAAGCACTGAAGCATGCGCTTTAAGCAGGTGAGTAGACCTGTTGAAGTCAAGCACATGCTTAAGAGGGAAGATTTCCAAAAGCTCAAATAGGAGTTGGGCAGCTTAGTGTCTTGGGAAATCTCCCTCCGAGTGCTTCGCTATATCTGTGCCTATAAGAACTAGGTCAGCCACTGTGCCAGTCAAAGGAGCAGGATACATCTTCTAATATGTTTAAATGCCTTATATCTTGGTTCTCAGTGTAACTGCATTTAGTTTAATAATTAATATTTAGTCCTTATATAGGGCTTTTCAATCAGCTCTCAAAGCACTGTATCCCCCATTTTACACATGGGGAAACTGAGGCATGGCTCTGAAGTGACTCACCCAAGGTTACCCAGCAGCAGAGTCGGGAGTAGAACCCAGGTCTCCTGACTTTAGTGGAATTACTCCTCATTTACACTAGTGTAAATCAGTGGAGAGTGTTTAGGCTTCTAGTGGACTTGGAGCAAAGTTAGCAGTTCTTGCAGCAGAAATTTTACCCGAGTATCTATACTAGAGGCCAGAGAACCATTTCACAAGGGAGGTAGAGGGAGACATCACTGGAGGCTAGAACTAGTTAGAAACTGGTGATAGTGTCCACTAAAATTTCTGAAAGAAGCAAAACCATGCTCCATTGTTTAATGTTTACTGAGAAAACGTCAGAGGGGTTTTAATTCTTCCCTTCTCCATTGGGGGGGGGGAATCTGTTTTCCACTGGTAAAAAGGTTCAATGGAAAATTTTCAACCAATTCTAGTAGAGACATTTAATGTAGACAGGACAAGATCACTTGAAAATAGCACTGTAGATATACATGTACTAAAGTGCTCTGTCCAGCCTAGTGACAGATGTTTCCAGAGATGAGATTCCCACAGCTGCCTTTGAGAAGCCCTGTTCAAAATCTGGATAAATTCCACCTTTATGAATTTCCCGATAGTCACTTAGGCCAGATTCTGATCTTTGTTACACCTCCATAAATCCAGAGGTAGTGGAATTAGTCTAGATTAATACCAGGGTAAGTGAGAGCAGAATTTGTCCTTTGCTGCAATATGATTTGTATTTGCAGGGTCTCATCATGCCTGGACAATAGAGTCAGGAAAACAGAGAATTTATAATGCATTTGCACATAATCACAGAAGCCATTAAAAAAATGATTCCACGAGTACTGTAACAAACACAGCCATAAATAAAATCTCCCTAGCATTCAATGAGCTCTTATTAGATATCTACAAGATAGCACATAAAAAGGAGTGCCAGCTCAGCTGAAATTGTTGTGCCATCATGCCATGTCTTAAGCTTTGCACATTGTTTTAGTTATAAGTGATCAACGGTTAGATGGTTAAGAATGGGTCACATTTTGGTGATCTATATTGTGTCCAGATGCTAGTGCTGTATTTTGAATGGGATGAAAATGCTAATTATATTTGTGTTCCCAGCCTAAATATTCTGAAATGGGATGGACTTAACCAGAGAAAACTAATGATTACTTCTAAACAGAAAGAAAGGAATAATTGGGAAGTCAAACTAATATAGACCTGGATTTTATTAGATTTGGAAAAAAATGCCAGAATTTAAGGACTGCATTGAGACTTGGATGATATGCCTTCCTGGGAGAGTCAGGAACCCCTAGAGACCTCTACATGGGCTATCCAGACATGCAGGGGTAAATAGACAAAGGAGTATTTGGACTTGATGTTTGTTTACTTAGGTATAAATTATACTTTCTAATGTTGCATAAAGTGTGGATCTGGCCTTTGCTATCTGTGTTTAGAAATCTCATGAGTGGATTTCTGTACATCCCATGAACTGTTCAATCTAGATGGTGGAAACAGCATTAGAAGACCAGAAGTCTTGTTATTTTGCATTCATAAATGGTCCCAGTGGTAGCCAATGGAAAACTACAACCACCAAAATAAGCTACATTCATGTTTATCCAAATTCCCTCTTTTTGGTGTTTTGAAGAATCCAAAAAAAAAAAAAAACACACAGCCCTAACACAATTCTAATCTCAGCAATACTGCCAGGGCAAATCTGGAGTGACCCTATGGATTTCAATGGAATGATCAGAACAGAGATCCTGGTTTTTAATCTTCTTGGACTGCAACAATGAGTAATTTCAGTCTGATGCCCCAAGCAGCACATAAGAAAAAAATAGAACATTAATTGTGGCTCATGGCTCTAAGCAACTGAACACAGTATCAGGCAACGTCACAGATTTGGAGCAGTCCCTCCCCCCCCCCCCCCCGTTTCAGTCCTTGTTGACAAATGTAAGCCTGACATCAGATGTAAAAAGAGAGCATTCAGTGTTGGTTAGCCCATCTCTGCTCCCACTGAAGTCAAGGGGAGTTTTACCATCAAGCAGAGTTAAGCCAACCACCAGTGAGCAATCTTGAAAGTCCTAGCCCAAATGCCTCACTGTTTGGCTTCTTGGCAGCTTTGCTCATGAGGATGATCAGCATCATTTTGTATACATTTAAAAGGAGATGAAATCTGACAAACCTATCTTCAGATGGTATAAATTGGCATAGTTCCACTTTAAATAGCTAGTGCAGAGCTCTCGGGGAAGTAAAGGATAGTTCAAAGGAATAGAAACACACCGGGATCAGCAGAGGAATGGGACAGGGACAAAGTTCACATCTCTCTTCCCAAAAGCATAGAAAGCCATTAGCACTAACACGGCACAGTGGAGGTAGAGCTAAGGACCAGTCTTTCTGGGAAGTGGGTGTTACAGGTTCCTCCCTGAGCCCGATCTCCAGAAAATGTCTGTTACTGCCACATATGGGGAGCGTTCACTGTTTCTCTCAAGCTGCAGTAGCTCATGCTTTTAGCTCTAGAGATGCCCCTTCCCCCCCACCACCCATCCCCAGCGGTCAGCCAAGATAGCAGCTATCACATAAAGCCTCTCCACCCCCAAAAGAAAACCTTCTGGTCTATGGCAGTGGACGGTATGGTCTTAGCCATCAAAAAACAATCCTTAATTAAAAAAAAAAAAATCTAACTGATAAGGTAAGATGTCTCGTAGTTAGAGCAAGGTCTGAATGTCAGGACTTCCCAGCCATGTTGTAAGTCAGACAAGTCACTCACCTCTGTGGCTGAGTTCCCTCATCTGTAAACTGAGGCTAAAACCACCTACCCATCTCCTGGGGTGTGGCATGGCTGCATCAATGAATATCTGTAAAGTTCAATGAGATCCTTGGAGGAAGAGTGCTATACAATACAAAGGTTTCAGAGTAGCAGCCGTGTTAGTCTGTATTCGCAAAAAGAAAAGGAGTACTTGTGGCACCTTAGAGACTAACAAATTTATTAGAGCATAAGCTTTCGTAATGCATCCGACGAAGTGAGCTGTAGCTCACGAAAGCTTATGCTCTAATACAATACAAAGTATTACTAGAGTGGACTTGTTTAATACCTGGTTATCAGCAAGGGATCACAACAGTAGCACATGTAAATATGGCTATATTACACACACACACACACACACACACACACACACACAGCTATTAATTTAGCTTTAGTGCCTGATTTTGGAAATCCTGATATTAAGGCTCTCATAAATTTTTAGAGGTTTTGGCAACAGAAAGTATTGAAACTGGTGTTTGCCAAGGCTTATTACAGTGATCGAGCTTATTTGATTGGGAAGTGGGGGTGGGGGGGAATGCCACAGAATTAAGTAAAAATCCATGGGCTGCAAGCATAATCTAAAGCGTTTGCTTAATGTTGAAACTGTTATGGCAAAAGACATCAGATGTAGAGGAAAAAAGAAATGGGAATAGCTTCTAAGTAACAGAATGATGCACTCCATCCTTTGGAAAATTTTGCCAGCAAGCACAAGCCATCAACATGGTTTGCTACAGATAAAAATCTATTGTTTCCCCCACCCTCTGGGTTTTATGCATGGAATAAGAATGGCTGCCACATCCACATGTGATTGTGTTTCCCAGGATTACAGATTCTTTGAGGTTTATTTTTATCTCTGCTGTGCAGTGGCACAGGTAGGCAGGCAGGCTAATGCAGCACCATTACAGAATAAGTTAACATGTAGCGATGAACTCCCCAACCTCCAGGAGCTCAGCCTCCGGGAAACAGAGTTCACATCACTGCTTGTCCATCATGTGAATTAGCAGCAAAGATTAATCTTCTCTCATAGAGGAAGAACAATCTCCTGGCCACATAATACTGATTGAATGCATGAAAAATACAATACACTCTGTCTCACCCAGAGTACGTAGCTTGTCAAATGACAACTGATGGACCAAATTCACTGTGGTGTAATGCCAGTCGGGGTGAATTTGTCCCAGATAGAACTCCACTCAGTGATGGATCTGCTTTTAAAGCATAACTGTAAGATGTATGGGAAAGGAAATATATGAAGAAAATACTGCAGTGTAATTGCTGCTGCTGTTTCAGAAAAACTAAAGTTCAGGCCAGGGCAATACTAGGATAGGAGGCCTCCAAGGAAACTCCAGGAAGTGCAAGAAGTGGTCATGTGATACCTCCCTCCCACGCCCCCATCCTGAACCAATGCCCCTTCATAATGTTACTTTTGGTCCTTAGGAAACACATGACCGTTTTGGAAAGAGCAGGGGTGTTAGCCACAGATTTGGATACAATTATATCCTTCCTAGCTAAACTCTGATTCTGGTGCTGTGGCCAGTCTGATTTTAAATGTCCCAAGCAATGGAGCTTCCCCTGATTTCTCAAAACTATTTCAGAGTCTTAGTCCATGTCACTGCTGTGCTTCAGATAGAAGTTGCTTCACCTTAGGCCACACCTCTACGGAAAGCCTCACACAAAGTATTCACATGCACTTTAGCTCTAGGAGGGACAAAGAAGTGGATTCAGAAAAGCCATTTTGTTTCTTTAAGAGGTCAGGATGTCCTAGAGATGGGGCTGAGCTGCAAACTGCAGCTCAGAATCCAGAAACAAATCCCTCTCCAAAAGTTTGGAGTCTGGATTTGGGTCAAGATCTTATTACAGATCATAGGGACCAGCTACAGAATTTGGATCCAGATCATAGTCCAGCTTCCAACCCAGGGGGTGCAGATCACAGCTTGGTTTCAAGCCTCTCTAAACGAGAGAGGAAATTCACTGTAGAGTGCTATGTATTAACTGCTCCACTGGAGACATGTGTAGTAAAATAGATACCATTTTTATCTTACGCTGATTCTTAAAAGCAGTCCCCAGTGTAGGAACTTCCCTATACTAAGGGCCAAATTCTGCTCAGTTATGCTGGTATAAATTTCAAAATCAGTGGAGTTGCTCCAGTTTATAACAGAGGACAATTTGGCTAAGCATTTTATTCCCTCAACAGTTCTTCCGCCATCCCATCATATTTTATGCACATGCACACACTAAAACATTAAGGTTGCAAAGTCAACCCTCAAAAGTTAGACAATGCCTAATTCAGCCTCCTTGTGCCGATACATTAAGATGCAGTCTTTAAACATCTGATCACATACTATTTTTTCCACTGGACCCCTGCCTCATTCAGAGTCAGACTTGCAGAAGTGCCAAGTACTCTCAGCTGCAAATGAAATCAAAGGGAGCTTGCTTTGAACATACGAAGTGCTATCTAATGCTATGTACTCTTAAAAAAAAGAAGAAAGAAAATCAGGTGCTGGGTGTCTGAAGTCAGGTAGAAAACAGCTGGTACTTTGACCTTATTCCCATTTTACAGATGGAAAACTGAGGCATGGAGATACCTCTCAGGCTGTAGTGAAAATGAAGTCATTAATATTTGACACATTGATATTATAGTGAGGAAAGCCACCAAAAACCACCACGAGGAAATGCATAATTCCGTCTTCAGAGCAAGGTTTGAATAATGGGCAATAAGTAAGGAATGTATGCCCCATGCAACAGTGAGGATAAAACAAAATATTGAATAGCTGCTCATTCCAGTGAGCACCAAACAGTCTGTGCCCTGAATGAGGAAGGGGTCCTATGGAAAGAGAAATAAAATGGAAGAGTGTAATGAAAGACTGCGTAAGGCATATGAATAAGGTTCTGAATTAAGGTTGCACAGGCATTTCAATGCAATTCTAGTAGTTCCTAACTTTTTAGGACTGTGCAGTCTTAATGTTCTTGAGAGAGAGAGATCCTAGTTTTTAAAAAATAAAAAAAAAAAAAAAAAAACAACCACATATCTGACATCAATCAATGCTCACATGGGTCATCAGGCCTAGATTGCCTGCTCTACCTAAGATCTCACGTGTGATCCTAGGAAAGCGGCTTAATCTGTGTCTCTGTACCCCATATACACAAAGTGGGGCGGGGGGGAGAAATGATAAAACTTCTCTGCCCAATCTGTAATACATATGAAACACCAAAGCGATGGGAGTCCTATAAGTAAAAAGCCCTGGTGAAATCTCTCTCGGTAAAGAGACTCACAGGGCCCCGAATGTGCGGGAAGTCTGGGGTTCAGCTGCTCGTAATATGTCTCCAGTAGCCTTAGGCTCCCCTTTTAAAATGTCTCTTGTAAAGCTGCAGGAATAATTTTCACTGCCCCAGTTGAATCACCAGTACAGTACACAGCTGCATGTCTGATCACAAACCATTTACTCCCTCCAGGCTTGGACTGTTAATTTTGTTGCGATGGAGACCGTGTCCCTGGAGCACCAGATCCAGAGCGTGCAGCGACATATTGCCTTCCTGAAGAAGGAACAGGTGGAACTGCTCCATGACCTGCACCTCGAGATCCTCCGATTGCAAAAGCACTGCACAGGTGAATTTTTGAGGTCATGGCTAGCCTCACTTAGGACACCTACATACATCTTCCCATAGAACAGGTACCACAGACATGAAAGCCATGTACACTTCATAATGGGAGAGTATCACATTTCAGAGTACAGGAATTGAGTAGTTATCCCTTTAAATAGTTGTGAACCCTCTTGTGGCGCTCACCGTGTTTATGTTTTAGAAAGCAACCAGAGCAGCGTATATACATAACTAGGCCCTATGAGTTTCTGTAGGTTTAGTAACATGGTTATTGGGGCCCGACTGTGCCGGTGTGATTTCTTTGTGTGATTATTGCTGTGTAAAGAGCAAAAGACAAGGGGAAGATGGATTTCAAGCAGGAATTTGTGAATTTCCTAAAGGAGAAGGCAGGACACACAGGCTTAGAAGCCACTGAACAAGGAGAGTAGTGTCCTACTATAAATTACCCAGTGATAACGCAAGATCCAAAACCCACGAAGCAGGGAAGTTCCAATCCATTTCACAATCCAGAACCCAACTCCACAGCTGGCCCTTATGTCTACCAACCAAGAAAGCCTTGCAGCATTTGTTGAAATGCCTCTCTTCATTACATGTTTTGATGGACAGAAGGTTAAATACTGTTTTGCAGTCTCCAGGCTAAATTGTCTAAGCAAGCGGAGGACACAAATGGGATTGTAAGAGGGCTAAGGCTCCACCATTCCACCTGCTCGGGCAAATGCGACCTACTAAGGTTGTAGCTCCTGATCTGCTGTGAACACTCCCTGCTGTGAGCCAGTGAATTGGGCGTGAGCGAAGCCAAGGAGCTAGGGAGTGAACGAAGCTTTGGCTCTACATCTGCTGCTTATTGGTCAGATGCAAGGGGGGGGGGGGAAAAGCAGCACTTTGCAAGGACTGGAGTAACTTGTTCCTCTCCATGTTCTGAGGGAGAAGCATTTCCCACACTGCAACCGAAGGTAAAATTTCCAGCTCGGATAGACATACCCCCACCAGTGCGGATTGAGCTAGTGTGCTAAAAATGGTGACATGGTCACAGCTAGCTGCACCGAGTACAATCCCAGCTGAAACCGGAGGTACATACCTACAGCGTCTAGCCCCGCCTGCTGCCCATACGGCCGCAGTTACATGGCTATTTTTAGCAGCTAGCTGAATCAAAGCTCGCACATGTAGCTCTAGCTGAGCTGGAAATTACAGTGCCAGCCCTGTTATAGACATTGCCAAAGAGACATGTTTAAGGCACAGTATCTCCCCGGGGATAGCTTTTGCACAACCTCTTACTTATCACGGCTGTGCCTGAAGGCAAAAAAAAAAAAAAAAAAAAAATCTAGTCCTTAACCGGCTGCTGGGAATCCAATGCTGTCCTCTTTATTCACAGTACCATTGCCGACAATGGTTCATGGAGTTAGACCCCCACAGGGGGCAGGGAGGTTCCCAAGCTTGGGCTCCAGCCTGAGCCCAAATACCTACACTGCAGTTTTAGAGCCCCACAGCCCAAGACCTTTGAGCATGAATCAGCTGACATGAGCCAACCCTGGGTGTTTCATTGCAGTATAGACATACCCGGAATTTCCTTAATCCGGAATACTCACACTATTGGCACGGTTCTCATTTTATAAACATGGTCCTACAATCCTAACCAGGCACACGATGATCCCGCTGAATCCAATTTGAATAGCAGCCACTAAAGCTTCTCTCCCAGTGTGGGAGACAAAATACTACCTTGGCTGAGATACATGCTGGAGACTATGGGCATGTTTTACTCTGACACTCAGCGGGCAGGGACCAAGAAAAAACAGGTGCTTGTGCTTATAACCCATCATTGTGAAGCCACCCTTTGGTTTAATTCTACAGTAGATCACAATGCACTTCTTGAGAGGGAATTAGCTTTTGCAGTGTTCAGCCACTACTCTGTGTTTGACTCACTATTGCTTTATCTATATTGCAGCAATTCACTGGTCTGGGGGGGGGGGGGGGGGAAAACGGAGAAAGCATGAAAGATGATCCTGCCACTTCCTCCACTGATCTGTGCCTTCAGAGGTATTTTGCCTCTTTTATCGATTCAGATGTAAAAATAGTTCATTCTTTCTCCAGCATGCATTAAGACAGGAAAACGGCTGGGCTTCATTGATAACAACAGGGATGAGATCATACCAAGAGTCTCCTTCAGAATGACAGGAACTGATTTTTTTCTCTTTTTGCAGTGAGGAAATATGAAATCAATTCTCTGAACCTCACCTCAGTCCAGAGCAGCTCAGTAACATGCAACATCAGCAGTCCTCTTGTTTTGCTGCTTTATGACTGAGATGCTAGATGGGTGCTAAAGCTAGCAACATAAATATATTGGGTTCCCCCCCTTGCTCATCTGAAAAAACCAAACACACACCTTTCCTTGGCATGAATTTTTAAACAAGATATCACAGTACAAGCTGCAGCTTTTTCCTGCTGCAAAGCAGCCTCCCACCATTTCCACAAGATTTGCAGTTTGTGGCCTAGGACATTTTGTTTAATGATACAATTGTGCAAGTGACACAAAAGGAAGAGCTAGCTTTTAAATGCTAGCCCAAGGGGTAATAATGTTGTAAAAAACAGTTTCAGATTAATACCTAGCTTTTATATAGTACGACTCTTCATTAGATCTAGTTTGAACTCCTGCTTTAACACAAGGCAAAGACCCATACCCAGTATCTTCTGCTCTAGGCCAGAAGTTCTGAGAGCTATCAGAGGAAACAAATTGTTAAGGATCTCATTTAAATATACTGGAGGGGGCAATCCAAATTTGACAAGGAAGTGGACTAGACTGTGATGGGGCCTTGATCTTTGATTAGTTGTTAGAACCTAGGAAATCTAATGCAATCTCTGATTTCTAGAATTCATGAATGCAGCATAAAGAATTACTAAGGGACTGATTCTGCAAAGTTATAGGACACCTGAAGCATCCATAGGTTTGGGAGTTTCAGAGGCCGCCCCCAAGGAGCTTCAGACTTGCAGTGTTTAGGAACCCTACAGGGCACATGCCTGAAGATACAACGTTCTCACAGAGTTTAGGCACTGCACAGGAGAGGTGTGGCCAAGGAGCTTATCTCCAGCTCTGCAAATTTTAGACATGAAGCTTGAAGCTAAGGGGAGGTGGCAGGACCACAGATTCACCATGTGGTAACTGGGGAGCCACAGGAACCTTCTGTGAACCTGGGGGGTTGTGTGAACCGGAGTTTGGGAAAGTGAGGGTCACTTTAAAATCCTGTTGCCCATGGCAGGAGATGGGCAGGTCAGAACGGATTTTGTCTTCATTTGGAGAGGCTTTATGAAGAGCAAATGATTCACTTAACTCCCTCCCATTGCTGAAATTTGTTCTAACTTGTACAGTATCTTTCATCAATAATCCAGCAATGACTAATTACTCATTGTCTTCTAGCTCCTCTCTCTCTCTCTCTCTCTCTCTCACTCCAAAGAAACAAAGATAAGTCTGCAGTGACAAAATCATCCATTTTCCCCATCCCTTTCATACTTTCACTGTTCTATTTATTTCTTTTTAAACTAGACCCAAATGCAGCACTTCCAGCCATGAGAGGAAAGATTTCTTGTGCATAAATCAATTTGGAGGCTTTGAAATGCTCACTGGCTTCAATGACCCCATTATATACTTGGACATTATAGATCATTTCTTCCCCACCATGTCTAAGGATAGTACCATTTTACCAGATGATCAGCTGGTGTAAATCATCAGTGTTCCATTGGCTCCAGAGCTAGGCTGATTTTTGCTAGCTGAGGCACCATAAGACTTCTATACCACTGATATGGTCGTCTATCCTTAGTGTCGAAGTGCCTCTCAAAGTCATAGATGCATACACAAGATCTGTGTAAATTAGGTCCAGTATAGGCAGAAGCAACGCAAGATGCCACACACCAGTGTACTTCACCTTGGTCCTGGATGTGCCCATGAGCCATTTAACCCTTGATTTCTTGGATGAGGTTTCCAAGACTGAGGACCATTGATAATGCTAGTTTTAGTGAGGAGGATACCTAGCCACTGGGAACCAGCCTGAGACAGAGTATCTTATGTCACATAGGCCACTGATACAACATCAGACAGCAGCAACTTTTGGTTGTGATCATTCAGGGATAGGATCTGATGTCACGTTTTCAATGTTGTCCTTTATCTTTCAGTATGAGGCTAGCCCTGGGGAGAACCTTATGGCATTGTCTGTTCTAAAAAGTGACTTTTTGCTACTTTAGCAAATTCTCCCATTTCCCAGCATTATCTTTCAGAATAGCTAGTTTGCCTTAATCCTAACTTCTCAGATTCCAGAGGAATTCTAGACACAGGTCGCTATAAGTGGAGCGCTCCAACGTATGCACCATTTTCCTATTTGCTTGTCATTTCTGGTAACAAGCCTCTCGCCCAAAAGAGCTTTTCATTACGATATTGACAAAATGCTGCAACAGAGTTACTAATGATGATTCATCAGGAAAAAAAATCCTTAAAAAACCACTGCTCCTGTGAGGTAACGAATCAGAGATCAGCAAGAACCCTTTGTACAGCCTGTCAAATGCGCTGCAGATTAAGTAGCGGCTTCCCTCCCCTGAAGCCTTTCCTGATGCCCATAAAAATTTATTTAGCACCTTCCACATGTAACCACAGCATGAGATTTGCCTGCAAGACAACCACCATCACCTGCCCTGTGCCAACAGGCAATCTCAGGTGGACCACAGGATGATTAATTCTGAACCACCCATCTTTCCAGAAGCATGCTCTCCCCACCCAAAGCATCCAGGCAAGTCAATGGATTCCAGGAACCTCAGTTCACCTTTTCACAGCTTTAACCAGTAAAACTTTTTTTTTTTTCTTTCCAAAGAGTGCAAGTTTACAGAAGACTCCATAAGCAGTAAGTGAAAGGCATGTAAAGTCTGCTGAATATTTGACTGGAGGTCATAAATTACAACTGGTTAATAGCATTCACAGCAGTCAGAGAGATTCCTCGGTAGCAGTTTACCAAACGGAGTTATCCTTCCAATGGGGGGGCGGGAGGGGGGACGACTCAAATGGAAGAATTCCAATCCTTGGAGCGCCTGGCCAGCAAATTCAGCTGAAATCCTACTTCGCCTTCTAGCATTGTTTAGATGATACCAGGTGGGGGAGGGGAAAGCATTTTTACTAAATATTGCAGCCAAAACCATTTCAGACAAATCATATTCCCTGGGTCAGTTCCGAAGTCTCCCCTCCCCCCCCCACCAGTATTTACAGTACCAGGTTTTATAGGAAGAAAAAGGCTATTAACAGCCCTATGGTGATTCATTTATTGAAACAGAAAACTTGGCTTCCCACCCCATCCCCATTTTCATTTGGGCAGCATAAAAACGTCAGAAATAGAAATGGATTTGTTCTGACTATTCTTCCTCTCTCCTGATCCCCCTCCAGCAACTAGAAGATAAACTTAAATCTTCTGGCAGTAATTCGTGTGAACTGCTAGCGCCTCTGAAGAGAGGGCTGTGTAAGGGAGAGCTCATGCAGGAGGCACGGCGCCTGAATTTCAGCAAGAGGGCCTGAGGTAGCAGCTTGAGGGATTAGCCATGGAATCTGGCATTGACCGTAGGAAATCTTTCAGATTTCCTAAGAGACTAGTAATTTTTGGGTAGCCTCATCTTTCGGGTTCCCAGGTTGAGCCACCTTAAAGATTTTCAGGGGGACGATGCTCAGCACTTCCTGAAAACCAGCCCACTTTTTAAAGTGTCTTCAGTTGGGCTTCCCCAAATATCACTGGCCATTTCCGGCCTTGAGTTTTATTCTCCGTTCTAGAATGTGACCTCGAGCAAGGCACTTCACTGTGCCACAGCCACCGAGACCCCGCTGGGCTCGAGTGAGGCCTCCCGCTCGTTCTACATGGATGCAACGCCACTAGGCCTGGTTCTCCATTGCCCTGCCCCTTGTGCCGTTATTTATACCAGTGCACAGTGAGTGTAAAGGGCTCCCATGGTGGTGTTTCACACTCACTTTTCACTGGTGTACATGACTGCACAAGGCCCCTTGCCCTCAGTGGAGTAACTGCTGGTCTGCACCAGTGAGAGTGCAGAATAGGGTCCCATATTTCTCAAATGACAGCATCCAAGAAGCTTTCCCTCTGACGTCCCCCTTCTACAGTCTTAACCCTTCCACAACACATGCATCAATAAGACAAAAGAAGCACCCTTCCTTGAGAATAAGACAATATTGACAGGCAGAGGTTGGATTCCACATTGGATGGATTCTTGTTTGACGATCTGGATTGTCTTGAGAAATGGCAACATATAAACAGCTGCCTCACCAGTGACTGCTTGCACCAAGCAAGCTGAAATAAAACAGTGAATCACTCAGCTCTTTCCCATTCAAAGTCAGCACTGTCAGGAAAGATCAGTGCTAAGGAGCAAAAGTGTGTTCATTTCTCTTTGACACAGCCACAGGAAGGGACCAACCCAAGCTTCCCAAACTAGCCAGGCAACACAGTTGGATGCAGCAAGGTGACCGTTGTGTAGCGTAAAGGCAGTTTACTCAAGCCAGGGGATTCTAAGGGTAGCAACCAGCACACATTTACAGAGTAGAACATCAGGAGCTAAACTGCTCTGAAGTGCAAATGCTTGGAATTTCTATTGTTAGGTCACCTAGCTCATCTCCCTCCCAGGTTAGGGTTGTTCTTCTGCTCTCAGGTCTGCAGGCTTGGCAGTATGTTGTTTATAACCCATCCCATTTTAAAATTAAATGAAGGAATCCAAGTTAAAGGAGAATCACCAATGGGGAAGGATTTTAAAACATTTGAGGGCCTTAAATGAGGTTGATGTGCTTTAGTTGTAGTGATAAGCAGAGGTCCATGGCCCTGTTCTCCCAGGAGGTATGAGAAACTGCCACTGAAGTCAGTGTAAGGTACTCGTAGCCTGGAGAGGGAGAATTGAGGTAGCACAATTTGGACTTTGCTTAGAGCCCTCTTCAGCTTTGCCAGAGCAAAGACTGATTAGAGATGCTGTGATTTGCTCTGGGGAGAGAGAGGGAGGGATATTAGTGCTCTGTGACTTTGCCACTGTCTTGCATGCGATCTCTTACCAGTATATAAAAAGCATCTCCAGGAAGTTAATGCTGGAGAGAGGGAGGGAAAGCGAGTGTGTGTTAAAGAAAATTTAGGTCACACAATCAAAGCAAGGCAATCAAGGTTCTGCTGCAGCAGATGCCAACCCCGCTTGGAACACTCCTTTTGCTGGAATGGGGGAGGGAGGCAGGGAGAAGGGGGAGTGAAGGCCTGACAGTACATGAGTGGTGCCGCCAGCTCTCCCTCCCACGGATACTGTACCGCGCGCGTTGCTTATGCAACAAACTTGCCTTCCACCCTTGCATTGCAAATGAAAAGCCCAGAGTTGGCTCCCTGCTAAATTCAGCATGAAGCCATTATAAATCACAGTGCTCTCCCCACCTCAGACTAGACCATCAGTAATTTCACCTTGATAGAAAGTCTGTATCATGAGACAATGCAGACCCAGAGGGACAAGCTCAAAAGATCCACTAGCAAAGCTAAAGTCTGATCCTGAAGCCTTTACTCACATCAGTAGTCCCCACTCATATAAAAGCCCTTACTTATGCAGGACACTGCTCTTCCTGGTCCTCTCTTTCCTATGTAGACAGGAGCCAGATTCTACAAGTCCTTATTCAGATGAGTAGTCCTATTGGTTTCAATGCAGGATCAAGACCCCTATTATGCACATCAAACTTTGAGACCTAAATTCACCCCAAGCCAGGGAGAGCGGTGTCTTGTTCTATAATACAGCCACAGGAGACTTTGCTGTGCATTTAAATGCACCTCGTATCCCATTTTAGCTGAGAAAAATAAAAGCGGTCAATATTGATTTCCAATGGGAGAGTGCTGAATGGTTTCCAGAAATTACAGTAGGTTCTCCATTACTGGTAGAGTCACTACAGATTTATTTTTAAAGACAAAGCACAGAGGCCTTATTGTGGGGGCGGGGGGAGAATCAAGCCAAGTGATTAGATTCTGAAGTGTAGCAGTGTCTAATGTGATGTGCTAGTGTGGAGATTAAAGTCAATATCAAAGCAGATTAACAGAAAAATCTAGGACAAAGATTAACCATTTAAATTCAATTTTTGGAAAAAACCCAACAGCAATTTTGATGTTACTCCCCCCGCACCTCCCTTAGCTCTCCAGCTGCTTTAGGTTTGGTGGTTGCATGATAATTATCTTGAAAGATAATTTGTAAAGGTTTGGGGTTAAGAGCAAAACTATTAATAGATGCAAATTCACCCCACCCCTGTCCCCATCATCCCTAGTAAAATCATGGTTTTTAGCCCAAGTCTAGGAAGAGGGAAAGAAATGGGATTCTTGGGTTGAGCAGTCGTTTTTGTAACACATATATAATCATCCCTAAAAGATCTGTGTGAGAATAAATGGCCAATGTAGTTTTTAACAGAGATTCATTGAAGTGAGAAGCTGCACATTTGGTTTGGAGTAACTAGCTGTCTTGGACTGACATTTCCCTATGGTCTCTCACCAAGCAGATTCATTCCCAAGCAATTGGTTTAATCTGACTGTATAAAAATCAAAGCTGAAAATGTTATCCTAATTCAGAACTGGGACAACAACTCTTATGCATGTGTTTGCAGGATCACAGCCTAACTTCATGCATCCAAGTAGCCCCATTGAAGTCAATGCAACTACTCACTAGAGCACGGGTTCCCAAACTTGGTTCGTGGCTTGTTCAGGGTAAGCACCTGGCAGGCTGCAAGATGCTTTGTTTACCTGAGGGTCTGCAGGTACGGCTGCTCGCAGTTTGCCGTTCCCGGGCAATGGGAGCTGCGGGAAGCAGTGGCCTGGCCTATGCAGCTTCCTGCAGCTCCCCGCAGCTCCCATTGGCCAGGAACAGCAAACCGCAGCCACCGAGAGCTGCGAACAGCCGTATCTGCGGACGCTCAGGTAAACAAAGCGTCTCGCGGTCCGCCAGGGGCTTACCCTGAACAAGCCACGAACCAAGTTTGGGAATCCCTGCACTAGAGCCGGTTGAAACTTGAGTTTCCATTGGTCAGGAAACTGCAACATTTCAAAGTTTCCTGTTGCCCTGAATTTAAAGATTCAGAATTTCCTGGAAAATGAAAGTTTAAGATTGATATTTCTGAAACCACGTTACTGCAATGTTTCATTACAATAAGGTCAAAGCAGTCATTTTGATATACACAAACATGCAAAAACACAGCCAGATATTAGTGTTTTTCCTGGCAGTCAGAGAAATATGAATTGTGGCATTTTGGATATGAACAAGTAGTAGAATTAGACCTGTCATTTCTACCCTTCTTTCCATCACTGCTTAAGGTCTGTCCTCCATCCCCAGAGAACGCAACCCCTCTGCCCAACGGTCAAAAAGGCATTGAGGGACGCCAGAGGGAAGAGCAGCAAGCCCTCCTTGGATAGGGGAGAGGGCTGCCACCAAACTGATATGGGGCTTTTGAAATTGCTGCTAGGAAAACGGAGTTGAGAAGCCTCAAAAATTCAGCAAGTGAGCATATGCATGAATTGTGCACATGGACACTTTCATGCAATGTTTTCACTGTGCATCCCGTGATATTTGATGCTTTCCCTAAAGCCCCAGCTCTGGAGTCACACAAAAACCAGAGAATCTCAGCTTTCATTTTAAAGAGGTAATTATGGAGAAAAGCTTGAAAATGTGATCGCTTTCCAGTCTTGGAGGCTTTAGAGAAGTAAAAACCCAGAAAGCAGAGTTTTTTAAATCTCTTTTTTAAGCCAATCTGATGATTTGGAGGGGTGGAGGTGTCTGACTCACGAGTTTTGAATCTTGGGATTGGCAATTCTGAGTATGTTCAGGATTGATGTAAAGAACTCCCATTTGCCCTGCACAACAGCAACAAGTTTCATTGTTCCTACAAAACCCCAGGCATGATGCTGCATGTTCTGGAGCACCATCTACTGGCACTTTATCTGTTAAGATATATAGAGCTTCTGGAACAGCATGCCCACGCAAATATACACAAGTGCATGCACACGCACCCAAGCAGAACTATGTGAACGCAAAGTACATACATAGGTATCTATGCACACACAAGCACTCACATGAGCATGTATGTGCAGAGACATGCATGAGTGCACATACATGTTTATACATACAGCATGTTTTTCCTAGGAGTTAAAAACTGATCTTTGTTCAAAGACAGCCAGCACCCAGGGTCCGTCCCCCCCGCCCCCATTCTCCATCTTGCAATGCTCTTTGCTGCTAGCGCGGCCTCCCTATGTAACCACCTCTGGGGCTGCCCTGATTGTCCTGTAACTGAAGACTGAGCTGTGGTATGACTGCATAAAGCACACTCCCTGCACATCTCTGCTCCCGGCAAACAGCATGACAAAACCCAGAAGACACAATGAGCTGCACTTGAAACTAGTTTTGCCTTTCTTAGTGAGAATACTTAGCCATGCTTTTTCATGCTTCAAAACGCTCCACAAACATGGACTCCACAGCCCTGTGATGTAGGCACAGTCATCACTCATTTTGCATGTGGGAGAAACTAAGGCAGAGAGGTAAGTGACTTTTCCAAGGCTACATATGGAGGGAGTGCCAGAGCAAGGCTGAGGCTTTAGGAGCACCTGGCTCCTCTTCCTGTGCTCAGAGTACTAGATCCTCCCCAGCCCCCATCTCTGTTTCCCTGACTTACTCCCTGTTAGAAGTTACTAGATACAGGGATTCGGAAGCAGTGCAAAAGGCTTGGCATTTCAACCGTAGGCACTCCTAGCTCATAACCATTCTGTAGCAGTGCTGTGTCCAAGTCTAATTCTTGTGCCAGTTTTGGGGCTCAGCACCTGTGAAGCAAGACTATAGGCTGCTATGCAAACAAGTCCATGGGTTGCCAAGTATTGGACACTGTGCGGATGGTGCACTTAAGACGGCTCTGCTGTGGTGCCACAGCACTTTAGAGGAACAGAATGGAGGGGAGCGTGCAGTGGCAAATTAAGGCAGAATGCCTGGGATTTGGGCCACCAGAATTGAGGCAGCAGGAGCCGTGACAAAGAAGTTAGCAAGAGGCAGATCAATAGGACATGCTGTCAGTTGCTTGTCTGCTGAGATGGGGTTGTGTTAGCTGGGCTGCTACGTTTGGAAGGAAACCCCAGGTCCATGAGATATATCTGGGATGTAGAATCTACTTGGGGTCCCCAAAGTTTTGATGGATCCAGGCCCCTTTAGCTTTAATCCACCCACATGGCACTTATCCAAGGAGCAGGAGAAGTCACAAGACATAAAGGCCCCCTTTAAACAGCGATTCTGGAGGGCCTTCCTTTCTCCAAAGAAGCTTTCAGAGAGGAGTTTCCTTTCCCCCCACCACCCCTTACAACAGTACTTTAACTTGGTGTGCAAAGTTATCTAGAAATGAGCCTGAGCAACAAAATTTGGTTCAGATTTCAGCACACACACACACACACTAGCCTCAACGTCTGGGCACGTGCAGATCTCTTACAGAAATAGAAACCAGGCAGAAAAGAGGAAGGATTTCCTGTGGCTAGGGAGCTGGTTTGGGGTTTGAGAGACCTGGGCTCATTTCTCTGTTCATACCACAAAAACTTCCTGTGTGATCTCTAGCAAGACACTGAGTCTCTACCTCAATTCCCCTTCTGAGAAATAGGAACAATAGCACTGCCCTAATTCATAGAAAGAAAAGGAGTACTTGTGGCACCTTAGAGACTAACAAATTTATTAGAGCATAAGCTTTCGTGAGCTACAGCTCACTTCATCGGATGCATTTGGTGGAAAAAACAGAGGAGAGATTTATATACACACACACACACAGAGAACATGAAACAATGGGTTTATCATACACACTGTAAGGAGAGTGATCACTTAAGATAAGCCATCACCCACAGCAGGGGGGGGAAAGGAGGAAAACCTTCCATGGTGACAAGCAGGTAGGCTAATTCCAGCAGTTAACAAGAATATCAGAGGAACAGTGGGGGGTGGGGTGGGAGGGAGAAATACCATGGGGAAATAGTTTTACTTTGTGTAATGACTCATCCATTCCCAGTCTCTATTCAAGCCTAAGTTAATTGTATCCAGTTTGCAAATTAATTCCAATTCAGCAGTCTCTCGTTGGAGTCTGTTTTTGAAGCTTTTTTGTTGAAGGATAGCCACTCTTAGGTCTGTGATCGAGTGACCAGAGAGATTGAAGTGTTCTCCAACTGGTTTTTGGATGTTATAATTCTTGACGTCTGATTTGTGTCCATTCATTCTTTTACGTAGAGACTGTCCAGTTTGGCCAATGTACATGGCAGAGGGGTTGTGAGGCACTATGGCAATGGAGGCCATGCAAGTATCTAAGATAGATGGGAAAACGTGGGTCTTGAGTCAGGTTCTAATTCCAAATCCCCACAAGATTGAGAGGCATTTGGATGTGGAGATTTGCTTTGGGGCCATCCCTGTAACGAGCCTGGACTGTATAGAAAATTCTGTGAAAATCCCCTGCATTCTAATTTCTTTCTTGAACTGAGCATCCAAAATTAGTGGCTTGCCTGTAACAGTCATGACCCTGAGGCATCCACATAATATCAAGAAATTACACCCCTCACCAAATGGTGATCAGTTTCCTATCCAGCGTGCATTGCTGGTGATGCCACATGATGTGAATAACTATTCCGTCCACATGAACAGCACAAGGGCAAATGAGATCCAAAAGCAAAGTGTCAGCAGAATTATTAGCAAAGTACTGGTGTGTTGATTAGTGCCCAGGTGGAAAACAACTGCAGGGGTTTCTGTGAATTACTGGTAGGCAAACAACATGCAGGATCTTTTTAATAAAAAAAAAAAAAAAAAAAAAAAAAAAAGAAGAAGACTAAACCCAAGACAGAGACAGCTAATGGAGAAACTCTTCTCTTAAAATAATTTAAAAAAAATAATCTCAGACAAGACAGACAGCAGGGATTAACAATAAACTTGGGAAGTTTGGGTAATAGATCAGTAAGCGTATAGGATATTATAGCATAGCAGACATTTGATCTGAATACAATTGCTTGAGGCATTATTAGAATCACACTATTGAGAGCCAGGGGCAGGGCCTAGGAAAAGAACATCCTGCCTGGAGAGGTGGCGCAGGATCTGGTTGTGTGCTTTCAGGAGATGCAGCACAGAAGACACAGTCCAGGTGGGCAGGGAAGTGTGACTTTATGCCACTTTTTTACACTGCCTGGAGTCTGGGCCTAGTGCAGCCCTCTGCACAAGTTAGAGCAGCTATTGGCTGTTCTGATTTTCAGTGGTCTTCTGATGCCGTCTATGAGCTGTGTCACAACCCAGAATTTCCATCTCAGCATGCACTGCTGAGACATTGGGACGGGGCGGGGGGGCAGCGTAGGGCCACTGACAGCAGCCCTACACTAAAGGAAAACTCCCAGGCTACTTGCAGCCTCTTTATAGCAGTGGCACTTGGGATGGGGGGTGAGAACCTCTCCTCTACTTTTATTAGGCTATTTTATTCCAGTAGCATTTAGAGTTCCCAGCCGAAATCAGGGCCCCATTGTGAGAGCACATTAAAAGCTCCCACTTGGAAAAGCCTGTGGTCTAATCTGGGACACCCAGGAATGCTGTAGGATTGTTTTGTAAAGGTGTTCCCTAAGTAACACTGAGGGAGACGGCACACTGCTGGCAGACAACAGCCAATGGCTAGAACAAAGAAAGGACAAAAGATGCTAGTCCTGCTATAGAAAGAACTCATTCTTTAACACGTTGCACTGCTTAGATACTATTCTATGTCAGTGGGGGCGGGGGGGGGATAGAAATGCTGACAGAGACAGACAATCAGATTCTGCTCTCTGCATTGGTGTAATCCTGTTGATTTAAGGGGGGTGTTTCTGGATTTGCACTGGTGTAACAAAGCAAAATCCTATGGGTTTCATCTATGAAATATTAACAAACAGTTAATCCAGCTGGTGATATAGCCATCTGTGTGGAAGAACAAGGTACAGCTCGATGAAGCAAGCAAGAAATAACACTCTCCCCATGGAAGAGTAATGACATTTCTGGGGGTGACTGACATGATCACAGCAGTTTTGCATAAAATAATAAACAACAACAAGTCTTGTTGGTATTCATGGTTAAGGAGGAAGTACAGTTGGTCTTTCCCATTAGACTAAGGGCTTATCTACATGATACATTTGTGCACGACATGTTGGTGAACACTAGGTGGCCCATATGGACCCTGCTGGTGTGCACTGCTAGTTCCCTATTGCATACTGAGAGCACCCTATTTCAAACAGGACTACATTAACATGCACTAGGGAACTTTCAGTTAACACCAACAGGTCCACACAGGCCAGTTACTGCACGACACGGGAGACTAGAATCGACACCCCAGCTAGCGCACACTAACGCACCATATGGTCAAACTGTGACACAGCCTCTCAGTCCCCTTCGTCTCCAAAGGAGTCACGATCAGCGTCTTCTCATTGTTACAGGATCTAACTATTTGGCAGGCTCTAGAAGTCTCCGAGCCAAATTGTCTGGGCTTCGTTTGTTCACTCACGCTTTCTAATCTGTGCCCGCACTTCATTTTAACAAACGCTTAGGCTTGCGTGATCATTAAAAACAAAACCTCAATATTATCTTCAACATTGTTGATGTTTGCCCGCATCGATGTTTGCATTATTCACGGTATTGTTAATACAGCAATGAGTATTTGTAGTACAGTAGCCCCTAGAGAGATTGGAGCCCTATTGTACATAGACAGTGCTTGCCCAAAGAGCTTTTATGATCAAGGTAGGCGAGACAGACTAGAGACTATACTAGAAGAACAATGGGGAGTCTGGTGGCAGCTTAAAGACTAAGATTTATTTGGACATGGGTTTTTTCCCCCACAAAAGCTTATGCCCAAATAAATCTGTTCAACTTTAAGGTGCCACCAGACTCCTCATTGTTTTTGTGGATACAGAATAAAACACCTACCCCTCTGATAGCATACTAGAAGAGTTATACCAGTATAAGTGTCAGTTGGGGAGGAGGGGGGTTATTTTTACCACTTTAGTTTTGCCAATACAACCTGTAGCACAGACACATTGATACTAATATAAAGGTCCTGTTCCAACACTTACCATCTCTGAGCATCCCCTCACAGCCAGACCTCGCATTGCAGCACTCCACCTCAGCTTCCCCACAACTTTCTTTGGCGACTCCAGCCAAGTCTAACAGACCCCAAAACAGAGGATCTTCAGTCCAGCATCTTTTCTTGTCAGCCCGTCTTGACGCCCACCACAGGTATCCAGGCTCTGAGCCACACCACCCTCCAGTCCAGGCCCCAATCTTCTACAAAGGCATCAGGGTGGCCACAGTCCTCAGACAGCCCCCTGGCCCTCACCTCGACTTCTGCTCCTCCATCTCCATAGGAGCAGCCTGTCCACTCGTCTCCCAGTTAACCCTCAAATGCTGGACCCTCTCTTCGTAGAAATCCCAGCCCCTGCACCCAGGGCCAGCCCTAGACCAAATGGTACCCCAGGCAAGGAGCATCATCATCAACTTTGATATACCTTAGGAGATTCTACAAAGGTCCAGAACATTCAAGGAGGTCAGTGAAAAATAACTCCACATACAGAATACCTGGAACACATTACCTCAGACATTCTATTGACCCCTTTGTCACCAACAACAAAAACAGCACCCCAAGCCTGGCACCCCCGAAGCCCTGCACCCCAGGCTGTTGCCTGGGTCACCTGTCCCTAAATCTGGCCCTGCTGCACCTCCCTACAGGGTAGCAGGGCAGAACTAACTGGACCTGAATGGGGCAGGCTGCCCTGTTACAGGTGCCTTATACTGGTTTAATCTTATTTTGCTACCTGAACTAGAACAAGCTATAAACCCCTTTTAGATTAGTGTTAAATCTGTCTAGAGTATGGGGTAATTTCTGCTGCTTTAACTATGCAGGCAAAGTTAAAGCAGCAGAACTTTCCAAGGTTGACAAACCCTAAGGGTAGGCAAAAGAAATTACAATTATCCCCCTATTACAGATTGGGAAATAAGGCCGTCGCAGGCAGCACCACTCACCACTGGTCTGGTGCCTCCTCCTGCTCCCTCTGGGGATTAGCTCTTGAGGTCTTCCAGGGTTCACACGCTTTTGTTCAGTCTCTCCCTCTGGCCTGCAGCCCGTCTCTCGCTCCAGAAACTGCAGCATGGTCTTCATGACTCAGCCCTGGAGCCAGGTCACTCAGTGGTCCCCCTTCCAAGGTAGCAAAGTCCCTCTCACTGCCCCATGGCACCACTCCCTCTGCAGCTGGTAGGGAATCCAGGCCTAGCCTGACTCTGGGTTCCAGTCCAGGGACCTCCAACTCAGCAGTTCTGTGCCTTCCTCTCTCAGCCCTCACTGCTCCTTCCAGGGACTGCTTCTTACACACGTGGTTCCCCTTCTCTCTTTCTGGGCATATCAGCACCAAAACCCTCTTCCCAGGAACTATTACAGCCTGCCCTTCTCAGCTGCTTGGTTCTTTACAGACCCCTCCTGTGGCTGCACAGCTGAACCTGCTTCTAATTAGTTCCCTACTCCATGGCTCTTCCTCCAGGTGAAGCCTGTGGAGTTAATTGGTCTGCTGGCCACCTTAACCCCTTCTAGTCCTCTGTAGGGCGGTCACCCCATCACAGACCCAGATCCTCAATGGAAGTCAGGAGCCTAAATACCTTTGAGGATCTGGGCCAGAAAGATTAAATGACTGGCTCAAGGTCATGCCGGAAGTCTGTGGCAGAGTTATGTATTGAAACCAGCTCTCCTGAGTCCCAAACACAGAGAGCATCTTTCTGCTAAATAGGATGAATATCTCTCTAATTCCTTTTATCCATTGGTCCCAAAGAGAAAATTTTTAAAAAAGGAAGATCGCTGTGTCAACACGAAATCAATATAGAGCCTGCCCCCAAAGAGCTTCCAGTTGCTACAAGACAGGACACTTTGGGAAGCCCTGAGGCAGACGTTATTAAGAATTTGTTTAAATATATTATTGCAAACTCCCTTTTGTGGGTGTCAGGGAAAAAATGAGTCTTTATGAGACAGTTCTATGACAAGAGGATGGTGGCTTGGTGAACCGGGAGCAGAGGTAAGGGCTGAAATAAGATTCTTTGGGTCTAATTCTCTTCTCATTGGGAATGAACTTCTCAGCCTGGGCCGACAGGCTTGTGTTAGCCGAGCTCACACTAGTGTGTTAAAAATCGCTGTGCAGACATTACTGCTCAGGCTGCAGCTTGGGCTCTGAAGCCTTCAGGGGGCAGGCGGGAAAGGCTTGAGGCCCCATGCTGCAGCCCGAGTTGCGGTGTTAAAGCAAAGTCTGTTTCCCCCAGCTGGGATGCTCATTCCCAGGTGCAGTGTAGACATACCCACGTAGGCTGTGTCTATGCTGCGTTCCCGGGCATGTCTGGAGCGCAGGCAGACATATCAGCGCCAGCATTGCTAAAAACAGCAGGTTAGATGCCGCAGCACGGGCTTCGGTGCAGTCTGTACAAGCATGCCGGCAACCCTGGATACCTGCTTGCATTGCTGAGGCCTGCACTGCTGCGTCTACATGGCTATTTTTAGCAATGCTAGCACAGGCATGTCTGCCCAAGCTGCAATCACACCTCAGATTGCAGTGTAGACATAACCTTGCCTCCAGGATAAATCAGGAGAAGCTCTTTAGAAGGTACTGGCACTACACTAGTGTAAAATGGATATAAACGACAGGTGAATCAGGCCTCCTCTCCCCTGCAAATGACAAGTGATGATAAGCACAAAGTTCGGTGAAACTCCTGTCCTGCAGGCTGGATGCTGCCCAGTCAATAGATTCACTCTAGTACGCCTGACAATGACATGACCTGATCTTGCCAGCTGCAGAGTCCCTCCAGCAATTTGCTGAGCATCCTCATCTCCGACTCACCACAAAAGGGGTTGAGGTCCCTCGGTACCTTTCCGGATGCGCTCAGCTGTTCACAGGGCTGGGCCCTAACGTGGCAGTAGAGTTTGGCCTACCAGCACCAGCAGCAGGTCTGAGTGCTCCCACGCTTGGGAAGACACAGCCCGCTGAAAAAGGCCAGCCGACTGGGATCGCAAGCTTCTGTCTCCCTTTTCCCATCGGAGAAAGGGAAAGCAACTCGAATTCATTACTTCCCTTGTAAATGAAGAGCCAAAGTCTGGTCCCAAAGTAGGCAATGCTAAAACTCCCAACAGCTTTAAAGTGACCAGCATTTGACCTTGATCTGCTAAAAAGAGAAACTGAATCAGGTCCCAGCTTCCTAGCCAGCTTCCTCTGCATCAGACTCCACTGCCAACTACAACTACAAATTCTACCTCTGCAACTATTGTAAACCAAAGGGTTTGAACCCAGCTGCTGCCCCATTCTCTCCCCACAGACTGACCCTCCTTCGTTGCACTCAAATTTACACACACACCCCCTGCACTCACACACTATCCGCTTTCGATTGCCCGTATGCCCCATTATTCATCAGCAGAGAGGAATGGATTTAATATAAGGTCCACGTGCCAAGTTATTTAAAAATGCAGTGAAACAAACTCTCAGAGGCTTTTATTCATCTTTTGAGTTTACTATTATATATCAGCCTTACATAATGGGCCTGATCCTGCTCCCCTCAGCATGGATGCAAGCAGGATCAGGGCTCGGCTCCATAGATAACTGTTAGATCATTATCATAATGTCTGTAGTGTGCAGCCCTGAGCGGCCTAATTCAGCCCTGAGTATTAAAACGCTGCTAGCTACCTTTTGTGATTGCAAAATATCTTTCCTCTATTCAATCATGGGATTTCAGTAACGTAACCTAAAAAGCATGTTGTATGTTCATTATATTTATATATCTTTATGATGTGAAAGATAAGCCAGGAGCGTGGATCAAGGATATGCATGTTGTTTTTAGAGCAAAGGGTAAGAGTCCAGAAGCAAACTGGTTAGCAGCTGCTTTGTGAAGACAGTTTAATTCAACTACATAAGCATGAGAGCTCTCTGCATTTCAGAGACCAGTTCAGAATTCAGCCATCACAGCCCAAGCAAGTGTAATCCGCTGCTCATTTTGTGTTTCACACACCATTCCCATGGGTGATCCATAGCAGGTACGAGTCTAGTACAACTACCAGCTAAAGGAGTTAGGTGCCTAAATACCTTTGAGGATCAGGGCCTTTCCTTAATCTCAACTGGTAGAGGGTTACACGTTTAGTGCTGGGGGTTTCAAGTGCAACCCTACTGTGGTGACAGCCATGACGGTGACCATTACATACGGATATTCACTTACAAACATTTCATCATCAGAATGGAAGCCCAGTGGCTGAGAACTTGGATACTTAATTCTCTAGTAGATGTCACATATACTATCCAAGCTACCTTGGGTGACAGGATTTAAAAGCTGGACAATGCCAGAAGAGTGCTGACAACATCCTTATTACAGTCTCTAGTACAGGAGACAAGAGTGCTCTGCTTTCAGAATATGCAGAGCAAGAGGCCGACAGACAGACAGAGTCAGTCAGAGTAAATTATGAGATACTTCAGTTTACACTCTGTTCTGTTTTCACTTCACTTGTTCTGCTCTTTGTCCTGGCTTAAATAAGCACCAAAAATGGTTCCATTGAATGCTCCAGCGACTCCGTTTTTAAAAAGAGGCATTGCCATGCTAAACAATTACAGGTTGCTCCATCACTGCAGCTGATGGGGCAGCATCTGTAATTATTATGTTGGTTACACATGGGGGAGACTTGTCATTCAGAATGTAAAAGCTACATGGCTGCTTGATAATATACTAATACTCTCCATCTAGCAAGAAATATCTATTTCCATATCAGCATGTCACTGAATTCTCTGAGACAGAAACATTTGTCATGACGGCTTGGGCTCAGTCTAAGAGACACAATCAAGAGCCATTATAAATTACAAGCCATCCAGCAACCCACTTTTTAAAGCATTAGACATGATGATGAGTAAATGCGAAGAGCAGAGTTTGCCAGAATGATACATTTTCTTTTGATGGCTGTTTGATTTGTTTTCTAGATCTGACCCATGACCTTGAGACAAAGGAACTGGAAACTCACCAGCAAGGTAAGATCAAAAGCTTTTTCATGTGGTTTGGGATTTGACAGATGAGCCAAGAACAACAAGGCTGATGTAGGAAGGAACACTTCAAGCATCCACACGCTGCCCGACAAGAGGATTCAACCGTAACCTGGAGGGGCTAATTTTAGGGGTTGGACTGGAATACGCCAGCTTTGTGACTGTTAAGTGTTTTTCTCTAGTGGCTGGTCTACAGAGAGAACAAAGGAACAGTTACTGCTACCAGCTAAGGGCATAATCTTTCAACTCAATGCATAGAGACCTGTATTTTTGGAGCTATTGGATCAGGGCTGTAGATCCAGATCCTCAAAATGTTTCAGGTATATATGATTTATCTAGTCATACGTTCATTTGGCTTCACTACTGAGGCAGCTAACTGCTCCTGTTTGGGAGGATGATTTTGTAACATAGACCCCTGTCCATATGAAAGTGATCTAAGATTATCAAACCCATGCAGGCCATCAACCACTCATCAGACATCAATAACTTTCAGTCCTGATTAGAGCTGGTCAAAAAACAGGAAAACAATTTTGCTAACCATTTCCAAATGCCAAGGTTGCTTCTGTTTCTATTCAAAACAGATCCATTTTCGCAACATATTCGGTGAACGTTTTAAGCTATTTTACACACATCCTCCTCGCAAAGGAACACTGACAGAACTGCCATATCACACCTGAATGACTCCTTAGTGCTCAAATACCAAAATCCTTTCCTGAAAATCACATTGAGTACAAAAAATTCTGATAAAAATGTCAAAAAGCAATATAATGAAAAATTTCTGGAAAAACAGAACATTTCAAGACCATTTTCCCAAACAGGCCATTTTCCAACAAAAAAATCCTTTTGTGTGAAAAATGTCAACAACCTCCAGTCACTACCCACCCAGGCTGAAGTTGAGCTTCTAAGCTATCCAGGAAGGGTTTCATATCACATTACCATTCCCTTGAGCCATCCTGTCCCACTGAGGATTGCAGTTCTATTCATTTGGCACAATTACTATTCCAAACTTCAACAGATCATTTGTGCAGGTGGAGTTGGAACGGCTTTGTCCCTTGCCCAAGGGCTCTGACAAGAACCCTTCCAGGTCTCCATTCGAAGACGGACATTATCAAGGGCTTTTGTGACCAATATCAGCAAAGTTGGAGAAGCAGGTTTTTTAAAAATCTGCCATTAAAAATGTATTTCTGAAATAACAGGGATGACTGTCTGTATTACCTGACCAATGAAGCCATACGCCTCTCTCTTCCTGACGAGGGCTCCGATGTGAAAAAGGCCAGGGAGGGGTCGGCAAGTGACAGTTTCTGTGGATCAGAACGGGGATTATACACAAAATAATTATAGGGGTGCTTTCCAGTGATCAGAACAGTGGATGGGGCACTAGGAAGGACCCCTGGTTTCTGTTCCCAGTTTAAGGTCTACTACAGACTTACTACTCTAGGTGGGGCAAGTCGTGTGGAGACAAATTTTCAAAAGAGCCCAGTGCCAGATTTTCAAGTACACAGCACCCACAATTGAAGGCAGATTTTCATAAGAGCTCTTCTTCCATTTGGGCACCTAAGTAAGGGCCAGATTTTCAAAAATGTCTAGCGTCAACAGTTTACACTGCAACTTTTCCCCAGATTTTCAAAAGACCTTAGCAGCACCTAATGTATTTCCAGTGTGCTGAGCTCTTTTGAAAATTCTAGCCTTAGAGTCTGATCCATCTCCCCCTGAAATTCGATGCCCAAACTCCTATTGATTTCACTGGTCCAGGATTGGGCCTTTAATCCCTCCATATGTCTGTTTACCGCTGAGTAAAATACATATAACGATATTTGTCTTCTACAAGTTAATATTGACAAGGAGCTATGATGAACGTCTCTACAGAAATGCAGAAGTGCTGAGAATTGGACTCAAGCTCTGTCTAAAGCTTGAATAATTTCTTCTGCCACTGGGATTGTGCAGCAGAATCCCTTCCAGGATGGTGAGGGACTGCAGATTCCAGAATGTGGGTTGCTGGTCTGAATGCACCCTAGGCCAGAAGGGACCAGAAAGTTAGTCTGGTGTCTGTTGAGTGGTCTGTGTGAAATGAGATTGTTAGGTCTTGGTCCAATTCAAATCCACTACAAACCCCCACTGCAGCGATCCCTAATTGGTCCCCTGGTTGGCGGGATGAGTGAAGAGGCCAAGGACTGTATGGGTCACAGAGTCCAAACTCCACTCTTGTCTCCAAAGGTCTCCCCTGCACATTCAGGATAGTTATCTCCCTGGGGTTATTCTCTGTCTACCCTTCATAAAACACCAGGCAGCACAATGTGACCTGCCGGAGAGGAGATATCAGGGTGAAGTGTGATAGGCAGGCAGGCAGATTGCATGTATGACACAAGAAACACAGGCAGGCAGCCAGCCCAGATAGGCAGACAGATAGATACAATAAAAACAAGATAAGAAAGAATGAAGGAAAGAATTCGTGCCCATTAGAAGCACACACAAAGAGTCCTATGATAGCTGTATTTTTCTACAGCATAAAGAATGGCAAAGGTCTGATTTCAGACTCTTGAATCCCACGAAAAGGAAAGACTTTCAATATATATTTGTCCTTATCTTTTTGTCCTCCATCCCTCCCCCTTTCTGACTCCTTTCTCCTCCTCTTGAATAGCAGCTCTCTTGACATTAGGGTGACCAGACAGCAAATGTGAAAAATCGGGACAGGGAGTGGGGGGTAATAGAAGCCTATATAAGAAAAGGACCCAAAAATCGGGGCTGTCCCTATAAAATCGGGACATCTGGTCACCCTACTTGACATCCACTCCATGAGAGGTTTAACTGGACAGGGAGGCTGCCTAGGTCTCAGACACCATCTAACCAGCAGGGGGCACTATGTGGCTATGTCCAATTAACCACACGGCATTGTGCGGGGCTGGGCAGCAAGGCAAAGCGAGTTAGCTGGGGAGCCCCTATTCAAACGGCCAAGCCAGGCATCCCACCTGCCTGCCCTGAGTGAGGGGCCCAGAGGGCAGAGATGAAGCATCTTGGCCCTGCCACACAGACTCACTGAGAGGAAGCACAGTGGGCTCAGTCCTTCCTGGGAGTCGGTGCGGTGACCCAGGGCAGGGTTTTGGTAGATCGGACATGGGGGGAGAAGGGAGGGAAGGAGTGATAGAGAAGCAAGAGGGGGAGAGTAGAAGGGGAAGGAGAGATGGGGGGGTGAGAAAGGGTTGGGAAGGAAGGTGTGATGCGTAGGGAGGAGAGGAAGGGAAAGATGGGGGGGGGGGGAACTGGGAAACATGGAGTCGGAATAGGGAGGAAGTGGGGTGGCCCAGATCTTTGTCACCTGCAGCAAGTCAGCCAGGGTGTGACAGAGTGCCACCGGCTTTGGCAATAGGCAGCGGCACTCGCCCTGCCTCCTGGCCAAAGGCGAGGTGCCAGCGCAGGGCAGAGCTCTGGGCGTGGACTGGAGCAGGAATTATAAGGCGAATGGAATGCAGAGGGACCGTCCGGGTGATGGGACTGGCTGAGTCCAAGGGCTTTAAAGCTCTCGCCGTGCCCTGAGTGAAACTGCATCACCCACAAAACCCCACACGCCGCCAGCTCTTTTTCCCCTTTCAGCCCGTCCCAGCAGTTGCGGCCCTGCGAGAACCATGCTTTTCCCAGTGCATAGAGCACAGGGCTGGGAGTCCTGGGAGCAGGGTTCTGCTCCCAGATTTGACCCGCTGGGTGACCTGGGGCAAATCACTGGACCGCCCTGAGCTGCAGTTTCCCCATTTATAAAATGGGGATAATGAAACTTGGTCCACCCTGGGGAAGCACTTTGAGACCTGTGGCTGTATTGTTATTCTCTGTTCTCAGAAAGGTAGGGACTGCCTAAGCCCCATGTGGATACAGATTCAGGTATAGTCACCAGGCACCTAGTCCTGCTAACCTTAAGAAGTCTGCCACTTCCTCTGCCTCTTAGTGATGAGCTACTCTGCGGGACTCGGTTGTCCCACTCCTGTTCATTGCTATTCGTTCCAACCCTCTACAGTGCTTGGGCAGTTCCAACCCCCCTTGGGTGCTTGCTGCTGTGAGAAAAAGCAAACATGCTGCAATACAGGTCTTTGAAACAACCTACAATTCTCAGCAAATGAGAGCCCTTAAAACTGAACAGAAGGCAGGCGGTTGCTGGCTGACACACATGAGAGCTCGGGGCCTGATTCCTGAAGGGGACTGACTTCAAACAGGTGTTGGGTTTGCTCAGCACCTCTGGAAAACAGTACAGATGGCCATAAACATTAGGAAGTGCTGATATGCACATATGATAGGTTTTTGCAAGGTGCTGAGGGCTCTGAGCTCCCATCATCCTCAGTAGAGGGACTCCATATCCAGGCAGGTTGCAAAGTTTAGCTGCAGATCTGAACTCCCCCAAGTTTGCTGAGTGAAGGGTGGGGATTCAGCAGGTTGGGTGCAAGCCCCACCACCTGCTTTGCGTTTCCAGAATGCTAATGCTCCTTGCCTCTTAACTGCAGAATTTAAAGGTCTTTCATCGTCACCAGGACTGTTGATCCTTGAAGTCGTAAACCCAGCCCCTTTCCTCTCCTGATCCCTTCTCCCAAGTTTCAGTCTCCCGGTGGCAGGAACAAAGCTGCTAAACCGAGCCAGCCACTCCCATCAGTAGCTGGCATTTGACTGCCAGCGCAGCCCAGGCTAAGGGGATTACACACGTCCTTCTTGCAAGGGAAGACTGACGGAGCTCCCACATCACACCCGAATGGCTCCGTAGTGCTCAAATACCTGACATGAGGCAGACAGGAGCAGTCAGACTGGGTTGCTGACTCCACGGGATTCTTGGATGCAAATGTACATCATCAGATCTGTTTTGCTGCTTCATAGGTGCAATCGGGTGGCTGACTCACCGAGTGTGCCCGCATGGGGTACCTAATTTCCATGAGTACTACCCACACAGCTCTTCCTCGCATCCAGTACTTCAACTGCTTGTGAGCAGCAAGATCCTGCTCACTATATTTATGGGGCAACAACCTAAATTAAGATGCCATCAAATAATTGCTCTTCAAATGCCATTTATGTAATAATTACCAGATGCAACCACCTCCCTTAATATCTCATTATAAAGCATTTTTCTCCACAGCAGACACTTAAGAGAGGAGGGCATAAAGCAAATCGTAAAAGGTGGATATTGATTATAAACGATTTAAACAAGCCCGTGCATATTTACCAGCACAGACTGAGAGGTAGGCCTTCGACGACTGGCCAGTTTCCCAAGAGAGTGGTTGCTTTCTGGGGCTTGCAGTGAAATCAGCTAGGGATCAGGGAGGGTTAGCAACTAAGAGGCGGGGCTGGTAGACACTCAGGCTTTGTCTCACATGTTGCCACGGTCCAGGCCTGCCAGGGAGGGGGAGTGGTTGGAGTCCTTGGAAGTACAGCTATTCTGGGCTGCAGGGCATCCTGCTATAAATCAGGGCGCCTTTGCCTTCACTCCTCTTGGGCAGGGCCTCCTGAGCAGTGTACCCTGAGAGGTGCAGCATAGAATCTAGCCTGAGGCCTTCCTGTGTCTGTTTCCCATCAGTAAAATGGGGATAATCATAATTATTATTAATTATAAAGTATTATTATTTGTATTGTGGTAGCACCTAGGAGCTCCAGACATGGGCCAGGGCCCCATTGTGCTAGGCACGGTACAACCACAGAACAAAAAGATGGTCCCTTCCCCCAAAGAGCTATACTTCCTTTCTCCCACCCTTTGTCTGTCTTGTCTGTTTAGACCAGTGGTCACCAACCGGTCGATCGCAATCGATCCTAGAAGATCTCCTAATCGATTGCGATATCTGGCGGTGCAGTAGGGCTTCACGCTGCTCCTGCCTGCCAGCACTGCCCCCGCAGCTCCCATTGGCTGGGAATGGGGAGCCGTGGCCAATGGGAGCTGCAGGGGCGGTGCTTGTAGAGAGCGGCTGCGCGCTGAGCCATGTGCCCCCGCCCCTCCCCCAGAGGCGGCAGGGGCACGTTGGCCCCTTCCAGGAGCGGTGTGGGGCCGGGGTAGGCAGGGAGTCTGCCTTAGCGGCAGCCACACTCCACTGCCGACCGGGAGCCGCCGGGAAGTAAGTGCCGCATCCCAACCCCCAACCCTGAGCCCCCTCCCGGAGCCAGCATCCCATACCCCCTCCTGCACCCCGAACCCCCTCTGCACCCCAAGCCCCAGACCTGATGCCTCTCCCACAGCCAGCACCCCATACCCCCTCCTGCACCCCAACACTCTGCCCCAGCCCAGAGCCCCCTCCTCTACCCAAACTCCCTCCCAGAACTTGCACCCCTCACCCTCTCCTGCATCCCAATCCCTTGCCCCAGGCTCAGCCCAGAGCTCCCTCTCACATTGCAAACCCCTCAGCCCCAGCCCAGAGCCTACACCCCCTCCCGAACCCCAACCCCCTTCCTCAGCCTGGTGAAAGTGAGTGAGCATGGGGGAGAGCAAGCAATGGAGGGGGGGGGATGGAGTGAGCGGGTTGGGGCTTTGGGGAAGGGGCAGGGCCTTGGGGAAGAGGCAGGGTAGATCCTGGGTTGCCCTTAAATTCAAAACGTGATCTTGGGCGTAAAAAGGTTGGAGACCACTGATTTAGACTCTTCAGGGAATGACTGTCTCTCACTAAGTGTGTGTATTATGTGTATCTGGATGGAGACAGACAGATGCACCGACCAACCTACCTCTCAGGGTTGTTCCTCACAACCCATTATAGAAAAAGTAAAATCTCCCTGAATAAACCCCGCTGTATGTGACCATTTGCAAAAGCCAGCTGCAGTATTGCTGAGCAAGGAAAACATCACCAGGCTCCATAATGAGTTGTTACCATGCCTACAAAAAACTTCATACAGGTTATTTTTCTCTGTCAGGTATGGGACAATTCTGTGTGGCCGTGTGCCTCGGCAGACCTGTTCAATCTCAGGATCGTACATTTTATTGATGCCAAGTTTGCAGTTAGGGAGAGAGGGTGAAGGTCATGCAAGCTGTTTCTTGTTTCTTTTTCTTTTCGTTTCAGCTTTCCAAAATTGTGACTTCCATTAGCACAGCTATAGCCTTTTGCAGCAAATATAACACTGAATGTTGCACCTTTTGGGGCCACAAAAATACCCATGTGCACTGCTGTGTGTGAACACTGTGTCCACAATTGCTGCATGTACAAGCACTGCTGAGTTTCATCCCAGAAGGGGCTGCTTTTAAGTAGCAGATGGTTGCTCTTTTTATATAGACTTGGCCAAATTCATTCCCTTGGTTGCTCTATGATTTGAAAGCAGAACCGCAGTGGCAGAAAGTTTGCCTAGATGTGCGGAGAGGCATACTAGCAGAGGCTACATGCCCTACCACCCCCCTCATGGCCTAGAGACAGTCAGAACAACCTACAAAATGGCAAACCAGACAAGGAGCGGAGAGGGTCTGAACACCCAGGAGATGCACTGATTTAGCACACCTCCTGGGAAGCCACCATTGGCAAGGGTCATACAGAGCAACCTTCCCCTGAAAGGCATACAGAGCAACCTCCCCCTGCACTGATGCAGCTGCCCCTGGTGGGAAAGGAGGTGAATACTGCACTACCAAAACCCTGAATCCAGCCCTCAATCTGTACCTGGCTTTGGGATCTTGCAGCACAAAAGATGCTTAAGGAATGGAGGTCCAGATAACGATTGTTGCTATTATTAGTGATAGTTCAAACTGTGCTTGTTTCATAGTTTACACAGTGAATACACGATAGTGTAGACAACTGCTAATTATCAAGTCTTCCCTTAATGCTGCCTCTGTCAAGCAGGGAACTAGTAAAAAGACTGTTTGGTGCTGTAAAGAAAACAGTCACGTGATAATTCTGTCCAGGGCTCGCTGATGCACTTGGGGGCTAATAGACTCACCTTTCCCCTCTAGAGACCCTGGTTCAAATCCTGGTCAAAACCCATGTGAAAATAGGCAGGGTGTTCTAAACCATCATGTGATTCACAATCCCTGTTTGAGAGAGGTCTAACATTGGAACAGTGGGGTCTTTTTGGTCAAGAGCAAGTTACACCGGTAGAGCTGGGGGGTGGAGGTTTGCCCAGCAACAGTTTGCACCTATGCCTGGCTTGAGTTAGTTTCATGAGCAACAAATTATAGGGGGGAAGAACAGAACATTTTAAGCTACAAGGCTTGATTGTAGGAATAAGGAAATTGAGGCTCAGGTGATCTTTAGCGGGATCCTTCCTGTTCCTAGAAAAGGGCAACAAAGGTGTGACAAGATTATGACTGTCAACAGATGGCTTAGGCAGTGGTGCTATAAGGAGGGTTTTGGGATGTATGGCCACTGGGAGGCATTCACGGACAGAGGACAGTTCTCTCGGGATGGACTTCATCTGAGTAGGGAAGGAAATAGACTTCTAGGATCAAGGCTGGCACAACTGATAAAGAGAGCTTTAAACTAGGAATTAGAGGGAGATGGTTGGGAGATGTGCAGGAAATCTCCACGCCAGATTTTAGCATTGAGAGGGAAGAAGACGAAGTAAGAAAGGATACAGCCGTCGGTAGGAGAATGTATACAAGGAGCGAGGGCGGTGTGGATACTAGTCTAATAGGTTATACTGGCTGTAGAATGACTGTGCCTAATAGGGTACAAAATGTGAGCGAGGCCAAACAGCAAAAATTAAGATGTTTGTACACCAATGCGAGGAGCCTAGGTAACAAAATGGAGGAACTAGAGCTACTGGTGCAGGAAGTGAAACCAGATATTACAGGGATAACAGAAACATGGTGGAATAGTAGTCATGACTGGACTACAGGTATTGAAGGGCATGTGCTGTTTAGGAAAGACAGAAACAAAGGTAAAGGTGGTGGAGTAGCATTGTATATCAATGATGAGGTAGAATGTAAAGAAATAAGAAGCGATGCAATGGATAAGACAGAGTCCGTCTGGGCAAAAATTACATTGGGAAAGAAAACTAATAAAGCCTCTCCTATGATAGTGCTTGGGGTGTGCTATAGACCTCCGGGATCTAATTTGGATATGGATAGAGCCCCTTTAAATGTCTTTAATAAAGTAAATTCTAATGGAAACTGCGTGATCATGGGAGACTTTAACTTCCCAGATATAGACTGGAGGACCAGTGCTAGTAATAATAATAGGGCTCAGATTTTCCTAGATGCGATAGCTGATGGATTCCTTCATCAAGTAGTTGCTGAACCGACTAGAGGGGATGCCATTTTAGATTTAATTTTGCTGAGTAGCGAGGACCTCATAGAAGAAATGGTTGTAGGGGACAATCTTGGCTCAAGTGATCATGAGCTAATTCAGTTCAAACTAAATGGAAGATTAACAAAATAAATCTGCAACTAGGGTTTTTGATTTCAAAAGGGCTGACATTCAAAAATTAAGGAAATTAGTTAGGGAAGTGGATTGGACTGAAGAATTTATGGATCTAAAGGTAGAGGAGGCCTGGGATTACTTTAAATCAAAGCTGCAGAAGCTATCGGAAGCCTGTATCCCAAGAAAGGGGAAAAAATTCATAGGAAGGAGTTGTAGACCAAGCTGGATGAGCAAGCATCTTAGAGAGGTGATTAAGAAGAAGCAGAAAGCATACAGGGAGTGGAAGATGGAAGGGATCAGCAAGGAAAGCTACCTAACTGAGGTCAGAACATGTAGGGATAAAGTGAGACAGGCTAAAAGTCGAGTAGAGTTGGACCTTGCAAAGGGAATTAAAACCAATAGTAAAAGGTTCTATAGCTATATAAATAAGAAGAAAACTAAGAAAGAAGAAGTGGGGCCGCTAAACACTGAGGATGGAGTGGAGGTTAAAGATAATCTAGGCATGGCCCAATATCTAAACAAATACTTTGCCTCAGTCTTTAATAAGGCTAAAGAGGATCTTGGGGATAATGGTAGCATGACAAATGGGAATGAGGATATGGAGGTAGATATTACCATATCTGAGTTAGAAGCGAAACTCAAACAGCTTAATGGGACTAAATCGGGGGGCCCAGATAATCTTCATCCAAGAATATTAAAGGAATTGGCACCTGAAATTGCAAGCCCATTAGCAAGAATTTTTAATGAATCTGTAAACTCAGGAGTAGTACTGAATGATTGGAGAATTGCTAATATAGTTCCTATTTTTAAGAAAGGAAAAAAAAGTGATCCGGGTAACTACAGGCCAGTTAGTTTGACATCTGTAGTATGCAAGGTCCTGGAAAAAATGTTGAAGGAGAAATTAGTTAAGGACATTGAAGTCAATGGTAAATGGGACAAAATACAACATGGTTTTACAAAAGGTAGATCGTGCCAAACCAACCTAATCTCCTTTTTTGAAAAAGTAACAGATTTTTTAGATAAAGGAAATGCAGTGGATCTCATTTACCTAGATTTCAGTAAGGCATTTGATACCGTGCCACATGGGGAATTATTAATTAAATTGGAGAAGATGGGGATCAATATGAACATCAAAAGGTGGATAAGGAATTGGGTAAAGGGGAGACTGCAACGGGTCCTACTGAAAGGCGAACTGTCAGGTTGGAGGGAGGTTACCAGTGGAGTTCCTCAGGGATCGGTTTTGGGACCAATCTTATTTAATCTTTTTATTACTGACCTTGGCACAAAAAGTGGGAGTGTGCTAATAAAGTTTGCAGATGACACAAAGCTGGGAGGTATTGCCAATTCGGAGAAGGATCAGGATATTATACAGGAGGATCTGGATGACCTTGTAAACTGGAGTAATAGTAATAGGATGAAATTTAATTATGAGAAGTGTAAGGTTATGCATTTAGGGATTAATAACAAGAATTTTAGTTATAAGTTGGGGACGCATCAATTAGAAGTAACAGAAGAGGAGAAGGACCTTGGAGTATTGGTTGATCATAGGATGACTATGAGCTGCCAATGTGATATGGCTGTGAAAAAAGCTAATGCGGTTTTGAGATGCATCAGGAGAGGCATTTCCAGTAGGGATAAGGAGGTTTTAGTACCATTATACAAGGCACTGGTGAGACCTCACCTAGAATACTGTGTGCAGTTCTGGTCTCCCATGTTTAAAAAGGATGAATTCAAACTGGAGCAGGTACAGAGAAGGGCTACTAGGCTGATCCGAGGAATGGAAAACTTGTCTTATGAAAGGAGACTTAAGGAGCTTGGCTTGTTTAGCCTAACTAAAAGAAGGTTGAGGGGAGATATGATTGCTCTCTATAAATATATCAGAGGGATAAATACAGGAGAGGGAAAGGAATTATTTAAGCTCAGCACCAATGTGGACACAAGAACAAATGGGTATAAACTGGCCACCAGGAAGTTTAGACTTGAAATCAGACCAAGGTTTTTAACCATCAGAGGAGTGAAGTTTTGGAATAGCCTTCCAAGGGAAGCAGTGGGGGCAAAAGATCTATCTGGCTTTAAGATTCTACTTGATAAGTTTATGGAGGAGATGGTATGATGGGATAATGGGATTTTGGAAGTAATTGATCTTTAAATATTCAGGGTAAATAGGACTAATCCCCTGAGATGGGATATTAGATGGATGGGATCTGAGTTACCCAGGAAAGAATTTTCTGTAGTATCTGGCTGGTGAATCTTGCCCATATGCTCAGGGTTTAGCTGATTGCCATATTTGGGGTCGGGAAGGAATTTTCCTCCAGGGCAGATTGGAGAGGCCCTGGAGGTTTTTCGCCTTCCTCTGTAGCATGGGGCATGGTTGACTTGAGGGAAGCTTCTCTGCTCCTTGAAGTCTTTAAACCATGATTTAAGGACTTCAATAGCTCAGACATAGGCGAGGTTTTTCATAGGAGTGGGTGGGTGAGATTCTGTGGCCTGAGCTGTGCAGGAGGTCGGACTAGATGATCAGAATGGTCCCGTCTGACCTTAGTATCTATGAATCTATGAATCTATGATTGATATTTGGAATGGTGGGGCTACCTTAACATTTAAAGCATGAGTGACTGCTAGTATCTGAAATGAGCCTAAACTGAAACTGCAGCTCCATATTCCCCAAAACACTGGGAGAGTTTGGATCATTTATTTTCTGCTGTAATGTTTCATGGTGCTGAATGGACACACCATTGTCTACATCATTTACCATCATGATTAGGGTCTTATTCCATTGAAGAGAGGAGCTCTTTTGACAACCTCTCCCTTAATCATTGTAATTCTGTTTTTCTCCCCATGTCAGGTTCTCACCTGCCTCAAAAGAGCTGAAATTTCTGAACAAACTAGAAGCAGCAATGACAGGATAACTCACATGACAGCTTGTTCTTAGGAACTTTCCCTCCCAGTTTTGTAGCATTAAGAGGTTCAGGTGACCATATGCACTTCAGGATACCTGTCCAAATCAAATCACAATTCTGAACCTTCCAGGTTGTACCCACAGTTAATACACTGCATAAGAGCACTCATGTTTTTAAATCTCTCTTACCTTTCTTGTATTCTGAGGTGATGCTAAGAGTAGAAGTAAGACCTTTTCCTAACAATGGACTTATGCATACACAATAAAATGGTCATACTTCTCACTTACATCATGTTTTATTTTTGCAAAGGAAAGATGGTCCTGTGGCTAGGTGGATGTCAAAAGAACTGATTTCAGAGTAGCAGTCGTGTTAGTCTGTATCCACAAAAAGAAAAGGAGTACTTGTGGCACCTTAGAGACTAACAAATTTATTTGAGCATAAGCTTTCGTGAGCTACAGCTCACTTCTGAGACATTCTTGGTTCCACCACAAACTTTGTGATGACCTTGGGCAATCGCTTCATCTCTCTGTCCCTCAGCTTTCTCATCCCTAAAGTAGTGATAATTTCCCTGCCTCAGTGGGGTGCTATGAGGCATCATTCATTAATGTTTTAAAACCCTCTGAGATCACCAGGCAGAAGGGATTATAGAAATGTAAAGTATTATGCAAATTGCTTTACAGACATTAACTAATGAAGCTTCATCACCACACCTCTGTAAGCTGGATGAGTAAGTGTCATGTTATAATCATGGAATACACACAGAGCAATTACATAAAAATATAAAATACTCTTGCTGGAAGGTTGCAACGTTATGCTACTTTATTTCTTAATATCCAAGAAATTTAGCACACAAAAACTAAAAGCAGAGAGAGAGAAAGCAGGCTGATCCCTAGGGCAACGCACCATAACGTCACCCCACCTTGCTCTAGGCTGCTCTCTGCAGACTGACTGCTGTGTGGAGGAGCCAGATCACACACTTCCCTACAGAGCCCTCTAGCCTGCAAGCAGGACCAGGAATAGCTTTTAATTTTACCAGTTTTCAATACACCACATATTCTTGTCCCCACCCATGGAGGTAGGAAAATGAAACACAGAGAAGACAAGGGGATGTGGCCATAGCCACAAAAGGAGCCAGATCTATCTATCATAGCGGTTCTCAAAGTGTGGGTTGGGACCCCAAAGTAGGTCATGATCCCGTTTTAATGGGGTTGCCAGGGCTGGAGTTAGACTTGCTGGGGCCGGGGGCCAAAGCCCAAGCCCCACTGCCTAGGCCAAAGCCCGAGGACTTCAGCCCTGGGTGGCAGGGCTCAGGTTACAGGTCCCTCGCCTTGGGCTTGGGCTTTGAATCCCCTACCCAGGGCGGCGAGGCTCGGGTGAGCTCAGGCTTCAGTCCCCCTTCCTGGGATTGTGTAGTGATTTTTGTTGTCCGAAGGGGGCCGCAATGCAATGAAATTAGAGAACCGCTGATTATTCTCTTGAGTACTGTGGGCCTGGCACTGAGGCGGGCTGAGTTTGCTAGACCACATGCTTCACAGACTTTCACATTCTGCCTGTAAAGCCAGGCTCTGTTTTTTGGGCAGCTCCGACATGACTCACAGAAGGCCAGGGAGCGAAGCCGACTGTCATCATGACGAAGTGTGGGAAGGGAATATTGGGGTGGGAGCCGCTGAGAAACTGGCTGCTACCTCCAGCATCTCTGTTTTAAAAGTCCTGTCAGCACTTCAAGGCTCTGGCAGTCAGTTGCTGACAGGAACCGAAAGAAAGCAAACAGGCTACGCATTATTAACCAGGGGTGACTGTGCAGTGAGCAAACAGGTACAGAGAGAAATGCTGACAACACGCGGAACACCCAGCACGCCACGGTGCTCAGCAGATGCTTGTCATGGTGAGGGATCCGGTCGCTTCAGGGCGGGTTCTCCCGTCCGGTGCTTGGCGCACGCCATAGGAGCGATCAGACCTTGACTGGACGGGACACTAGGGGAGAGACTCCGAAGGGGAATGGGCTAGTTGAGTAAATCTCTGCACGTCACAGTGGCTATTTACGTTGATCTTTCATAGGAATACAGACGAGTGTGAGAGTCTGTTGTGTGTTTGTGTGGTGGGTGTGCAGCTCCATGGCTGTTCTCACCATCCTTAATAAAGATATCGTGCAATGATTTGACTGTGCCTAATGCGTGGGTGGGGACAAAGAAGAGTGGGGGACACCTCCCAACACCCCCGGGCTTTGTGGGGCCATCCTGCTTTGACCCCCCAAGCCCTGTGCCATTCAGTGGTACCCAGGTTCTGCATGGTGCGTACCATAGGCAGGGGCAGAGCTAGGGAGGGCAATGGCTCCAGCTGCCCCTGGGTGTGCTCCGTGGCTTCAGGGGAGCTCAGAGACGGGGACGGATGCTACCCTGGGGTGGGCTGGGCTGGAAAGCGGGGGCTGAGTCTGGCATGGACTCGGTGGGGCCCGCAGCTGCAGTGGGGATGGCTCAACGGGGATTTGCGGTGCCCAATGGCTTTCCACTTTAGCCACTTGAAATGCTGGGGGACATGGCGAAGGGCTGCGTCTGCTTCCTTCCCAGAGTGATCGCAGGCTAGGTTACAGAATACCAGCTCTCCGGGGGGAAAGCCAGGTGGCAGCAAAAGGGATTTCACTGAGCAAAGCCAGCAAAATGAAGAACAGACGGCCAAGGCAGGGTAAAGCTGGGGTCAGAAGGATACAGAGGTGGATTAAAGGCATGAGAGTGTGAAGAACTGGGGCATGGCAAAGCCAGATGACTTGCCACTATTCCAGCCAGCAATGCACCCAGGTCTCCGTAATCTCAGTCCACTGCTCTGACTATTAGACAATCTTCTCTTCCAATGCTAAGGCTCAGTAGGGGTCCAGACCCACCAAAACTTTCTCCATTCCCCTCTCCTGGGCAGGCTCTTCCTCCTAGCCCAGCATCCCCTGGATGGACTTGTTCCTCCATCCCGAGTGCTTGACCATCCTCTCACATAGAGCTGCCTGCCCACCAGAGCCAGCCTGATACGTTTTTGGAGAAAGTGAGAAAATCACCTAGGACCCAAGGTGCAGGCATCGTTTTTTAGACCCCTCTTCCCATTCCCCTCCCCAGGAGGCTGCTGCTGCTCCTCTTACCCCTGCCCTGCCTTTCCTATTTATTTTATTGCCTCTACTCCTGCATTAGCCACTTAGGCTACCATGGGGGCACCGATATGTAGGCACAGCCCTCCCCCCTCCCTAGGGCCAGCTGTTCCAGCCAGCAGTGCCCTGTACATACTGATTTATCACCCCCTCTTACCCTAGGGATTGGATCCTCGTTATTATTTGTATTATGGTAGCACTCAGAGGCCCCAAGCAAACAGGTTTATTGTGCCAGGTGCTAGATAACACATAGGAAAAGACAGACCTTGCCCTAAACATCTTACAATCTATAGAGACAAGCCAGACAAAAGATGAAGCAGGGTCCAAGGTCCTACAGAAGAGCCAAGGTCTCTGAAAGACTAGTCCAATGCCTTTCCAGCGAATAGCCCATTTATGGAGCTGGATCATTGATACCGGGAAGAAGGGGATGGGAATTGATTCCTTCTATATCCTCAAATGTAGTAAGCTGCAAAAGTAAGTTTTTGCAGGTCCTGCCTTATATCATAATCCTGCCTTAAACCACCTTTTTTCCCTTGCCCCACTCCGATTTCGGAAATGGTATTCCTCGCTATTGCCTCGTCATACAGGAGGATGGTAGGTTTGAGGCTGCATTTTCTTTTCTCTGCATGTTCAAGAGAACAAGCCGCACCCTACTGGTAAATCTGTTTGGCTTGACTCAATAAAGGAGCTGACATAGGTGTGGCAAATTCACTGGAAGGCAGCCAGTCGGAATGGATGTGAAACGGGTTTAGGAGTCAAATTTTGGGTGTGAACCTCATAGCAGCATCTGCTTTGAGGATGTCTGGATTCTAAAGTAATCTGGGGCCTTGCTGGAGTCCTGTTTTAGGGTAGAGGTGAGAAAGGAGAGACCTGGATTCTGCCTGGTATTTTCCTGGAGCTTGTTACAAGTGCAAAGTGCCAGTGAAAAACATGCAGAGCCAATGTCAAACATGCAGAGAATTCTCCCTACAGTGTTCACTCAGATCAGCCCTGGAGCAGATTATCACCCCTCCTGCTTGTGCTTTGAAAAATGATATAGGGCCTTTCATATTGTGACTAGAACTGCCAAGAAAAAAATCCTTGTGCTGGTACCGAATTACTAACGATATTATTCAACATTGCTAACAGCTTCCATGGCAAATGATCACTGCTCAGAAGGGTACTGGGAGAACCTTAAAATATCAGGGCTCTGAATTTGCAAAGGGTGGGTTAATTTCTGCCTTCCATTGCACCCCTCCAACCCTCAGGAGCAGAAACTGGCTCATGATCTGTGTTTATACTCCATCGCTCTTCCCTCCGCCCCTCCATCATTAATGTAACTGAGGGCGAGTTGAGACAAAGGAACATTATGTCATTACCTCTGCTAGAGATTGTGAACATATCTCCGGCCTGACAACTGGCAGACACCATTAACATTTTTAGTAACTGCTGTGTGTTGGTTCTTAGATTTTTTATTACAAAAATCTCTCTCCCTCTCTTCTTTAATATCCTGCCCTTTTTATGAATCTTGATTGGTGACAATCTGACTTCCTCTTCTTTGGTGTCAAAAGCGCCACGTACACAGCCAAGCAACATCATCAGTTTCACTGGACTCACTGGCCTAAAATGAGGGTAAGAGAACAGAGAGCCAGCCTGATATGTTGCAAGGCTGATGCTTAAGACAAAACAGAACAAAAATAAGACTGTTCCATGAGGTTCTGCCTGTGTGTCAAAAGCAGCCCTGTTCACCCAGGCTGGGATTTTCAGGGGAACCTATGGGATTTAGGCACCAAAATCCTATTTAGCGTTAGGTTTCTAGATATCTTAGACTCTCTTGAAAATCCCAGCCCCAATAATAAGAGAATAGAGGGAAATCTTCAGTTCCTTCATAGATAATGGGAAATAACCATGAATGCAAAAAAAAAAAAAAAAAAGCCCTAAAACAACAACTACCAACAACATGTCAGTGAACGGTTAATAGAACCATAGGAATTTCCATAGAGGATCAGACCAATGGTCCAGCTAATCAGGGTGCCTCGTTTCTGACGGTGCCCAGAACCAGATGCTTCAAATGAAGGTGCAGGAATCTCAGTAATGGATAATTATGGAATAACCTGCCCAGAGAGGAAGAGCCTTCCTAACAGCAGCTAGTAGTTGGCTTCAGCCTTGAAGCATCAAGGTTTATAGTGACATGGAGAGCTGTTTCTCCAGATCTCTCTGGGTACAAAGGTCCAGTCCCTTCAGCAAAGCAAAAAAATGCACATCATTTCTGTACAGCCGAGGGTTTTTTATTTGCATTTTTTTCCCTCCTTAGGTTCTCAGTCAACCATGCTCGTAGCTCCTCTGTAATCCTGGATTAACATCCTCCATTCTCTCTAATCAGGTTGTGTAGTATCTGGAAAAAGGTCAATGACACCTTCTAATAAGTTTAGCTGATTGTTTTGCAGTATTTTTTTTCTCTCTCTTTTTCTCCTGACCCATAAACTCCATTGCAGGGCTCAGCTCCGACGTCAACGCTGAGAACACACAAGCACAGGATTAAACTTGTACAGCCAAAGAATAATGTCTCCCGTTCGTAAAATATCACTGTATTCAGCATATCAAGCAGGCTTGCTTCATAAGATATCGTCAGCAGACTGAAGGTTCTGGCTTCAGTTGTGTATATGATACATTTAAGTGAGAACAGTAGAGGTGGAAAATGGATACTGTGTTTGGGTCAAGATTACATTTAAATTAGAGGTCAGGGACCTAGTGCTTGTTTCAAGGGATATGTAATTACTTTAGTGCCAGAGTTATCTATGTTCCACACAAGTTCAGCATCCCTTTACTTTTATCACTGAAAATTATTTACATATGGAATAAAGAATCATGAAACTGAGGTTTTAAAAGAGTCATTTGCACTAGGGGAATGGGACAGCATTTCAGTTTCCTGCATAATTTTTCTTTATGTCCCTCAGTTTGGATGCAGCCTACAGGAGGAGTTGAAGGGCTCCATATATCTCCTGAGCTATCCTGTCCAATCCTTCCCCACCCTTCAAATTCATTTCACTGCAAACTGATGATGTCATTTTGAACACTGATTATTGTCCTGTTCTCCGTAGATGACATTGATCGGGAACTGGAGGAGAAGTGCAAGATCATGGAAGCCCAGCTGCATGAGAAGGAGAAGGCTAATCTGGAGCTGAGGAAGGAGCTCAGACATAAGGAGACCCTGGTGTCCGCACTGAGATGCAACCTCAGGAACAAGGAGAGGAAATTCCTTGAGGAGCTGAAGAGAAGAAGCCACCGGGTGACTATCCTTAACACGGAGCTGCAGAAGCAGACGGAGGCTGCTGCTTATCTCTCCTTCCAGCTACATGCCACCAAACAGAAACTGCATGGCTCCCGGCAAGGTGGCAAACCCCCCTCTGACAGGCCTCCGGACAAACCATTCCCTACGCAGCCTTCCAGTGAGACAAGGCCCAGAAAACGAATCCACAAGTCTTACGTTCGGAAGCTGGTGACCGACTGCTCCTGTAGCAAGGGAGTCATCAAGGACTCCTTCCAGAGGGAGAGGATGAGCAACTTCGAAGAGGCAGACCCCATGCCCGACCCAGCACTTTTTTTATACACTAAAAGGCACCACGCTCCCCATCGTCAGAAATTTGACCCCAAAGCCCAGGCCCTTAGCAGAGCAGGGGTTGATCCGAGTGACAGTGCTGCTGGGGGCTCAAGTCTGCTGAGGCCCTCCTGTCTTCATTCCCAGGAGCAAGCAGAAGGTACGAGCACCAGGCCTTCAGCCAAACCCAAGCCCTCGAAGGGCGAGAAAGGCAAACAGCATGGGTCCAACCCCAGGAATTCAAAAGGCTTGGAGTAAAAACAAAGAAAGCGGAACAGTGTGGCTGCTAAATGCAGAAAATGAGTTTGGCTATACCAAAAAAGAGACTGCGGCCTACAAAGATTTCTTCCCCGCCATCCCATCAAGAAGTAAAATACTGTTCAGTTTGGATTCCCTCAAGAAGCTAGAAACAATCTGACTCATCTAATATCTCCATTTAGGATGACCATGGAATGGCTGTCTTATCCCAAGGGATGGTGGGGCAGGGGAGCGGGAGGGCAAGCAGTGCTGAGGGCATTTTAAATGTTGTTCTGGAGTTGACTCCAAGAGAAAATGGGCACAGATGTGGAACATGGAGAGAAGGTTTGAGCATGGAGGGAATGGTTATTAACAATTGTCTAGAGCTTCCCTTTCGTAAAAATTAAGATTTCTGAGACTAAAATCTCTTACCGTTATTGTTATCATTGTTCCTTCTAGGTAAAACTGTTCTTATTTTCATTGGCACAGGTAGTGGTGGAGGGTGGCGGGGGTGGGGGTGGGGGGAATGGCAGAATTGCACATAAAGCCGTTCACTAATGGTGAACGTGGCAATCGGCAGGATGCGCCAAACTCATCTTTGGTTCTAACTTCATGACATCACTGGAGTTGGGACAGGGATGAATTTGGCCCAAAATGTCTAATATAAGGTATTCCAGGTTCTGGAGAATGTCGGCAGTTGAATGACAATCGGTCAATTTAGTTTAAGAGGGATTTTTAAATCATCTGCAGAAACAGTATGGCCAAGCCAGTCAAGTCTGAAATAGTCACTCACCAATGTTGAAATTCATATTTTCACCCAAATTCCTCCTTTTTAATAATTATGCAAAACTGAATGGACAAGATTTTGAAACAAGACCATTGATTTTGGGCACCTCTATTTTTGAGGTGCCCAGTATGAGATATCTCAAAGGGGTCTGATTTTTCAGAAGCTGATCTGAAAACCAGGCCCATTTAAGTTATCTCTAGATGGGCACTCAAAGTCAAAAGTAATTTTTGATAACCTTGGCCAATACTTTTGTTTTGCATGTTATTACAGCAGGTTTTCTAAATGTGTCTTAGTTACTCCACATTCCAGACAGAGTTCTCTAGTAATCACTGTCTGTTACTACTCTGCTTAAACACCAGGATTTTGTTTTTAAGTTAAGTTACTAAGCATGCAATAGTTCCTCACTGAAGTCCTGCTCAGAAGACCACATTAGCAATGAGCTACTTGAGGATGAGATCTCATACATTGCAAACATTTTGTGGCAGAGCCAACCACTCGTTTCTTCTGTGATACTGAAGGAAAGTGATAAGGAAACTACAAATCTGTCTTCTTTGGGGCTTGAGCCCCATCTTTCTAGATAGGTACTTGCATGGTCCTCAGTACCATGGTATCTGAGCACCTTCCAGTCACAATACCCCAGGGAGGTATGAAAGAGCTATTCTTATCCCCATTTAACAGATGGAGATCCCAGGCACAGGGTAGATGAAGTGACTTATCCAAGTTCACCCAGGAAGTGTGAAGCTGAGTCAGAAATGGAACCCAGGTCTTCTGAGTCCCAGCCTAGTACCCTAACTACATCATTATCCCCTCCTCCCTCACTAAGCCCATTAGCGTCAATAGGAGCATTTCCATTGATTCAGTGGGCTTTGGGTCACATCCTTGAAGAGTTCTTATGCACATGATGGTTATGATTGTTGAAGCACACCAAGATGCACCAGTGGGTGTTGCATTGCTAAGCTATTTGTGCCCACTGGGAGGCACAAAGCTGTGAGTGGGGTCCTACCTGAGAAGTTGTCCAATAACACATGTCCTAGAGTATCTGTTGCTATTGTACTATAAGCCTTCTATTTATTTACAAGCTATATTTTCAGAATGAAATTCAGAAGTATCTTTTGGTTGGTTGGTTTTGTTAGGCTATGAAAATGTACAGAAGGAAAAAGAAGCAACGAGAGATAACCAGAACCGAAGACAGGGCCAGATTCCCAATTAGCCACAGTAGACATGTGCCTAGGGGTGTTGGCATTCTAGGGACATCTTAGCTTTCTAAAACTGTGTGCAACACGAAGGTCAGCTGTAGGGGCGGGGGACAGGGGGGCACTGAAGATGCTGTGCCTAGGGGCTCGTAAGGTGTCAATCCGGCCCTGATCAAAGAGTCTAAAACTGGCCCTTTGTTGAAGAGGTGAGATCATCTGATTTTTCTCTTGGACCTTCCAGAAATTATTGTCATCTTGCATGGTCCCTCTGACTCTACTGCTTCAACAACCCCAGACCCACAGAGGCTCCTACTCTACCCTGTGGACCTTCTATGGACACTACTTGATTCCCAAGACTCTTCAGGAGCTAGAGCCTTCTTGTTCACTCACTGACCCCTTATGGTATTATCCTTGGACCCCACTGAATCTCTGGTACTTTTCAACAGCTCCCTCAATCCTCAGGCATGTCACTTCACCAATTCAACACTACTTAACTTCAAAACAAAAGGCATGAATAAGCTGAAGGCTTTAGCCTCCAATATAAAGCTCCAAAATCTGTGATGTGCCTTTAGCATCCTGCAACAGCTTAACAATTAGAGGAAGAAAAAATTATTGTGAAGATTAGATGGAGAACCGAGTTCTGATTTTAGTACTTCAGTGGATGCTCGGCACCTTGCAGGATCCTCTGTTACTCTGCAGTAACTGAGAGCAAAATTTTGACCCATGTGGTTTTTGACTACCTTCTAACCAATTAGCTTTTTTTTTTTCTACACTCTCCTTTCTATTGGCTGCTGGAAGTGTGGCTAAGTTAGTGGCTCTGACTGTGTCTTACCAGTGCACAAATACATGCCTGTGTTAAATATTACAAAAGCAAACCAGTCACTTGCTGTTTTGATATTTAGGGACACATTTGCAAACACAACCCACTACAACTGGGCACTTTTTTTTTTTTTTTTGCAGGCATGGCATGCATGTGTGAATATCTAACCAGGGCTAAAATGCCAGACCTATTAAAATCAATGGAAATTTGTCCATTGACCTCATTAGGGCCAGGATTTCATCCCACATATCCAGCTAGCTACTCAATTTGCATGTGAATATAGGTGCCTGTAGGAAAATAATGCAGATTCCATTTTTCCAAAGCCAGTTTGGTACCTCTTAGAAAATCTGGTCCTAACTGACCAGCTCTATTTACCAATAATTTGAGGTCGCTCATGTAGTGCTCATGCATATACAAAGGTATCTATTTTTGTAGTGCAATATTTATATATTAAAATACTTTTATCAGATTCTAGGTAACAATTACTAGCTCAACTTTTTGAATTATAAAAATAAAATTCAGAATAGAAGATTTATTCTACTGAGGCAGAAAATTGCATTTTTGTACCTTTTCTTTGAAAGAGAAGATTATCTGTTCCTTTAAATTTTTCCTTGCCCTCTATGGGATATGTGTTCTTGACCTGTGTTCTTTAAACACAGTTTTGAATTCAGTATGAAATGCCATGGCTTCATCTGTGAAGACCTCTGTATAGCACAGGACTGGTTTATCAATTAAGCCCTAAGGGCCAGATTTACTAAGGTATTTAGCGCCCGAAGATGTAAATAGGTCCCAAGTATGATTTTCAAAAGTACCTAAGCCTGTTAAGCACCTAAATCCCCTTGATTTCCATGACAGATGCCTGCTTTTGAATATCACACAAGGTCCCTATCTGCACTTTGAAAATCTGTCCCTAAGTATCGACCACTTCCAAAGCAAGAAACAGAAGGATGTAGGAAAAAGATACAGAGCTGCACCTCTTAGAGTATGTCTACACTGCTATCAGAGATGTGACTGTAGCATGAGCTGGAATAGCAACACTAGCTTCAATCTAGCTAGCGCAGCTAAAAATAACAGTAAAAAGAAAAGGAGTACTTGTGGCACCTTAGAGACTAACAAATTTATTTGAGCATAAGCTCTCGTGAGCTACAGCTCACTGTAGATGCAGTGGCATGGGCTTCAGTGCAGACTGTACAAGCACGCCAGGGACACTGGGTGTATACTTGCATTGATAGCCTATGCTGGAGCCCATACCGCTACGTCTTCACTGCTCGTTGTAGCCAGGCTAGCTAGACAAAAGGGAGCGTGGCTCTGCCAGCACATGCTGCAATCACACCTCTGACTGCATGAGCTGCAAACGGGCAGGAGTAGTACAGTTATCCAGTCATTTCAGGGCCCTTTACTAGATTGCTAGCTGCCTTCTGTTTTTGAGAAACAGCTCATTAGACTCATTCTATTAACTTACTACACTGAAGTATGACAGGTTTCAGAGTAGCAGCTGTGTTAGTCTGTATTCGCAAAAAGAAAAGGAGTACTTGTGGCACCTTAGAGACTAACAAATTTATTAGAGCATAAGCTTTCGTGAGCTACAGCTCACTTCATCGGATGCATTTGGTGGAAAAAACAGAGGGGAGATTTACATACACACACAGAGAACATGAAACAATGGGTTTATCATACACACTGTAAGGAGAGTGATCACTTAAGATAAGCCATCTTCAGCAGCGGGGGGGGGGGGGAAGGAGGAAAACCTTTCATGGTGACAAGCAAGGTAGGCTATTTCCAGCAGTTAACAAGAACGTCTGAGGAACAGTGGGGGGTGGGGGGAGGGGAAATAACATGGGGAAATAGTTGCTAATAAGCGATGGTCACATAAACACCACCCTATATCGGAAACCTACTGACCGCTATTCCTACCTACATGCCTCTAGCTTTCATCCAGATCATACCACACGATCCATTGTCTACAGCCAAGCTCTACGATATAACCGCATTTGCTCCAACCCCTCAGACAGAGACAAACACCTACAAGATCTCTATCATGCATTCCTACAACTACAATACCCACCTGCTGAAGTGAAGAAACAGATTGACAGAGCCAGAAGTCACCTACTACAGGACAGGCCCAACAAAGAAAATAACAGAACGCCACTAGCCATCACCTTCAGCCCCCAACTAAAACCTCTCCAACGCATCATCAAGGATCTACAACCTATCCTGAAGGATGACCCATCACTCTCACAGATCTTGGGAGACAGGCCAGTCCTTGCTTACAGACAGCCCCCCAATCTGAAGCAAATACTCACCAGCAACCACACACCACACAAGAGAACCACTAACCCAGGAACCTATCCTTGCAACAAAGCCCGTTGCCAACTCTGTCCACATATCTATTCAGGGGATACCATCATAGGGCCTAATCACATCAGCCACGCTATCAGAGGCTCGTTCACCTGCGCATCTACCAATGTGATATATGCCATCATGTGCCTGCAATGCCCCTCTGCCATGTACATTGGCCAAACTGGACAGTCTCTACGTAAAAGAATGAATGGACACAAATCAGACGTCAAGAATTATAACATTCAAAAACCAGTTGGAGAACACTTCAATCTCTCTGGTCACTCGATCACAGACCTAAGAGTGGCTATACTTCAACAAAAAAGCTTCAAAAACAGACTCCAACGAGAGACTGCTGAATTGGAATTAATTTGCAAACTGGATACAATTAACTTAGGCTTGAATAGAGACTGGGAATGGATGAGTCATTACACAAAGTAAAACTATTTCCCCATGGTATTTCTCCCTCCCACCCCACCCCCACTGTTCCTCAGACGTTCTTGTTAACTGCTGAAAATAGCCTACCTTGCTTGTCACCATGAAAGGTTTTCCTCCTTCCCCCCCCCCCCCGCTGCTGGTGATGGCTTATTTTAAGTGATCACTCTCCTTACAGTAAAAAGAAAAGGAGTACTTGTGGCACCTTAGAGACTAACAAATTTATTAGCGCATAAGCTTTCGTGAGCTACAGCTCACTTCATCGGATGAAGTGAGCTGTAGCTCACGAAAGCTTATGCGCTAATAAATTTGTTAGTCTCTAAGGTGCCACAAGTACTCCTTTTCTTTTTGCGAATACAGACTAACACGGCTGCTACTCTGAAACCTCTCCTTACAGTGTGTATGATAAACCCTTTGTTTCATGTTCTCTGTGTGTGTACATCAATCTCCCCTCTGTTTTTTCCACCAAATGCATCCGATGAAGTGAGCTGTAGCTCACAAAAGCTTATGCTCTAATATATTTTAGTCTCTAAGGTGCCACAAGTACTCCTTTTCTTTTTACACTGAAGTACTAGACTGTCATTTTAGCTTCCAGTCCAGTGCTGTTCAAAGCTGTCTTTGTGCAGCATGTGTTCACTGTAATCATTACACTGGGCATAGCTGTTTCTTCTGCCAGCAAAGCTACTAGGGCCATTTATTTCTCCTGACAGCTGGACTTTCTGGCATGAACAGGGCATCCTGTTTGAATCTTGCCTCCTCTTCAAGGTCATCTTCCCCTATATTTTCTAATCACGGCTCTGCTCCTGCTTAGTCCCTGGAAGTGTCAGTGAGCTGTTGAATTAGTGACAATCCATGCAGCGAGTTTACACCTGGCAAAGGAATAAAATGAGGCTTAACTAGGGGTGTGAGGAAAGAGGAAATAATCCAAGGTGATTATTTTATATTATAGAGCAGCTAGTGAAAGGAGATCTGTAACTGTATGTTGCAATGGGCATGCTAACACTCACCCTGAAATGTAGGAGGGACTCGGGCATTGTAGCGCCTAATTTTTAAGCACCTACAAAATCCAGGAAAAACACCCTGCTCGACTTTGTCATCTCAGCTCCCTATACAGTGAATGGGGAGAGAGAGGCGCCTAAGGATGAGATCCACAAAAGCCAGCCTGCTAGGCAGGGAGCTGCCTAAACTAGCCAGTGGGAAGTGCTGAGGATGGGTGTGTCCTAAATTCAATTCCCACCTCTGCTGGGTGGGGAGGAGGGGAGAAAGGATCCCATTTCTCAGAGGATTTCTGACGTCAGGCTCCCTCCTGTGGAAGCTGTTCCACTGTGGATCCATAATCAAAGAGGGTTGGAGCAGGGGGACAGGACTCGGTGTTTCCTGCTTCCCAGGTGGGTGCTGTAACCACAGGGATATAGAGTCATTCGCTCTCTGTCGGACCCAATGACTGTTCCACAGTAGATAAATACTAAACCAGTCAGTGGGCCAGAGAGAGGGAATGACTCTGCAACCCAGTAGGGCCCAGTGGTTAGCCTCTCGGCTCAGGCCCTACAGGTGACTTTGGTGGGGAAAAACACCTATCTTGCCCTTGTTCCAGATCGCTCTGGGGCTTAAGTGGGAGACACACACCCGGCTGCCTAGAGGGAGGCAGCTATGCAGAACCAAAAACCTAGGCACCTAGGGAGTCGGGGACTTTTACCCTGCCCTGAAAAGAATTAGGCAACAAGTACATTCAGGTGCCTACCAGATTCAGTGGGAGTTTTGTGGAGCCAACGCCAGGATTTAGGCACCTAAGTATTTCCGTGGATCCTACTCGAAGTGATCCCCGCATTACTGAGAGGAGAGTCCAGCTCAGTTACTCCACTGGAATTGTACCAAATGAATTAGTTTGTTTTGAAAGAAAAAAAAAATCACACAAGCTGCTTCAGTTAGGACTTCTGGGATGCAGCTTCAGTGAAGTCCAGTGGAGCTCCACCCCTTTACACCAGCTGAGGATCTGGCCCCAACAATGGTGTGTCATCAGTGCACGCTTGCTTGGGAGACTGGGGCTACTATAATGCTCATTTTGCTGGACACAATTCTCTTGTTTGTTAAGCTTCTTATCTACTCGTGGCTAAAACTGCCTCAGAAGCCCAGGCAAAGACGTCTGTGGAAAAATCAGGAGCATTTATACTAGACATCCAGGTTATTAACAAGAGAAAAATATGCACAGTCTAAGGGACACCTACTTTATGGGTCATTTTCCTATAATGCTATGATGAGATGCTCTGTTGTCTGTTTCTCTTCAGGATGATTAAAAAGAGAAGGCCCTCTGCTGGCAAAGTAATGTAATAAGATTTCTACCGCATAGTGAGCACAGATTGTTCACTATCCTGCTCTGACGACACAATCTGCAGGAGAGCGGTGAAAGCAATAAGCAATTTGCATTGCACTGTGCAAGTTATAGCTGTGGAAATGCAGTATCCCTTCGACTTGATTAAGATTTGAACCTCACCTTTATAAATGGTTTTTCTCTCAGGTTCACAGAGGTTCTGCTGAGAACATTGTTTCTTTGTGTGTGTGGGGAGGGAGGAGAGGGGAAGCTTAATACCAGAGGAGCTAATAAATTCACTGTGCACTGTTTTAGTTGGGTTTTATTTTAGTTGTGATTTGCATGGCTGCTCTTTTCATTTCTGGACAATCCTAAAGAGCAGACTCAGCTAAATGTTTATTATCAAATCATTGATGCAGAGACTGTAGCAGACCTCAGTATAAAAAAGAGAGAGGAGTCCAATAGTTCTCTTTTGTAAATAATTTCCTACCAATCATCTATTTCTCAGTGACTAGTATGTAAATGGAACAACTCCATCCGAGCTGTAGGAGCCTTCCTGCTTTACTGATAATTATGGGCTCGTTCAAGGAGTTTATTTAATTTCCAGCTCTCTTCAACCATTCTTCCCCTGCCCTGCTTCCTGCCGACATCTTCCCTTTAGCTCTGCATGCAAGCTACTCATACTCTGAAGCCAAGTGGCCGTATGCCTCGCCAGCAGGTATCACTTGCAAAATCCTGATCAGAGATTCCACAGAGGTGGCAGGGGGGAGGGTATAAATAGGGTGACCAGATAGCAAATGTGAAAAATTGGGATGGGGTCAGGGGTAATAAGGGCCTATATAAGAAAAAGCCCCAAATATTGGGACTGGCCCTATAAAATCAGGACATCTAGTCACCCTAGGTATAAATGCCATTAGCCAAAAAACAACAAACATACAAAATGTATGCAATATTGGGCCTGATCCTGACCTTGCTTAGACCATTGTAACCCCATGGATGATGGCATTACTTCTGATTTGCACCAGTGCAAGTGAGGAGGAGGAGCAAGGACAGTGTTTTTGATGAGCCATAGACAAGACAGAGGCGCTAAATGGAGCACTTTCTATTCCTATGAGCTAAATCCTGAAGCCCCTACTCAATGTTCATTCACTCATGCCTCTGGCAAAGCTCCTGCTGACATCACTAAGGGTTTCATCAAAGGGTTTCATTAAAAACCGAGGGCTAGATTGTAATGCCCACTCAGGTGGGCAAGATCCCACTTGCCAAGATTAAGGATATTGCAATCTAGCCCTGAGTAAGGACATCAGGATTTGCCCTTTATTAATAATGTTGTTTGAAGTTAGTTGTAAGGGCCAGACCCTGCAGCCCCTTATGTGGGAATTCTTGCCTACGAGCTTGCAGGATAAGCCCCTAAACTTTGTTATTGGTCTTTTTATTCATTGCTGTGTTTTTGTGGGGAGGCTATATATAAATATATATTTAGTTTTGAAGAGAAAACACTATGATCGAAGCAGATATGTTGAAAAGAATCTATGGTTTTTTAATCTTTGTATTTATATAAATGATCAAAAATGAAAGTCAGTGATCCCACTTTTTAATCTGAAGCGTAATGTCAGACACAGAGAGTCCAAAGGAATAACACACACCTAATGAAACATGTATGTTTTCTAACTACTGTTGATGGATGAGCGTGTTCGTAGACTCTCTAGTGTCTGAGTACAAATTAACTATCAGAATGTAAGATATATATTCAAAAAGGAGATTTGTACAGTGCATTTATCCAGCACTTTCATAGACTCCCTGTGAGTCAGAAAGGATAAATAGAAATTATATCTATACTGTATATCTTTATATGTAGAGGCACATATCAGGGAGTGTAAGAATTGAAATCTACATGCTTTGTATAATATGTTTAATGTTGACTTGTAAAGCTTCACAACTAGATTGGAAATGGACGCATAGCAATAACACTTTGTTGTTAAATGGATGTCTTGTATATACATGTGCTGGGAACTTTCTATATACAGTCATGTGACTTTCCTTTCTGATCTAAACTGTATTTTTTGTTCTGGAACCGTACAATGGCCTAAGGAGTTTTGTTTTGTTTTTGAATTTTCAATTCATAATGCTCTCTGCCAATGAGAAATTTCATCGCCTAGGATTACACCCACTGAACTGTAACCTAGCAGCTGGGATGGGGAGAGAGAGGATGTTGTTACATTGCTTACTTATATTGTTCCCATGTCCCAAAACGTGTCTGGAATCTGGCCATACTGACTGAACCAAAATGCAAATGGTTTCAGTCACTGATTCACTGAAAACTTCTCGTTTTTTTTGCCAAGGCAAGTTGGTAGGGAAATTTTCCCCACTGGCATAAATATTTAAAAAGCCATATTCTCTGAATTGGTAAAGTGATGCTGCTAGACTTTGCATAAGCCCAATGCATGTGGTAGGTCTAACATAAGGGCCACTGGTTTATAACTTTCCCCTCTCCATCCAAGTTTAAAAGTATGATTGTAAGTCTATGTCTATGGTATTCAGAATAGTGACTCTGAAAATGACCGTGTGAGGTTGCCCACTCCCTCGGTGACATATATCAATGGTGAAATCCCAACTCCATTAGGTTTGGCCATTGACTCCAATGGATTCAGGGTTTCGCCCCCTCTTCTTCTCCCCCTCCCCCCGCAATCTGCTCACTTTACAAGGTTCACACCACCACATGCACACAGAGTCTAGGACCTGAAAAAATCAAGCCGTGCTCTTTCTGCCTCTCACAACAGCTGCAGCAAAGATTGCAACTTAGCCAACAATTCTGCTGAACATGCGTGAGACAGAATAGAACCCAGGTGACTCGCCCATAGCCGAATTGGCACTACAGGGCTAAGAGGAACAAAAACTTGTTAACAGTGAGCAGATCTGACTCCAGCACACAGGAGACTGGTATTAAAGTGCCCTTTTACCGAGTCGCTTTTTCTGAGGATGGGCCCAGAGTCACTCCATCAACTGCCCTTTGCCTGGTTAGAAACTCAGTGGCGGGGCGAAAGTAAACACTGCCTGCCTTCCACTAGCCTAAATTCCTATATGACAGTGTAGCTGGCATGGAGGGTAGTCAAGTGTGAGCAACTAGGTATCCTTAAGGCACCTTCTTCTGTAAACCACTAGCATACAGCACCCATGAGTATCAGAACTCCCATAAAGAAAAGGAGTACTTGTGGCACCTTACAGACTAACAAATCTATTTGAGCATAAGCTTTCGTGAGCTACAGCTCACTTCATCGGATGCATGAAGTGAGCTGTAGCTCACGAAAGCTTATGCTCTAATAAATTTGTTAGTCGCTAAGGTGCCACAAGTACTCCTTTTCTTTTTGCGAATACAGACTAACACGGCTGCTACTCAGAACTCCCATAGACTTCAGCGGGAGTTTTGCCGGAGACAAGGTCAATGGCTTATTGTAAACTGCCATGTTAAAAACAAAGCCAGATGACAGCGCAGCAGATGTGCGTGGCCTACAGGTAACTGTGAGGTTTTTGGGGAGCAAAAGATAGTTACTTGGGCAAACTGAAATGTGATTCAGCAGCTATTTTGCTGCTGGGTCCTGGTCGGCAGACTGGAGGCACAAGGACACTGAGTGCTTTGCCCAAGGTAATTCAGAGATTCAGTCATTTAATCAAATTAGAAACCAGGAGGACTCTCCTGACTCGGAGTCCTGTTATTGACAACCCTAGCTCTTGCTTCTTGCTTGATCCAGTGCAGGCTGCTCCAGCACATCTCATTGTAAGAATGATGCCGTCTCTTTAGTGCATGTCTGTTCTTGTCACTGTCTCTGCTTGCACTGCCATGAAGCCTGACTGCCAAGTCCCACAGGGAGGAGGAGAGGGAGGGATGGCCTTAGATTCACAGGTTGCTTCACTCACGCTGGATAATATCTGGATAATATCGGCGTGTTGTGATTTCGCCTTCATGGGTGGGACCCAGGCTGGGTAACCGAGAGAAGTCCCAGACATGCTTTTTGCTACTTACTTGCATCAAAAAGTACCTGTATTTCTAAAGGTCCATTAAAAATCCTGTAATCCTCATGTACTGTATGAAAGCATGAAGATAAAAGTGCCGCTTTGCCACACTAGTGAGAACCTGCCCTCTTCAACCTTTGCTCCCAATTGCCAAGTTTGTTCTTTTGTTCCCTCTCTGCATGAGCTGCCCTTCTGGCTGACACTGGCAAGGCACTAACTGCATGTCAGCATAAAGAGTCCCCAGGCTCTGCTACGCTGTCTGGAGACATTCTATCAAAGCAGAGGTGAGTACCCCTACACCAATCCAAAAAAAACACTAGGACCCCCCAAAACTGCATTCCCAGGGGAAAGGGGAATGCTGCTGGGAAAGCAAACCCAGAAGCAGGGGTAGAGGAAACTCCACAAAGTTTCCCGGGAGCTTTGGAAGATAAAGATCACTTGATCTAGTAAATCCTACCTTAATCCACTCCTGAGAGACATTTGGGACTCTCAAATTGCACATGCATGCCTAGAAGAAAAGTGAAATCTAGTCAAAATGCTCATTGAACATTCGCAGCATTAAGGGGTGCAGGTGAAGGCTCCTCCTCGTCTTTTCTGCATTAAATGTTACTGATACAATATTTTTTTAAAAGATGCACTTTCCCTTTATTATATTTACAATGATAACAAAACCAAAGCAGCATTAGTACAGGGACAGCCCAGAAATTCTACATGTTTGAGAAAAAGAAGCCCTTTCTAACAGCCTGGTCTGTCCTTTGAGGCGCTACTGAGTTCCAAACCAATGGAAGTTGAGGGTGCTCTGCACCTCCCAGGAGTTACTCAGCACCTTTCAGAATTAATCCCCAAATTTGCTCTGAGGCTTCACGGTAGTGCCGGTTGGTAGGGTGGATCATGCAACACGTACTCCCCTGCAGAATCCTTATTCACCCAAGTGAGGTCCTGCACAGAGGATGAATTGCACAGTTCTGTGAGCTGCCTATATGGCCTGCTATGGGAAACCATTACAATGGGACAGAAACCAAAGGTTTGATACTGTTCTATCTGAATGTTCAATTTATTACAGGACATTACTATTTACAGCAAAAGAGGGGGCAAAGAGGTACGTTGTTGCTGACAGTGCTTTTCAAGATGTATTCTCTGCATACCCACAAACTACAATATGAACTTGTACTTTAGATGTCATTGTAATATGCCTTTTTATTAATAAAGGACTCAGATCTGTATGGATTTGCCTTTTCTTCCTCCAGACCTGACTATTTGGGAAAGGAAGGGAGGGATAGCTCAGTGGTTTGAGCATTGGTCTGCTAAATCCAGGGTTGCGAGTTCAATCCTTGAGGGGGCCATTTGGGATCTGGGGAAAAAAATTGGGGATTGGCCCTGCTTTGAGCACAGGGTTGGACTAGATGACCTCCTGAGGTCCCTTCCAATCCTGGCATTCTATGAGTGCCTGCACTAAAATGAAATAGCAGCCCATGCATAAATGGGGCAGAAAAGCTCTGAAAGAGGAAGCTAAGGATCAAATACTTTTAAAGACAGCACAGTGCGCTGTTAGCTAGCTATCTGGGGACATATCCTGTGAGGGGTGCCCAGCATCTGTCATCTTGATCATGGACCGGGATTGAATGTGGGACCCCCAGAGATGAAGCACGGATCTCTACAACTTGAACTAAAGGACCAACTCCTTTACCTGGCACCTGCAATGGATTTAGAACACCTGCAGACCACGAAGAGCGCAAGACAAGTAACAGTGGGTTACACTGCACCTTTAACTCCTGCAGGAGGTGTTTGGCGCATCCTAGGATGGATCCCGTTTCCTTTAAAAATGGAAGCATGCTTTAACCATGCTCGGGAACCATCATAATGGCAGTGTAATGTAGACAGAAACGCTGATCCTGCCTGTGCTACAGATATTTTACTGATATTGTAGCCAGTTTGTAATACGGTTGACCTCACATACAGGTCACATGAAAGCACAACAGACTAATCTGGGATTCCTAGTTGTGTGGGTGTACAATATTTCAACCCCAGTTGTAAGCAGAGCGGTAGTCAGGATTTGTCTCTCCAGGAAAGTTCATTTGGATTAACTTTCATTTTTTCGGGATGAACTGCTTTGCGTGCACATACAAAAGCTCTTTTTGCAAATTATCTGGCAGCTCATTGTGTATTGATCAATCTACTTGGGAGGTGGGTTACCTCTCTTTCAGAAAGAGTTATCCCAGAGTAAGGTTCGTGTGGATGCATCCTCATTTGAGATAAGCTGTTCTGCTTCTGGTACTCCTTCCACTGCTATCCCACATTGCATTCTGCACACTTGGGTCAGCCTGTTTACTTGTGTGCCCTCTACTGCTCCGGGGTCATCTTGACCAGAATGTCACCTCCCCATGTGCAACCAGATGCCCGCCTTTGCCATTCCAGCTCATGGTGAGTTCACACAGCTGGAATCACATGCCCATGTCCTGTGCTTCTGATAACCAACCAGGGTTCCTGTCCTGCAAACAGGACCACACCTAACTGTTAGCTAGTCCTCCAACCTCCCAGGACTCTGTGTCACACCACTGTCCATAGTTCACGATGCCATATGAAAAGCACCCATAGCACCCTACCACTGCCACCAATAGTGGAAGGCAGTTTGGCACAGCATCCCAGACTTCCCCTCGGTATGAAAACATTGTGTATCGGGGTAGGTATGGATGGGCAGATATGATTGTGCTGGAAGAGATATTTCTATGCAGATGGGCTTAATCATATTAGGTGCCACTGTGACAGGTGAATGTGTCACAACCTGGCTCTACTTAACAGGGTCTTATCTGTAGCGTAGGCAAGGATCTCGAGTGATCACCCATCACAGTCAGGGTTTAGCATGTGGGCCTTGGTGTGAAGCTAAAGGCATTTTCCACCAGGTTTTTAGAACAACTTATATAATCATATTAAACCTTCAAAAATACATGTCCCACTGCTCCTGCTCTGTTTCCGACTTTCCTAAAAACTCCCCTGAGCTGTCATCCATTTGGTTCCTAGTCACTCAATGTTTTTTTTTAAATAAAAAAGAGTCCACCCCTGGCATCTCATCAAAACCAAACCATGTGCCCCTCTCGTTCCCTCCACCACCCTAATTACAGTAGCTGTGTGGCAGAACCTACTCAACGCAGGCACACCCCCTCATTGCTGGGCACGGCATAGCAGCCCTTTGGCACCCCCCTGCCAACAACTGCTCCAGCCCTACCGTAGTCTGCCTCTGCTTGTGACTCTACCCTCCAGCCAGGTCACTTTTAATCCTACCCCTTCCGGAGTAAACCAAGTCCACCACATCAACAACCAGGCAGCATCACACAAGAACTTCCACCCAAGGTTAGGCTTTGGGGGTCTTCAAACTGCCACCCTAGGTGAGCTGGTAGAGGAACCCAGTCCCACCCCTCTACTCTGGGTTCCAGCCCCAGGACCCTGTATGAAGCAGATACGGTGTGTTTGTGTTGTATCCCTGGGCTACTTCCTACCGTGGCCCACAGCTTGGCCTTTCTCGCAGTCTCTTCCCAGGCTGACTTTTCTACACAGCCCCAAAAAAGGAGACCCGTACTACTTGTGGGGAACAAAAGGTCCCACACCAGACCCACCAGGCCCAAGGAGAGTCTGGTTAGGCTCTTGCCCTACCCAAGCCTCCCTTCACAGCCCTACTGAGGGCTTTTCTCCCTTCAGTTGCTCCCTCAAGGCTTGACACCTTGCACAGGTGAAACAGGTGGGGCTGACTGAGCCCGCCAGACCTCATTAACCTCTTTCTGGTCAGTGTGGGGTGTGTATATCCCATCATAGGCTAGTCAAGGGAGCAGTACCCCATCATAGCCACGCTGAGCTCCTGGGGAAGACCTTCCAGTTCTAATACTGACTTCTTGTGAGAGGGGCATCAGGATTGCACCCCGAGGCACAGACGGTGACCACATCTGGGGTGTGCCAGCCTCCTTGTCTCATATGATAATTGCAGGGCTTTGAGACTTGAGTGTTGTTCCTGAAGCAGGATGCCTGGATTGGGATGTCTTTGGTGCACACATGCTGCATGTTTTTGGATGGCAGTGATTTGGATGAAGTAGGAAGTGCAGGATGGTCACGCTATCCATCACCACCCAGCAAATTGCCCAACATACTATGTCTAATGTATATTATTATTACTGCATTTATTATGTGTTATCATAGTGCCCAGGAGCCCTAATCGTTGTGATTATTGTTATTTGTATTACCTTAGAAACTAGCAGCCCAAGGCATGAACCAGGGTCTCATTGTGCTAAGTGCTATACAAACACAGAAGAAAAAAGACAGTCCCTGCCCCAAAGATCTTACAATCCAAGAATAATCCACCAATGGTGTCCACTGAAAAAAATCCTTCCCTTTTCTTGTCCACAACTCACTTCAGGTCACATGCATTAGCCTCTTCATAAAGATCTACACTTAGAATTGCACTGGTTTAACTACAGGTGTAACATTGCATTGATTTAGTTAAACCAGTGCAAGTTTGTGTGTGGCCACTGACGTTGGTTTAAACCTGGTTTACACTAACACCTTGGGAACATCACACCTTTAGTACAACCAGGACAATTTCTGTGTGTAGACAAGCCTAAAGCTGGGGAATACCCTTTTGTGGGGTAGAATTTGCAAGGAGAATGATAATGGAGACAGTGATAGTTTTCTGGAAACGACTACTTTCAGGCCAGATTCTGATACCCTTCATGTTGAACAGTACCTTACTTCCTGAGCGGTCCCATTGAAGGAAATGGGGCTACTCATGAAGTCACGGTGCTACTAAATCAGAGAAAAGAGACCAGAATCTAGCCCTTTAGTAACAAACTCTCAGAAAAACAGAGGGGTTGCTATTAAATATAATATAGATATTAGTTATTGGTAATAAGCATCTCCCAAGCCACAAACTGAAATAAAATCTTTGCAATTCAACCCAGCTCCTCTAAAAAAACCTGAACACAAAGATGACCTTGCAGCATATGGCATGAAGGTCAGCAAACTCAGGCTGTTTCAGACCAAGGGAGCAGGCAAATTCCAGAGTCAAATGACCTTTACTGAGAATAACCTGTCCTCAGTCATTCTAACCTATGCACTACTGTCTCACAAACCATGTATATATAGCTTTGCATACAGTAATACATATACTGCATAATGTCGTATATTATTACATATACCATGGGATAGATCAGTGATTCTCAACCAGGGGTACGTGTACTCTGGGGGTACACAGAGGCCTTCCGGGGGTACATCAACTCATCTAGATATCTGCCTAGTTTTACAACAGGCTACATAAAAAGTCAGTACAAACTAAAATTTCATACAGACAATGACTTGTTTATAGTGCTTTATATACTATACATTGAAATGTAAGTACAATAATTATATTCCAATTGATTTATTTTATCATTATATGGTAAAAATGAGAAAGTAAGCCATTTTTCAGTAATAGTGTGCTGTAACACGTGTATTTTTATGTCCGATTTTTGTTAGCAAGTAGATTTTAGGTGAGGTGAAACTTGGGGTATACAAGATAAATCAGAAAAGGGTAGAGTAGTCTGGAAAGGTTGAGAATCACTGGGATAGATCAATTTTTGCTATTGACTTTAACTGGTGCAAGCCGGGGTTCTATATATTTTATATACTTAGACCAAAGTGTTCAAACTTCCGTGCCTAAAGTTAGATGCCTCACTGCATATTTAGGCATCTTGGCCCCATTTTCAGAAGTCAGAAGGTGCTCAGCGCGTTTAGAAAGCAGGCCACGTGGTTCAGCTGCCCAAATAAAGATTTGGGTGCCTCACGTTTGACAATGTTGGCCTATAGAATTGGGGATTCGTTTCGGATGTCCAGCCCCAGGTTCATGCCTTCGGACAATACACCGTCTCTTGATATTATAGCCAGAGTTGAATCAGGGCTCCACTTAAATTGGCCCGAACTTTCCATTATAATCACCTCTGTACACTGGTGTTTACGAGGCTGACGCATATTTACCTTTCCGGCCGAAATATTCCATGCCGGCTCTCTGAAGACAGATTATTAGTCTGCGTGGAGAGGGACAGATAGATAGGGAGAGGGTGGGGATGGCCGGACAGACTGACTTTGGCCCAGTCTGTAAGCAGCCCACCCCCCACCGGTGTTTTTGGGCAGGCGCCTGTCCCTTTAAGGCGTTTGGGAAGGCGGGGAGGCGTGTCCCTGCCGCCGAGCCGTAGTCCGCGGCGTGTCAGAGGTCGGGGTGGCCGAGGGGAGTGCGCACCACGTGGGGCTGTGACTGGCTCTGTCCTTCCAGCGGCAGCGGCAGGGCACGGAGGCCGGGGCAGGCAGCGGCGCGACGGGGGCCGGCCATGGTCATTAAAGCGGACGAGACGCCGCCGCCGGCGGCGGCGCCAGCCACGGCCCAGAGCGGGGAGCAGCCGGAGCCCGGGCACCTGAGCAGCAAGCGGCCGCCGCAGCCGGAGAACGAGCCGCGCTGCGGGAGCTCCGGTGAGAGAGCGGGGGGCTCCCCGCACCCCCCCCCCTCCTCCGCGCGGGTGGGGGGCTTCCCCCTCCTCAGACTGCTCCCCTCAGGTGTTGGGGGGCTGCGCGAGGGGGGAAGCCCTCTCCCCCAGACTGCTCCCCGTGGTGGTTGGGGGGGGCTGCGCGAGGGGGGAAGCCCTCTCCCCCAGGCTGCTCCCCGTGGTGGTTGGGAGGGGGGGCTGCACGAGGGGGGCAGCCCCCTCTCCCCCAGACTGCTCCCCGTGGTGGTTGGGGGGGGGGCTGCACGAGGGGGGCAGCCCCCTCCCCGTGGTGGTTGGGGGGGGGGCTGCACGAGGGGGGCAGCCCCCTCCCCGTGGTGGTTGGGGGGGGGGCTGCACGAGGGGGGCAGCCCCCTCCCCGTGGTGGTTGGGGGGGGGCTGCACGAGGGGGGCAGCCCCCTCCCCGTGGTGGTTGGGGGGGGGCTGCACGAGGGGGGCAGCCCCCTCCCCGTGGTGGTTGGGGGGGGGGGCTGCACGAGGGGGGCAGCCCCCTCTCCCCCAGGCTGCTCCCCGTGGTGGTTGGGAGGGGGGGCTGCGCGAGGGGGGCAGCCCCCTCCCCGTGGTGGTTGGGGGGGGGCTGCACGAGGGGGGCAGCCCCCTCTCCCCCAGGCTGCTCCCCGTGGTGGTTGGGAGGGGGGGCTGCGCGAGGGGGGCAGCCCCCTCTCCCCCAGGCTGCTCCCCGTGGTGGTTGGGAGGGGGGGCTGCGCGAGGGGGGCAGCCCCCTCTCCCCCAGGCTGCTCCCCGTGGTGGTTGGGAGGGGGGGCTGCGCGAGGGGGGACCCCCCGAGGATCCCTCCTCTTGGGTATTAGCGGGGGGGGGGAGGGTTGCGTAAGGAGGAGGGAACCCCTGGTAGTGGGCGGGGAAAAGAGAAGTTATGCAAGCAGGGAGCCAGCTACTCCCCCCTCTTCTGGGGGAAGCCCTCCTCTACTGCCTTCTCCCAGTGTATATTGGGGAAAGGGGTGCTGTGCACTGGGGAACATCCTCAGGATTGGGGGCGGGGTGGCGTTCTCCCTCCCCTAATAGAGGGGTCTGGCCCATAATGCGGAGGGAAGCTTTTGCCCTGTGCACACGTCCCTAAGGTACCAAAGGACTCAGCGAAGGTGGGGGAGTCCCCACTGTAGGGAGGGGGCTTCTCAGGTGAAGCCCTCTTCTAATATGTAGGAGAGCAAGGAACCTCCATGTGTTGGGTTGAGAGCTCTCCTCTGTGCTGTGTGTGCAGCCCCATGTATTAGGGAGTGTGTGGGGAAAGTTGTGCAGGGAGGAAGCCATACTGATTCAAGGGGGAGGCTGCTTAGCGGGGACCCTCTGCACTGTTGGAGGAGGGTTGCTTAGTGGGGAGCTCTGCTGTGCTTGAGAGGGTTGATTTCCTGGGGATACTCTCGGAGAGTGTACTGTGGCCACCCCATGCTGTGTGTGAGGTCCTGCTCTGTATGCTGTAAGTGTCCTGTCCTGTTGCATTGAGGGCTGTAGGAGAACAGCTCATAGTGGGAACACCTGTATTGGGTGGATTGCTTTTCAAAGCGGCGTTGTACAGAGAGGATCCCCCGACCCTTATTGTTAGAAATACTTTCTGGTGGAACCAGGACTGTACAGTGGGGACCCTCATCTGTTGCTCTGTGAGAGTTTCCTGTATTGAGGTGTCTTCCTGGGGGGAAAGAGCTGAAGGGGGGGGCATTAAGGAGTCTTTTTCTCTCCTTCTCCTGTTCCCTCGCATTGCTATGTTTATCCTATATGGGGAGGTTGTCTCTTCACTGGGAGATTCCAGTATATGTGGTGGGAGATAATGAATGCCAAGAATGCAGGGCAGCTTTCAAAGGAGGGAGTATTTAAAAAGGGTTGGCCTGGTCCTGGCCTTAATACTCGATTTAGCATGAGGCGGTAAAAAGTCTTCCTATCCTTTATCTCCCCACCCCAGCTGGGTTAAAGCTATACAGAAAAACATCTCCAGGGTTTTATTTACTTTCAGTGTTTAAAAGGAGATCCTGGAGCAAATGATCGGATTATGCAGGGGGGGTGTGTTCAGAATAAATTTGGGAGAGAGAGACTTTTTAAAAAGGCTTAGCCCTCCCCCCCTTTTTTTTTTGCTGCTCTATTATGTATACAAAAATCCTGAAAGATTTTTAATTTTGGCTGGTTTCAGAGTAGTAGCCGTGTTAGTCTGTATTCGCAAAAAGAAAAGGAGTACTTGTGGCACCTTAGAGACTAACAAATTTATTAGAGCATAAGCTTTCGTGAGCTATCGTGAGCTGTAGCTCACGAAAGCTTATGCTCTAATAAATTTGTTAGTCTCTAAGGTGCCACAAGTCCTCCTTTTCTTAATTTTGGCTGGTTCTTTAGATGAGACGCTAAGGTCTGGCCTAGACTTGACCACTTTAGATGACTGGTGATCTATCCAGGGCAGAGAGTAAAAGCTCAGCAATCAAGAGGGGAAGGGATATTAGTCACTATTAAACTTTCATTTCAATATCTCTTTAATTTCAATGACTAGCCTTTTGAATAAAGGAAAACTCTGCTAGATTCAAACCCACCACCCTGCAACCACGCTGTTAGAACCCACAATACATCCCTGGGACTTCCCAGAGGTTTTCCCATAAAACTAGGAAACCCAGAACCTGAACTGGGGAGCTCTAAAGGAAAAGCAAGCAGAGAAGAATCTTTGGTTAACAGGATTTGAAAGACTTTGTAAGAAAGCCAAAAAAAAAATAAAATTCTTTAACCTAAATCGTTTACACACACTGCTACCTCAGGTAACCCAGCTTGTCCCAAAGAAGAGGCCTAGTGGTGGTTGGAGAAGAAAGGGGGAAAGGAGTGACTGGAAGCAAAGGGCTTCTGCTTCTTACCCGTCCAGATTATTTTATTGCTGCTGCCGCCTGCTTTGATTGTCAGTTGCAGGGAGGGGTTTTGCTTGCTTAGTTTAAATTCTTAACCTTCACCCTTCTTTTTCTCCCCCGCCACTCGGCCTCCCCCCGTGGACGAATTCCCTTTGCATGGTCTGAGCAGATCTCTTCCAATTCAGTTGGCATCGCTGAGAGTTTCTTTAACTCCCCCCCCCCCCCAAAAAAAACAACCTTGGGAATCTCCTGCTATCGGCATAACCGTGGAAGAAGGGAACCCGAACTGCTGCGGAGGGGCTGTGAATGCCACCACCGCCTCTCCTCGGCGGAAGGGGTCCGGGTATGGGCTGGAGAGGCGCTGGGTTTCCTTGTTGGGGGTCAGAAGAGGGGTTCTGGCTGGGGACCGGGCAGGTCGGCGGAGGAGTTGGGGACGCGCGGGCAAGGGAGCCCCGAGCGCTGGGAGGGAAGGAAGGGGCTGGGGGCTGCCCCCCCCCCCCCCGCTCATCAGCCAGAAGCGGGCGGGGGGCTGGAATTCAGCATCGGGCTGTCGCGGCGGGGAGCCGCCGGGGGCCCGCCTGGGCTGGAGCCGGGCGGTGGGGGGGGGAGGGGGAGGGCAGCGCCTGGTCCTGCCGCTAACGCCAATGAAGGTGACCTTCACTGGAACATACCACTGTGCCGCCGCCCGTGGGGGGGGAGGGCGGGGTGTGCCTTCGCTGGTGTGCGTTCTCCTCCCCCTTCCCCCCCCTCCCCCGCCGTACTCCTCTAAGGTCACTACGCGAAGGGGGGCTGCTCAATCCCCTCGCCGCAGAGGACCCTCCGTGTTCCCCTTGCACGTTGGTCTGCTCCTGGCCTGGGGAGGAAAGAGTCGGGAGCTGGGATTCGCCTGGGGGGGGCGGAGTCTGATGTGGAGCGCGCAGGACGGCGAGAAGGGAGAGAGAACGACCCCGTTTCCCCCCCCCCCCCGCGCACACGTGGTAGCTCCCAGTGCCCCGGGCTCGAGACAATGGAGCGACCCCGACGCTCCGCGCGCCCCTTGGCCGGGAGCCGCCGGGGTCGGGGATTTAAAGAGACAGCGGCCGCCCGGGGGGCGGGGAGTTGAGTGCTCCTGGGGTTCCGTTCTCGGCGCGGCTGCCCTCCCAGCTCCCGCGCTGACTTGCTGCGTGACCTTCCGCGGGTTGAGCCGGGCCCGAAGAGGGATGATGGGTTAATAAGTGCTAAAGTGTTGGAGGAGCTGCGGGGGAGGGCTGCATTGCATGAGGAGCGCAGGGCAGCTTCCCCGAGTATTTGAAAAAAGAAAAGGAGGACTTGTGGCACCTTAGAGACTAACACATTTGAGTCTTTGTGTCCAGCCCTGCCATTGCCCTGCTGTGTGATCTTGGGCAAGTCGCTTTCCCTCTCAACCTTCGTCTCTCCTGCAAGAGCCCAGCACATCGGGGCTCAGGTTTCACTTGCTAGAGTAATACAAATAATGGTAAAAAGAAAAGGAGGACTTGTGGCACCTTAGAGACTAACAAATTTATTAGAGCATAAGCTTTCGTGAGCTACAGCATCCGATGCAGTGAGCTGTAGCTCACGAAAGCTTATGCTCTAATAAATTTGTTAGTCTCTAAGGTGCCACAAGTCCTCCTTTTCTTTTTGCGAATACAGACTAACACGGCTGCTACTCTGAAACAAATAATGGTTATTCTGCTGCCTCCGCTGGCATAATTGTGACGGCAAGACCACCCAGCAGAGAGCTGTACTTTCGGGATTCGCTCCCTTTTATGATGCTTTGAGATTGTAAATATAGATTTCATCTTGACTTCGCCTTTTGTTACAATCTCTTATCAGGTTTCAGAGTAGCAGCCGTGTTAGTCTGTATTCGCAAAAAGAACAGGAGGACTTGTGGCACCTTAGAGACGAACACATTTATTAGAGCCTAAGCTTTCGTGAGCTACAGCTCACTTATCAATAGTCTTATGGCGAATTTGACATCATTCTATCAAATACTCAGCCCCAAATTCCTTCAGCGTGCTGGAATAATGTGCGGACTGCAGCTCTGTCTGAAAGAAGAGTGTACTCTGTGGTGGCTGGTGTGGCAGGAGAAGGCCACTTGAAAAAGTTCCCATTATACATCTTCCCATTAACGTGGCTTACGCTGCGGTGTAAAGGTTTCCCATGATCACAGACTCACATTTTGTCTTTGGCAATTGTATTTTTAAGGGGGTTAAATTTTCTGATCTTTCCAGAACCTGCTCATGTGTTTACACTATACAAAGTAGGGAGCCATGTAGTGTGTATAATTCCTTACATGATGAATCTACAACACAAGTACTGAATGCTTAGAAACTTGGCTTTAATTTTGGCTTTCCCTTTGATATTCAGATGAAATGGATGTTTGTTTTTTGGAGAAATCCTGATGTCCTTACTCTGGCAGACTCCCACTGATGTTCTAATGGGAGTTTGCCTGAGTTTTAGGACCTTGGGGCTTGGTTCTACATTAGGTACAATTTCAAAATCTTTCTAGAGGGTCATCATAGGGTTGATTCTTAGAGGTGCTAAGCAACTGCAGTGTCTTTTGGAAGTGCCTTCCAGTCATGGATGCTGAATCCTTCTCAGAATCCAGCCCTGTATTTGTGTGTCCTGAGTTTCATGCTCATGGAAAAAGTGCCTGACTGGCAATTCTACAGTTGATTTATCATATCCACAGACTAGGTGCTGCGCTAATAGCAGTAGCGATACAAGCACTCTCATGTACTGCTCCATCAGTGTGCTGCTGTCTCCTGATTTGGAGGGGAAACTTCTCGGGGTGAAAGTATTATTCAATCCCTGACCTATCTGTTGAAATCACCACTTAGCGCCAGTTGTGATAATGGTTGATGGGGTTGCTTGTCCAAAGGGAATTGTCCTGGAGCCACTAAACTCACTTCAGGTATATTGTATATAATATAACCATGCAAATTGTATTCCATTGGTGTCAGTGTTTCTGGATCTTTGTCTCTCACTATTAACAAAATATCCTAACGTTATTGTAACAACTGAATTTAAAAACTGCATTTTTAAGAGCTGTCACAAAATATTTAAGAAGGGTCATTAATCTCAAAAATTAAGTGGCCAGATTAGGAGAATTAAAAATAATATGCAGAATAATCCCTCCCCCCCCCCCCCCCAATAAAAAAGGATATTAGTGTTTGACTGAACATTGCATGCTCAGCGGTTATCTATCATCTGCTTGTCCTGTAACATTAAATTAGGGAGGCTGAAGGGAGTGGGTAATGAAAGTGCTTAATTTGTAATGAAAGACGTTCTGGGGCTCAAGCAATTAGGTGCCAAGGCTCAAATAATTTTTTTTTTTTTACTTTCATAACTGACACAGCAAGCCCACTATGAATTGCCAAACGTAGATGTGCCAGGGCTCAGCCCTGGCCCAAATGAAGCACTGGGTAAGGGGGATATGGAGCCATTTGCCAATAGGTCTCTAATTCAAATCCATTGCGGGTTGATAGTGACCAGTGATCAGGTTGCTCAGTGATTTGTGAGTGGATGACTTTAGTCCATTTCTTAATAGTCAGATGTTGAAATCACTACCTTCTATTGTCAGTCTTAGGAAAGGGGCTCACCCATAGGAATGCTGGGGGTACACCTGGGAAGCTCCCAATGCTGCTGTCCTTCTTCTATTAGTACTGTGGATAACTAGAGGGCTTTATCTTGAGGGCTTTCAACAGGGCACCTTTCACAAGCCCTAAAGACACATTAAAGCATGCATCTCATTTTAGAAAACTTAAATCTTAATTTGAAAGGGCTTGATTTGTGCTTTTTTTTTTTTTTTTTTTTAAGTGTTGTGCAGAGGATCTTATAAACTTGAATGTTGATCCCAAACTTAACCCCTTTCTTGATCAGCGTTTTTTTGTTTTTTGGTTTTTTTTTTTTAAAAGGACATAAAGCAAAGGGTGAGAGCTGTACACCTTGTGGAAGACCTCCATCCTAGTGAGAGAGAAGTTTGCACCTATATTTGATCTGACACTTTAAATATTGTTTAGTAGCCCATAAGCTGTTGAAGTTTATACCTAAGCCGAAGTCTATTTGTTTTAGGTCACTGAGTGGACTGGAAGTAATTCAAGGATGCAGGAATGTCCTGTTGAGCGCACATTTTTTCCCCTTCAGGTTTTTTTCAAATGGACGACATGTTTGCCATTCCACTAACTTAGTTAAAAAATTACAGTGCATAATCTTATGCTTCAGGGCATTAACTGATTTCTAGCTGGTGTTGGGTGGAAAAATAATTCCTCTCCAGCCTTGCACGATTGGCCAGGTACATTTTAGAGGACTTTCACTTTATTCTAAAGCATCAGGTGTAGGCCATAGGCAGGAGGAAGATACTGCATGCTTTCTGGCCTAAAAGCAGTTTACCTATGCTACTTATGAATCCTTCCAACATCCCTGTGATCACCGTAGGGGAAACTGAGAAGTTAAATGATTTGTGCACAGCTACAGAAGGAGTCTGCCAGAGCTGGCATTAAAATGTCAGAGTTCCTGGCTCTCTGTCATGTGCTGAGGTGAGAGAGATCAAGGTTTGGTTCCATGTGACAATTTCAGTATATTGCTTAATAATGTTTCACTAATAAGTGAAACGTTACTTTGTTTTAAGCAGTTTTGCCAGTATTGTGTGGAAGCTGGGTGTAATTTTGTAACTGCTGAACTCTGAGTTGGCATTTCATCAGTTTCAAGCAATCTTTTCTTTCTCTTGCATGAGAAAGAAAAGTTTCTTTTAAAAACCCGCACACTGTTCATGTAATGTTTTCCAGCAAGGACAATTATAGGGTAGTTAACCCTTCGGTTTAGTTAACCTATACAAAGTCAAGAGACGGTGACAATGCATTTCCTGTATTACTAGCATTTTTACTGCTGTCACTGCTTCAGATCTGAGCTTGTCTCATGTGCAGATTTAATAATACAGTCAGCTCAAAGGAATGCTGTTCACCCGACTTCTTCCAGCGCCTCTCGGAGCTGCCTTTCCCCGCTTTCCTAGGTACAACTCCTCTAGGCCTGCCACATGTTCCAGGTATGTCTTGTTGCGCCATTAATTTGAACAGGCATTGTGGGAAGACTGCTGTTGAGACGCGAGTGCAGTTGTACAGCAGTAACAAGGTCAGGAGACTGCTGTTTAATCTAAGGATCTGCTATGACTGTCTGTCACTCGACCACGAAAGTTTTTTAAAAGGGGCTGATCTTTAGACTAGAGAGCATTGCTTCTGTCTTAGGTTGCCTGCGAGTGATAGCAGTCAGGAAGGAATTCAGGTGGCAACTTTGGAGGCTCTGTTTACTTTCTTGTCACGTGTTTGGTTGGTCAATCTAGGCAGTCCATTATTTTGAGGAGTTATTTAAGGGTCTGATGTTCCTGTATTAATGTTGTATATTTGAAAAGTAACAGTTGGGCGAGAGTGTAGGGTTTGGCTGGAGCAGACACAATAAAACGACCTCACTCCCTCGCATTGAAATCCATGACTGGCTTTGTGTTTGGAAGCAGATCCACTTTCAAACACCACTGTCTCTACAGGCCTCTGCACCAACATTAGTGGTGGACTTGTCTCCCTGCAGAGAGTCTCTACGTGAGGGACTCTTCTAAAATAACCCTCCCCTTTGCATCTGGAACTCGTGATACCCTGGGTGGAAATTGTTTGCTAAAATCCCCTCTTGTAGACAAGGCCCTAAAGACTTACTTTTTTAAGAGGCCTAAAAAAAGGGAGAGGGGAAAAATAATATGAGCTTGGGGGAAGGTAGGGAGAGTCTTTATTCTGCCACATTAAAAATCTAGATATGCACATAAAGTAACCACTCATTTCTGTAACTCTCCTCTTCCCTGTTTCTTTATGCTTCAATTCTCCTTCCCCCTGCCCCATTGCGGCATGCCTCAGATTAGATTGCAAGACCCTTGGGGCATGGTACGGGTCTTTCATTTGTGCTGCAAGGCATTTAGGCACTGCATAAATAATAGTAAAAACTCTTGTTCTCATCTCAGTGAGCACATGAGCATTTCAATTAAACAAGCTTTACTGTATAGACCATGTGTCAGCTACTACAAATGGATGAGCTTTGCGTGTTTTTTTTTTTTTTTAACTGCTCTTAACTAGAATAATTTGTTAATCTGTCTTTGGATCTTAGTAAGTGGTATTACAGACCTTTTGTACCTGTAACAAACTCTTCGCCCTTAGGGAGGGGCCGAACTACCTTCATTTGAATAAACTTCATTCCAGCTTTCAGGAAAAGTTATATCTCTGCTACTGTATTTTTTGAAATCTTTGCTACTGCATTTCTGTCTTCTCCCTCCCCCTTACCCTTTCTTCTCTGAAGGAAAATTTTAAAGGAGCAGTCCACTTAAAACAAAATTCCTTATCTGTTGCTAATACTCGTGATTTTTAGAAGTGCCCTTAACCTAAATTTCCCTTTTAACTCCAGAAAACCAAACCAGTGTTAAAATTATCCCTGTTCTGGGTTCCAGGTGCCCTAGGGTGACCAGATAGCAGTGTGAAAAATCAGGATGGGGGTGGGGGGGGTAATAGGTGCCTATATAAGAAAAAGCCCCCCAAATCGTGACTGTCCCTATAAAATTGGGGTATCTGGTCACCCGAAGGTGCCCTCACCCATCAGTCTTGTTTTGGGGTTTTTTCCCTCCATTTGGGAAGTCAAGACACAGTCTCCTGTAGTTGCTGATATGTATTTTTTTGAACTTTGCACTTTGCCTTAGGCTCTGGCCTTTCAACACAGTTTGGAAGCAGTGTTTGAACTGTTTACCATTGTAGCTAAGCCTTTTGGCCAGCCAATGGTAGAACCACATTTTAAAAAAAGTTTTGGCCAGCCAAACCATGCTGGAAATTGGTTGAAATGTAACTCCCAGACTCGGCCAGTGTAGGAGAGGGACCCAAGATGCTAAAAGTCCAAAGCTTAGAAAGCATTTCATTTACTGCAGGAAAGAGCCTCTGAGCCATCAAGATTGACGCAGCACAAATGAATGTGGCCTGGAGGGTCAACTACAGCAAAACTATTTTTCCGGTATCCACGAAAGAACATAAAATGTGCAAACTTCTACCTGAACTAGAACAGCTCTTGTTAAACGTGACTTGAACATGGTTGGGCCTAACCGATCAGATTCTGGTGTGACTCTGCTCTCTTTGAAAGAGTGAAGAATTTTCCCCATTTAAATATCCATGGTGTTGTATGTAGTGCCCACAGAAGAGACTCCCAATACAGCACTTTCCATCTCGGGTTTACCTCTTGTTTTAACTGGAATGGGCATCGCTTTAGCTGTAGGGCTGATGAGCTTTTTTGGTCAGCTACAAACTACAGGGAGTGAACGAACGTCACATGATGCAACTCTGTGTGTCCTGCAGTCTCTGGAGACGAAACGTGATGCTTATAACCCTTAATGGTACCTACAGATGGTTTAAAACAAACATGGATTTACAGATCACAGCACCAACACACTTGCTTAGGGGCACTTGCCAAGGAAAATGTGTTGGTTGCATCAAAAGAGATGACGGAAATTTTAATTTGGAAAGTTGGAACCTCCAGGTTATAGATGCCCTCTGATAGGATGAAGAGAGGCAATTCCCATGACATCCTGTCTCTCTCGGTGGAATCTTAAGAAAATAATCAATCCTCCTTTGAAGATGGCATAGGGGACCCTTTTGGGGTCCCTATTAAACTTGCTTCCTCCTATATAAATATCACCCACTACAAGTGAAACCCTACCTAATGCTTTCCCTGTATCTGGTTAACTTTCTTATAGTGAATCTAAAATACTATAAAAAGAAAAGGAGTACTTGTGGCACCTTAGAGACGAACAAATTTATTTGAGCATAAGCTTTCGTGAGCTACAGCTCACTTCATCGGATGCATCCGATGAAGTGAGCTGTAGCTCACGAAAGCTTATGCTCAAATAAATTTGTTCGTCTCTAAGGTGCCACAAGTACTCCTTTTCTTTTTGCGAATACAGACTAACACGGCTGCTACTCTGAAACCTGTCATTAAAATACTATAGTTTGTGCTGTATGCAGTACATTCTCTCTTGTTCAGGTCCTGTTTGAACTAGCTGAATTTTGCTGTTTGTATACTCCCATTAGTAGGAACACTGTTGGTGTTAATTATTTGATCACAATTTTTTATATAAGAAGAACTTTATCGAGGATTTTTTTTTTTATTGCTCGTCCTTAAACCTCTATTGCCTTTAGTGTGCGTACGAATAGCTTAAGTATAACTTGTTCAATCTGAGCTAACAGTTTGGCCAAAATTCCCTCATGGAGTAAGTAGATCCAGCTCCTATGCTAGTTGCACCTGCTCAAATTGGGTCTCTATTTGGCTCTTTATTTCCAGTTAGGGGCCTTTGTACACATTGGGAAGAAGTAAAATGATAAAGTTAGTGAATTTACAGCTTTGGTAACTAGAATTAAGTTTAAATTTGCTGCAGTTACCAAAGCCATTTTAAAATAGAATGAGTCTGTACCAGGAAGGTCTCTTTTGGAGGTTGTCTTTTACACAAAGATCCACATGAACTCAAAGGGTTTTTAAACTGAAGTCTGGAGCATGTACAACTTGTGCTTCTATGTATAAGGAGGGAGAGTTGAAGCTGTCGGTATATCTCCCCTGTTTTCTGTGCTTCTGAAAGTGATATTAGTTGGAAGAAGTAGACGTTTTTAAGCATTTCAAACTTGGCACTAGATCCTGAAGATAATGGGGCTTCTCGTGACTAAGGCCCTTAGTTTGCTAGGCCCTTAGTGCGCCTTACTTATAAAAGGGGTAATGAGACAGAAGTCCTATAAAAGGAAATCTGAGCTGCCTCGACTGGATCTGGAGCTAGAATGAGTTTCGGTGGGAGAGATTTTTATCCTGCTCTTTTAAAAAGGCAAAATACAAGAACAATAGAAGCTAATCGGGGATTTAATTTTGTATAAAGAACTTTCAGCCTTTTTTTTTTCCAACCTGTTCATTCCATTTCTTCTTGGCAGGGTGTTGGCTGGAGTACAAAATTCTGCTATGATGATTGGCTCTAACTTCCTAAAATTTTCTTAAGAGAAATGATTCTTCTGTTATGTATATGGGTGTGGGATTGACTGTTAACAAATGTGTCTATGATATGGTGTAGGGTGAAGACACTCTTGAGATGTTCACAGCAGAGACAGGACTTAGTTTTCCTTCCATAAATTTGGAGTTGGCCTATGTATATGTATATATGGACATAGAGTTCACAAGAGTGAATTACAATTAAACTAGATACAAATATTTAAAATTACTTAAGCAAAAGCAAAACTGAAAGAAATGCTTTGACTAGGAGCATAAAACTTGCCATTGCAGAGTCAAATCTTCTGATTCTTCAGACTGAGTATCTGTCTTGGAACATGACTTTGTTATAATCTTTCTTTCATTAGAGGATCTGTCTCCAAAGGGAAATAACTGTCCAGTAACACCACAGAAGCAAATATAATTAAGAGCCTACTAGACACTTTACTGGGGCACATGTGCCCACACATTAGTGGTGCTTATCCTGAACTGATATATGGAATAGGACAAGAACAAGGAGGGTGGTCGGGTTATGTGGCTTAGTTTTGTCCTTTCAATACTCTTGTCTGGCAACTTTGATTTGTATTGTAACCTATTGAGAGAGTAGAGTTTTTAGTGCTCTTGTTACAAAGTGAAAATCTATAATCTACAACTCCTGCAAAGTTACTGGGGATTCCTAAAGTTAGTTTGAAATAGAGGCATTTTGTGGGGCCAGAAGACTCATTTGGCAACTCTCTCTACTTCGTTCACTCCCCACAGTCCCTTTTTATGCCAGTCTGTTTTATATGGATGGCTCTGCATGAGCCTAGGTGTGCCATAGTAACTAGCCTTGTTTTGTAATTCAAGGCATCTTGTTTGTTTGATAAACTTGGCAGAGCTGAAATGCTGTAACATGGTCCCATACTGCATCGGTACAGAGCCTGCTATCACCACTCTATTTATAACTCACTGCTGGGCTTTAACAGTCAGCCCCCAGTATCCTCTCTCTCTTAGGGACTTGAAGAACTTAGATTTTTTTTCTCCCGTCTCTGGGGCAGCAGGGAGAGGAGGAAGTCTTCAGCTTTGGGGAACTTTCCTTTTATTTTGTGGATGTCCTGGCATTCTGCTACTTGATATTTAGAAGACTGAGGCAAAGATGTTCCGGAGATGAAGGTCACTGGAAGGAACTTTGGGAGAACTCCCACTATGGTGAATTCAAGGTTTAAATCTGCGTAAGATATTAGAAGGGAAGAAACAGATGAGTGTTTAAGAGAATATTTTCTTTATTCCCTGACATAGGTCTCTTTGCGTGCTGGCAATCTAAATTATTAGTCTTGTGCTTTTTGTCTCATGGGATTCAAGTAAGAATTTTCTTAGAAAATCTGATCAGCTAGATCTAATGGCAGCATTAACAAGTCCAAACTGTAGATGATGCGAGACCTGTCTTTGTTGTGTACTTTAATATATGTGTACAAACAAGAGATTGCAAACAAAACTTACTTCAGTTTGGTCTTTTATCTGTGTAACCTGTAATCATGGGAAACAGTATCTTTGCAAATTGCTGCAGACACGTCACTGATCTAATCTTCCAGACACACAGCTTTAATTCGTCTGAGAGGGCCCCTCTCTTACCCAAATCTCCCGTTAGTTGCACTGAATCTCCTGATGTCTCCCTCCCTGTTCAAATGAAGTTGGATGTCTCAGAAGCTTGCAAGTGCATGCCGCTGTATCCGGACATTATTCTCAGCAATGCATCGAATGAAAGTCTGCAAATATGGCCAGAATATGTTCAAGGCTTACCCAAGGAGAAGGGCAGTGAAGAAATGATGAAAGCCTGTGAAAACAGCTGCTTGAAACTCAGTGTTGCTGTTGCTAGCTTAATAAAGCAGGCAAAGGCATCTTCTGCTCTGGCCGTCCTTCCTGTCGACCTTGGGAAAGGATCAGCAACACAGTTAAATCATTCTCAGTCACTTGAGGCCTGCCAGAATTGCGGGAAACTTGAGGCCAATGGCCTAGACTCTAAATCGTGCAACCAGGAAGAGCTTGTTGTACCAGCTGACAAAAGAGCTGCAGCCCACAGAATGCCTATTGCTGATTGGCAGCAAAACCAAGATCTCTCTAAGAGGGGAAAAGCCTCCAAGTTGGAACCATCATTAGCAGCTCCAGGTGTCCAATTAAAACACAGAACTAATGCTTCTAACTTGGGGAGCTGTGAAACGTTTGAAATGCCTGAATCTAATCTCTCTGGAAAGGCAGAAAAAAGCCAGGATATCCAAGAGACGGTCTTGTCTGTCATTACAGATGAGAATACACATATGATCCAGGATAAAAGCACTTGTTACTTACTGACCAATCCTGCAATTGGCCTAGATGATGAGTTAAACCTTGATCCTGATCTTGAAGAGAGCACGCTGCCATCAAAGCAGAAGAAGAGGAGGAGGAAAAGGAAGCTTTGTTTTTTAGGTGCATGGGGAGTGACTTTTTATTCTTCTGGGTGTGGGTGTGTTTATGTTTATATATCCTTATGGGGGGAGAGGTATGCTGGGAAGAAGCAAAGTTCCATACAGACTCTGTATTCACTCCCTTAATGATCTCAAAACTTTTTCCTTTTGGGCTGAAATATCCCATGTTTGTTCTTTCACAAGGTGATTTTATTATTATTATTATTTTTTTAAGTTTGCACAAAAGCTTTTTCCTTTTTCCGTTTTATGAAAGCCAACTTTCTTCGTGCACAGAACTCAATCACTGCAATCTAAACCTCTGACTTCACAAGTGACTAGGGCTCAGTAAGGAATAGTTGCGGTATGAAATTGCAAGGTTGTGATCTTCTTAAAGAGAAGTTATGTGTTCAGTGGATCTCTTTCCTACGTGCAGCTCTATGGTAACGTGCAAAAATTGCAGATTTGTGCAGAACTATACTGAGGCACAAGATATTTTAGGGTGGCTAATTTTTAAAATCCAAGTGTGCATTTGCACTTGTGCAACCAACTAGGGTTATTTTTTGCATCCAGCTCCCTCCCCTGGCTCTTTACAAGAGTAAGCTATTGCAGTGTTACATTTATGCATTTATACACAGATTAGGAAGTGCACAAGAAACGCCAACGGTCTGCATATAGAACCAGTTGGTCCTATTTATTTTATATATTGAGGCACGATGCGTACTTATGGGCAGTATGGATGAGTGAATATGAAAATTTTGTTCCGTGTGTGTAAATGTAACATGAAGTTTACAAGCTAACTTTTAATTTTTCTTCTTCTGCAGAGAGGTAGCATGATCTGATGGCTAAAGCCTAGTAAGAAAATGGAACCCTAACCATGGGCCAATGTCGCTCTCAGGGTGAAGTTCCATGGTTAAGGCGGGGAAGAGAATAAACGCTTCTGTGGCCATTTTCCCCCTTTAGTTTTATTTTTCAAGGTCTAGAATGTTCAAAGTGGTGGGTGGGAGGATGGTGTCTTAAGGTTATGAAAGATACCTGCTAAATATGGTCTTCCATGTGATTCTGCCAACTATATATGGCTATCACCTGTGCTTACATAGTGTCACAAGGTGTGTGGTTAGACCAGTGTGTGCAAACTTCTGCATGAAGAATGAAGGTATTTAATCTGATATTCATTTTATTTTTAGGCAAGTCCAGCCCCAGTTTATGCATCTCCCGATATGATTATGCTGTTCAAAGGCCAGAGCTGGATTACAAGGGGCTCTTCACATTATTGCACTGAAGGCAGGCCTGGGGAAGGGAGGGATCAAAAGTTCAGCTCTGTAAGTCTTTGGCTCCATTGCCCTGTGGATGGGCAGGGCTATCTGAGCCATTGTGGATGAAACTGCCTCTAAGCAGCTCTGCACTTGCTCTGTAGACTGGGGTAGGATCCTGTTCCTCCTCCTCCATCTTCCCTGTTCTTAAACTGGGAGCTGGGCAAAGGATTAGCCCCTGGATCAGGGCAGCATGGCTAAAGAGTCACAGCTGGTACTGTTGGATAGCTGCACAGTTTAGTTCTCTTTCAGTAGATCCTGTCTGGTAGGTAAAATAAGTGAGTGAGGTCAGTGAAGGCCAAGCAAGGTAGCTTAGTAGAGGGTTTTGGTGTGATGTCATAAAACGCACAGGAGCCGAGGTACTTGGAACTCCGTGCGGGATCGGATTTGCGTTTCAGGTTGGTACTCTCCACAGGAGGCTCTATCTGTAGCAACAAACCAGAGCGATATGTTGCAGGAGCACTCGTGTGTGCACCGTTACAATGCCAGTCTTTTAAATAAACACATTATTTTTAAGCTCGGGCCAGCTGTGATCAGCTTGTTGCTGAATTCTACCAAAAAGGTGCTGAGGAGTTTAGCAGACATGCTGGCTTTTGTTTTTAGTGGAAATGCTTTGGAGAACAGGTTTGTTATGTTCCCCCTGCTCTTCTCTTCTTCCCCCCCCCCCCCCCCCACGTTTTGCTTCTTTCTGAAAACGGACACTAGCATGTCTTGAATCTAAATATTAGTTACTCAAACCTGGGATCAAAGTGATAATCCTGTCAGGCTTCTGTTTCCACCCAGATTATTGGAAGCAGAGTATAAACGTCCTGGGGTCAAAGATTCTGCTCTTCTCTGCCCCTGTGAATCTGCAATAGCCACATTTTCTGCTCCATTACTGCTGATCCATGGTGTTACACTGCTGCAAATATGAAATTTTTGGTCCTGAATCCTGTCTTGGGTTCAGCTAGGTAGATGCTTTTAGCGTGCTGGGGTTCTTATTTGTTTTTATCTTTGTGCCAAATGTGCATTTTCAGTTTGCAGACATGCTTAAAAGCAAGACAAGTATTTGGAGTTTGGACGCCTATTTCAGACTGTGAAGACATGTTTGTACCCTCAAAATGAACCTGCAATCACAGTTGTGACAGGTTCATGCTTAAGATGAGTAAGGACAAAGAAGGTTTTTGATTCCTTCATCTTTAACAGTCTGCTGCTAGTGTTGCTAAATGCAGGTAAGGGGATTCTGAAAACTAAAAACCTCACTTTATTTTGACAGTGTCACTTATTTCTCAAGTTTGGGATGTAACTTCTTAGCAGGTTAATTTGGGACCGCATTTATACTGCTATGTCTTAGGCCTGAGGATGAAATCTGCAGCAAAGTGTTTCTATTAAAAGGCATCATTGTTGTCTCTTCAAGTAACAGAATGACTTCAGCTCAGTGGTTTTCAACATTTTTTCATTTGTGGATCCCTAAAAAATTTCAAATGGAGGTGCGGACCCCTTTGGCAATCTTAGACAGAGTCTGTAAACCTCCACGGGTCTGTGGATCATAGATTGAAAACCACTGACTTAGGTATTGGATACTTTCCTGGCTTGTTTGAACATTATGGATGTAAATTTCTGATGTTCCATTACCTCCCTTTCTTACAGGAAGTAGATTCAAATTCAGATATGAAAATTGCACCTTGGCAAGGGCTTTGCTCTAATTGTTTTTGAGAGGTGTCTACATCACGTGTGGGTTCAGTACAAATAGAGATAATCACAATATGGTGTCTTGTCTCAATTATTTTTTTTTGTCTGTCCATATGAGTAGATAGAAACTAATTCTTCTACTTAAACTCTTACATCAGGTGTGACATATAATTTGATCAAGCACTACAGGGTTTTCTATTCCCTCTAAAGAGTTGGTTTTCACCATAATATTTTGGTTTGCTTGTTTTTTTCAACATAGTGATCAGCAGAACCTGAACTCAGGTGGGGATTGGGATGTGAACTAATGGCCCAGAATATTTAGTTACTGCTGAAGTGTCTGCCCAAAGAAAACATGGTTCAGTCACTTTAGAAGAGCCTGTGAGGACGGGCTTAGACCCAGAGGATTCTTACTGTAAGTGTGTATTGTCACTTTAAATAATAGTTTTAACCTCCAGGTTCTTCTAACAGTTGTGACCATAAAGCAGTTTGGTTAGAGGTTTAATGTAGAAATAGAATGAATGTCCATATTGCTGTTTATAGTGATAAAATCAGGATAAGAAAGGAGGGGCGTCTGGGCTAAGGCTTCTGAAAAGAACACAACCAATTCTCAGATGTGATTCAGTAAATTACCATACCATATTTTTAAAATATTTTGTGTTGCGCTTTCTTGTACAGAGTAGGGGCTGAGTCCTACAAACACATTTGTTTGTAACTTAAAACGTAAAAAACACAGGAGAAATGCCCAGAAATGCTTTGTAATTTGAAGAAATGAGTATCTTTACTCATTGATATATCCACTGATAGAATAGCACAACACACTGGTTCCAGGTTTGGACTGAGAATTATAAAATAAAACTGCATTGCCTCTAAGAAAAAAAGCCTAGCTTTTTTTGCTTTTTTTTTTTTTTTTTTTTTTTTTAAATCCCTGTGTTACTAACCATCTTAAAGTTTATTGAAGGTGAACTTGTAAAAATTATTTTCCTTTCCCTCTTTGTACTGTTTGATTACCTCAGGCATTTCTCTGTGGAAAACGCTGGCACAGCTGGCGTTGTTTCTGTTTGTTGTCTCCCTTTCTATCTGGTTCTACAGAGCAGCAGTGAAAGTTGGTGACTCCTTTTAAAAGTGGGTAGGCGAAACTTCCATGCAAAGCTCTGCTAGGCTTCGTGAGTCACTGCAGAGGATGCGATGCTTACCCTGAGGAGACACCTATGCAGTGCTCCAAGTTGCGGTTGCAACGAAAGAGACAGTTTGTGTGGAAATGGCAATGTCCTGAAAACCCTTCCTTAATTTGTAAAACCATCTTTCTTTTCCCAAAGGCAGCCTAAACTATTGGGTTAATCTGCTGCTCTCTTTTGGTTCAGGATTAATTTCTTGCTCCTCAACTTGAGACCATGCTGGCTAGAGCTGGATCGTGTGGTGCAAGTAAGCCTTAAACTGCCACCTCTTTGCTGCCCCTCCCTGCCCCATAGCTTTACCAATTCATATCCTTTCCTGATGGTCAGTGGGGACTATATTGTGCCATATTGCATGATGACAGCTTCTTGATGTGGCAAGGTCTTCTAGGAAGCAGTCCACCAAAATGCTGCTCACACCATTAGTTTAACTTTTATAGCCCTGGAAAGTCATAAACAGAAGCTGAATTATTTAGAAATTTAGAATGTATTAACCCTGAATTTATGTAGGAAAGCTCATATGCAGCCTCCCCTTTGATTGGGGTAGATGGAGTTAATAGCACTTATCTATGACCAGTTGGTGTTGCTCAGTTCACGCTTGGAGCCAGGGTAGTCCTGGCTTGCAGCATTTGTTAACCCATGATGCCTCAGCAAAAAACAAAACAAAAAAAAAAAAAAACAAAAAAACACACTAGCAGGAAAATGAGTGGCATGCCTGTCTCTAGAACTGCCCACCTCTGAGCAAGTCAGTTAATTTCCCCTTGCTTTTTAGGAAACGTCACTTACTTGCTGGGAACTTAGAAGTGTTTCCAGTTGACATGTTTCCTGCCTTTGTAGCTATAGAAAAAGGTAGTAATCTTGGAGAATGTCAATTGGCCATGTTCCTCGCTCTGGTGCCAGAGTGGCCGTTGTGTCCAAACTAGGTATCTCTTGTGGTCTGTTTGGGTGGGATACCTCCTCAGTGGGGCTAATGGGAGAGAGTGACACGTGTGCAGAGCAGCAAATGTTGGGTTGATTATAGCATCAGTGGGATCCTGGTGTGAGGCCTGCTATATTAAGCCCATACGGTTTGCCAGGGCTGCAGGCAAGAGCTTCAGGGTGGCTGCTGGGTGGAAGAGCATAAAGACTGGCCTTTGCGGGTCTGGTGATACCAAGTGAAAGCTTCCCCTAAGTCTAAAATAGCTTGTTGTACATGGGGCCTACTGTAGCACCCTTGGGGCTAAACCCTGTCTCCCCACCTACACGTCCGCTAGAGTACAACAAAGGAGAACTTCCCCCTCTGATTGCACCCACGCAGGATCCAGCCTTGTCCTAGGCTCCAGAAGTCAGGTTATGTGGGAGGGGATGGATAGTGCTGTCATTGACGCTAGTAACCCAAGAGGTAGCATTTCAGGGGCACCCTGTGGCCTCATCCCCCACCCTGTGCACCAGGTTGTCTGAAGGGAACTCTGCTCTATACGTGTAACAAGGGGTGCCTCTCCCCAGGCTCTGGGGATGTGCCTTTCAAAGACCCAGCTTCTCAGGGCACTGTTGCTCAGGCAGTGTGTCCGTTCCTCTTTCCCGGGATGGCTTGGGCATGTCAGAATCCTAGTGGAGCCTTTAGTCAGCTCTGCTCGTGGGGTTCTGTCAAAGCACAGCACGCATGGGAGACGCATGTAGAGGGACGCTAAACATTAGCACCTGGGCAGTCACTGCCGATGGCACCAGAGGCTGTTAAAACAGCTCTGCTGTTTACTCCGTCCCATTGGAATTGTTTCCTGTCCCATTTCTTGCACCTGCTCCCTGTTGTAATTTGGCCTTTTCAGTCATCTGTAGGTAGGAGGCCAATAAATTAGGAGTGATTTTAATCTGAAGCCATAATACCAGAATAATAATCCTAGGGAGAGAACGCTTAGTGCTTTGCTGGCATTAATTACTTAACTCTCGTGGCCCCTACAAGAGGCAGGCAAGTAAATGTGTTTATCACCATTTTCCAGATGGTAAAAGGTGAGAGACTGAGTGGTTACCTAACCATCCTGAGGCTGCAGAAGGAGCTGATGCTTTGGGGCTAGCGTAGCTGATGCTCACTGATGTGTATTCACCTGAATCATCTATAAAAATGAAGTGGCATGTTAAAGGAGTTTAGGAAAATGCTATGAAATACCCAGAAGTGCAGCTGGGGATGAGATGGTAACTCCCTAGAAGCAGTAGAAATGTAAAAAACTATCGAGTAAGAGGATGACAATTTCATTTCACAGCAGTTTTTGAGGTTTTGACATTTGTTTTAGTTCTGTATTGGAACAAAAAAAAAAAAACCTTTTTAACCCCCCCGCCCCCCAAAGAAAGTATCTTTCGATGTGGGAAGGGGGCTGTCTCCTGGTAAGGAGGGCACCAGAACAGAAGTTTTTCATCCCAGATCACTCTGAATCAGGCAGAGCGGGGACTTGTACCTGGATCTCCCACCTTCCCAGTCATTGTGCTTAACCACCAGGCTACAAGGTGACATTGTCTCTCCTTAAACCATCCTGATGAAAACTTGACTGAGACTGATGTGCCGCTTGCAAAAGCTTTCAGCTTTTAGGAAACGGCATATTTTAATTAAATAAAATTTTGTGTAGCTCTTTTATTAGATCATCCAAGCCAGCTCCTTCCTTCATGACCAGTACAGTAATATTCTCCCTACAGCACATTCCCCAGTGTTCTGACCAGTCTCATTTAAATTATTGAGCTGTAGGGATTTCACATGACTCTCTAGGAGCATTATGGATTTTGAACAGATCACTGCTATTATCACACTGCCAATGGCTTTTGTATGTGCAGATTGTCCTTGAGTAAGAAAATCTGTCTGTGTCCAGGAACCACACCAGGGTGGGCATGGAGGAACTGCAAAAAAAAAAAAACAAGTCATTTCATTTTGCATGTGTTGGGTGAAGTGGTGTTCTTCACGCAAAGTCTCTCCCATTGTACTGCAAGACACTTTCTGCAAAGTAATTTTAAAATGCAAAAAGTTACGTGATGCATACGGGGCGTGGGAGCTGTTTGTGTTTCTGTGAAGTAGCTTGGGTCCCACGTGACATGTGGGTTAGGAATGCAACTGCCCTCTTTTTAGCTGAACAGGAGAGCAAGGGAAGGTATTTAAGAACCCACGTAACTTGTTGGTGCACAGGTTACAACTGCCCTTGGGCTGCAAAGCACCACACACCCATCTATTCATTAAGAAGGTTCTTAAAATTGAACTGAATTTTTCTAGGCTGAGCCATTCTTCCTTTTTCTCTTCTCCCCCCCCCCCCCCCACCTCTTCCCTGCTGATTCGGCTCTGTTTGGGAGATGTGTACCACTTGGGCAAGGGAAAGGGTGTTGCATATGCAAGTGGTAAGGTATGGCACACCTATGTCTATTAAACATTAATTGTATGGAGGCAGGGGGAATCTAATGACTTGGGCTTTTTTTAAACCACAGATTGAAATGGAGGACCCCAGCTTTTGGTAGGCTGGTATGTTAAGCAACCTGAGGCGACTGGCTTTGTTGTTTTGGGCCCTTGCTAAATCTTTCTTTCCCCTCTCCCGCATTGTGACTAGAACATCCATCTGGCATGGCTTTAATGAACGGTGACGGCTCCTACGAGCACCTCAAGGAGGAGAGCAGGCAGAATGGCCATGAGGAAGCTGAGCCAGGGGATGATGCGAACGACCAGGAAGTTATCGTCATACAGGACACCGGCTTCACTGTCAAGATCTACGCTCCGGGGATAGAACCTTTTTCCCTACAGGTGAGCGTCTGTTGAGGAGATGCAGCAATGGCAGCTGGTTTAGAACTAATTGAGGTTAGAGTGGGGGAGAACAAGGCGGTTATAAGGGAAAGACCCAGACTGGAAAAGGTACTTGTGCCCAGATTGGCTGACCCTTGCTGGCTGGCGTGTTAATCATTTATGCTGGCATATAGTATGACGCTTGTAAAGCTAATCAAACGCTAACTAACTAATCCTCTCAACACATCTGTGTGAGGGAGGAAGGTAGGTCTGGCATTATCCCGAGAGGTGAAGGGAGCGGGAAGAAGAGAGATGTTAAATCACTTGCCGCAGGTGTTGGGGGAAGGCGGGAAAGCAATGTCAGGGCTGGGGTTAGAAGTTTCTTTCCATGAGATCTCCCTAGATCGGAATACATTGCATGGCAAAAGCTAACCAGAAGCCTCTGAGGTTGGTGCCCGCACATCCGACCTTCTCTCCCAATGAGTGAAGGGGAAAGAACAGGTGACTGGCCAGCTGTGTTTTGTCAGAGCTATGCTTGCAGGAAGTCCATTTAATTTAATAATGACCCTTAGCCAACATCTCATGGTCACAAAGAGGCCTTTCCTCTTTGGCTGTTTGGCTGTTTTCCCTTTCCCTTTTCAAATCTTGCCCGAGGACAATGACGCAGAGCTAGGCAGCGGTGTTGAGACAATGCAAAGGGAAAGAAAGGAGGCTGGACGAGCAAAGGGAGATGTAGTGTTGGAGGCTGACTGGGGCAAACCTGTGGAGGCTCAAGGAGGGCGTTGTGCACTGGATCCTGAAACAAACGGGTAATCAATGGCGTTTGGAAGATGTGGCTGCATTTCTCAGCACGCCTGCAGCAGTGCGGTTTTCCCTCTAGTACCTGGTGCATGGGCACCTGTTGTTAGCCTTCCTATGACCACACCTTCCAACCCCGTCAGTATGGGCAGTGGCTTTGCTTTGTAGGATGAGGCCACTCCAAGACTTCTTTCCCCTCTCCGTTCACGCACCACCAGGCTAATTCTCTCCCCTCCGTTCTTGTCCAGTGGCATTTTGTTTCCAGCTGTGCACAGCAGGATCCAAGGTTAAAAATAATTCGGGATCCAAGGTCCTGAGCTTGGAGAGGCAACGTGAGCTCATGGGAGGCAAATCAGGCTGAGCATGTCGGGTCAAACAGCCGGCCCTTCTAGCTGCTCAGAGAAGGGCTGTCTTGCCTTGCAGGATGAGCAAGGGGGAGATTTCTCACCTGCCTTCCTCTGGGGCATTGACAGCTGCTGTGAGATGGGGCAGGTTCCTCAGCCTGCTGCGGCGAAGTGCCAAGGAGGCTGTGAAAAGTGAGCCAGTCCCTAATGGCGGGGTGGCCTCTGTAAAGGAGGTGTCATGCCTTCTGTTCCCCCACCCCCGGCCACCCCCCCAAAAAAGGGATGATGATCCGTAGTCTCTTTGGCTTTGGGTCGCTAGGATTCCCGGTAGATGCTTCTGCGACGGTGCTAGGCTGTGTGCAAAAATGTGCTGTGATGGAGAGTTAAGATGAGTTCTTCCTGCTTGTGGCTCGAAAGGCAGGGTTGTTCCAGAAGCTCCTTTTTGTCACCGGAGTTGGGGTGAATCTACTAGCATGTGACTCATGGACGAACATCTGCTCCCGCGGATCGGGATGGGCTTTGATGGGCTTGGCGGCTGTTATACTTTGGCACTGAGAACAGGCTAGGGAAAGCGTTTTCCCAGAGGCGTGTGAGTCTCCAAATGAAGGGGAAACCGTATCTACCTGTGACCAGCAGAAAATACAGTTAAATGATCTCCCCAGCGCAACCAGATGAATCTGAACTTGGCTCCTTTTTCCTTTAATTCCTTTTGCCTGTTAGCTTTAATAGGCTAATAATAGCAGGCTATGCTGTTTACAGCAGCTTATGTAAACCATCCTGGGTCTGCATAGCTTGAGAATGGCCTCAATGATGTTTGAAGGGTTAGACAGGAGCCTCGGTAGGCCAGTCACGTAAGTCAAGACAGCTTTGTCTGTTGCTGAAGCTGCATGCTTGAAGGCTGAATTTTACCCCCAAGATGCAGTGTGGCTGTACGTGCATAACATTGTGTGTGCAAAGCAAATTAGATAGGGGAAATAGCCATCTCGGTTCCTAATTATCCATTTTGCCACTGGCATCCTTAAAAATCTGGCCCCAAATGCTTAATATTGTTGTAATCTTCCCTTGTTCACTCTTTTCTAGCCAGAAATGTCCAGTACCCTATGTGCACGGCGGCAGCAAGCCATGACATGCCCGTGCTGCATGGTTCCAGGCATCGGAACCTCAATGGCTGATACTTTTTGGGGGTGCGATGGGAAGCAGAGCAATGTGGGAATGTTTCTCTCCCCCCCCCCCACCCTCACCAAGTCCAAGAGAGCATTGAAGGAGGGTTAAATCCTACCTTCCCAAACTCATGAGAGTGCAGGGGGCCACAAATGCGCTAAAGCCATCATCTTCTGCACCACAAAGGGACAGGCCATGGAGAGACCATGCTTGGGAATCAGGAATCCCATGCATGCTACGGAGCAGTGCTCCTTGCCAGCACTCCCCACGGAGATGTCCCTGGAAACAGAAAAACCTAGTAACTTGCTGGCATGCTGCACTGGTAACTTGGGTGGCAGAGAGATGGCTAACCCCCTCCATCAGAGGCAGGAAGGAGGTGGAGCTGAGTGTGTAACTCGTTTGATTTATTTGTTTTTTTGTTTTGTTTTTTTTAAGGTCTCTCCCCAAGAGATGGTGCAGGAGATCCACCAGGTGCTGATGGACAGAGAGGACACCTGCCACCGAACCTGCTTCTCTCTGCAGCTGGATGGGAACGTCCTGGATAACTTTGCTGAGCTGAAAACTATTGAAGGGCTGCAGGAGGGGTCGGTGCTGAAAGTGGTTGAAGGCACGTTCTATAAACGAGGGGGGCAGGGGAACGGTCTGAGTGATAGAAAATGAAATCTCTGGATTGTCTTTCTACAGACTTAGTGCCAGTGAGGACAAGGTACTTGATTGACATCTCTGGAGATAGGGAGGGGCTTTCTCCACCCCCACCGACCACTGCCACCTCCTCACCTTAGCCCTCGCTTGTCAGGACCAACCCCATGGCCCATTCAGTCTTAGCCCCTCTGGTAACAGGCCACAAGAAAATCTGTTGTGGAGGTGGTTTTTGCAATGTGACCCCTTTCCATAGCTGGAGACTGGACTTAGATCAAACTCATTTTGTGCAGGCCACTGAGTATCTGTCGGGTGGGGGATAACTTCCTGTTGCCGCTAGTCTTTGCACCATTAGCTTACAGGTGAATGGCTAGGTAACCAGCCAACGACTCATTCCCAGGTAGTATCCACAAAAGGTGAAGTTAATAATATAAAGCAAGTAAGGCCCTGGGAGGGCAGCCATTGCACAGTGTGGGGTACTCCTGTATCCAGTGAGCTTTACCCATGCCAACTATACCAGGAGAAAATGCCATTTCATGGCTGCCCCCTGTACCTAGAGTAGAACACACCAGCAGAACAGTGAAGAGTCCAGTGCCATGCTGGCTCATCTTTTAAGGAACTTGGTTATTGGAGTTTGGGCTTACGGGCTTTACTTGCTTCCCAAGAAAGCCCCGAAAGCTTACAGATTAGGTCGGGCGGCGTGCGAGACCTTCACGCCAACAGAGGAGCCTGGTCGTGCTGCAGCAACGAGCAAGTGGATGGTGATGTAAAATTGCCAGTTGCTGTTCGTGCTTGTAATGAGTCCCTCACTAAGGACAAGCAAGTGAGGCTGTAAAATGAGGTGGGCGAAATTAATCCCTGGCTGAACTCCCTTGATATTAGCCGTGTGTGTATGTGTGCGTGGAGACCTTTGAGAGCCACAATGAGAGTAAACTGTTATGACCCTGAGACACTCTCTCCTTCTGATGATCAGAGCCCTATACGGTACGGGAAGCCAGAATACACGTGCGTCACATTCGGGACCTTCTGAAGAGCCTTGACCCATCAGATGCTTTCAATGGTGTGGACTGCAACTCGCTCTCGTTCCTGAGCGTCTTCACGGAAGGAGACCTAGGAGGTATGGAACAGAAGGCTTCTCGGGTGTGATGAACCCGTCGGGTGCGGTAGAAAATGCAGCCGTTCCACCATGCCGACCGCTTAATCGGTTAAAGTGCTTGGTTTAATTGATGGATGCCCCATATCAGTGGGGTCTAGGGTAAAACTCTCAACACTCCTTTCCTAAAATAAATTATTTATTGTTAGGTGGTAGGGCTAGATACTGTGGAGTCAGGAGCTCTTCCTGGCTCTGTCACTGGCTGCAGGCCACTTAACGTGTACTCTGCCTGTCTATATTAGGTGCTTATGTGGCTTAAATGACTGCAGTATGTGGGTGCCTTGCGCTTTAATGTGTTTATCCTCACTGGACAGGGTGAGGTAGAGCAGTGCTATTCTCTCCATTGGGCAGATGGGAACTGAAGCACAGAGAGGTTAAGTGACTAGCCCAGCCTCACACAGGATGTTTGTGGTGGAGCGGGAATTAAACCTGGGTCTCTCAGAGCCCAGGTTAGTGCTCTAACTTTGTTCCATTGGCTAGTGTGCGTATGGTGAAATGGATGTTCACTGGTTAAAAATCTAATCCTTCCAAGGCTAGTTATATTCATGCTGGGATGTTTTCACTCTTGAGAAGCGTACCGGAATAATGGATATTATTTCCGGGTACATTAGCTTACAAGGAAGAGGTAACCTTTCAAAGGAGTGTAAAGGGGTTAGGTGCCAAAATCCTTTCAACAGTGCCCAAGATGACTTTCAGCGGAAGTTATAAACGTCTTCTTTAGGACGCTTTGCAAATCCAGCCTTGATGCTTAATAAAAACCGCTTCTTGCTATAATGCTAATGTCAGGCTGGGACAAGGGAGCAGCTGTCAGTTGTTCGCACAGTGGTCCTAGCTGAAGTGTAGTTCTGACAGACCAAACAGATGGGGTCAATTCTGGAGGGGGAATTCAAGCAATCGAATCCCACTGCATGCGACCACGCAGTCGCTGTTCAGCATTGATCTTCTGTCTGTCTGTTTTGTTTAGACAGTGGAAAACGGAAGAAGAAAGGTACTGAAATGGAACAAATTGACTGCACCCCTCCTGAACATATCCTGCCTGGTGGCAAAGAGAGACCCCTCTGTGCCCTCCAGCCCCAGAACAGAGAGTGGAAGGTAGAGTTCTCCTGCATCTTTGAAGATGGCCATCTGGGCCGCTCTTGAAGGGACACATTCAGGGATTGAAAGTTACATTGAAGTGACCTTTGGGACTTGCTCTGTTGAGTCCTGGACCTGTGCCTGAATCGCTAGTACTGCTAGGCCACAGGCATAAAGTTTAAGGTCTAGTATTTTGCACACAGACTACACGGGATAGGTGGATCGCTTTATAACAGTGACCCTTTCTCTTGAAAGGGTGGGGGGGCGGGAAGGGGAGATCTTCTGTTTCTAGCCCTTTGAAGATTCTAGGATACTGGGGCTTCAAATTGCTTTAGTCTAGTTACACTGGTGCTTCCCATTTGGATTCCAACACAGCTTTAGCAGCTGCTGTTTTGAGAACCACTGCATCAAGAAATCCATGCCTTCTACTGTCTACAGCCATTGGGGATCTGCTCTTCAACTATGGGTAAAGAGCAACGCTCTGATGCTTGGGTGTGAGATGTAAAATATCACATGGGAAAGACCTTGCAAAGTGTTTAGTGGATGTATACTTTCAGGAGCACTAACTTGGCAAGCAGTATTCCTGGGACCGGTGGGGATGGGGGGTGTGAGAGAGAGGGAGAGAGAGCTTGCACATGGAAGTGTGTGCATTCTAGCCATATGAAGTGTGTTCTGAAACGGGGGATCTGGACTGATGGAAGCGCTCATGTTGTGTGCTTCACAGCCTTTGCAGTGCCTAAAAGTCTTGACCATGAGTGGCTGGAACCCCCCACCTGGCAACCGGAAAATGCACGGAGACCTCATGTATCTGTATGTCATCACTGTGGAGGATCGACACGTTAGTATTACTGCGTCCACCCGAGGATTTTACCTGAATCAGTGAGTAAATATGACTCTCCTCCTCTCCCCAAGCTAGCGAGTTTGCCTTAACTGGCTTAAAATGAAGTGGGTCTTTGTCTCAGTAGTGAGTAGTCTAATATAATCCTGCATTTATGCAAGATCCTAGGTGTTGCCATTCTGGATCGAGCTATTTGGTCAAGTCTGGTATCCTTCCTCAACAGTAGATAAGTGGCTGATGCTTTAGAAGAAGGTAACACTTTCTGTTATGCTCCAAGCGAATTTTGCAGTGCTGTTTGAAAAGGGAGGCAATTCCTTCCTGACCCCTGTGGTGGTCATTTTATGCCTTGAAGCATATGTCTACCCCAGCTTTGCAAAATCTGGCAGTTGGCCAACCCAGGCATAGATTCTACTTGCCCACCCTTTACCATGACTGTAGATGGTGTTAAATAATGAGGTCCGTGACTAGAGCTTCTAGGTGCTACGTTAATGCAAATAATAACTAAACTGATTGTGTTGTGCTTGCTGTAGGTGAGTAGAATTTTGCAAGGCTAGCTAATCCTTGGCAAATATGATTGATGGGCTGGAAGACTGTGTAAGGTCCTAATTCATGGAAGAAACCATAGTCAAAAATAGAACCAAACCCCCTTCACTTAGGAAGAGAACATACAAGTTGAGCCTGTCTGTGTCCTGCTCTCCTTCAGAGGGAGAGTGAGCCATTGAGACTAGTGAAAAGCCAGCTCACAGAAGAAATAATTGAAAAGAAGCTTTTATTGTGGTCTGTAGCCCCTGTCAAAACTTGCAGGGTTGAGGCTAGGAAAGTAAAGGTTTAAGCATATGCATAACTTAACTCCCATGAGTAAAGTGTCTGATTTTAGGCCATGAGAATGCAGGTTTGGTTGCCCACAGTCAAAATGAACTCCTCCGTATGAGGGTTTCCCAAAATGTGGCCCGCAGACCAATTGCTGGTGAATTGTGGCAAGATCTGGTTCATGTGGTCCTGGGGACTCCACCGTTTCAATTCTAACATTCCATTTCTTGTCTGAATATTCCATGAAAGAGCTATTTAAAAAAAGCAACTGCTGCTTGACCATGAGTGGATCTGGGAGGCAGGTTGTCCCGATTGAGAAGGGAGATGTCTCTTAAGAGGTGGTCCATGTGCTCACAACGCTGGAAAAGCCCCACTCCGTGAAATCCACCCTTCAAGCTGGGAAGGGAAAAACATAACTCTGGTAGTGGCTAGACTTATTCTAGGCACATTTGCTGCCCCATCTATCAGGATGCAGACTCAAGGATGCTCATTGTGGTTTACGTGGAGGGAGTAGATAGCCCTCAAAGGAGCCTGTTACAGCCTGACCAGTAGAGAACATGTCACAAAGGTCTCTGTTTTGCAAATCTTGTGGGGTTTTTTTTTTTCATCTTGAGCCATTTCATATGATGTGTAAATTAAAAGCTGCCAAAATGCTGCCACCTTATCTTGACAAGAGTGGTATTTTTATTTCTACCATAACAGGAGCTTCTTTCTCTTTGCAGGTCGACTGCATATAATTTTAATCCTAAACCTGCCAATCCCAGTTTTCTCAGTCATTCCCTGGTGGAACTCCTTAACCAGATCAGCCCGACGTTCAAAAGAAATTTCTCAGCTCTGCAGAAGAAACGGTAGCATCAGTGTTTCCATGTTGAGCTTCCTTGGCTTTTCTGATGGTTAAATTGTTTGGTGTGAGGCTCAGATATTTGGCTTGCTGTCTAGGGGATTGGATGGTGCTGTCTGTCTCATAAAGCCAGGTGTTGACTGTAACACTCTCTGCTTCATTCAGAGCTGAGGGATGCTTACTGGAAGTTAGATGAAACTTTGCATTTTTGTAGCAAGGATCTCCAAGCTTTTTACAAATGGGACCTCTGTGAGGTAGGTAGTGAAATCCTCATTTCAGATGGGGAAGCTAAGGTGCAGAGCTGAAGTGATTTGCCCAGGGTTACTCAGCAAGTCAGTGAAGGAGAAACCCAGGAGTCTTGACACCTAATCCCATTGGCAGTTTTTCCAGAAACCATTAGACCACTTTCCCTGAGAGCATGTAAACATATTAGCATGCATGTGATGTAACATTAGCTTCAGTATCTTCTCGGAGGCCTGCATTATGGCTGGGACTCTAAGTTCCTTGTCACTGCACTGATCAGGAATATAATGTCTATGCCTGTGTACAAGGTTGGGTTCCCGGGAATAGGTGGGAAAGGGACACCCCTTTTTTTTTTTTTTCTTGGGGCCTTAATCTCCAGGAAAGGTGCAACTGGAGGAACAAGTGCCCTCGGGAATCTATGATTGTTTGCATAACCTGGAGCAGATATCTTATTATGATTGGTGTGCCTAGCCAGGCACCAAAGAGTTAACGTAAAGCATTACTGAGCTCTGTAACAGCCCTTATCATTGGGCATTCTTGCATGGGCATAAAGAAATAAGACTAAAACCAGTATAATATGAGGAAAAGTATCATAGGGTGATTTTGTTTAAAATAACGACTCTCCTGTTCATTACAAACCTGCAAACACGCATGCATGTGAATTTGCTGTAATTCTGTGTAACTTTTATTTTGTATTATTACATGCGCTAATTGTTTTATAACCTTGTCCTTGCGACAGGGATCCCCTTACTCGGCTCCCAAACAAAACCTATCATTCTTTGGAGAGTCCACTTAATTAACTGCCTGGGCTCTGCAGGATATCAATTGACAGGCACATTGTATGGCTTTCAAAAATCTTGCATCTGGTCTCATTAGGGGGATAAGTGACCTTCTACAAAAGCTAAAAATTAGCCGTGGCCTGAAACCCACCACTGTGACTATCTGGCCATTTAAAAAAATGATTAGTCTGTTGCCCGTTGAGCCAGAAATGAGTACAGATGGGATTCTGACACCTACTGAGAGCAAAGAAGCTACCCAAAAGGCCATTAGGTAATGCTTGCTTTTTCACTTCACTGGTGGATACGCTATATTGTTATAACAACAATCTACGTGGGCCAGGGCTTAGCACAGGCATGATCCTAGCTCCAGCATACAGAGCTAGAGTGAACTAACACAGTGGTAAGATTGGGGTGGGGGTTGTGACTGGAGAGCTTTCTCCATACAAAGCTAGCTTGGTTTCAAGAACAAGACTGAATAAAATGTACCAAGCCCAGTTTATTCTCTACGTTGCTGTTGAGTTTTAAGCCAATTCCAAGCGTGGGTCTAGATCCGACGACACTTGTTGAGCTAGTTGTGGTCCCTTTATAGGGCTGATGTTGGCTCTTGTGGATGAGCTTTTGTTGGGGAGGAGGAGAATTCTTGTGTTCGCCAAATCTAAAGTCCCCTTCAGTGGAAATAATCTGATAGCTGTGAACTCCTGCCTAGGGTTCAGAGGCATCCCTTTGAAAGGATAGCCACCCCCTTCCAGGTATACAGTTGGACGGCACCCCAGGTAGAGCACGCCATGGACTGCGTGAGGGCGGAAGATGCTTATACTTCAAGGCTGGGCTATGAAGAGCACATACCTGGACAGGTATATCTAGCTGCACTCTGTACTGCTGTTGATGATGGTGATGATCCTCTTAGTCCCTGTCATAGAGAACTGAAAATTGCTTACCAAGGGATAACAGCCTCCCAGTATCCATGTGAAGCAGGGGGAGAATTAACCTCCTCCATCTTGCAGGTGGAGGGACTGAGGCACAAAGCAGCAAGTGTCCTGTGCAAGGTGTCTCTCGGAGCCAGGACTCCTGACAATCTAGCTGCCTTCTCCAACCACTAAATTTGCCTCCTGTCCTTCTACCTGGTAGAATTATCTTGCGGCTCAGATCATAACATTGCCCTGCACATGGACCTCTCTTGAAGCATCTTTTGAAGCATGTGTGGGGTGTTTTTGTTTTTTGTTTAAAGGTTCAGGCCCTGATCCTGCAAAGGCTTATATACCTATGTTCAACTTCACTCGCTGTGAGTAATCCCACTGAAGTCAGTGAAACTACAAAATTAAGCTTCGGCAGAACTCCTTGCAGGATCAGGACCTAAATGACTGGCTAGTTCTCCTTCAAAAAATAGCTCTGAGCACTTCGCTTGAAACAGCCCTTAGGGGTTAGATCCCCAGAGCGTGATGGCGCTGGCCCTTCGAATGTTGAAAGTTCCTTGGGGTTACAAAATATTGGTTCTCTGCCCATTTGTAATGTAATTAAATCTCGGTACACTGGCTAATTAATTCAGCATCGCATCACATTAAACCCTTTGTTGATATTCCAGCTAAGCTGCATTGGGTAACCGGGACAACGCAAGATCCATCACAGCTTGCTGTTTAAATGAACTTTAGTTGTGAGCATGCTGCAGTTGAGGAATTTCTTTTTAAATGCCATGCAACTCTGACTTCATTTGTCTTCCTGATCTGGAGGGGGGGCAATAGACACCTGCAAACTAGCGCGCACGCGCACACGCACGCTCCTGTTTCACCTGAGGCTTGTCCCTTTCAGACCAGAGACTGGAACGAGGAGTTGCAAACCACACGAGAGCTACCCCGCAAGAATCTGCCGGAGAGGCTGCTGAGAGAACGAGCCATTTTCAAGGTAATCTTGGGGCAGGGGATTAGACAAAATTTGTAGGTAATCCATTCCGAGTCCAATTAGAGACCCACCTTGGGTTGAGTGAGCGCTTCGCTCGAGCTTTGTGGTTTAATCTTTATAAGCACAGATGCTTTGCCTGAGGCTTCTAAGATGCAGGCCAGGAGCTTTGTCTTCATCTCTCCCCATCTCACAAGCTGGTGGGAGAGACTCATTCTCCTGATCTCCCTGCTCTGCTCGTGTTGCCAGCAATGACGCAGGCTCCTCCCAGCCCGGTGCTGCTGTTTCCTGCCACGCAGCCTTGCTTTGACAGGGCTGGGGTGGGGGCGGGGGGACATTCAGCAAATGGGGCGGGTCAGGGATTAGCTCCCGTCGGTCAGGTACCTTCCCACAGTAGCAGCCCAAGTGGCCAAGCTGAAGAAACTGGGGCCAGTCCAGAAGCTATTCAGTATCTAGGTATCTGCCAGACTCGCGAGGGTGAAAACCGCTATCCTGACCCCGCTGGCCCTGGATAATCGTGAGGTGGTGGCTGAGGGGATTTCAGGCGGAATAGAGGGCAGGTGCTGGGAAGTACATAGTCAGTGGGCAGCCTGCTCTCTTTACCCAGCTCTCTCCTGCCTTCCCCTCCCAACGCGCAGGTCCACAGCGACTTCACGGCGGCTGCTACCAGAGGAGCCATGGCCGTCATCGATGGCAACGTCATGGCCATCAATCCCAGCGAGGAGACCAAGATGCAGATGTTCATCTGGAACAACATTTTCTTCAGCCTGGGCTTCGATGTCCGCGACCACTACAAGGACTTCGGGGGGGACGTTGCCGCCTATGTGGCGCCCACTAACGACCTCAATGGGGTGCGGACCTATAACGCGGTGGACGTTGAGGGGTTGTACACATTAGGGACCGTGGTGGTGGATTACCGGGGTTACCGGGTCACGGCCCAGTCCATCATTCCAGGGATTTTGGAGCGAGAGCAGGAGCAGAGCGTCATTTACGGGTCAATAGACTTCGGCAAGACCGTCGTCTCTCACCCCAAGTACCTGGAGCTGCTGGAGAAGACCAGCCGGCCCCTCAAGATCCAGAAGCACAAAGTGCTGAACGACAAGAACGAGGAGGTGGAGCTGTGCTCGTCCGTGGAGTGCAAAGGCATCATTGGCAACGACGGGCGCCACTATATCCTTGACCTGCTCCGCACCTTCCCCCCCGACCTGAACTTTTTGCCGGTCGAAGGGGAGGAGATGCCGGAAGAATGTAAGAAAACGGGATTCCCCAAGCAGCACAGACACAAGCTTTGCTGTCTCAGGCAGGAGCTAGTGGACGCCTTTGTAGAGCACAGGTGAGCTGAGCAGGGTTTCTGCCCCTTCTCCCACCCCACCCCATCTCTCCCTGCTGGATCACATCAGCCGAGGCTGGGATGCATGCGGCATCGTTCCAGAGACTCTGCAGAGCCTGCAAGCAGCTGTGTCTCACAAAACTTCCATTCATGTGCAGCTAATATTATTCCCCTCATCCCCATGCCCCCACAGGTGCTGTTATAAAAACATTCTTCGTGAGAGATTAAAACAGCGGGGCTTCTGAAAGCGTTATGGGGGAACCGGGGAAGGATGTCTTGGTTTTAATCTCCAGTTCTTTCTCTTTCTTCAAAGATGCCCTGCACATTCAGTGTCTGGGTAATAAGGGTGGTGCCGCTCCTGTAGTGCTAGTCTCCTAAGGATCTCCAAGCACTTCAAATGCTCACTGAGCCCTTTGGAGGCAGGAAAGGGTTATTATGTACATACAGGGATCACGGCAATCGCCCTCTAGTGTGGACCGTAGCAGCTGCGTGATGCTGCATGTTGTTTACGTGGGGGAATGAACGAAAGCACCATATCCCATGGCAACTGCAAGAGGCTGGGAACTACCTGAGGTGACACGAAGGTTAACTCTCTGCCTTCTGCCCGGCCGCCGTGGGGTGGTCAGGATCTAGATTTCCCTCGCCGTCTCTAACCGGGCAGCCCTGGCCCTCTTGCTGCGGGGAGACGCTGCTTCAGTGCTGACTCCGGGAGCAACTTCACCAGCCCCACTTCCTGCTGAGGCGAGGTGTTCCCTTGCGTGCCACCCCATCCTTACATGCTCAGCTTCAGCCCTGCAAGGCCAACAGCCCGGTGATGGCCTGATTGCAGGGTCCTGCCACTCATTGACCCATATACAGTAGGTAAAACCCCATCTGTTTGGTCTTGGATAAGGGCTGCTGCTGTTCTTGTAGCAGCCCTGTGCTCCTGGACCTTCTGAGATCAGAAGTGGGAGATAAAGAGGGTCCCCATGGCTATAGCCTGTGGCGAGTGGCAGAAAGCAATGTACCGACTGCGGGGAGTTAATTTCTCAGCATGATGGCTAATGAACAGTGCAGCAGCCCTATCCCCAGTAGCAAATGCGCCTGACCAGTGGGCCAATGTCCTGTTTGGGGGCAAGTGTCGTACTGCTTTGCTGGACCTATGACATGCCCTTGCAGGGTTCAGATGGGCCATCTTTAGCCCCTGTAATCTAGTAGGAAAAGAACAAGCCTTTTGGATTATCCTCTGGTCTGGTTGTCTCGCTCATTGGGGTTATTTTGCTGAGTGCTGTGTTCTGTTAGATCTCTCCTTTCCTGTCCTGTAGATATCTCTTATTCATGAAACTGGCTGCTCTGCAGCTGATGCAGCAGAAGGCCAACAAGCAGGAGAACTCGGGCGTGCTGGAAAATGGGGCCTCCTTAGAGAACGGAACAGGGGGAAGCGAGAAATCCGAATCAGATGATGGTAAAATAGAGGATAACGTGACTGGATTAGATCAGGTTAAAGAGCTGGCAGAGACCATTGCATCTGATGACGGAACAGGTACCCATGTACCGACAGCCCACGCTTTTCCCGGTAGCTTTTTGGATTGGGTCACTGATCAGAACGCCTCCAAGTTGGTGGGTCACAATAAATGACCGTGTGCCGTCGCTCAGACTGGAACACCGTGCCTTCCCCTGTACTAGCACACGAGTATTTACCTGGCACTGTTCGAGCACTAGCAAATTAACCCTCATGGCATGCCTGGGCAGGGATTAGCAACCCTGAAACAATGGGACTCTATCAGTGCTGGGATTAGAATGTGGGAATCTCTGGTCTGTGCCCTGTTCAGTCCACTAGACTGCCTCATGCTTTTCCTGGCCACTGAACATACGAGAGAGACCAGGTGGGGAGGTAATATCTTTTGTTGGACCAACTTCCGTTGGTGAGAGAGAGAGACAGGCTTTCAAGCTAGAGCTTTTCTTCGGGTCTGGGAAACCTATTCACAAGTGTCACAGGTAAATGCAAGATTGAACAGAGAGCTCAGCATAAGTAGGCTCCCAACATGCTGAAAACACTGTCGCTCTTGTTAGGAATCTCTTTGCTATGGCTGTTGGCGCGTGGGTGGGTATTTTCAAAGGGGGTTTGGGGGAGGGGGGCTCCTGAATCCCATCCAAAACTAATAGGAATTGTGCCCCCAACTGAAAGTCCCAGAATTACTATTTTTTTGCGTGGAGAGATGCCCTCTCCCTACTGTACTCTATGCCCTTGTCTAAGTTTTGTGGTCTGTAGCTGTACCCCAAACAAAATATTGCGCTGCCAAATGCTTTACAGTGGCCTCTTGCAGAGCAATGCAGCAACATCACTCCTCCATAATAAAACTTGCCTCTTGCTTTAATGTCCGCTGTTGGCTGTCTTTAGAATCTGCATTACTTTTTTCTAACTCTTTACCAAGTCTGTCTGTCTCCTCTCTTACCCAGTGGATCCCAAGAGCAGAGAGGTGATTCAAAATGCCTGCAAAGCCGTGGGCTCCATCAGCGACACGTCCTTTGACATTCGGTTTAACCCGGATATCTTCTCACCAGGTAGGGGCTCGAAGAGAGAGCCTTGAAACCGTTTGGCGTATAGTGTGGACTCCCTTTCTGTTCTTGCTAATAGTCACAGGGCCTGGGACAGAGCTCTCCACACTGCACAGAAAGATATGATGTAATTGTTTGTAATGCATGAGCTACCATGTGTAGGCACTGAGCTGCCTCCCCCGAATAGTCCACAAACACTTGCTGGTGGTCTGAAGAATGCTGGCCTGGCACATGGAGCTGGCTCTCCATCATCCCAGCTGCTAGACCACATTAATAGAGGCGGGAAAAACGCATTAAACACTCTCCTGATATTGTCCATGTAAACAATTGCTGTGGCTGGCATTAGATTTGCTGCAGCCCGGGGCCGAAGCCAGTGCCCGAGCCCCACCACCCGGGGCTGAAGCTGGAACCAGAGGGCGTCAGCCCTGGGCAGCAGGGCTTTGGTTACAGCGCAGGGGTGATGGTGTGTGTCACCCCTGCGCCTGGAGCAGCAGGGCTCAGGCTTCAGTCCCCCTTCCTGGGGTCGTGCAGTAACTTTTGTTGTCGGAAGCGAGTTGCGGTGCAGTGAAGTTTGAGAGCCTCTGCTCTGGCAGATCACAAACCAGACCCGCTGTAAGCTGATCACAGCTTGTCTGTACGAGTCAGGATCCTCGGGTATGTCTGTTGGTAACTAAATTAGAGGTTAGATGCTGGAAACGTTTCCTCCATGCAGTATTCTCTCTTTGGGGTTGAGTGTCCTATCCCCATGGCTTGACACAGAGGCTGCGCATGCACGGTTGAAAGCAGCAGGATTTGACCCTATATCTTGGCCTGGATATAAATGCAGTAGAAGCCATGTTCAGCGGAAATCCACAAGCACATTTTTAATGCTGCTGGCGTAGACTGGGCTGGTGCTGACTGCATGGGATGGCAGCTTAAAGGAGGTTATTTTAACCTGAGTCCATCTGATGGAAGGACTTAAGGAGCTTCTAGTGCTTGCAGAATTTGTTGCTCTTTCTGACAAAACATGTCCTCTCTCATTTCACTGGCTGGAAGTGTGCACGGAATGTGCCAGACAAAGACAAGAATGAGCGGGTGCAGAACAGAGCAAAGCAGCCTGTAACAGACACAGTATGGGTCATGGTTATGCCAGCTGGCATGCTCTGCAGAATTGATAGGTCTTAAAGAGCATCTTTATAACAGGAAAGGGCAAAGCACCTTCTGTTTACTGCCACCTGCTCTTGTATGTATATTTTGTGAATTAAGGTTTTAGTCTGTCCTTCCGTTTCTCAGCTCTTCAATTTCCCTTCTAGGTGTTCGTTTCCCTGAGTCCAGCAAAGAGGAAATGCAGGATCAGAAGCAGTTGTTAAAGGATGCTGCTGCTTTCTTACTGTCATGCCAAATCCCAGGCTTGGTAAGGCACTGGGAGTTGTGCTGATCTCCTCCATCAAATCTGGCCAGTCAATGCAGCTGTGCACTTATTTCTCATCTTTAAACAATGGTTGGATTCTAGTGCTGGCAAATGGAAGTTGTGAAGTACAAAGAACAATGTAAACATCTCTGTTGGTGTAAGGAGAAGAGGGGTTTTTCTCTTTCACAGCCCCTAGTTTAGAAGGGAAAATGTGCCACGGAACAAAGAACTTGATCAACAGTATTATAAAGCTTTAGTAAGAGATGGAGCCAATAAATGCCATATGGCTGACAAAGCCCCGCAAGTCACTCAGTCTGTCCCTTAGCATCCTGGATATATTAATGTTTAATCTACCCCAGTTTGAATCTGCTGGTGACTTCCCTTGGGAAGTCCATCAGTTGCCCTTACTGTCAAATATGTTCCTTGTGTGTAGCTTAAATTCCTCTCATCATAAACTTCACCCTACTACCATTTTCTGAAGCTGTAAAATAATCTTTCTTCAGTTACAGTATCATGGAAATTGCAAATGAAACGGACCTATTGGATCAACCCAATCACTGTTCCAGTCAGTGCAGGGGATTGTTTCCTTGGCGTGGCACTGACCACGTTGTGTCTGCAGACAGGAACTTCTGAATATGAACTCAATGTCGTAGAGAGAAAGCTATGTAAATGCAATGCTAGGATGCACTACAAAATACACTGTAATCACAAAATGCAACAGCGAAAATATTCTCTGCATGCTCCCCCTCACGCTGACCCTGCATGTATTGATGGTGACTTAAAAAACAACAATCCCACAACCCAACAACAACAAACTGGATTTGTGTCCTATTTCTTTTTGCTAGAAATGAAAGGCCTATGGAGAGGGTTCTTGATTTTTTTTTTTTTTTTTTTTTAGAGGTCTTTCTAATTTTTAATGTAAAATATCTGAAATGACAAGTCTGCTGTGTCCTGTTTTCCTGAAGGCATTTTGGGGGGCAGATACTTTTGTGTGTGTGTGTGTGTGTGTGTGTGCAATCATGTGCTGTAACTGAAGGGTAGAGCTGGTGAATCTTCAAAGCTTTCTTTTCTCCCAAGTGCTCGTCAGTCACTGAAGTTGACTAAGACGAATGAAAATCTCTTCCTGTATCAATTGCTTGGGTTTCACATGCTTCTGATGTCATCATTTCACTGATTCAGTATTCGTCATAACTCTCAACGCCCAAAACTCAAATCTTAAAAATGAAAAAGAAAAAACCCTGACAAAAATCAACCCTTCCCCCTTATACCAGAGTAAAATAATAAAAAAGGGCACAAGCTCAATTTTTTTTTTTTTTTTGTCGAATAGTTAGTCTACAATGAGCAGCATAACTAGGGATCAAAAATACTATACAACTCTGGGCGTGTGCATGAACTAGGTGACAGATCTGTGTAGAGCTGCTGTGTAGACACCTCCCATCCATTCTCAATATGTGACGGTAACTTGCATAAATGTATTTAAAACTCAAGGGGACGCATTTACATTTGCATTGTTCATTGTACTTCACAACTTCCATTTGCCAGGACTAGAAACCCATATCTCTACCCCCACCCGGGCCCAATCATACTTCATTTTTTTTGTCCAGTCCCTTGTGATTTGTAGCATGCATGGGAAATGTGGTGGTCTCCCCTCCTGGCTACTGAAGGAAAGAACTCTCTCTTGTTTCTCCCTGTTCCTCAGTTGGTAGGTTCACGCTTGCAGGAGGTTGGTTAAACAGCTCCTGGCCAAGTGCATTTGCACAGCCTCCCTGATACAGCCATGCTCCTCCAGGCATGGTCTGTGTCTGGATTCCAGGCAGAGGAAGGGAGGACGCTTATCAGATGTGTGGAGCTCCTGAGAATCCTGTTTGAGGCAAGAGTTCCTAGGAGCCGCAGTCAATAATCGGGATCCTACATGCTACACCCCCCATTCCAAAAAGATCATTGCTCTGTCTGAAACATAGAGCCCAGTCTGAGAAAGGGACCAGATTTTCAGAGGGGCTCAGCCCTCATTGGAGGACCACGAGAGCTAGCGGGTGCTGGGCACTTTTGAACATCTGGCTCTAAGTGTCCCCTTTCTGGCCAGTGGTTTCTTTCCCCTAAGCTCCATGTGCTCCGCAGGTGAAAGACTGCCTGGACCACACCGTGCTCCCGATGGACGGCGCTACATTAGCAGAGGCCATGCACCAGAGGGGCATCAACATGCGCTACCTAGGCAAAGTTGTCGACTTCATCGCCAAGACCCCCGCCTGCCCACAGCTGGATCACATCTACGTAAGCGTCTGGTTTCGTTTCCGATTGTGCCACTGGGATAATGGGGGCCTGGCCACGTTCCAACTCGGCTAATTGCATTCTGTCAACCTCTGTGTAAAAACAAACAGCCAGGCTTTGACACCATGTGAAAAGGCCTTTGATTGCAGGGGGTGGAAGATTTTACTCCCATATTCCTGTTTTCATGATGGTTAGGGAGGATAGGTGCCCTGAGGATCCGTAAAGCACTTTGGGGTAAAAGGCATTGCCGATTGGTCCGGGAGAGCCTGTGTTTTTCGGGCCATGCAATGTCCCCCAGGGGCCCTGGATTAAATAGGAAGGATGTTGCTTGTGATTGGCCAGGAGGTTATGCTGGGGCCTGATTCTACCATCCTGGCTCACATTGAATAGTGAGTACATCGCTCCAGGACTGTTCCATTGGATTGGGGCCCTACATATTACCCTCCCTTCCTGAACAAAGAGTTCCCTGCCTCCAAGAGTTCACAGTGTAATTTGCAAAGTAGGGTACAACTCTGCAGTAGTAACAATCGCAGAATTGGGTCCTTTGTCAATATGGATCAAAATACATCTAAAAGCAAGTGTGTGTGTGGGGGTGTGTTCCCTCTATTGACTGATTTTCTTAGTCCCTGCTCTTTATTCCTTTGGGTAGAAAATTGGAATCAGCGAATTGATCACTCGATCAGCCAAACACATCTTCAAGACATACCTTCAGGTACGAGCGGCTGTCTAAACTCTGCCATGTGATGTTCTCGTTAACGGTTTTTCAGAAATAAAATCTGTTTTCTCATTAGCTAGTTCGTGGATGTTGCCTAGCAACTGGAAGTAAAATCTCATTAGGCCTAATATAGGTAGAGAAAACAAGTTCCCACTTGAAGGAAGCACTCCCAGAGGATTATCATTCATGCTTTTCTGCCCCAGAATTTCACTGATTAACTGAAGGCTTTTAAGAGTGAAATCACAGCTTGTCTTGCCTGGACAGTCTCTACGTAAAAGAATGAATGGACATAAATCAGATGTCAAGAATTATAACATTCAAAAACCAGTTGGAGAACACTTCAATCTCTCTGGTCACTCGATCACAGATCTTAGAGTGGCTATACTTCAACAAAAAAGCTTCAAAAACAGACTCCAACGAGAGACTGCTGAATTGGAATTAATTTGCAAACTGGATACAATTAACTTAGGCTTGAATAGAGACTGGGAATGGATGAGTCATTACACAAAGTAAAACTATTTCCCCATGGTATTTCTCCCTCCCACCCCACCCCCCACTGTTCCTCTGATATTCTTGTTAACTGCTGGAATTAGCCTACCTTGCTTGTCACCATGAAAGGTTTTCCTCCTCCCCCCCCCCTGCTGCTGGTGATGGCTTATCTTAAGTGATCACTCTCCTTACAGTGTGTATGATAAACCCATTGTTTCATGTTCTCTGTGTGTGTGTGTATATAAATCTCTCCTCTGTTTTTTCCACCAAATGCATCCGATGAAGTGAGCTGTAGCTCACGAAAGCTTATGCTCTAATAAATTTGTTAGTCTCTAAGGTGCCACCGGTACTCCTTTTCTTTTTGCGAATACAGACTAACACGGCTGCTACTCTGAAACCTGTCTTGCCTGTAAAACACTTGCTCCGCTTAAGCAAACAGTAGTGCTTTTGACCTCCAAAGATGCTTGTTTGTTACATGAATTCTAGGACATGGAGCAATGCATTGTTCCCGAAGCAAAGAAATCTATGCTACAAGAATTCCACATTATAATCTCCAGATTATTTAAATTGTTCATTCTCGCCAACCCCGCCCCTGTCGAAGTTTTGTAGAAACTGTGCATGACTTTTCGTGTGGCACTTCACGCATGTTTGTTCTGTTACTCTGAGACACGCCGTCCTGGCAGACCTTCCCTCTGTGTCTGTCGGGCTAGGATATTTGCCGCACAGATGGGATTGGATTTCCGTTAGAGTTGGATCAGATTGATGCATGTGTAACACAGAAAAGGTTCCACAACTGACATCTGTATCTTGCTGCAGGGCGTGGAACTGTCTGGCTTATCGGCAGCCATCAGTCACTTCCTCAATTGCTTCCTAAGCTCCTTCTTGAATCCAGTTGCCCATCTCCCTGCTGATGAACTGGTCTCCAAAAAGAAGAATAAGAAAAGGAAAAACAGGAACCTTGGGAATGCTGATAACACTGCCTGGGCAAGCATGACTCCTCAGGAGCTTTGGAAGAATATTTGTTCCGAGGCAAAGAACTACTTTGATTTTCATCTTGAATGGTAAGTAGAATGATTTATCTTCACTTCCCCTTCCTTTTGCTGGATTTCTCTTCCTCCAAATGGCAGTAGCTTTATTGTGAAGGGTGCCTGTATTGTTTATAAAATCCCTTAAGCTTTGGAATCGGCTTTTAAAAAGGCTTAAGTAGCAGATGGGGAGAAACCGAGGCGAGGGGGGGGGGGTGTTTGAATTAGGATTACAGGTGAAATTTTAAATGAGATCAAATTCACGAGGCAGTAATATCCCAGAAGGTTGATTCAGATGCAGAGGAGATAGTGTGAAAGATAGAGGCGGGGACAAAGAATTCAGCCTGAGACGAGCAGAGGGAGACGGGAGTAAAGATTTCATGGCCATGAGTTAGGCAGGCATGAAATCTGTGGATGTTCCTAAAACAAGGACAGATCTTAGCCAGACTCTGAAATGAAGAGGTTGCTGGTGATATAAGACGAGTAAAATGCTTAACGGACATTATGAATCAATAAAAGCTGTTTTCAAAACAAAATCCCCGCACACAAGATTTAAGTCCTAATTAGATGGTTGAATTCACGGTTATCTCTCGGGCATTGGAGAAACTGAAGATTTTACTACAAATAAGGAAAAGGCTGAATCAAGCAGCCCTATTGCTAAAGCTTAAGGCAGGGGAAGGGAAGAGATGCACGTAGGACTGACGTAAACGAGCTCCTTGCTTGCTGATGTTTGGTTGCACCTTCTTTGTTGATTAGCTCCTAACTATACCGGGAGGAGTGCTTCAGGCACGCCCTAGGTGGATACTCTTAAGAATAAACTTACCCTAAAATCTCACCTCGCTTTTTTGCAGTGAGAATGTTGACCAAGCAGCGGAGGTGTGTAACCTCCAGAAAATCACCCTCCTACGCGAGATCTCCCTCAAAACTGGAATCCAGGTGAGAGCCAAGTCCTCCAGCTTTCTTTCATCACTTTCTCCAATGGGGAAATTCACTAAGAGGGGGCATATGTTGATTCAGATCACAAGGTCTTTCAAAAGAGGATTCCCACCCCCGGCCCTTCACTCCTCCCACAGATTTAGTGCTGAAATGCCAGTTCTAACCCTGCAAAAGGATTTTATTTAGTTGCGTTAGGGGTAAACATGCTATATATAAGAAGATTGGTCTGCTCCAGTCTAATAAGTCCCTAGTCCTGTCTCTGGTGCTGGCCAAATGGCCCTGCACAGTATGAAGTGTAACCACTGCTGTTAGGGGGAATAGGCTCAACTTCTGCCTTACAAAATAGGACGATGCTGTCCTCCTTGCTGAAAACAAATGGCTCCCGTTTTTAGATTTTGTGCCAAGATTCAGCTGTGATGGCACCTGACTGTAGGCTATAAATCCCTGCACATCAGGGTGCATAATGCAAGTGCTGGCACAACCCAGAGCTCAGCATCTCCAGGGTGCTGCTACAACAAAACCAGGGATCTGTTTGCTGCAGGGGTTTAATACAGGCAAACAATGAGTCGTCCTTCCATTACAGACCTCCACCATGGCTCTCTTTCAAGACACTGTCCCCACATCTTCATACATAAACCAACGTAAAAACAAAATCCAAAAGGCGGCTAGCAGTGTGTGCATTAACACTTCCCCTGATTCTCCTGTCTGTGACCTGGCAACCAAAGCTGCTGGCCTGTCCTGGGAGGCCTGATTCTCTCCTCAATTACACCCAGGTAGCCCCTTTTGGACTTCAGTGGGGGTCACACAAGTGCCACTGAGGGTTACGTTGACCCCAGGTGTCCATGAAGGGCGTTGAGGGGGCTGCACAAGAGGAGGAAAGGAGCTGACAGATGTTGGCTTTGGTTTTTGGTTCCTTCAGATCCTGTTGAAAGAATATAACTTTGATAACCGGCACAAACCCACCTTCACAGAGGAGGATATTCTCAACATCTTCCCGGTCGTGAAGCACGTAAACCCCAAAGCTTCGGATGCTTTCCACTTCTTCCAGAGCGGGCAAGCAAAGGTCCAGCAAGGTACGTGCTGCCTCTTCCCTTTGGGTTAGTGCTTATGAACGCTGCTTTGTGCCCTGACCGTGTCTAGCCGTAGTGTAGCATGGTAGGCTACCCTGTGTCAATCACTGCCCTGAACTCTGTTCTAGGGGGGCCGCCTCTAGAGCAGGGGTGGGAAAACTATTTGGCCCGAGGGTCACATCGGGATTCCAAAACTATATGGAGGGTGGGGTAGGGAAGGCTGTGCCTCCCCAAACAGCCTGGCCCCTGCCCCCATCCAACCCCCCCTGCTCCTTGTCCTCTGACCGCCCTCTCCCAGGACCCGTTGCCCCTGACTGCCCCTACCCCTGTCCACACCCCCGCCCCCTGGCAGGCCCCCCCCCCAGGACTCCCACGCCTATCAACTCTCCCCTGCTCCCTGTCCCCTGACCATCCCCTCCTGGGACCCCCCCCACCCACCTCTAACCACTCCCCCAGGACCCCATGCCCTATCCAGCCCCAATCCCACCAGTTCTCTTTCTCCCCCCCCCCCCCCTTTTACGGACTATGCTTATTTTTCCTGTGGCATTAGGAGTTACGATTTCCCATTGCTTGTGGGTAATACAGTAGCCCAGGGATTCAGCAAAGGAAGTTCCCCAGCCTTCTCTCTGCTCTATAGTTACAGGAAAAGGAAATCAAGGTCCTAGGTTAACACTTAATAAGAACTAATTTCCTCTGGGTTTTTGTAGGTTTCTTGAAGGAGGGCTGTGAACTCATCAATGAAGCCTTAAACTTGTTTAATAACGTGTACGGTGCTATGCACGTGGAAATCTGTGCCTGCCTTCGGCTGCTGGCTCGCCTCAACTATATCATGGGAGACTACTCAGAGGTACACAGAGCCCCCCTGCTGCTTCCCTAAGAAATGTCCAGGTTGGTCAGCAGTAACTGTCTTCTCCCCCTCCCACTCTGCCCTTTGTGCCTTCAGATTAACGACTCCTGTGATAACTGCAGAATGAGCAGTATAGTTGAGCAGAGAAGTGGATGTGAGAACAGGCCTGGGGCCAGGTCTCCTGGGTTCTCATTCCAGTCTCATCTCTGGCCACTTACACCTGTCTGTTTTCCTGTGTCTGGAATGGGTAGAACATCCGTTTCCCTACTGCGTACGGGTGCCTTACGAGTTCATTAGCCTCTCTTGGAAAAGCAGTTACCTAAGCATTAAATTGTATTTAAGGAAACAAAATCATTTGCTTCAGTGGGTTTCCCCTTTCTCCATTTATGGCTATCTTAGCTGGCTAGCCCAAGGGCCATGTGGCCAGCACTCTGTGTAGCTTTCACCACTGTACAGATGGACATCGTGATGAGAATTCCACTTGGATTCTGTTACCTTACCCGTAGTTCTCGCTGGAAGTCATTGGTTTCTCCTCGTCTCCTATTGAAGGCTTTCATCTGGTATCCAGAACATGTGTCCTCCTCTCCAGCAATGACCTGCTTGCTGGCTCATTTGGGCTGAGGGGTGCTGGGATTATCAGCCCTTCAGGCTTTGGCTATCAGAGTGCACCCCAGGAACAGAGACTAGCATATCCTCTGACTTCCAATGGAAATGAAATCTGGGTCTCCCACTTGCCCAGGCAGAAGAGTTGCCAAGAGGCAAACCTACCTGTGCCCTCGCACAACTCACCCAGACTTCTCACTGAGTCACTAGAAGGCATTTCTCTTGCTGAAGTCCAAAAATTAATGGAAACTGTCGCTGAGCGTCCTCCGTTTTTTGAGAGAGAGAGGCTGGAAACCAAGATGCCTTCCTCTCTTCGGTTCCCACCCAAGTATCTCTTGAAACATATGCCTCAGAATTTGCTACATCCTCCTGTTTGTCATTCTTTCGTAGGCCTTAAGTAATCAACAGAAAGCAGTGCTAATGAGCGAGAGGGTCCTGGGCATTGAGCATCCCAACACAATCCAAGAATACGTGAGTATAAAGAGAAAACAGTGAATGTCATGTTTGCACCTGGTGTCTGTGCGATTTCAGTTTATGCCCACATTTGCAAGACAGCTGCAGCCTCCTTATCTTTGTAAAACAGTCTCTTAGTAAACCTGTTCTTCCCATGTTGCACGGTTTCTTGGGGGCGTTTCTTTTCTTTAGGCCTCTTATTACTAGAAACAAGATGCGTGGAAAAATGGGTCTCTGTTTGCTCAGAGACATCATTGAATCATAAGAGTTAAAAGTGAAAAGCAGGCCCGTAAACTAATACTTTATAGCCATCACGGGAGGAGAGAGATTGAAATGGATTCTCCCAACTGACCTCACGCTGTCAGTGGGGCCTTGTCGTTCTGTAGAAGGTGGTATTCAAAGTTTCTCTCCAAAAATCTGATCCTGCAGTTGCTCACATTGAAATGTTGCTGAGTCTTATGATGATGTAAATTAATAGCTCAACCATAAGATAATACAAAAGTCTTGTTTTTTCTGATTTGTATTTGTCTTGCTGTGTGAGACACTTTTTTGCTCTGGTTTGCCAGATATATTTGTGTGTGTGTTTTGTGGTTTTGTGGGGGTTTTTTGCAGCTCCCCCTCCCCCCCGATCCAAATTTTGTAAAATTCTGTGTAACGGCTGGGATATTATACATGCAGGTCAACTTCGAAGTATCTTCTGAAGCTACTAGGAGATACTGACACATATATATTAACACAACCATGTCTCACCACTATATCTCACACGGCATATCAGGCTTCTTTAAGTTGACAAGTAGATTAGTAACTTTCTAATGGTTATAACCTGAATTATTTTTATTCTTAAAGGCAGTGCTTTTCTCAGTGCCCCCTAAACAAAAGGGGGGGCCGGTGGGAGGGAGACGAGTTTCTCTACTGAGGATGTGATGCCCCATTTTTAACCTTTGAATGTTTCTTATACTGTAGATGCACCTCGCTTTGTATTGCTTTGCCAACAGCCAACTCTCCACAGCATTAAACTTACTGTACCGCGCACGCTACCTCATGCTGTTGGTATTTGGAGAAGACCACCCAGAAATGGCACTCTTAGATGTAAGTGATCCTTCTGAGTAAACTCCTTGTCTAGGTTCCGTGAAGCTTGTTCACTTATTTTAATCCTATCAATAGGCAATGTTTCTCCATCACTTCCAACGGTTGTTATTGCTCCTACTTTCCCATTATGGGGGAAGGAACAAGCTTGCAGATGCATAGATAGTAGTTCTGTAAAGAGGAAGGGTGGTCTTGTGGCTAAGGCACTGGATTGGGACTCGGGAGATGTGGGGTCAGTTCCCAGTTCTGCCCTAGACTTCCTGTGTGACCTTGGGTAAGTCACTTAACTTGCCTGTACCTCAGTTCCGTGTACGTAAAATGAGGATACTTCCTTTCTCATCCCCTCTGTTTGCCTTGCTCAGAGCTCTTTGGAGCAAAGTTTGTCTCTAGTTATGTGTGCACAGTGCCTAGTGCAATGGGCCCCTGATTTCTGTGGGGTCCTCTACAAAGAGTTAATAAAAATAACAGGCCCACAAACTTCTCTGTGTCTTCAGCTTGAAAGGCTTGGTTGGGAGTCACCTTTTGGAACTTCCTCTTGTTCTCTGACTTGTGAACTCCCTCTTGATCTCTGACCTGTATGTGGTGATTGCCCTTAGAACAACATTGGTTTGGTGCTTCACGGAGTTATGGAATACGACCTGTCCCTCAGATTCCTGGAGAATGCTCTGGCGATCAACTCCAAGTATCACGGCTCCAAGTCTCTGAAGGTTGCACTGAGGTATGGTGCCTCAGTTTGGGGAAATGGGTTGAAGTTTGTGTTTGGGGGTATGACGCTGTATAAGAAAGTCGGACTTGTGAATCTACCCCTCGTCGCATCTGGGCCCCGCTCTGGCTTATGGGTGCTGTCCCTGGTCAGCTGTGTGCAAGCCTCCATTCTTTCATGTTCTTTTCCCCAACCATTTATATGAGCTTGACCATCCAGTTCAGTTGGAAGGCAGCAATGCTTGATTCGGCTGAGTCTGGCATAGCTGCTTCGAAAGGTTGAGAATCGTGGGTCTAGAATTATTTACATGTAGGACCTACCACAATACAATGTGCTAGGCGTTGTCCACAAACACAGTAAGATGATCCCTGCTTCCTATGTAAGAATAGAAAGAGTACGTGAAGGCTGGGAGGAGAGGGATAAATATCAGTACATTTGGGGACTGAGATGATGGAAAGCATCTGGTTGTTGGTTCTTGCTGAAATAGCTTGGAGACACAGGGATCATTTGCATTTTTCTTTCACCATTAAGGGCTTGATCCTATGACGTGGCTCTTTGTGACTCCCCTGGGAGTTGAGAGCACTCGGCACCTCTTAGGATCAGATCTTAAAATCCTTGTGTAAATACCCATTGCTACAGACCTCTCCCTTGCAAAACTGGCCGGTGTGCATTGTCCCACTCGGAATTGCCACCCCCACGCTGCAGCCATCTGCGCTTCGTCAGAGTGAAGAGAAATCTTCTGAAGCACCCACACGAGTCTGATTTTGTTTTCCAACTGATGGATACAAATTCTGCAGAGAACATTTTCCTGCATGCCTCCGTGGGGCTAGGATGTGCTTTGAGATCGAGAACATCCCTTAGAATAACGAAGCCAAACATAGAAAGCTCTTTCCATTCCAAGAACGTTCGAGCTGCTGAGATCAAGCCAAGGTGATTCTCCCAACTGGAGAACAACCAGGTGACTTGGATCGGTGGCTGTCGCTGTTGCTGCCAGTGGTGTCTTTATTGTAAGATTCTGACTCAGGACTGGCTAATCAAGAGATTCACGTGTTCGCTTTCCAAGAAAACAAAATGCCCTTTTAGAACGGGGAGGCCCCGGGTTGCTTCCTCTTACTGTAATTACCTGCCTGGGAGAGAAGCCTGGCCAATTAGATATTCTCATGGCCTTCAGCATTACCTGGAAGTGCTGAGCATATAACGTACAGCTGGCATTTTTAAATGTCGTGGACAGAAAATAAACTTCCTGTTCCCAAGCAGTAGAAAGTGACCAAAAAATTAACATCTCAAGTCCAGTCTGAGGTGGCTTTTCTTCTCTGGCTGGAGTGATGAGGAGGTTGTCTATTTTTGCTAGGTTTTAGGTGTCCTTTCCTAATATAGGATGTCGTAAATCTGAAGAGTTAACCAGAGAGAAGGTAACTACTAACACACTGTACTGAGAGTCAAATATCTGGCCGCTGCCTCCTTTGACCCTGGTCATTCCTTGAGCTGAGATGGTGAGGTGGCAGCAGGTTTTAAACAAACAAAAAAGGAAGTACTTGTTCACACAACGCACATTCAACCTGTGGAACTCCTTGCCAGGGGATGATGTGAAGGTGAAAACTTTAAAAAAAAAAAAAAAATGGTCATGGTGGATAGCCATTAATGGATCTATTAGCCAAGATGGTCAGAGATGCAACCCCATGCTCTAGGTGTACTTAAGCCTTACTGTCAGATGCTGGGATTGGATGACAGGATGCATCACTTGATGTTTGCCTTGTTCTGTTAATTCCTTTTGTAGCATCTGGCATTGGTCACAGTGTTGGGCTAGATGGACCATTGATCTGACCAGTATGGCCGTTCTTACGTTCTTAGCACTGAGCATTGCATGCACCTCTTGGCAGCACAGAAGAACTCTTTCTCCCTTGATTGACCATGCGTTCATTAAATCTAGCTCCGCATTTCTTCTTTTCCATTGCAGTCATCACTTGGTAGCCCGAGTGTACGAGAGTAAAGCAGAATTCCGATCAGCTCTACAGCATGAAAAGGAAGGCTACACAATCTACAAAAATCAGGTCAGTGGCATATGCTTGCTTCGCTTGCCCCATTTGGCTTTCCAGTGCAAAGCCCCTAGTTCTGTGCTGAAACCATCCTGCATCTTACAATGTGGGGAAAGCTTGTTCGTATACGAACAGCTGGTGGAGAACTCCTCCTAGACTGTTAGGAGGTGATTGTCTTGCCACGTGCCTTTAGAAAGCTAGTCTTTCCTAGTATTGCCACAAGGTCTCCCGTTTGACTTGTAACCTTGGTGTCGCAGTCTCTGGACAGATTTTCAGTCTGTGTGAAACACCTGCAGGCTTCATCGCTGCTGCAGAATGCTAAGATCTGAGAAAGCAGTGACAAGATTCAGAGTGCACGTCTCACTCTCGATAACACCCTTTCAAATCTAAGACGCAAACCAGTCCTGGGGGCGGGTGGATCCTCTCTTGCTTGCAGAACTCACTGAGATGCAACAAACCTGCCAATGTGTTCAGGCAAACCTGTTTGACAAAGAAGCCAGGCAATCAATTGAGCTCACTCTCATTGATACAATGCTCAGCCTGGTGGAGGACACATCTCTAAACCTAGAGAGAACATGCATCTACTTGAGGCGAGCACACCGTTTTGATAAGCAGCTGCCTGCAGGCAGTGTCGCATGTTATACCAGGTCATCCGCACTCACTCTACAGTGAGACAAAATCCAGTCCCAGGGGGTTGCAGTAGGTGAAATCTTACACTGTCTCAAGTAACCATGTAGATGCTGTGATTCGGGCAGAGTTCGGGGTTTGTTCTGATACAGGTTTTTTTTTTTGTTTGTTTGTTTTTATTTCTGGCCAGCTTGGGGAACACCACGAAAAGACCAAAGAAAGCTCTGAGTACTTGAAATACCTGACTCAGCAAGCAGTGGCTCTTCAACGCACAATGAATGAGATCTACAAGAATGGATCCAATGCTAACATTATGCCACTTAAGGTAACTTGCCTGCGTTAGGGCAGTCTGGGTATTTGCCACAAAGACGTGTATTTGCTGCAATAATAGTTGCAATGGGTAAACTTTGTTTCTCCTGGTTTGGGAGATAGTACCCACTCTACTGGTATTCCCCATTTTACTTGCACAGGGTTTCTTTGGCAGGTAGGATCTTCCAAAACAGAAGTGACCAAGTGCAACCTTGGATTTCGAAATCCCACCTGCTTAGCAATGTTCTTCTGGATTCCTTACCCATAACCGCATAGTTAAGACTTTCTTTTGCCCCCAGGAGAAACTGAGCTGTCTTGGTCTATAGGTTTGCAGAAATGGGCTAGACAGAGAGCACCTGATACTGCAGGGTGCCTTTTCAAATTGGACTCTTCGAAACCTTCATTTGTAACACTAGTTCATGCACCAATGTGACACGTGCTCTTGGCTTTGAATTTTTCAGGAGGTTTCATGGTCAGATAACTGCAAGAAAGGCCTAGGAACTTGCTGGGTTCTGATCCCCTGCCCCCCACCTAAACTTAGGAGGTTGGGTGATTGCTCTGCACCATGGTCAGTCCCAGCTGGAAAAATCAGTACAAAAGAATCGGGCACTCGCTGAGTATGAGTTTGGGAGCCTGGAACGCCTTAGTTCTGACTCCGCTACTGGTTAACGGTGACTGTCTCCGAGTCCGTTACCTTCTGTGTCTCCGTTTCCTCTGTAAAATGGTCCCTGTTCTTTGCAAAGCATGAAATATATGGAAAGCAAGCACCATGTGAATAAATGTTCAGCTGAACTGTGTTGGCAGAGCTAGCCTGACAGGAGGCTGGACGGCGCATCCTGTCCTAGCAGGGCCATGCCCCACTGCCAGCACTGCAGGAATTAGCGTGTGAAGCCTGGTTCCAAAACCAGCTGCTCTTATCTGCCCATGCACCTTGCGGGAGCGAAGTTCTCATTGCTGTGCTTGGGGAAAAGCCCAAACACCCACACACGGCGAGTGCCCTTGGGACTCGCTGTGCAGGAGCTGCTGTACTGCTGGGTTCCTGGCTGCTCACACCACTGGTGCAGAACCAGAGGCACTGGACCACTGCAAATGAGAGGAACGCGTTTGTGTCGACAGCCACAGCTCTGCACCTTCCAGCTCGCTTCACCCCCCCCCTTCCCCTTTTCAGCTACAGAACTGGAGAGATTAAAACGAAACGTCTTGAGCAAGATTATGGATGCAACTCTAATTGGGTGACGCTCTCAGGCCAGGGACTAAGGCAAATGCTTAAATGTGCCAAGGCTAATCCTTCCCCCATCCCCACCTTCCTGTCCATTTCTGAGGGAATGGCTCAAATCCATGAGACCATAAAGTTTAATCTCTCCTTATTCCCTGAAATTAAAAAGCCCAAATCCATTCAAATTTGGCCCATTTAATTGGTTCCAAAATTGGGATAGCTATGCGGTCCTATTGCCCTGCTCTGTCTCCCATCTCTGCTGTCTACGTAGGCACTTCTGTGGCCTCCAGCATTGCACTATTAATCAGGTTTACTACAGTAGTGCCTGGGGATCAACTAAGATGGGCCCCATTGCACTCGATACTGTACAAATGTACAGAGGTGCACCTGATTTATCCTTCAGCCCCCCTAGGAAGTAAGGAAGTATTATCAAGTGTGAGTCAATGCTGAGGTGTCTCTGCTTTTTAGGATGGCTTACAAATGACTGACTGATTTTCTTTTTAACCCTAGTTCACCGCTCCCAGTATGGCGAGTGTGCTGGAGCAGCTCAATATTATCAATGGAATTCTCTTCATTCCGCTCAGGTAGAGTGTGACACCTGGTAGCGTGCTTTTTCTTTGGTCTCATCCCGGAGCCCCGCTGCATGGCTGTTTTGGGGGGAAATCCGTTTGCCCCTGTAAACCCTGTTCCCCAGGGATTATTTTAATCTGACACTTCCATTTGTATCAAGCTCTGATTCAGTGTGGACTCTTTGGTTGGTGGGAGGGAGACCCCGATAAGTGGCCAAGAATTGTGGGGAAGTTGGTGATTTTTCTGACGGCATTTAGCAAAAGGCACCAAGTCAATGCAAAGTGCTTCTCTTTGGTAAACAAATCCATTTCTGAGCCTGGTGTAGTGGCCTCAAGGTATTGCTGAATTCACAGAGGCCAAGCCTACAAACTCTTGAGTCTGCCTCTTGGGTATGGCACCAGCCAGAATTAGGTTGGGCCACGGGCCCAGAGGAGCAGTCAGCAGCTTCACTAAGGGGGTTGGCAAAGGTGTCAGGTGCAGTTTGAAATGTGTAAGCCGTGCTGTGTAGGCTGCTGATCTTGTGACCTCTGCCTGGTGCAGGGGGAACGCAGGCCTGGTCTCCTTTGGGACCATGTATGGTTGAGAGAAGACAGTCCAGCAAAAAGCCCATTGGAGCCAGATGATAATTCAGTAGGGAGAGGGCTGACGTTGGGAATGGAAACTGTTCTCACCTTCTGCACCCTGAACCCCTTATTTCTGGCCCTACCCTGGAACCCATGCCCAGAGCCCGTACGCCCTCCCATACGCCAACCTCCTGCCTCAGCCTAGAGGCCCTCCCATACTCCAAACCCCTCTGTTCCACCTGCAGCCCCCTCTTGAACACCTCATCCCTGGCCCCACTCCAGAGCCCACACCCCAACCCCCAATTTTGTGAGCATTCATGGTCCACCATACAATTTCCACATGCAGATGTGGCCCTCAGACACAAAACGTTTGCCCACCCCTCCTCTAGGGGCACAGTAGTGCTTGTCCTTGTTCCCTGGGTCATACCTGGGACAAATGAAGGAACGGGCCCATCCTGGCCTTACTGAATAACTTGAGTTTTACAGTGCCAAGACTGGTGAGGTAGCAGCCGGTAAGTGCGGGTTATCCCGCTGCTGTTAAACAGGCCAGCTGCATTTGGCAGGTGGTGTACAGGGCCCTACTTCACCAGAGGGCTGGCATTGTAACGAGACGCTGGAGGAGGCTGGAAATCCCCCACAATGCTCACCCTCCTCGTCTCACGTTCCTGAAGTAGCTGTAATACGGGCCCCCTCCCTTTCTGCTTTCCTCCCTAGCCAAAAGGACTTGGAGAACCTTAAAGCGGAGGTGCAGCGACGCCAGCAGCTCCAGGAGGCCGTGAAGAGCAGCGACCAGGTGGAAGCAGAAGACACAGGCTCCGAGGAGAGGGAGGCTGAGCCGAGCATGGCTTCTGCTGAGGTCCCCCCCGCACAGAGCTCTGCTTAGTGTACCTCGCCTTTAAAAAAAAAAAAAAATTAAACCCTCCCCCTTTTTCTGAATCTGAACCAGGGTCTCGGACTCCCCTGGGGCAGCTTCTCCTTTTTTTTTTTTTTTTTGACAATGTTATTGCACTGGTACAATTAATACACAATGCAAAGAACTAAGTTGAGAACTAGAATCTGACTGTGCTCGGGTCCGCCACGCGAAGGGGGAAAGGTGACCAGGATGCAGCAGCATATGAAAGAACAACTTAGATGAGTTCAGCTGGTGGCTGTCACGGCTGAGGGAGGACGGGGTGTGTGTGCGTGTGTGTGTCATCAGTCCATTTTGACTTTGTACATATATCTGAATTCCAAATGAATGGACTGGAGGAAGGACATTTCTCAGGTCATTTTACATTGACTAAGAGACACTGTTTTGAAAGAACACCCATCCCAGTGCGCAGTTCTAGCTCGAAACCTGGATTCCAAGCCAAATGATACTGGTTTTTTTGTTTAGTTGCTGCCCGAAGGGGGGGAAAGCAGCTATATTGGTTTGTCTAACTGATTGCAACCTGTGAAGAGTGAGGGGAAGTGTACTGCTTTTTGCTACATTAGGATATAGCCATTTGGGTCCTCTAGCCTTTCTTTTGTTGTTCAGTTCTAAGTGTCCATGGGATTTTCATACAGTTTACATTCTGATTTCATGATCCGTAGGTCATGGTGCAGCCCCTGTGCTCTCTGCTTGAGCCTGAGTAACTTAGGAAATTGCATCCAAAGAGTAAGGGTTTAAAATAAAATTTAAAAAAAAAGTACCTATTAATCCATTTACAATGGAAAATCCCAGTGGCTACCCTAGATCAGTGTTGGCAAGTGGACTGTACAAATGAAATTCACGTAAGGGGAAAACCTGGCCTCTGTTGCAGTAGCTTGCTGGAGGGGAGTCTGCCCTTCTTACAGCAGCTGCTTTAATACAAAGTTGAATGAGCATCAGAAGTTAATCATCTTTTAATTGTAAGGTAATCAGCAAACTTCTACAGGTTTGAATCATGTGTGTCTTTACACAACCTAAAATTACTAGGCATTTTTCCCTCTGGCTGAAAGAATACTAAAAATCCCATAGCACTTAATGCTAGGGATAATGTCTTGTTTTGGGGGTTTTGTTGGTTTGTTTGTTTTTTTTTTTTGCAGGCTGGGTTGAGATCGCTCCCAGCAGAATTTCCATTGCAGGCAATGGATGTTACTGACATGGCAGATGCCAATGAATGAATGAACAATATTGACTTTTTTTCTTCTCGCTTCTGCCTGCCCCCCTTAAATACAGCATGCTTCCTGGTGGTGCAGTCACAAGGCAAATAGGTGAGATCCACTGCAGGTCATGGGATGCCGACAGAGTTGAATGTCCTTTTCCAAGTAAATGAAGACATACAGTGAGATATGATTGCTAGTCCAAAACCATATCATGCTGCCCAAGGAGTCCAGTCTCTTTGTCAGCACCAGTACTATGCTAATTTACATTGCTTTTTGATGACCTTCTGGGAAAACAAGTGCTATCATTGTGCTCTTTATCCTTTGGTTTCCTGTACTGCATTACTGGGTATTTGTAACTTTTTGAGGGGAGGGGAGGGTGGAGGGGGTGAATGTACAAAGCAGAAGGCATCCCTGATCCAAAATAACTTGCTCCCCTGTGGAAAACATTCAATAAATGACAAGGCATCTTTCACAGAAGGGTTTTCGGTAATGTCTTCCAGTTCTAGTCCATTAATTAAAACTTTTAAATAAAATGTGCTAAGTAGTTTACTAAGAAGCTTAATTTTGTTGTGTTGAATCAAAGCAGAGTTCAGGGATTTGTTTAACAGATTATGCTGCCAATTCTTCTACTTCACACTAGTGCAAAGAAGGGGAAATAGCCATGGTGTAAACCAGGTCCAAAGAGGACTGAGCCCAGAGTCATAGGTGGGTTAAGATACACTCAAGCTCTTGTGAAAACCCCAGCAGTAATTAGCACATCGGCAATAATCATCCAGGTGCCACCGAACTTCAATTGGATGCAAATGTCTTACTCAGTTGAGCTAATACTTCCCTTTTAAGTGCTTAAAATCTTTTTTTTTTTTTCCCCCAGTGGCTCTGTATTTCTAATGAAGCTCAAAACAAAGCAGCCATCTGCTTTGTGGATTTTTGCACCATTGTCCTGTTCAGATTACTCCGAGCCTAGGTAAATTTGTTTTGCAACACAGGCAACTTGAATCTCTCTCCTTTGAAAAAGGTAATACCAAGAGCTGTGGCCGTTAACACAAATCAAGCATGGGTGCTCAGCCTTCTCGAAGGTCCGCTGCTCTCACCCTGTCTAAAACCACATGCAAATTGTATAGAAGGTAACTGACCTGCCCCCACTCTTGCTCTGATGAAATGACAAACATTCTGCCTCTAAAATGTGGCAACTGCTATAACGTGAGTAACTTCATTTCTTTAAAATACTTAATCTAGATTTGTAGGATCCTCATAAGTTTTGACTGCACATCTAATGTTGAGGGTACTTAATACTTTTGTGTAACTATAGAACAACTCATGGGGCTGTCTCTCAAGGTCCCTGGAGGTAGGTAAACCACTGCTTTTCTCATCCCTCTGCAATTTTGTCCTTTTTTTGTAGTGCAGTCTAATTTCACAGTAAGTGAACTCCAGTAATGCAACTTATACTGCACCTGGATGTACATGTAGGACATGACCAGCAAGGAAGAGACCCAAACAGTTGGGATGAAGTGTCAGTTGTTTGGATTCTACCCCCCCACCCTCTTTGGAAAGCGATAAAGTAGCGCAGGAGCTAGACAGTGAGTTGAATGTTGGAGCTTGGCCAAGCACTAACTCCTCTGTGTTCCTTTTAACCAGATGTATAACACCCAAGACTCCAGTTCTTGGCACAGGGGGAAGTGGAGGTGGCCTAGATACTGAGGAAATAATGGAGTCTGTTCCTGTTTAGTGGAGTAGCCACAATTGTGTAACAGTCTATTTCCAAATTAGGCCTGGTCTAGACACTCACTTGTGTCCAGCTAGAATTTTTTTTCAACTGTGCCACTGTGTTTAGACAAGCCCTTAAACAGTCTCACTGCTTTGCTTGGGGGGAATGCAACACAAAGGGGCTGAAGGCGGTTCATCTTCATAGACTGTCCTCCTCCTGGTGTAGCCTGTCTGCTACAGCATCAGTAAAGGCCAGGAGTCAGAGCAGTAGCTTCTGTGCTCCTTAGCCACACCATGGTGACATAGCTCTTTCAGTACAGTACGCACCGCTTCAGGAGCAATACGCTGCTCTGTGTAGATGAATTCTTCCCAGGCAGAGTCATGACCCAGGCAGTGGGGAAAATGAGTTAGCCCCAGAAGCAGAGGAGGGTTAGTTTAAACTGATTTCCTACAGCACCCAGTAAGGGGTGAGGGTAGATGAGACTTTGATACAGAAGCTGAATCACCACCTGCATGTTTTGTTCTCTAGCCCCATTTCTGCATTTTAGTAAGTTTTTTTTTAAGTTAATAAAAATAGATGAAATAGCACCAAGTAACCAACTCCATCCCTGCCCCCTAGTGCAGTTCTATGGAGGTGTCTGTCTCATGACAGTAAAGAAAATGAATGCTCAAGCCCTGTTCCTAACCCCTGGGTGTAAGTTTTCCTTCCTGCTTGGTATAGTTATGCTCTACCCAGCTTCAGTAGTTTATAGAGAAAAGATGGGCTTAGAACTGATCAGTTTTTCAAAATCTTGTTCGGATTCTCCAAGTGGGTGTTGGCTTTTCCTCCCCCTCACTTCCAAAAAGTGACTCCTCCAGCTTTTTTCCCCCCTCTCAGTGGAAAGGCTTCACCTCATGAAAGCTTATGCTCAAATTTTAATCTCTAAGGTGCCACAAGTACTTTTTTTTTTTTTAAACCCTTCAGACTCTGATCCCTTTGAGTCAGTTCAGTTTTCAGGCCGAGTGAGCCTAAAAGCCAGCTTCCCACCTCTGGTCTCCCACACAGGAGTAGAAACAGGACCCTGCTTTTTCACACTTGGCAAGCAGGTGTGTGAGGAAGGTACCTGCTGAAGCAAGGCAGTAAATGAAATGCATTACAAATATTGCATCACTTGCTGGCTAAACTCTGCCTGGGTTTGTTTTTTAAACTTAATTCATCAGCCTAACAGCAGCATAGTCCAATATTTTCTTTTAAAATAAATGCACTGGCCAAAGAGTGGTACCCACTTCAGCCATTTGGCATTTCTTCAGGACAGTGCACAAAGTATTTCAATTAGGAGTTAGAAAAGAATGGGTGTAAACTTAACTGTCTGTTGCCACATCTGAGTCTAGCCTTGTTTCAAGAAACAATCAGGAGCAACCAGCTGATGATTAGGTGGTTTCTTAAGGCACAGACAAGAATGTAGGTTTGGAAAGTACAGTAAAGAGATACCTTATTCAACACCAAATCAATTCTAATGAGTCTAATTGCAGTGCTGCCTAGGGTTAAACAAAGTTGCTCATTTTGGGGGCTAATGGAGAGAGGAGGAAGAAATGCACCCAAAAAAAAAACCACAGAACTCCAAAGGGAACTGTAGCTATAACAGCAGAGAATCTCACTCCTTTTATACCTGCACTGTAGGAAAGAGAGCTGCAGACACTGATCCATAACAAACTACCAGGATCAACATTCTTCCCCCTCAACAGTTAAAGCAAAGAAATTTTTCAATTCCAAATTCCACACAAAGCAAGCCATGCATTGATCTTGGGAGTGAGGGGATACGTACAGAAGGAATCACCTTTGCAATCAGTGTCTGATGTGAGACTAACTGCTCAAGCCTGAATGGGCTAGAGCAAAATGAACAGCTCACTCTTGGGGAATTTAAAATGAAATCTGGGCCTCCATCACTAAGACATCAGAAGATGAATTTAATCTGTTTAAGTTATGGATGGCACCTTGCACTCAAGCAGAACCATGGATCTATCAAACAGTGTTGAGCTGCTGCTTTTTATGATTTTCCCCAGCACCTTGACTGAAATACAACCACCCTTGTTATGGTGCTTTAACCTGCAGTTTGTACAGCCAACCTCTCCATTGCCTCCCTCAAGGTAGTTGAGGTTTTAGGGGGCTTTGCTAAAGCATTTTCCTTCCCACAATCATCGAAGTGGAAGGGATCTCCAGCGGTTGTCTAGTCCAGTCCCCTATGCTCTTGGCAGGACTAATTATCTAGATCCAACCTGCTCTTAAAAATCTCCAGTGATGGAGATTCCACAGCCTTTGGGGGCAATTTATTCCAGTACTTAACCACCCTGACCATTAGGAAGTTTTTCCTAATGTCCAACCTAAACCACCCTTATTGCTTCTTGTCCTAGCCTCAGAGGTTAGGAAAAACAATTTTTCTTCCTCCTCATTGTAACAGTTTTAACATACTTAAACAGTTGTGTCCCCTCTCTTCTCTAGCCTAAACAAACCCATTTTCAATCTCCCCTCATGGGTCATGTTTTCTAGACCTTTTATCATTTTTGTTGCTCTTCTCTGGATGCTTTATTTGTCTACATCTTCCCTGAAATGTGGCACCCAGAACTGGACACAATACTCCAGTTGGGGCCTAATCAGCACAGAGTAGAGTGGAAGAATCACTTCTCATGTCTTGCTTAAAACACCCTTGCTAATACATCCCAGCATGTTTGGGGGTTTTTTTGGCACAATAGCATTACACTGTTGGCTCATTTAGCTTGTGATCCACTATAACCCCCAGTTCCCTTTCCACAGTACTCCTCCTTAGGCAGTCATTTCCCATTTTGCATGTGTGCAACTGATTGTTCCCTCCTAAGTGGAGTAGTTTGCATTTGATCTTAATGAATTTCATCCTGTTTACTTCACACCATTTCTCCAGACCATTTTGAATTTTAATCCAATCCTCCAAAGCACTTGCGGATGATACCAAGCTGGGAGGGGTTGCAATGTCTAGCAAGGAAAAGGTCCTTTTAACAAACATGATCTTGTCTCCACCACCATGTCATCTCAGCCCCTCCCATGCATGCTTCCCCCCTGACAAACCCTGCATGCTGGGAAATTACCCCCATTTTACAGATTGGGGACCAAAGCCCAGAGAACTCCACTGCTCAAACATTCTGCAATAGAACTGCTCGACTAACAGACAGTCAACACTGCAGGGAAGACCAGCCCAGGGGTCCAAACGCCCAGGCTAACACCCTAACCAGGACCATCCTTCCTCTCCATTTATGTCAACTGCTTTTAGTGGTGCAAGTTACTTAAAGAACGAGCAACCTATCCCTGAGAATGTTGCTCTAATCACAGTTCTATCAATTCTGATTAACCCATATCCAGAGTCACATCACCCATTTCAGGGCCATATCGCAGGCAGTGGTACATACACTGGTTATTAGTGGGACCATAAGAGATACAAGCTTCATCCACTCACTAATCAGGCTGGCAAGGGGACAACTGAATGTCACTTTTCATATAGGCAGTTGGAACCAGAGGGAGGAATATAACAAAGCTGGCAAAAGCAGCAGGAGGAAATTTGTGATTAGTATGAAAAAATAGACACTTATTTTTATCACTGCTTCCTTTCCCAAAGGAATTTCCAGGATTTGAGTTCATGTCAAATATTCTGCAATGATACATAATTAGCTGCAACTCTACCTTTTAGTAGAGCAGAAAGGCCATCATTTTAACCCCTTCGGTGTGGAGTGGAATCCAACCACCCTCCCATTCAGCTGAATGAATAGGCTACGTGGACTCCAACACTGAATCCCAAAGCAGAGAATTACTCCTCCACCCAGTACATATGAAAATGAATTCTGAAACCCTCCCAAACACTGGAATGTTCAAACATATGGATCGGTTACCTCCCAGCTTTAACAGAAAATTGTCCTGGGAATTAGTCTTCGGCATATGTCAAGCTTCTCTCAATAAGGCACTCAAAAGTAGGGCTAAGCTATCCACCAAGAATGAGGGAGGTGGAAAGTCAAATGTGTCGATTTCAAACTTGAGCATGTGTGCACGGGGGAGGGGGTTTGAAACTCTTTCTGCTGCCTTGTCTCCCACATGGAGATTAGTGGATGGAATTATTACATGTTTAAAATTACAGAAGGCCTTTTCTTGTTTGACCTGCTGCCCAGGATGGCTGATAAGTCAGGCGACCTCAGCAGAATGAATTTTCACATCTACCTGCATCTCAGCTAGAAATCTCTCTGTTCCATCCCCGGCGCAGTCTACAGTCTTAGCAGACAAGGAGAGCATCAATGAAACATGAAAAAAAAAAATCTGACTCACTCTGCTGAATTCTTTGTCAAAGGCGGCTAAAGATCCAGAAGTTACAGCATGCTGCACATTGCTGGACAATCTGGACAACCCCTTCCAAACCAGGCTGGCAAGTCATCTTTTTCTAATACTGTCCAGGCTGTACTTGTTTATTCTGAGAACTAAAAAAAAATAGAAATGCCTTTTATCAGTGTCAAATTCACTCCCTTGCTATCTACCACTAGGACATTAGACATCAAGGGATGGGGAGAGACTTCCCACTGAACAGATAGGGGTGTTTTAAAGCAATGAGGACACAAATGTAGGGCTGGATGGGACCTCAAGAGGTCACCTAATCCATCCCCTTGCACTAAGACAGGCTTAAGTATACCTAGACCATCTCTGACAGGTGTTTGTCTAACCTATTCTTACAAAAGCATGACTGGGATTCCAGATCTCCCAAGGTAACCTGTTCCCATGCTTAACTATCCTTAGAGTTAGGAAAAATGTCCTGATATCTAACCTAAATCATGAGTCAGACCAGCAAAAGATTTCTAAAAATAAAGTTTGAGTTCTTTTTCTTGGCCTTCTGTTTGAGCCTTTCCCACAAGGGCTAGAAACGTCTAACATCAAAGCTTCTCATGCAATACATGATTCCAGGAGCTGTGCCTTCAAGAAAAAACACCAAATGTCATGACAGCTGGCAACTCTGCTATGGCAATTGTTAAGTTCTATAAGTCTTTAAGAGTGATCATTCACTGTAGTACAGTATCCACTAAATGTATTGCGTGGACAGACCTTTCCAGTAGGTTGCCAAAGTCCAATTGCATCTTCCCACTCCCTCTGCTAAACTGAAGTTTTTCCTTTCGTTATAGCATTTACTCTAAGTTCAGCAGCTATTAAGATACAAATACTGTGGCCCTCTATATGGCTCTCATTTCAGTCTAGCACAAAGACAAAGCCCATTTCTTTACCTACACAATCATGGATGTGATTTGATAGTCAACTAGAACCATTGATAGGTCCTCTTCATGCAGTCACAAGATAATCTCCATTATAGAAAACATACAGTTGCTACTGTATTCAATAAAATGGTACTTCCGAGTTCTAGATAGTCATGCAAGTTACAGTTTAACCTGTGTAAACTACCACCTGTTTTGTCCAGTAAGACTGGAAAATCCCCACTCACATGACTCTGCTTGTCTAACAAAAGCAATCCAAAATAAGCAACACCAAGTTAGCTTTAACTGATGTGCAATTTAGTACAAGCAAAAGCTTCCTTTCTAGCCACAGGGAACAATACATTTGTAGTTTATTCTCAACCTCAAAAGCATTCAAAGCAGTAGCAGTGTGATGCAAGTTATCAAGCAACGCCTCTTCCCAACGCAGAAGACTGAACTTGGTACAAGTAGCCTTTGGTGTTTGCCAGGTAGCACAAATCAAGCCTGAAAAGGTTCATAGTTGCTTCTCCTTCACTGATGGGGTCTTACTCATTTCCTGTATGTCAAACCACCATTGTAGTTTTCCTGCTCTTGTGCAAGAAGCCCTTCACACTGGGTCCCCTCCACCACAATCGTTTCTCAGGTTGAGCGCTGCATATTAAGTAGCTTATGCTCAAAATTTTCTATTCTTGAAGATAACAGCTGTGGAAGGCAACCGTCCTCTAGATAAGGTAAGTCTTAGACAAAAATTGATCTCAAACAAGCAAGCACTGCAGAGACGTCACTGCAATCTCTCTCTACTATTGCTACAAAACAGCATGAAGGCCATTTCAATAAACCTAAATCCCCATTCTGTGCTGATATCAAAAAGGCTGAAGACAAATAAGTGCTCCATTAAAAGCGTCATATCAACTGATGCTTGTTTAATAGGAAAGGACAAAATTAGGAACTAAAGAAACCAAAAATACTGGGAAATAAAGAGTTAGACAGCTTCCTTTGAACTTTGCAGTGTTGTATCTGTGTCAGTCCCAGGATATTAGAGACAAGGTGAGTGAAGTAACATTTCATTGGACCAGCTTCTGTTGAGAGAGCTTCTCTCACCAACAGAAGTTGGTCCAGTGAAACATTACCTCACACACCTTGTCTCCCTTCAACTAGTCAGTCAAACTTTCAATTTGCATCACTTAAACTCAAGATTCTCATTTATGTAATTGAGTTAATACTCTTATAATATTAGAGCTAACTAATCAACTGAACTATTTACACACTTCCTGGTTGGAATGGGTTTTGGAGTTAAAGTGTAGAGTAAAATCTGAAGGGTGAACCTACAGAAGCTTTTATCAAAATAGTTTTACTTCCTGCATCCAAGGAAACAAAAACCACATCTAGTTTTATATGCATTTAATAGTTTACCAATTGGTACAATAAGATTTTTTTTAATATGCAGAAAACATGAATAAATTTTGTTTTACACAGTCTGAGAGCAACAAATCTTACTGTAAAACACAGAGCAGTATTATATACATTCCTTTACTGATTTTTTTTTATTATTGTGTCATCTTCAGTTAACGCCTACAGTTTGGGAACGGTTTTCTCCAACTGCAACCTCTACATTGTTCTTATGAAAAAAAGTTGATGTTTGCCTTCATGTCAATGTCAGGATCAAATTCTAAACTTGAAGATTTCACTAACTTATCTTCAGATTGAACTGGGGGAAGCCTGAAGGATAGGTAGGACAAGAAAGCAGCTACTTACATGACACAGTGGAAAGATTAAAAGGCCAGTTAAATCCAGTCGTGACTTGTAAATCCAGCTCCCTTCCCCCATCCCCCAAGCGTTCTTCCCTACCATTTTTTACATGTCGTTTTCCCTCCACTCTTGGAGATTATTCTTTGTAGTAACTAGGTTTCTTTGTAATACACTGGACTTTATGTACAGCTGGACAGAGAATGAGCAGTTTAAGTGCCTTTTTTCCTTCATTCAGTTCAGCAATTTTTACTCTTCAAATTGTTAAAGGATTATCAAGCCACCATGGTCAACCAAAAAAAAAAGTCTATATTTTTCCTTTTAAATAGCTTTTATGGGGAACAGAAGCTATTTAAGAGTGTTATTACCAGGCAGTTCACAAAAACAGGAGGAGGCAAACAGAAGAAGCAGGGTACTGACAGTATAAGTAGACGGCTTGGTGAGTCTATAGCCAAAGCTTTCAAACCACTACAGTGCTCCACAGCCCTTGGAGAACTTGCTAGCAACTAGTTTTGCTTTGTTTTTTTTCCTTTTTAATTCGTGCCCTGGGCACATCATTGGTCACACCATACACAAAAGCAGGACGGCTTTTTAATCTTCTAAAGTGCAAGATGCTATAAAACATCAACTTTCAGATTATGTCTAAACCATAATAAATTTTGCACTTTCAAGAATGCATCTAGGATTACCTGGGCACATGAAGTTAGTGTGGCACTGGAATGTCTGTCCTCATTTGTTTGAGCAAAGAATTCATATTTGTCTATTTGGGAATGTAGTACTACATGTTTTCTTTTAAAAACGCCAATTTTAGTAAGGAAAGTGACAAAGCAGCAGTGAACCTCTAAACCCTCCAATAAATTCCTTTTACAATCCAAACCAGTAACCTCATCATTGTACTTATCACAGGAAAGGCACAGGATTAGACAGTTGACAGAAAACATTGAAAAGAGTGAAAAAAGATCAACACAGTGTAATATCAAGGGGCTACGCTGCAGGAAACCCTCAGAAACCCAACTCCTGTGTTGTAGCTTTCACTTTTTGTCTAAAAACAGGGCTTTAACTTTTGATCCATTTTAGGACCATCCCTGAGATTATTCACTGCTTATTAAAGGAGAAGATTGCAAATTAAGTTGTTGCAAGTTTAAATACTCAGCAGGGTGTTTCACTTTCTCAATCAAATAAAATGCTGCTTGCAAAACTTTAGTTCCTCTTTGTCCCTGTAAATCACTGCATGCTACAGGGGGAAAAAATGCAGTGCACAATTTCCACATAATAGGTACCTTGAAGTTTCTCATTCATGTTTATGAATTATGTACACGTGTGGGGTTTACTTTACCCTTAAATAACTGAAGTTGCTAGATCCTATCAGGAATTAAAATGCAGTACTACTTTACAGTTGCAGATGTATAAAGAAATTTTAAAATGCACCATCTCTGTGTATTTGGAATTCTCAAAATAGGACAAATAAATAGCAGCAAGTTTTTCCAGTTGAAACAGCTTACGCAAAAACAAAGACTTCAAATTTGTGTACGTTTTACTGTGGAAAACATCATCATGAATGATGTAAACCACTAGATTTAAGGAATTAACCTCCATCTTCATCTGCTTTCAAAATACATTAACACAGTTTCCTTCCCTACACTAGAGGCACGTTTATGCAAGGAAACGATAGCAGAATCCAGCTCCTCTGGTGGTTTTATGTGACTGTAGGAAATTAATCTTACCACTCACCATTTTCTCCTTATTGTGTGTACACCCTCCAATCCAATGCTTTCCATTGAATCATTTCTTTAAAAAGGGACAGTTTTAAAAGCCATGTAAACAAAATGAATAAAACAATGCACAGAATAAATTCACCTATTAAAATGTCAGACTGGTAACTTCATTATATTGCAAATGTTAAAGTGGATTTTTAAAAAGACCTGGTTAGATAAGCAATGGATTTCTTAATTATCTACAATGGAATTTGTCACAAAAATGCTGATTAAAATATTCATTTGATATTTTCATTCACTTCGGATCAAAATATGCAATTTTAGGGATATGCAAATTAAAACTTCTACCAGAAATGGGTTACTAATTACCAAATCAGACTACGATTTTGTTTTGTTTTTAACATTTACTTGATAGTTTCATTCCCACACTTGGGCAGCTCCTTATAACGCTATAAATGTGAAAATTATTTTTAGAAGCTTGTATCAAAATCTGTAATGGAGTCAGTCCATCACTCTACAATCTGATCCATTTTAGTGCTTTACTGAAAGAATTTGCATACTGTACCCGAAGATCTTTCTTACACAGACCACAGTAAATTTTGATGCAAGCTATGTTAAAAAACTTATGTTTTATATTACCTCACATTTCAGAAGGGCTTGAGGGGGCACTGATGAACCACTGTATTCCCCCAGCTTCCCACACAGAATACAGAGAGAGCGTCCTTTGATATTGAGTAATGGGCATTGCACACAAGCCATGTCAAAACCAAAACAGTAAACTGCTACCACAACGTAGTCACTGCAGAGATCAAGCTCTAGTTGGAAAATCAAATCATTAAGTTCTACTAGGAAGGAGGACGCCTCTTGGAAGTATGTCTAACAAGGAAAGCATTAAGCTTAAAAAAGTTTTACATATAGCTTAACCACTGAATGACCAAATAAAATAAATATATCACATCAGCTGCTACTAAGATGTGTTCTCTTATTTCAGATTTACAAGTTAATTTGTTTATATAAATACACCACCCTTTGCGAGACAGGAGGCCAAAACAAATGTATTCTATTGATTTGGCAAATGTGTCATGACAAAAATCCCAAAGTTTAATTAATTCCCATTAATTACATATAAGGTTCAGAAGATTCTGAATTGCAGCCTTATTATCTAGTATCCTTAGAGAAGGTTTATTAAGCACACTTAAGTGATGTTATATAGATACACATTTCTGAAAGAGCCCTACAAAACTTTTCCCAAATGAGGTCACCAATTCAGGCACCAACAGACAGCAGAAAGAAAAACAGGTATAATTATACAACATAGAACGACACCGTCAGCTATTCAGTTAAGTGCCCTATTTCAGTTATCCAACTTCTGCCTTCTTAGGTCTGATGTGACCAATGCCAGCCCATGTTCTTAAACCTATGGTACTTCTAGACAACGTATGTAAATTTACAGTATACAATTTGGATTCACCATGCATGAATACTTTGTGTGTAACATTTAATAAGCTCAATCTACATCCAGAATAATTTACATGAAAGGACAATATTTATTTAAACAGAGCTCAATGGATAACCATGGTATCTGAGTGCATCCAGAGGAAAAGGGGGTCAAATGTGACTTCAATCAACGGCACTCCCACACTTTTACTGTTTGATCTACGCTGCCAGTAACCACATATGGTGCTGTCTTGTGGAAATCTGTGAGAAAGAGAAACTCTTATTAAATGAATGCAACAATTTATAGTGTTCCCCCCCCCCTTCAAAAATATCTTTTCCCCCCTGAAAAAAGACACAACAATGCTATAAAGATCAAGGAGAGTCAGCATGCAAGGTCGTTGGGGCAGGGACCATCTTTTGTTGTGCCAGGCACTGTACAAACACAACCGAGTCAGGGCCCATGACAAAACAGTATTGCAACAGAAAACCATAAGCAGCCTAAGCAGCGTTCCCTAGAGTGATGATGGTAGTCAGAATTACCAATGCAAGTGTTAAAACTCCCTAGCCCAGGATGTTACTGGAAGGGCGAAGTTAAAAGACCTTGCAACATAATTTCAACAAAAAGCATACTCCGAATATTCTAAAAAGGGTGCAGATCTCAGCTTTCCTCTGGAGTTCTGCTCAGGGAACTATGTTCTGAATCTGAGCCACAAAGGTCCCGAATAAGATGAGCACTCCCTCCCCAGTGATTGTTCAGCTAGAAGAACGCTGGTGTTCTCAGTTCCCTCAAGGAAAAACTCTCCCCTTTCATACTGAAGTGTTTGGATCTTATTAACATTTAAATCATAAGTTCTGTGGGGCAGGAAAAAAAGTCTTTCTAAAAAAAAAAGTTGTGTAAATGTATGGCTGTATCAAGTTTGTAGCATAACTTAATGTGTACTAATAGTCAGATTGCTATCAATTGGAAGTAGGCTCAGGTCTTTCATCCTTTGGATACAAATTGAAGACACCATTAAGTAACTTCATACAGATCAAAGTGTTTGACTTTGAACATCAGCATATACCATGGTTTTATTCCTGGAGTAGACAGATTTAGTACTGACCAGAAATGGGGGGTGGGTGTGTGTGTGTGTGTGTGTGTGTGTGTGTGTGTGTGTATTTCACAGGCTTTAAAAGGGGACTGCTTTTCAGGGGAATCTGAGAGGCATTATAAATCCTGTAATCAACTTCTGATCAGATCAATTAGTGGACAATATGTATTGGGAGGGCTAAGTGAAGACTTCATCACTGAAAAATTAAGAAACATTAATAATCTTTAAAAAGCGGGTGCTGTAAGATTTCAAATGTATATAACATTAACAACTTGATGTTATCTAACCCTCATCTTTTCTTTACTTCCCTATTAACTTTACTCTTTTTAGCAGTAAAACCCTAGGGCATATAGAAAGCCTGACAAGTGCTAATTGTGATAAACACACAAATACTTAGTGGCCTAAGTTTCAGGCCTATCACTACCTTGACACAGAGGGTTTAAAAGAACCTAAAAAATTCTAAGGACTGCAGAAAAACCACCACAGCTAGAGTTAAGAGATTCTATGGTAAATCCAGCATTGTTCGTGTCTGGATAGTATTTTAAACTTTTTTGGGGAAGAAGATTGAAAAGCTAATAAAGCCAATTAGCACAAAACAAGAGCGCACACGCACACAATGTAAAGTATTTAAAGGGACAGCTATTTTTAATACACTGTACACACAATCCCCATCCACACATACTGGTAAAATGTTTCAGACCGACAACATTGCAAGTTAAAGCACTTCTCCAAACCTTCTTCAACCCTATTCGAAGGGAATCTAAGTGGCTTGGAGGCTAGAATATGTACACGTCTCTGGCTTGTTTGCTGAAACTCAATCAATGCATGTGGAGGTTTTTGATGGAATCATTATCCACTAAAAACTTGTTTGATAATACATAAGCTAATGGCCATCAAATAGTAACTTTTAGTCAACCATCAGTCTAAGAGGAATGTGAACCAGTGACACACTAAGCATACATTAGGGTTTGTTTTAAATATAAGTGGTTGACTAACCTTACAAAAATCTTGAATAGCAAAAGTCTTTTCTACCAGATTTTCTCCCTGTAATATTGTATTGCTGATGTACCTTAAAATTAAACACAGTCTTTTGGAACAGATTTTGTGCATTACTGACGGCAGCACTGCTTAGTGAACAGTGCATGAACTGCAAGTACAGAAGCAGTTCAGATGGGTGCCAAAAGGCCTTACATTTAAGCAGACTATTACTGTTATTTCTCTCAGTACTGTATTTAAGTCTTCGGGGTGGATATTTCTGGCCTAGAATGCAAGGAGTGAAAGTACAGAAAGTTGGTAGTTTTGGTTTGGTGTTCTGCAGTAAGCATTGTAGAACAATACATACCCAAAGAGGTAACAAAGTGTTCGTGCGCATTAAGGGTTTTCATACATCGTTTGTTCTTGTAGTCCCAGACACGGAGGGTCTTGTCATCAGCACAGCTCAAAATAAATTTTCCTCCAGAATGGAACAGAACGCCACGTACCCAGTTATCATGGCCCACCTTATGAACAAGCAGATAAGAAAGTTCTTACATTCTCTCTAGACCTGCTTAAAAGTATTTCAGCTGTGTCTCATTAGCAAGATTATGTCAATATGGAATAAAACTATTTCTTCATCACAGAATGCTAGTCTATTTTCTTAAAACCCATCCAACATTCGTCTGTCCTACAAAAAACAGCCCTTGTGTCTTCAGTGTTGGATATTTACACCAATTTTCATCCCAGCCTTGATAAGTGTTGCAACCGCAGCCCAAACACCGCAACACACTTGATTTCACTTTTGAATTTGCTGGGTCTCACATTTACGTAGGGCAAAATTTAGACAAAACTTTAAGTTTAGTTTCAGAAGGTGAATCAAGATACCCAACCACACAATAGTACTCCAGAACCTATGCTTCTTTCACCAAGAGCAGCATTGTATTTTATTTCTTAATTATCCTAACAAAAACCAAATACTGATGCTATTATGTTGTATATTTTGTGTTAATGTGCTTTATTTTGTTGTACCTAGCATTGCAGAAGCTTTCTAAAGGAAGAGAGGTGGCCTATAAGTTTCAAATTCACATTTAGGATCATTCATTTGGTTACTGACTAAAGTAATATTATGTCTGCAGTACAGAAAAAAACCTTACAAGTGTCATAAGGCACATGCCAGTGCTAATATCCCACATCTTAATGGTCTTGTCTCTGGATCCAGACAGTAGGAAAGGCCCAGGCTTACCACTCTTCTTAGTCTATGGAAACAAGCAGACTTTTAGATTATGGTATTTTCCATAAAAGAAAAAATATGTAGAGACCTCTCAAATGACACCCCTAATTTGAGTGATATTTCTAATTAAGTGGAAACTGGATTGTTGTCTGACAAGGTTAAGGCTACTAAGCACATTCTACCAAACTAAAATAAAAAGTTCATCAGGATTTTGTTATTAACATTAACAAAGAAAAGCACAAGCACTGAACTATTATATGAAAGCTGCAGCAAGAAATGTAACTGAAAGTCTCCCCCTCCCCTCCCCCACAGCGACCCAAACCAAGTTTTCGTTAGAACACTTAATAATGGTGCCCTTCTTCTTAACTTAGTAAGACTGAGTCTTCTCATTTCACATGCTGGTGGATATAGCCTGTGGCTTCCTCGGATCAAGTTCCAGTAGCAGTCCAATAATTAAACAGCAAAAAGGGAATCCAAACATGTTCAATAGGAACATTAGGCCATCAAGACGTACCCTTCCTGTATTCCGAATCTTCATATAATCAATTAATAGAGAGAGTAATACTATTTGGAAACCCTTACTCTGTGTGAATTTCCATTAGCCCCAATCCCAAATATCAATGCAATATTCGGTTGTTAGCTGCACAGCTGAAAGACATTGCAGTCCTAATGCATCTGCTTGCTTCTTTTTCAAACTAGACTGTCAGACTGTATGTAGTTAATGAATCCAGAAGAGGGCAGGAGAGAGTACTACTTTAGGTAACTAATTTCCTCTTGCCATGGTAGTTAACATTTGGAAATTACTTCAAAAATTAGTACATTAAGTGTTTTTAAAAAAAGTGAATAAAATCATCTTGACTGACATTTGTCCAAACCTGTCATTCTAACAAGTTACTATATAGCTGACATTGGTCTATTGCTTCTTTTATTTCACCTAAATAAAAAGGAACTTCCAACAGCTGCAGAACTGTCCACAGAGCGAACAGTCACATTTTATGTCATCCTTAAAAGGGATTTGTACAAATTCTGAACAAACCTTTCTTACTTTGGGCATATGGGGGGAGGGAGAGGGGAGAGAGAGAGAGAGAAGAGTGAAGGAAAAAAAGCAAATGGGATTGAGGAATCATTAAAAAGGGATAGAGAATAAGACAGAATATCTTATTGCCCTTATATAATCCATGGTATGCCCACATCTTGAATATTGCATACAGGTGTGGTCCCCTCATCTCAAAAAAGATATACTGGGATTAGAAAAGGTTCAGAAAAGGGCAACTAAAATGATTAGGGGGTTTGGAATGGGTCCCATGTGAGGAGAGATTGAAGAGGCTAGGACTTTTCAGCTTGGAAAAGAGGAGACTAAGGGGGAACATGACAGAGGTATATAAAATCATGAGTGGTGTGGAGAAAATGAAGGAAAAGTTATTTACTTGTTCCCATAATATAAGAACTAGGGGCCACCAAATGAAATTAATGGGTAGCATGTTTAAAACAAATAAAAGAAAGTTCTTCTTCACTCAGCGCAGAGTCAACTTGTGGAACTCCTTGCCTGAGGAGGTTGTGAAGGCTAAGACTATAACAGGGTTTAAAAGAGAACTAGATAAAATCATGGAGGTTAAGTCCATTAATGGCTATTAGCCAGGATAGGTAAGGAATGGTGTCCCTAGCCTCTGTCAGAGGGTGGAGATGGATGGCAGGAGAGAGAGATCACTAGATCATTACCTGTTAAGGTCACTCCCTCTGGGCCACCTGGCATTGGCCACTGTCAGTAGACAGGATACTGGGCTGAATCGACCTTTAGTCTGACCCAGTATGGCCATTCTTATGTTTAATCTCTTGTGTACTAGGACATTCAAATCAAAGCTCAACTCAGATGAAGTCCCCACAAATCCTTTAATAGGCAGCCTGCCTCTTCATTCCAGATTAGTTTTCCCTACCACTTCTCAAATGCCCTTTAGGTGATGAAAGGAACTGCCCTAATGACAAAAACTTACCATCTCTTTTCATGTTCCTTGCAGGTTGGGAAATGAGGTTTCTTAAAATCAGAGCATCTCCCCCTTCTCTCCAAAAGCAGAAGAAACTAGTCTCTCACACACACACACACACACACACACACACACACACACACACCCCCGACCTCCTGATAGTAAGTTCACAGGTAGCTCCTGAATTTACACAAAAAAGTGAATGGCAAGGGCACTAGAACCTGGGAACTTGGTAAGTGACCCTGATAGGAACAATACCCCAAATGTGTTGTCATATATCCCTTGCACCCAATTATAAAAAATTGTTAATAGATTGGGCATTTACTTTTAATACTCCAAAACCTTTAAGTTGTCTTTGTACTGTATTTGCTTTGAACAGGAAGGAAAGAGCTGTACTGTATTTAAGCTTACCTCAGATCCTGTTGCTTCCGATATGGTGGAGTATGAGCTCTCAGGAGCCCAAGAAATGCATTCTACCACATGCTCATGTTCTCGGAGCTCAGCTTTGCATTCCTTTGTTGCTACCACCCAAACACGCACTGTCTGGTCATTAGAACAGCTGGCAATCAGGGTACCATCCTGATTTGGTCGCACCATGCGCACCCATTCTCTGTGCCCCGTGAAAGTCTTCACACAGTAACTATCAAACAAAGGCAAGTTATGAATCAGTCCAAGTCTGCTGCTATAAAAAAAACTGGTGTATGCAGTTTTGTGGTTTAGGGACACAGAGGCTGTCGTTGAAGCGGCTATGACTATAAGGTGGGCTACTGATGAACTGAAGTATCAGTATGCTGGATAAGCAAGATGGAAAAGGCTCTAGAAGAGTTAAAATTCACCGGACAGAAAGGTCACTAGATTAGCAAGAAAAGGCAGCTAAAATAAGCAGACAAGGAAGGAAGGAAGGAAGGAAGGAAGGAAGGAAGGAAGGAAATATGAAAGTAGTAAAACAGCAGGCCTAGAGAAAAACTAGTGCTGAGAAAATTAATCCGGGTAAAATACTAGGCTGTTTTAAAGGACATCTGGGGAGATCTGGAGAGAATACAGAAATACTTCATTGTGTGTTCAGAGCATACAGTTAGGAGCAGGGCAGAGAGAAGCGAAGATTTGTGGGAGGGTGTTACATACTGAGGAATGAAGATGCTGACAGTACAAAGATGGGAAGGGGCTTTTGTCCACACCAAGAATGGCACACCTCTCTGGTAGCTATAAAGGTATAGTCGTTGTGGCTCAAAACTATATAGTAATCTATTGATTATATTCCTATAGTAGACTACAAGCTCACAAGGAGCAAGAGGGGAAAAATCAATATGTGGTTACTGGATCTTTGGGGCCCAGTCACTTTAGCAACCAGTCTCAAGGGACTGACAATCCAAAGGGTATGTAGTGATGACATTCAAGCTATATATAGTACACTTCTTACAAAGGATACACAGTGTTTCCTTTTGGTATGGATGCTTTTTAAACAGAACTATACTTACCCTGTTTGCACTTCCCACATTTTGATAGTTTTATCCCTTGAGGCAGAGACTATGTGATCTCCATTGGGCATGATAGCTACTGAAGAAACATTATGATCATGACCTAAAAACAAATCAAGCTTGTATTTAGTGCTATGACACATAGCATTACAATGCATAAGCAATCCAATATTCAATTCTCTTAAAAATTAAACTACGATGTACTACAACTTTTATGGGAGAATATTAAAACAGAAGCTTATGGGGGTACTTAATGAGCCAAGGAATATTTCAATGCATCTGCCCTAGCATGTCAAGTGTTTCTCTATTGCAGTGTTCAAGCATTAAAATATTAGCCACTCTCCCTTTTGTAATTACTTTTACATACATGGTGCACGTTACAGGGTAACCACTGTTTACAATAAATTCTGCAAATATGATACAGCAACATCATGTTTCTTGGAAAGAAAGCTTTGAAGGACAGTAACTCAAGTGTTCACCAAGTGGGCAAGCACAACACCTGAATGACAATCCTCATTCAGGGGCTTAACACAATTTTAAAGATTAAACATTTCAAGAGTGCCTCATTTTAGGCATTAGTTATAGTACAACACCACAACTGATGGTCTCTCCCCTTATTATCAAATGGTTTAAGGAATGGGATCATGATTGAGTCAGAAAAAAAGTCAGTTCTGGTCCAGGCTTTTCCAGATTCACTGTGACCTTGGATATGTAGTTTCACCATTTGGCTTCATTTCCCCCATCTAGAAGAGGAGAGGATACTACCGTCCATCCCAAGGGTGTTGAGGATTATTGAATGTGTTTTAGGAAGGCTATGTTTTCCATGTAACGAGATAATATTTCAAACATCTGAATAAAAAAGTGTTAATGAATGGAAAGTATTAGTAAATTTTGCTGAAATAATTTTAACACACATCTCACCCAGAAAAAGTGTGTATTGTTTTGACAAGTCCAATTAAACAAACAAAAAAAAACAAAAACACTGACCATATCAACAATTGATATTTGTTCATTCATTTAGAGGTACTTAAACATTTAAGATAAATACAAAATAATTTAAAAAAATGCTGCCTCCAGGTAAGATGTTGGGGCAGAAGTTAGTATTTCTAAAGCTTTGGGTACAATGATTTGAATAATCAAGGCAGCAGTTTAAGAGTATTAATTTAAGCAACCTCCTGTGTAAATATGAAATTCTAGTATTCCCCAAAAATTAGGTTACTAACAAGGAGGTTTTAGTGGCAAATGCATAATGTCTTGCCTACCAGATATCTATGAATAAAACAGGAGAACTCACCGAAGCAAGTTTAAATTCTGCAATATTTAGTTTTTAAACTCCCACTAAAAAAATGTAACCATTTTAGTGGATATTAATCATGCACATCAAGAGTCAGAGGAATGCTAGCTTTTGGTAGATTTTCTGTGCTTCATACTGCTCCAAAGTGATACCCATTTCAAAAAAGGAAAAAGGAAAAGTTTAAACAATGAAATTATGACATATGTAGTGAAGCTATTTCACCCAGACCCATGTTAACTAAAAGAACATGGTTTACAAAAAACAAATACCCCTATATGCTGAACATAAGTACACTGGTTCTGAAATACTGCAGTAACCAACGATCATTAGCATAGCAAGGGGGAAAAAAATAGAGGCAACACCACAGATGACATGTACTTTCTGTGGCCTGCATTCACCTACAGCTGAATGATTCAGTGGTGCTTAAAGAGCAGCTGATGCTTCACTGAAGATTTTGGGCACGAGAACATAAGAACAGCCATCCTGGGTCAGACCAAAGGTCCATCTAGCCCAGTATACTGTCTTCAGACAGTGGCCAATGCCAGGTGACCCAGAGAGAATGAACAGAACAGGTAATCAAGTGATCCATGCCCTGTCACCCATTCCCAGCTTCTGGCAAATCCCTGCCTAATAGCCAAATGATGAAACTATGCTCCATGAACTTATCTAGTTCTTTTTTTAGTCTTGGCCTTCACAACACCTCTGGCAAGGCGTTCCACAGGTTGTGCGTTGTGTAAAAAAATACTTTTGTTTGTTTTAAACTTGCTGCCTATTAATTTCATTTGGTGACCCCTAGTCCTTGTGTTATGAGAAGGAGTAAATGACACTTCCTTAGTTACTTTCTCCACACCAGTCATGATTTTATAGACCTCTCTCATATCCGCCCCCCCCCCCCCGTCGTCTCTTTTCCAAGTTGAAAAGTTCCAGTCTTATTAATCTCGCGTCACATGGCAGCCGTTCCATACCCCGAATCATTTTTGTTGCCTTTTTCTGAACCTTTTCCAATTCCAATACATTTTTTTTGAAATGGGATGACCACATCTGCACGCAGTATTCGAGATGTGGGCCTACCATGGATTTATATAGAGGCAATACGATATTTTCCGTCTTATTATCTATCCCTTTCTTAATAAGGCCAAACGTTCTATCCACTTTTTTGACTGCTGCTGAGAGTGAGTGAGTGTTTTCAGAGAACTATCCACAATGACTCCAAGATCTCCGAGTGGTAACAGCTAATTTAGACCCCATCCTTTTATATGTATAGTTGGGATTATGTTTTCCAATGTGCATTACTTTGCATTTATCAACATTGAATTTCATCTGCCATTTTGTTGCCCAGTCACCCAGATTTGAGAGATCCTTTTGTAGCTCTTTGCAGTCACCTGGGACTTAACTATCTTGAGTACATCTGTATCTGCAAATTTTGCCACCTCACTGTTTACCCCTTTCTCCAAATCATTTATGAATATGTTAAATAGGACTGGGCCCAGTACAGACCTCTGGGGGACACCACTATTTACCTCTCTATTCTGAAAACTGACCATTTATTCCCTATCTTTTAACCAGTTACCAATCCATAAGAGGACTTCCCTCTTATCCCATGACTGTTTACTTAAGAGGCTTTGGTGACGGACCTTGTCAAAGGCTTTCTGAAAATCTAAATACGTTTCATCCACTGGATCCCCCTTGTCCACATGCTTGTTGACCCCCTCAAAGAATTCTGGGAGATTGATGAGGAATTTCTCCTCTTTACAAAAACCATGTTGACTCTTCCCCTAATGATGTTCATTTATGTGTCTTACAGTTTTGTTCTTTACTATAGTTTCAACCAGTTTGCTCTGCACTGAAGTCAAGCTCACCGGCCTGTAACTGCCGGCATCACCTCTGGAGCCGTTTTTAAAAACGGCCGATAGTTCAGTTGATTGTTTCTTTTCTACTAAGAACAAGAGACTTTTCAATACAAACCGTTTCTTTAAACAAAGATCATTACTCTGGCTGATCATTCATTTCTAATACAACAACATCATCATTATCATAAACAAGAGAATTATCTTGAAATGCTGTTGCAGCAGATCAATACTTTTGTTCAGAACTTTCGGAAGACTGCAGGGGTGGCCTTCATAGTCTCCACCCCACACCCACAACCTATACCCTCCCACCAGCTGCCTTTGTAACCTTGAATCGGGTGAGCCTGGAGGCTTTTCACTTTCCTCTGCACCATGGGGCACAGTTTAAACCTGCAAGTGATCTATGTCAAGAGTGACTTCTCTGTAACTTGAAGTCTTTAAATCATGATTTGAGGACTTCAGTAACTTAGCATAGGGGTCTATTACAGGAGTGGGTAGGTGAGGTTCTATGGCCTGCAGTGCGCAGGAGGATCATGATGGCCCCTTCTGAGCCATGCTATGGCTCCTGAAATTCTGACAGACTGGGAAAGTGTTCATCCACCACTGTACAAGGAACCCACAATTTACAGACTATTTATAGATCAAGAGCAGGAAACATGTTAATTCAAAACAAGAAAATGTGGAACAAGAGATTCCCATAAAAGGTAGATTCAGTATACCAAGCAAAATAGCAAAACACACTTATTCTTCCCACATGTACCAAGCTATGTTTTATACCCCATTCTCTTGTGGGATGGTCCCATTTTCTATTGAGCTCTGGACACAGCAAGTACTAAAGCCATCCATCTGCTGTTTCACTGAAACCACCACTACAGATATTTCGTTTCCAGTACCATCTCATATACAGCATATTAGAGATGCTTTTTCAATAGCGATGGGACAGAATACAGTTATGAACAAGGCACTCCAAAAGGTTAAAGGCAACCTTTGGTATTCTGATTACATATCTGTTCTCACATCAGCAGTTTTCTGGATTAAGAAAAAAAATTGATTTCTCTTCATCTTATAGATCACTAAGTCAGCCTCCTTACCATGCATGGTTCTGATGCAGTCAAAGCCCTGGAAATCCCATAGCTTAATGGTCATATCAGCAGAACAGGAGGCCAAGAGCTTGCCACTGTGGTCAAAAGAAATATCCTGCACAGAGTCTGTATGGCCCTTAAGGGTTCGTTCAAAATCGCCCGTCTCATAATCCCACACCTGACAAGTGAACAGAAAATTCATTAACACCAGTTTATCACTCTTCATGTTCTCCAGCTTTACATTTGCACCCCACAGGCCAGTCTGGCACCTTGTTCAATAATTAACATGAGCAGGAGACAAAGGAAGACTGTCCTAGAAAAGCCAAGCAGTGGAGAAAAATAAGGCTGTGCTATATTTGTATGGTTTAATTACATTTAAGTTAATTATATTTAAAGAATAGGTGCACTTCCCAGATTTCAAAATAAATTAATGTAAATGGTCTCTACAATGTGACTAGGAAAAGAGTTTGCTGCATCCCTGAAAAGTCTTGATACAAATTACCTTTAAAAAAAAAGAAAAAAAAAAAAGAAAGGTCACACGAGTGAGTAAAATTCCAATTAGGTAGAAGAGTCCATATAGATATATGCAGAGTCCTTTTCTCTTTCCCACCCACTTCCACAAACGCTTGTCAATGTTCTTCCTTTACACCCTCCCCCTTTCTAAGCGTTATTGTGCCGTTAGTAATTAGATGATGCTAAAGAGCCAAATGATCAACACGCCCGACCAGAGAGCAGTATACGAACTCTGCAATATGCAGCATTTCGGTCAGGTTAGGGAAAAAGATCTGAGGTCACTTCCAAAATTTAATATTAAATAAATAGAATCTTACATCAGCCAGGACACTAGTCAATAGAAATATGAAACATTTGCAGTAAATACTTATCTAATTAAGAGGTGAAAATGAAGTATTCACACTATTACTTGTCAATACTCTATTCAACAAACCATGATGAACATAAACCTACTTCACTCTGAAAGAAAAGCTACTACAGATGTTAATTTCTTTAATGCCATTGGCCTCATCGCAATCCAATTGAGGATTAACTAAATTAAGAGTTTCACTTAACATTTAGAAGCATGAAAACATCTGCGATTCTAAAATCATTAGCCTTATTTAATACCGCAAATAAAATGAGAGGTGATTCTAGTCACAGCTATTATAAGGCTTAATTTCTGATGTGACCTTGTTTCTGAGGCTGCAAAGCATAATTAAGAATAGTCATGGTTTATGCTGGACCTACGAAATATATGGTTTGTAATCTGTCTAGCTCTTCATCACTTCAGCATTACTTGATATGTTAACAAGTGAATGCGCCAGTTTAGAAAAATGACAGATGGTACTATATAGTTTGAATTAAAGATAGCACCCACCAGTTAAATTTCTTCTAATAGAACAGAGTGGAGGATACACAGAGTCTATGAAAAAAAGTTTCCAGTAACATTTAACAAAGGCCTTTAAGAATGCCACTACACAGTTTTAGCTGATCTTATTCGAGAAATAATTCCCTCCCCCCGCAGGAACGGCATGCCTTGGAGCCTGGAAATGTAGGCTCTGCTAGAAGACAGGACCTTGCTCTCTTTTTTTGGGGGGGGGCGCACCGATATACTGGTAATAAGCTAAATGAAACTACCTACCTACCAGACTAATAATTACTACACTATGAGGGACACTATGCTGTTCGGACTCTGTGTAAGGTGGTTCAAAGGAACTGAGTGGCAATTGGGAGTTGTTGTGCACTTTATGCCCGGGGGGAGGTGTGTCGTGAGGGCATGCAGAGTGCATATACAACCCCTGCAGACACTGCTAGTGAAAATGTTCTAAACTCCTATGAGGGGGCAAATGGACACTATAAGTAGAATCTACACGTGCAGTAACTCGAAGAGTGACATTATAACTGGTTAAAACTTGATGCAAAATAATTTCGATTTCAATTTGTTGTATCCTCCATCATGACAGGTTGCTCAATATATTTCTTTACAATATTTGTTACCCAAAAACTCTTTAGGTCAGTATGACACTTTCAACCATTTCCAAAGCAGCATCAGCTCCCCGGTCGTTTTCATGCAAGCATAAATTAAATTAATCTGCAAGCAAATGCTCAAGGAGAAGGTCCTCAAGGATTGTAGCTAAGTAGAAGTACTCGTTTTCATTCCATGAATAAATCAGTTATACAAATATTTCTTTATAATTAGGACACTAAATGGGCAAAGCACATGCCTACCACAAAAGAGTAGTATGAGTGCATTAACATCTGCAACAGGGGCTACAAAGATGTTAATAAAAATCATATTAGAAGTTCTGGAAGACAAAGTGTTTCTATACACACACTATCTTCCATTTCCCACATATGTTTTTAGGTGAATATATGTTGAAAACCAGCATCAACTGGTGGCTGGGTATTACATATGAAGTAGAAGATATCAGTCCTTTGCATTAAAAAATAATGGGGGAGGAGGGAACATTAAAGTTTGGTGTTTATTTAAAATTTTAACCTGCAAAGAAGTCGTTCTTCGATGAATCTTCTGAGATAGAGAAAAGACTCTTTCTCAACATCTCTTTACTCTTAACCCAACCAAACACTTCTATATTCCACATCATCTACCTTAATCTTTGGCTATTCTCCTTCCACAAGAGTGTTTACCTCTTAATCTTCTGCCCAGTCCCTAAATCCATACTTGCGTCTCAACAGCTTTCAAATATTCTTCTGACCCAAGAGAAACCCCCAAAGACGACTTGAAGGCATCAGACTAAAATCTGCTGAATACTACCACACAACAGACTATCAAAGTTATAAGGACTATGAAAGTAGGTAAAACTTGGCTCAGGATTGCATGTGTGTAGGTGGCCTATATCCCTCATTATCTCAAACTGATTTGCTTAGCCCATCATATAACTGTCTATAGCAAGCATTTACCTTTATTGTAGCATCCTCTGAAGCAGAGACCATAACACTGAAAACTGGGTGGAAAATTACTCTTGTGACAGGACTCCTATGTCCACTCAATGCATACTTCTCTGGAGGACGAGGGATCCATTCTTTAGGGTCTCGTTTCTGACCAAGAGGTCCACCTGATGTGAATTCTTCTTTTGCTTCATTTAGCTTAGATTCTAGTTCCATCACCTGAGGTTTATGGGGTTTTTAAAAAAAAAAAAAAAAAAGAGCAATTGTATCTACAATCTTCTACAGCAAGATCTAGCTAATCTGCACTGGTTGTTAAGAAAGCTAAACTTTCTGAATGGCTTTGGATCTATAATATTTTGTTTCTCTCTTCAGTGGAGAGCAAGTTACTGACCTCCAGTAGCTCTGGACCATCCCTAAAATACAATGGAACAAGTTTCCTTGTAAAAGGGTCTGAGTAATACTTGATTTGAACCCAAAAATTTTCCTCATAGGTTTTATGTGGGAAGGGGACTAACATGCAAAGTCATTTAGCTCTACCATACTGGGAAGGTAACTACTTCAAACTGATTGAAAGTAGCCTTTCAAGTTACTGCATTTTGTGAACAGTCTTTTGGCAAACGATTGTCAAAGGTAATTTTACTACTAAAAATGCTCAGACACAGCCCAAGGACCAGTTATCAAGCATGCATACAGGATACCCAAGGGCAAAAATATTAAAAGCTCAGTAAAATCCTAAAACATTAACTACTACATTTGGTAGCCTGTGCTGTTAACATGCTATGATTATTGATGCATTAATACAATATATACCTATGGATGCTCTATTAAGCATGTACAATTTTGTATTGCGTGTTTGCACTAGAACTACTTACTCTAATGTATCAGAACTAAAGGCTTCCCTGCATAGAAGAGCCAAAGAGGACTAGCAGCAGAGCTTTTGCCTTCTTCCCTGCTAAGGAAGCTTTTTGGGGACAACTACTCAGCCTTTGCATTTCCAAAAAGCCTTGGGGCACTCTTTCCTTCCCACCATCTTCACAAAGTGCATCAGAAATCCATGAGATGAAGCAAAGAGACAGATATCCGAGAAACCACTATAGGAGAAGCGTGAATATTTTTGCTGGAGATGAACTGGATAGAAGAACACACATTTCAAGGCTAAATATTCTGCATGTTGGACACTGTTACCTTCCCTAGGATACTTTTAGGAGAACATTTAATAAGCCCACACTTCCTTTGAATGCATATGATAGTTCCTCTTCAATTTCAGTCCACCGAATACTGTTAATTTGCTTTAAAAACTGATTACTCATTTTACACTATGAAAAATTCAAGTCCCCCCCCCCCATTTACCTTCTTTTGTAATCTTATAACAGATGTCCATTTTTTCTCCAAAAGTCCAGCATACTTCTTATCTAACTCTTCATTCTGAAACAGTAATTCAAGAAGTTGTTATAATGCAGTTGTTAAAAGACTAGCCAAAGCATGCCATAATGTTTTCAAGAACATCTAAAACATTCAAATTAAGTAATTTGTGGGAGAAAAGAAGAGGAATCAGTTGATTTTTAATCAACTTAATTCAGTCACCATATGGACATCTTGATCTTTATTTATTTTGAAGACTAATACCATAAATACTTTGGCGGTCTACTTTGGTTACAAAGTAATGGTGATGTTTAGCCAAAGATTTTCTGTGAATCAAATCCACAAAACCCTTCCCATCCACATTATGGTATTCTAGCTATTAAACCTCCAACCCCCCCCCCTCCCTCCCCCATTTCTAGGGCTCGTGAGAGCCTCTCAATTACTACTACTGGGGGAATTCTGTACCACAGCACGTGCACACAATTCATGTCTCCTGCAGATTTTTTTGCTTCCCTGCAGATGACAGGGAAGCAAAAGGAAGCTGCAAGAACAGTGCATTGTTCTGGAGCAGCTGGCAGAGAGGAAAAATCACTGTGGGGTGAGGGGAGAGCCTGGCTCCTACCCTGCGCTGAACCTGCTAGTCCCAGCAGGGCTGGGGGAAGACAAGACTTCCTATTCCCCTACAAGGGAGCAGTGAAACCCGATCAGACCCACTCCCAGAAACCTCCCCCAGTTGCACAAATATTTACACCACACTCTCGCCCCATCGTTCCACAGCTACAAGTGGAAGGGTCACTATAAGGGTATTTGCTCCCCCATCCACCCAACCCCCATGCGTCCAGTTCTCCCCACACCCAGACCCCCACCCCACGAGCCACCCGCACCCAGACCACCCAACACAAGCCTCTCATCCCGTACCAAGGTCCCCCCACCACTAAACCGCTTCACCACTTGGATCCTGCCAGCCTGAGCCTGCTTGCCCCACACCTTGGATCGGGGCAATGGTTAGGCATACGAGACACTCCATCCATCTCGCTTACTATCTTGGTACGCCTAGCGTGGAGGCAAAGGACCCTGGGGCGTTTCTGGGGCAGGCCCAGCCCTTGCGCTGTGCCAAGTCTATGTCGGGAAACAGTGGGGGGCATTGCAGGATCTTGCACCTCCATGAAGCCAGTGGCCTGTGCTTCCCAGTGCATCACGATCACCCACTGCCATGCTAGAGCCTCCACATTTATTTGACAAAATATTCAAAATTTTTATTTTTTGGCACAGAATTCCCTCAGGAGTAGAGTATACAATGAATAGCTGAGAAAACCCTACTTATGATTTGTCCAATTATCTTCCCCACCAACCCCCATCAACTAGAAAAGGAAAGATAGGAAGGGATGTGTTGACTGTGTGAATGGGAGAGTAAGTGTGATCTGGTGATAATTAGGTTTTTCTAGTTACCTAACCTTTTAATCAATCAAAAACTGATTGACCTGCATGTACAACAGCCAAGGAAATATGCTACTACTATGTTTGCACACATAATCAGCTAACTTGAGACATCTGCTGCACTGCTTAAAAGTTTACAACAAGCTGTCAAAAAGCAGGTTTGCATATATATATTATATATATATATATATATATATATATTAATTACACATATATACATACACACTATGGTGGTTTCTTCTTATTTTTAAGCTGATTAATACAACCCCATCTTTGTTGAAAGGCCTTCACATCATACCAATCATGGGGTTCGACCCAAATAGTGATGGGAATAATTTTAGGCATTTCAATGATCTCTCAAACTATATGCTAAAACAGAAAAAGATTTAAATCCTCTATTTCACTAGGTCTAAAAAAGGCATTTCAAGGCCCTTTTTAAAAAGTCTTTGTAGCGTGCACAGTGGTGCATAAGTGTTCCTTCTCTCAAAACAGGAATACACTGGTAACACTGATGTAAAGGTTTCTAAAGATCTTAGTAGTGTAAGAGCACTGCTACATCTGAGGCCTCCTTGAGATTCATCCCAAGGACTGTGGTGCTCATAGAAATGTAGGTCAGGAAGGGACTGACAGGTCATCCAGTTCAGTCCTCTGTATTGAGGCAGAACTAAGTGTTATCTAGCATTTAGACCATCTCTGACAGATGGTTTGTCTCACCTATTCTTAAAACCTCCAATGGCAGATTCCAAAATGTCTCTAAGTAATTTGTTCCAGTTCTTAGCTACCTTTACAGTTAGTAAGTTCTCTATTATCTAACCTAAATTTCCCTTGCTGCAATTTAAGCAGATTACTTCTTGTCCTGTCCATTTGAGGGATTCTACTTTACTCTTTCAAAAATAAAATAAAACAAAAATTAAAAGAAAACCCCACAGATGATCACTACTGGGCTCAGAAATGGACCTTTCCTCTTCCCATTTCTCTTCTCCAATTCTAGGCTTTTCCCTGCACAGCAAACCCTTCTCCAACCTCTCCTCAGAAAAAAAGAATCTGAAATTGAAGTGTGAAGTTTCATTAGGTCTGCTACACCTGGATGAAAAGCCTTCACATTTCCTGAAGTATCCCAGATGTTGAGTTTTCTAAATCCTTGGCCTTACCCAATATGCTCAGAAAGGATAACAGCTTCCTGTCTCAAATCATGCTTCCAGATGCCACTACCATTTGATCCCTGAAAGCTTTGCCCACGATGAGAAATCCAGCTTTTGGCAAGACACACTCCTTGTTCCTTTCTTTTGAAAATACAAACACACAGTTGCCAGAGTGTCCATCCTAATTGGGAAGGGTGTGTCTCACTTGCTGATGAACTGATCTTAAGGCTCTATTTCATTTTGTATGTCTCTAGGAAGACAGGTATCACACCCCATCACGCAGCCTGACATCTGTGGTGATGGTTTGACTTTGGAGAGTTTGCAAAGGCTAACTCTAAAAGACGACTACTAGAGACTCCTATCATCTCTGGAACAAATCTTATGAAGGTTGAGGAGGACACTCAAATCTTTGGAATTCCAATAGCTTTTGCGTTTGAGGTCTAGAGTGTGTTCTTGCCCAGTGCATTAGTTGTGTATAGTCAAACTGCAGGCGCTGAAGTGCTAACCTCAACTTGAGTATTCTGAGACAGTGACTTCACGGGCCATAAAAATGGTTCTATCGATAGAGACAGAACTGGGTGTTGAACAAAGGTCAGTGATGGAGTTGTTGCTGAGCTACTAAGAATCTCTAATTAGGTACAGCAGATTCCTATACTTCTTTTCTAGATGCAAGGGATGGGGGTCAGACAAGCCAGTTGTCCAAACAGAAGAGGGAAAACTTATGACAGGCTACCTACTAATAGACCACCTTTGGAAGAGAGCAGATATCTGCCTGAAGGGGGAAGGATGGGAACTGGAAATGTCTAGGAAACAAAAGTAAACTAGGGAGAAACTTGACAGAAAACAGGAGTGTGGAGGTATGTACTTTAACTATGCAGACATTCATAGAGGTTTCTAGGTTTCAATTATGGAGTTGATGCTTGCCATCTTATAGTTCGTAAGTGATGAAAGTTCAAATCTAAATACATGTCCCCTAACATATTAGGAAAATGCAGCAGCAAATATGCTGCAGAATCTGGGAGAGTTTTGCAGACTGCTCGGATACTGATGAGCAGATCAGTTGCTATCAGATAAAAAAGTCTTCTTTAATGGACAAAATGTTCCAGGAGAGGTGGGGATAAGGACACACAATAACTAGTTGAAGGTGGAAAACTCTGATTGTTACTGATGAAAGCTAACAAGTCTTCCCCCTTAAAAAACTCCAATGGAGTCTAGGTACCAGGTTAAAATCTCATCTGTTCAGTTTGCCACGGGATGAGTTTCAACTCGATCCCTTAGAGATGTACAACCTACAGATGGAAACCTGGAATCAGCCATATGTTCTATATCCTAGCTGGTTTCTACATCAGAAAGAAGGAAAGGAGGAGTAAAGTCTGCTGTATACAGGGGAGGTACTGTCCCTCCGAAGTCTTGGTCTCCTTACAGGAGCTTATTCCTGTTAAAGAAAGTTACAGTAAGACACTATTTGATTCAGAAATCAAGATTTCCATGCCAGAAGCCAAGGCATCCTGTGACTTGCAAAGACACTGGTCAGGAGACAAAAAAAAGTTACACAAAACAGAAGTCATTTGATGAATCAAGCCAATGGATTAAAACACAAACAAAAACGCAGTTTAGGCTTGGAGGATTCTCTACAAATATTCCATTCTAGCTCCTGAAGGTGCATCAGAGAAGTACATTTTGACAAACCTGGCTTCATCATCATTCGGTACCAGGTTATAGTTCTTTTTGAAATTATCACCAAGTCTTAGATACTAGGGCATTGCCTTGATGGCAAAGGTTTTAAGCGGAGTGATAAACAGGATCAATCCTAAGAGCATCTCCCATAAATCATGACAGTCCTTGAAGAGCTTTTTTCATGTGGACATGCCTTTTGCACTGAGCAGTTCTGGAGTCCTGACATTTCCATAAACTTGTATTTTATTCAATATCAAGATGAAGACGTCAAATTAATATTCTGTGTCCAATCTTAGTCTAAGACCCTGGAATTCTTTGCTATTAGATTAAGAGAAAATAAGGGTAACCAAAGTTTAAAGGAATCCGTGTAGAACTGTTTTTTTTGGGTGCAGGAGGGCCATGCCATCAAATAATTCCTTTCCCTCTTCTCGCAAATTGGATAACTCTGGCCTGTTAGCTCTCTGAAGCCTCAATAGGAGCCAGGAGTACCACGAAAACTTTTTTTCCCTGCTAAGTTTTCAGAGACAGACTCCATGAGTGCTTTCCCCAAGCACTTTCCCCCCTTTTAAGGCTCAAGGGCTCAGTCAAGGAGCTCCAACAATGAGCAACTGATCCCATCTTTACAGTTGGATAACTATCTTCCCTACTAAACACCAAGAATACGAGGAAAGGAGGCAAACACACTGAATCCTAATCCTCCCTCTGTGTGTGAGGAGAAGAGCAAGAGAAAGAACCCAGATTCAGGAGGGGCAAAAAAGGCAAGCAGACAAGGGCATCCTGCCTACATTACAGGTTATGTAGCTTCTGTCTCTGGGTCTTGAGATAACCTGAGCTGGAGGAAGAATACAGACTGTGGACAGAGGCGGGGGAGAAGGAAGACTTCAGAGTGTGACATCTTGACATCTCCATATTCATCTCTGTTAAGTAATTAGCATATGTTTTGTACAAAGTATGCCTTGTGAGGTGGTATTCTAAAAGTCTTGATCTGCTAGACATAATATCTTGTTGGATTGTATGTGCTATTGGCATATGCAAGTTATGAAGTTTGACTATGTATGCGTTACTGAAACGTGTGAAACTGAAAACACCCACAAGCAGCCTTTCAGGTACAACAGTAAAGGCCAAACAATGTTAATGGCTTATTGAGGAAATGCACACAAGCACAAGGATTACCCCAGGAACTGTGTACAACAGAAACCTCTCAGAGACAGCACTACACAATGGGAACTGTTTGACCCAGGTCACAGCAAGAGAGCTTTCCAGCAAGTGGGGACAAGATATAAAAGGGGAATAATGACATCATGAGGGGACCTCATTCTCCCTGCAACAACACACCAGGAACACCTGAGGGGCAAGGAATGGACTGTGGGAAGTGGTGGTCCCAGGTTGCCAGCCTGTTTATCACTCAGGATGAGAATTTGCTAATTTATATCCTACCTACCTAGAGTATTAAACTCAGTTTGTGGGCTTTGTTTATTTACTAAGGTAACCTGCTTTGATCTTTTTGCTATCCCTTATAATCACTTAAAATCCATCTTGTGTAGTTAAATCAACTTGTTTTTGCTTATTCTGAAACCAGTTTGTGGAATTCATAACAGGGGGCTCAAAAAGCTGTGCATATCTTCCTCAACATTGAGGGAGGGGGCAGATTTCATGAGCTTACACTGTACAGATTTCTGTACAGCACAAGACAATTGTGGGTTTACACTCCAGAGGGGGTGTGCATTTCAGTGCTGGGCAATTCCCGAGCTGAATCTCCCTACACAGAGCTGATCTCGGTGTCTGTGTCTTTCTGCACCTGGGTGTGGCCCTACCTGTATGTGTGCTGGAAGAGGCTGGAGGGCCTGGCTCAGCATGGTAGTGTAAGGGAACCCAGACTGGTGGAACCAGCGGGCTAAGTGGTACCCCAGAGGGGGGACAACCCATCACACAAAGTTTCTAGATAAATATGCTATCTGGGTCAGACTCCATGGTGGAGCAGCCTATTACTCCAGCAATGTTTCTTAGAACTGGATTTATTTGCAGAATTAATCAGTACTGGAACCAGAATTGATCCCCAGATAGGGCTCTGCTTAACTCCTCACCATTCACTGAACCCATTACTGTGTCAGATATTGTTAGTCCTTTTTAGCTGTTTTAAAATAGTCCCATCTAATTCACATTTTCCTATGAGAAAGTTAAAATTGCACATAGGAACTAACTTGATTTTCTTGTACCTCCCTTAAGACTATCAAATAACCAGATTGCCTAGCATATTTAGGTCTTTTAACTGGGGGTAGGGGGGCTGGGGGGCACCAAATTTAATTAGGTTGATGGATAAGTTTGAAAAGTGAATGTTATTATGGTTTTCAATTATAAAATGCATGATATCCCAACTAGTCGTTTCAAGTGCAGTTTAGGGAAATCAAGTAAAACCTCAACTGAATATTTTGGAAAATAGGATAAACAATCCTAAATTTAAGAGAAATGCTAAGTTATATAGTTTGCTAGTCCCGATGGATATTTTCAAAGAGGTGGAAAGCAAAATTACAAACGTAACCTGCTCATAGTCAACTCAAAACTTCTGATTAATCTTACATACATGTACATAGTATTAAATGTCACTACAAAATTTTCAATCCAAAAACAAGGGATATTTGTCCATTTTAGAGTCAGCTCTAGTTGTAAAACAAAGATCAGGGATTTTCTTCATATGATTTGGAAGTGAGAAAATTGGCAAGTGTTTGGTCAAAAGACATTGCACATATGCAAAAGAAGTTTTTGAATTTGAATATAATCCAGTTTTCAAGTTCCACTTACCAGCTGTTATGGAGACAAGTACCATACAAATGAAACAAAAATGAAAAAACAGGGTTAAATTCACCTGCGTTGTGAATCCCAGCCAATGGCATTACAGTGACAGTAAGTTTGGCCCACTCTTTCTAATGAGCATCAAACTGGCTATCCTGTCAAAATAAATTGTTTGGCAGGATTTTGAGTAGCTAAGTTAACACTACTAAAACTTTTCTTCCTTCTACATTACCACCAACTGACTTCTAGCAGTTTCAGGTACTGAAGTAGCTTTGTGTGTCCAACCCAGGACATAATAGGAACATTTTCTAGATGCTCTCAGTAAGATGAACATTGAAAACGGTGACAAACATGGCACAGGCTTTACTGCTCATAGAACATTTACAAAGAAGGGCAGGGCCATTGTTATTGACAGTCTCTGCAGATGCAAACTGTGCATCAATGTTATTAGCCATTCCCGTTTCAAAAGGACCTTCGTAACTTATTCCTCTATGAAATCTTAGATTATGGAGTAAAAAAGCAAGGTATGTGGATAACATGAGAATAATATGATTGCAGATTTGTCATTTTATAGAAATAGTACTTAAGTTTAAATAGACCTTCAAAAAAGGTAGATAGATGATTTCTTGGAAAGACATTAAGCACATTCTGTCCCAAATAGTTCCAACTCTTGGAAAAAATTAAAGAAGCAATCTTTAAACAAATTGCGTATGTTCAACTGTTCGAGAGGCTTTCACTTAAGTTTTAAATGACTCATTTATCAAAAATAAGTCTTTGCTACCATCAAGTTCAAGATGTCAAATATTAGTAATTTCACTGACCTGCAAGAGAGTCTCAATCTGTAATAACTGACTAGATTTTAGAGGCTAATATTTAACAGGATTAAAGGTGATATGAGCACTTTCAGTCAGCACACTCCAGTATTTATTACACATACCTCTATCCCCTGCCTCCCATGACTATACGGAATACAATTAACAAATCAATGATCGAGTGTGAGAGGCACCAAAACTGTTTCAGCCACATCTGGAAGGTACTTACAGCTGGAGCAGACACCTGATTTCTTCACTTTAGTTCAGCAATTAGTATATCCACTACACAGAACATGTTGCACTAGCAAATTAATCCTATAGAAGTGGTGCTGACTAAGGTTTCAAAACAGGAGGCGCAGAATTCCTAAGTCACTTAATAGGAGTTGGTTAGATAAATGCTCTAGACTACAAAAGCCTCCTTTAGCTCTCTGCTTCTATACAATTCCCAGTAAAAAAAAATTAAATTTGGGGGTAAGAGATGGGACCGTCTAGCAGTTAAACATTAGAAAGCCAGGAAATTTTAAAAAGTTAAAATATATGCATACAAGTACATGTAGCAGGGTTGTCTGTTCAGTCAGCAGGCCTAGTGGTCTGGCCTTCTGCCTCCAGTCTCTCTTTCTACCCAATGTGTCCTGGACCGAGTCCCAGCTGGGTCAGCTTCCTTGTCCGTAACCCATTGTCCCGTTCATCCCAGGGTTAGGAACAGGGAAATCTGGGCTGGATAGGAAAAGCGTGGAATAGCCAGGATTAGGCCCACCTCCTGCTCACCTTCCCCTGGGCTACTTCCTACCACACGATGCTTCTGTTTGAGGTGTGGCTGCTATTGGGTTAGAGCCCCTTGTTTCAAACCCCCCACAGCCTGGGGCTGATACAGGAGACCCTCCGGTGTTACTGTATGTGGTTCCCCTTATGACACAAACAACTCATCCTATTTACTCCATGCATTCCAAATGGTTTCCCCTCCAGCTTAAAACTTCCTGCCAAACTTGATATGGACAGGGTTAGTTTTGACCAAGCTAGATGGGTCAAAAGTGAATCAATCTTACCACCGTTAAGGTTGAAACTAAGTCTGTTTTCATAACACTAAACTGGAAAACTGAAGAATCTGTGCTTCCTTCTCCAGCTGGGACCCTTAAGAATTTTAGGAGGGGCTTTGATTCATCCTATATCTGGCGAAAGTTCAGTATAAGAATTGAGTAATCAAGGAAATGGATTAGTTTTCCAGTAGAGTTAAACTAGTACAGCCAGGTTTAGATGATCACCATCATCAGAATACTCAAGGAATAATATTATATGTCTCAGAAAATGAAATGTATTCTCCTGAACATTTACTTTTTGGTATCAAGAAAAATTTTATTTTATATTGCTATAGCACCTTTCATCCTGGAGGAACTCAGAGCCCTTTAGGAACTGGATCCCTACAATACCACAGAAAAGCAGGCTGCTCTGGAGTGATGGGTGACAGGCAGGTGGACAACAGGCCTAAAGAACAATACACCAGCGTCAGCAATAGGGGGTAAAGTGGGGGGGGGGACGAACTTTGCCCAAGAAACTTCACATTACAGAGTTGAGACCACCACAACAGAGAGAACATTTACTGTGTCTTAAAGTGATTACTGCATTAAGCTTGCGCATGCTGCATCAATTTCCACATTGTAAGAGCTAACAGGACTGTTTTAGCAGATGTTCAGAAGTAGTGCACTCCACAAACTTATGTAACATTTTACAGAACAAACGAGCTTTATGAAGAATCTTGTGTTTCAACTCACCACATCTAGCTCAGCTTCCTTTTTAAAAACTGAATAAGCCTCTTCGTAGCCATTGGATCTAAGGTAATCCGCTATTGCTCGATTTCTAGACAAAGAAAAAAGATTTAACAGTAAGACATTCTTATCTTAGTCACAGTTCTGAACAGTACTGAAAAACAAGATACAGAACGCATGCGTACAGGTTTTCAAATTGTAACCAATGAGGTAAACCTTGTTCTTCATTGTATTAAGACAGCATCTGCTAACACGACTAAAACCTTCAAACCAACTTTAAAAGCAAACATGGCATACAAAGTTTATGTCAAAACATGACCAGTAAAACAAAAATGCACATTTAGTATGTAGTTTTAAATTCTAGCAAACTTGCTATGATTGAAAAATTCAGTATTTAATAGACAAATTATTACGATAAAGGCCGCTCTTGCTCACTATTTTAATACTCATTATCCCTTTAAGTAAGGATGAAAACGCAGGCCTTAAATACATAAAAGCCACAGTGGTTTAAGAGCGGCTTTTGGTTTAGCTCAAGTAGATTTTGGAGAACAATTTTAAGACAAACCTAAATAAGTGTGCACACCGGGATTTGCGCTGATTTAAATTCGTATCTTAGGTTAAACAGTGCAATTCTCTCAAGTGAACATGTCCCAGGTTTTAGAATACATTGTATCATTCTGTAAAACTAAATGTTTTTAATTGGTAAGTATCCCCGCATATATTTCTGCCACCAGTATACATCATCTTCAAATTACAGGCAAGTTAACATCCTTAAGTAGACAAAAAGAAAAGGAGTACTTGTGGCACCTTAGAGACTAACAAATTTGAGCATAAGCTTTTGTGAGGTACAGCTCACTTCATCGGATGCAGTCTTTTTGCGAACACAGACTAACACGGCTGCTACTCTGAAACCTGTCATTAAGTAGACAAAGTTTCAGACTTACAATCTTTATAACAAACCGAAAGTGACTTAGCAGTAACTAAAAAGGTTCATTATGTACAAGATAATTAAAAAAGGAATTTCTAACATAAAAGGATGCCCTCATGTTCCTCCTTAACACAGTAAGTTGAATTCATGCACCATTATAGATTTTGGGGGGGAGGGGAGAGAAACGTTATTCTTCCATGGTATAACTAACAGAAACCTAGACTATTCTGCAGTATGCGTGTCGAACTGGGGACACTTCCAAATGAAACCGTCTTCCTCATGATCTTTGCCTATATTTTTAGTTTGGTAAAGGACAAGTTTGTCAAGAGTCAAATAACCTAGTCAAAAGGGCAACTCTGACAGGTGATTTCATGAAGTTCGCTGGTGTTGATTTTATTTGGTCAACCAGGGCTAACCTCCTAAAGAAATTTAGATAGCAAGCATTCTGCATCTGTTACAGAGTCTCACTCCATTCTAACTAAAACAGTTAAAATTATCAGGAAGGCTGAAACTCAGTCCTGAATTTGTTTACTTTGCCCTTGAAAGGGTCTCTGAATCAAACTAATCTGCTTCAGTAGCTATAACTGCAGAATTAAAATTTTAAATTAAAATACATTTCACTGGGCTTTAATGTATTTGTCAAATTTAGAACTTTGAATCTGAAGCAGAGGAGCCAGGGCTTGAAATATCCATTTGCCATGAGTGAGTGAAATTTCCCGGGTAAGCATCAAGGCAAGCCAGCAATTTCTGCAACATTCAAGCTGATTACCACTAACATCTTTCGCCTGCAAAACCAAGCTAGAAACTTTAGTGCCTTGCTACTAAGAGACATGTTTAAAAACACGTGATTCCATGTTTTGAATACATTTAGTCAGACCACCTCAGAAAAATACTAACTTAAGAACAACAAACTTTACCTTACTACACATCAGATAACAATACAGCATATATGGACAAGTGTTTAATGAACAGAAATGCTTTTTTTTAAATAAAATAAAAAAATAAAATTCAAAGGTTAAAAACAGATTACTTTATTTCCAAACATCGCAATGCACTTAATTTTAACAAAAATGTCGAACACCTTAGAAACTGGTCTTATCTTGGGTGTGACAACTTTTATTTTAATTAAGTTCTATTTATGGAGGCATTTAATTTTTCAAGCTGTCCTGCTCAGATTTGTTCTAAACTAAGGGCTACAGGAGGACAAAGTGTCTAGATTAGATCATTTTAGAATATAAAAAGCTTATGACATTCACAAGAATAAGACTTTTTGCTGTCAGGAAAGAAACCCAAAAGGCAACAATTTCACCTTTTTTCTTGGTATTACTGCTCTTTCCCCACTATAAATTTTTGAAGGAAATGACCGTATGTTACACTGACAGTGGGGTAGTTGGGTGTACAAACTTCAAGAATCACTTACCACTGTGTGCTATATTCCCCTCACCCATAGGAATGAATGTGTTATGGTTGTTTTTGTTTGTTTGAAAAACAAGGTTCTCTTTATGCAAAAAGATCTAGGACAATAAAAAGGGCCAATACCATCAGAAGCTCAGTGCAGCTCAACAGAGTAAGTAACTAAGTGGCTGTGAGGTTGTTTAACTCAAATGACCTCAAACTCAATATAGCGAGTTTACAAATAAAAAGGGTTAGTTTTCCACAGTACCAGCCTTGAAAACTACCTGGGATCTGAGAGTCAAGCTGAATTCATACCGTCTCATATACAAGTAAATCACTCTCTTAATAAAAGCCTAAAATAGAACACACCTTCACTCTAACCTCTCTTGGATCAGCAGCATTAGGAGCAAACAGTGTAAAAAAAAACCCCATACCACCTCCACTTTTTATTGACTAAAAGAAGCAGAACTTTTCAATATACACAGGGACCAGATCTATATCGTAAAGCAGTTCCATTTTTACATAGGTTTCAGAGTAGCAGCCGTGTTAGTCTGTATTCGCAAAAAGAAAAGGAGGACTTGTGGCACCTTAGAGACTAAAATTTATTTGAGCGTAAGCTTTCGTGAGCTACAGCTCACTTCATCAGATGCATCTGATGAAGTGAGCTGTAGCTCACGAAAGCTTATGCTCTAATAAATTTGTTAGTCTCTAAGGTGCCACAAGTACTCCTTTTTACATAGTCACTTTTCTGAGTAGACCCACACTTTTAAATAAATTTAATATTTATTTATTTATTTAAAGTGTGGGTCTACTCAAAAAAGTGACTATGATGGATGGATGGATATTCCTTTCCCAGGTATGCACTAATATTCAGAAAGTCTAATCCAGTACTTGTAAGGCGCTCAAGATGTCATTTACATGTGTGCAGTAACTCAAGCAACAATAGAATGTCCAAGTCCTCAGTTTGTCTCCCATTATTAGGGACTCAGTTTCCTTGAATGCATACCAATGTGTTACTGTAAAGCTGCTTATGCTTAAGATGGCATCTTTTTGTTCACTGAAGAACTAAGGGCACTTAAAGTATTCCAAGGCTTTAGACCAATTCCGGTTGTTGTTTTTTTTTTAAGTGATAAAACCACAAATCTCACCTCACATTTAACTTTAAAAATCTTAAATAAGAAGTCACTTGCAATCTCAACCTCTCTTCTACTGTCTTCATCCTACCTCTTCTTGTCAAAGAAGTTCAGGGCCAGAGATAAACCCGGCAATTCTATGGCTAACCCAAAATATATACGAATAGGTTTCTCCACTGAAAAAAAGTGTGAAAGCCAATTCCTTTTAAAATCCAAAAACTTGTTGCCAGAATCTTTTCATAAAGAAGAATTCATTTAAACTAAATGGTTCAAACTAAAGCCAGGTCAGTCAGAGGTTCTCTCATAGCATACTGCTTTACAGCCAGGGCTTTGTCAAGCTTGACCTTGAAAACCTCTAAGGAAGGAGATTCCACCACCTCCCTAGGTAACCCATTCCAGGGCTTCATCACCCGCCTAGTGAAAAAGTTTTTCCTAATATCCAACCTAAACCAGTGGACGTTTCACTCCTTTCAACTAGCACTACTTTACAAAATAGCTTATTTGTCAAGAAGGTAATTAAAAATGTTGAGCAGCAATAATAAATTGCGCAATTTACAAAAAGATTCCTGCTAACTGCCAGCACTACTACAGAGCTCCACACTTGTATTATCGGACAACCAGTCTGTGTTTTCCAATCACCTGAGCAGTGAAAACCTGAGCAAATACACATCTGAAGACTCAAATGAAACAAATGTGTCCAGTAATAAGGTGCCAACTTTAGGATTATTTGAATACAAGACGGTTTGGTTATGTTTAGAAGAGTCAGACAGTTAAGACTTTACAAAAAAAAAGTGATCAGTAGTTTGGATGGTAAATCAGAAGCCCCGCAATGACCAACGGAAGGCAGTCATTGTTTCTGTGAAGGTTAAGATCTCCTCCTTTTGCCCAGTGTTTATATACTGGCTCTTGAATCTCAACTAAGGCAAGTTACTGACATCATCAATATGGTCTCATTGGGGTAGGTTAACAACAGAGAACCTGCAACAGTCAAATGCTATAGGATGGCGTACTGAACGAACCGGGAGTGGAATGCGCTACACTCCACAGTGCATCACTAAATACCACCAACAGTAGCAAGCTCAATTCTTTTGGGAACATAAGAATCTTGGTAACTACGTTTTACTATCATTATGCAGTGTACCAACATTTATTTCTCACAAAAATCAAAAAAATTGGAGGACTGCACTTGTCCAGTAACAAGTCTTTACAAAAACTTTCAAAGGAGGAGTGTATGCTACTAATTCCTCTAGCTGAATTAAAGAACTTTCAAAAAACATTTCACGTCATTAAGTCTTCTTTAATATGTGAATAGTTAATATTTAGTGCTTAAAAGAGCACTTTGAAATACTTTCCTTAACTGAAGCAGCAACCTCTAAAAATACAAATGTTTTACACCTCACACCTGTTAACAGGCCTAAACAAAGATTCTTCCCAAAAAAAAAAAAAAAAAAAAAAAAAAATGAAGAGGGGCCCCCAAAATACTTCTTACAAGGTTTTCACCTAAAATATCATCATGGAAGACAAGCTTTTTAAAAAGAATCAGTGGGATCCTCTCTCTTTCCAGCTCTCGCACACACATTTCTCCCCAACACAATAAACCATGTACCAAAATTTCTTTTAACTACCTTCCCTTATAAACTACTGGGCCGGTAGACATTTCCAAGTTCCTCCCCAAACTCTACAGTCAGCTTTCCCCAGTTCCTCTGAATTCCCCATCCCTGTTCATTCTCTAGGATCTTCATCACATCCCCATCTTCCCGTTAAAAATACCTCTTCCCTTAGGCATTTATTCTAGGCATCAACCCACTGTCTGTATTCAGAAAGAACCATCGACCCCCTCCCAATATTTCCTACTCCCCATATGCAAAACTCACGGATCTCTGACCTCTCTACCATCTTCAGGCCATCCCTCTTCTAAAGAAGCCCCAAGTGCCTTGTCAACTAAATTATCCACACAGATTGTCTCATTATCCCCACCTTCCTGTTCATGTATTTGTTCCTTGAAGTGCTGGCTTCTAGTAACCAAAAGACAATATTTTAATTCTAGATGTGGTCAGGAAGTCTTTCCTGCCTCACTTATCCCCAGCCCTTTCATAAACAGTGCTATTAATACCTGCATAACCCTTCATTAAAAAGAAAATTAATAGTTCACATGCCGTTTTAGTACATCAGGGTTTTGCCTCACTTAAAATTACTTTAGTACAATAAAACAGGAAGAAATGGCATGTGAATATTACTTATTTTTATATTAAGGGGATGTACTGACACTGAGGAGATACCTATGAGGGTAAAATGGAAGCAGAGAGTCCAAGATCAGACAGTAAGACACCAAAAAAGCCAGGATAAGAATGCTAGGGTCCTGACTCCCAATCAGTTTTCATTCTTTTACCAAGCTTTATTTTATTTTTAACAAGGCAAAATTCCTCCAACTTCTCCCTTCCCTTTTTATAACGGGGGGAGGTAGTTCAATCCATGCATTCATGAGCCATTTAAACACTTTAGGCTGTCGTCCATCAACAACTGGGGCATTGTGCTAAACCAAACCAACTCCTGTTTGCACCCACCATTTAAAAACATCCCATTGTAGTCTACTGCAAAAGCACACATGCAGAAGAGTATGCACAGAAGACCAGTCATAGTTTATCATGTGACAATTGCCTGTCCCCCACATTGAACTGACACCATATTTGTCTCATCTTTTAAGTAGAACTTTCATTTAGAAGAGGATGTAGGGAGGCAGGAGTAAGCTGCTTCTGTACTCCCAGGGCCATGTGCCTCAGGGCCAACAGGAACCCTGCTGACTAGATCCATACCAGGCCAGAATGGTGGTAGAGCGGCAGGAGATACACCAGCATCTGCTCAAGACACTTCCTTCCTTACCTTTTATTCCCCCCTATTAAAACAAGGAACTTGAAGAAATTAATACAAAATGAGTCCATCAGAAGTCTCTCCATGACTAACTCCCCCTCTCTTTCATTGACAGGGGACAGAGACTAAGGGTGACAGTGGAAATTGGAAAATAGGTTATTTATTGTTAACTCCAATGACGAATCAGAGTGGATCAGGGACAGATTGCAAGAAGAGTATCATTTATTTTATGTCTGGAAACTAAAGAGACTTAGCAACACTATACATTTATCATCCTTTTACTTGCACTGTACTTGTATTTCTCATTCCACACACCTGCATATTGTTTTTACTCTGTTTACATTGGTCCTGCAGAACTTAACATGTGCTTGCTAGACATCACAAACAGAATACAGAGCAAATATTTTAAAGTTCTAAACTTCAATATTTTATTCCTATGTACTTTGAACAGGTTACATCTAATTTAACAAGTCATTCCTGTGCCAAAAACCAAAGCTTCCAGTTTCAGCCTCACTATAAAAGTTTTAAAAGACTATTTCAAATAATTTGTTACGTTTTCCCTCCTCCAGCCTACCATTCCTGAACTCCTATCCTTAAACACCCAAGTTTATACCAGCAAGTTCTTTGCTAGTATAACCAAAGTACAGATGTACAGACAGATCATAAAAAGGTAATTCATGGAAACTTAACTGAAGTAGAACAAATACGTGAAGAGCCATTTCATGGAATCAAACTGGAAAAGAAAGATCAGCGTTTCTTTGGAAGGCTGATGAAATAAGAACCAAGAGTAAGCGAAGGTTACTTTTGCTATTTTAAATAAATATTGTAAAAAAAATACTTACAGTTCATCTCGTTGCCTCTGTGACAGCACCATGGTGACTGATGGCAGGCTAACGTGATTCAGTTGTGGCTGCCTCCTCAAGATTAAAAAAAACACCTTGTGAATCCTGGATCCAAAATTCAGTCTGCCACAGAGCAGCTTCAACCAAAAGGAAAAATGTTTCTCCACACGTGAAATCCAACAGGAAATCTGGAGGCATTCAACAGGGAAGGTTCATTCCATCTAGAAGGGGAAAAAAAATACATTTTCCTTTTGAAAAGGTTTATGAACCCATTTGAAGCCGTTTTGGAGTCACATGAACATCTACACCCCCAGGTTAGAATACTGAAAATGGATAAGTGTGTGTGCACACTACTGCATTCTTCCCACATTAATTTTTCTGACTTGCACCCTTGCAAGTTTTCTCCACCTCTCAGAAGAGAAGTCTGGATAGGCTACAGCGGTCTCCTTCAATCTTTAGTAGCTTTCCCCACAACAGTCTCCATAACTCTAATGATGTACATCTCCACATCACATTGTGAAGTGAAGATTTCCCAATTACTTTAGTCCATTTCAGTTTGCAACATCCGGCACAGAGGAGGACTAATGATCTGAACCATTTTGGTACTGCCAGTTTCTCCCAAATTCAAGGATGGACTTTAAGACAAAGTGCCTCTGAATTAAAGCTACAAAGCTATTGACTGCACTCAGTAAGCATTTAGGCCAAAGACTACAACATGAAAAAGCAGTATTAATATGAGATTTTAAGCCTGTCATGGTACTTGTACACCATCCAAAAAAATTCACTAGAATTTCCACTGTAACGTGGACTAATCATCTGCTAAACATATCTTTAAAAAGGTAAATATTAGTACTAAGTCTTCACCCAGCCATTAAGTTTTAAAATAGATTTTTAAAATCTGACCAGGTAGTATAATTCTTGGTGTTCTGGGTTACCTTAATTAAAGATTGTTGCTTTAACTGTACTAAGGTGCATCTTGCAAACAGTATGCAGTCACTTATGACAGTATTTTCAAATTCATTCTCAATATTATCTTCAAAATCTAAATCTTTACAGTGGTAGGATGAGTCATGGCATAAGTTTTGCTTTTCACCACTTAAACTTATCCTATGCAGTACTGGAATTTTAATATCCTCAGTGCACAGAATACTTTTGCTGGATGGTTATGATCAGATTTGGACCAGGAGTTGCCATTTGAATCACTTTAACACAGCTTCCCCTGCAGTTCCAGTGATCTTCCATGCTCCAGGTTCTGTTGTGCAAACAGCAATATCATTATGAGCAAGCCAGGAACCTGCATCACTGCCTATTTTTTGCATGCACTTGACAAGTGTCTTTCTGTACCACACCATTTACTCAGTCCTCTGAAGAACAAAGCAGACTGACCAAACAAGTGAGTGATTTTTAGGAATAGAGTAAAATGTGAAAATAAAAATGTTACGGTACTTCTGTGCTCACTTGACCTTGCATTTGGAATATTTATATTTAATAAAAACAGTTTAATCCAGAATTTTAGTAAGAAGCCTGTTCAAAGCAGACAGTGTTCTTTTATACACCAAACTCATACTTTAGTCCACATCCTCAAAAGCTAGATTTAGGAATAGTGCTTTAAAAATGTTCAGCTGTTATCACATGCTTAACACCACTTGGCTATCCATTGCGGACACAGGGAAGATGTGCTTTGAAGTCTAGGCTTAAGTTATTTGTATTATGGTGGAGCCTAGGTGCTCCTCTGTGCTAGGCATTGTGTACACAGTATTACACTGTCCCGGTCCCTAAAAGCTTACAATTTCAACAAACAAGACTGACTAATTTGCTTGACCCCATCCACAATACCAGTCAAACATGTTTTTCATGAACTAGCTGAAACAGTGTTGTGGGAGCTGACTGTATGGACTCCATGCCACCAGCAAGAGGCAGCAAAGATGACTGCCTCTTCACTTAGTTTTGTGCCTGTGCCTTGCTTCATGGTATGGGTTGTTACAAAAGATTGTTACAAGGAGGAGGGAGAAAAATTGTTGTTCTTAACCTCTGAGGACAGGACAAGAAGCAACGGGCTTACATTGCAGCAAGGCTGGATGATAGGAAAAGCTTCCTAACTGTCAGACTGGTTAAGAACTTGAATAAATTGCCTAAGCAGGTTGTAGAATCTCCATCACTGGGGATTTTTAAGAGCAGGTTGGACAAACCCCTGTTAGGGATGGTCTAGATCGGGGTAGGCAACCTTTGGCACATAAGCTGATTTTCAGTGGCACTCACACTGCCCAGGTCCTGGCCACCAGTCCGGGGGACTCTGCATTTTAAATTTAATTTTAAACAAGCTTCTTAAACATTAAAACCTTATTTACTTTACATACAATAGTTTAGTTATATATTCTAGACTTATAGAAAGAGACCTAAAAAGTTAAATGTATTCGTGGCACGCAAAACTTTAAATTAGAGTGAATAAATGAAGACTCTGCACACCACCACTGAAAGGTTGCCAACCCCTGGTCTAGATAATACTTAGTCCTGCCTTGAGTGCAGGGGATTGGACTAGATGACCTTGAGGTCTCTTCCAGTTCTATGAAGTTAAAATGTAGCCTTTGAAGACTGACCTTTCGCAGTACAGGAAAGAAGTGGTATTCAAGGCTTGTGGGATTTTTTCTGGAGGCGGGGAGGGAGGGGGACAATATGTAATACAAAACCATTGTCCCTTGAATTGACTAGAAAAGGTGCTCTCTAGTGGGCAATGCTGCCAGACCTTTGGGCATTCCAAACCACCACTTAGCCTTGCAATGGCTCTTTGGGTTTAAGAGTAAAGACCTAGACACTTATCTAGTTTATAGCACTCTAGTTGAAAACTGCAAAACAAAGTATTCTAAATACAAATACAATCATTGCCCACAATGAAAGAATCCACTTGTTTCTGAAATACACTATTCATACTCTAACCTGTAGTACTAAAGGCAGACAGAAATATTGCTGACAAGCTGATGATATACCCATTCAACCGGCTACAGAAATCAGGCTCCACATGCAACTCTAACAGCTGGCTGCCAAGAAGCTCAACCACCTAAACTTCAAATAATGGGATACCAACAGTGCATTAAAACTTTAGATGCTAGCTCATATATTAAGAAAATATAAACTTTAACACTCATTCAACCTAGCAAAAAGATTAAAGCTACCTGATGCAGACTTATTTAAATTCAGCATTCCAGATACATGCAGAGTCTATACTACAAAAGGTTTTCTCCATCTACACCTACAATTTAAGTGTAAACCCTAGATTCTGGATTAATAGAAATAAAATGCAATAAGCAGTCCCTATATTCATACCAGGTATTTCAGTATATTGCACAAATACTACTAACTCCTTGAACAATAAAGTCATGACCCAATATTTTGCCAGACAAAATTTTACATCTAGGAACTACAACCCTGTTTTTGTCACACTAGTTGATGTGATTCACTGTTTAGGGAGGAAGCAGTTAGCAGGCTATCACTCTCAATTTTTCAGAAGGGAACCGCACAGCTGTGTGTGTGTGTGTGTGTGTGTGTGTGTGTGTGTGTGTGTGTGTGTGTGTGTGTGTGTGTGTGTGTGTGTGTGTGTGTGTGTGTGTGTGTGTGTATATAAATCTCCCCTCTGTTTTTTCCACCAAACGCATCCGATGAAGTGAGCTGTAGCTCACGAAAGCTTATGCTCTAATAAATTGGTTAGTCTCTAAGGTGCCACAAGTACTCCTTTTCTTTTTGCGAATACAGACTAACACGGCTGCTACTCTGAAACCTGCAAAAAAGAAGGGTGTCCCTCAAAGTCAGAATTTGATTTGCTTATAAAAACTCAGTAATACCAAGTCAAAAATGATGTAAATGGAAAGCAAACAAATTGGAGCTAGTGTCATTAATACCAAAACTAAAAAATTAGGTTACTTTTAAATAAAAATCTAGTGAAATATGCTCTATACACACACACACACACACTTTATTGAAACAGTAATGATTATGAAGCTTATGATTATGCATTTCCAGTAGGGATAAGGAGGTTTTAGTACCCAAGGCACTGGTGAGACCTCACCTAGAATACTGTGTGCAGTTCTGGTCTCCCATGTTTAAAAAGGATGAATTCAAACTGGAGCAGGTACAGAGAAGGGCTACTAGGCTGATCCGAGGAATGGAAAACTTGTCTTATGAAAGGAGACTTAAGGAGCTTGGCTTGTTTAGCCTAACTAAAAGAAGGTTGAGGGGAGATATGATTGCTCTCTATAAATATATCAGAGGGATAAATACAGGAGAGGGAGAGGAATTATTTAAGCTCAGCACCAATGTGGACACAAGAACAAATGGGTATAAACTGGCCACCAGGAAGTTTAGACTTGAAATCAGACCAAGGTTTTTAACCATCAGAGGAGTGAAGTTTTGGAATAGCCTTCCAAGGGAAGCAGTGGGGGCAAAAGATCTATCTGGTTTTAAGATTCTACTTGATAAGTTTATGGAGGAGATGGTATGATGGGATAATGGGATTTTGGTAAGTAATTGATCTTTAAATATTCAGGGTAAATAGGACTAATCCCCTGAGATGGAATATTAGATGGATGGGATCTGAGTTCCCAGCAAAGAATTTTCTGTAGTATCTGGCTGGTGAATCTTGCCCATATGCTCAGGGTTTGGCTGATTGCCATATTTGGGGTCGGGAAGGAATTTTCATCCAGGGCAGATTGGAGGTGGCCCTGGAGGTTTTTCACCTTCCTCTGTAGCATGGGTGACTTGAGGGAGGCTTCTCTGCTCCTTGAAGTCTTTAAACCATGATTTGAGGACTTCAATAGCTCAGACATAGGTGAGGTTTTTCGTAGGAGTGGGTGGGTGAGATTCTGTGGCCTGCGCTGTGCAAGAGGTTGGACTAGATGATCAGAATGGTCCCTTCCGACCTTAGTATCTATGAATCTATGTTTTAGGAAGCTTCTTTTGATGCAGTTCTACCATACACGTAGAATGTAATATTAAAGATGTGTGATTTTTGTAGCACTGATAACTGCCTCTCCTCCTTTCCTCCTGCACACACCTCCCACCAGTGTGTTGTGGTAAAAGCTATGGAACATCATGCGGCGATGATGCAATCATTCTGCCCATGTCATGGACTCCAAATGCCCTATGCAACTCTAGATCAACTAGCTGACTATTAAGTTAGGTCCTCTCTATACTAAGAGACAATGTCTAGGTTTACCTGGACAAGAGCATGGATATGAATCCAGTTGCAAAACCTTGTATTTCCACAAAGATAGCCAAATTACATTAAAATGTGGTTAAACTGAAATATATAAACAGGGCTTTAGATCCAGTAGGCTTTCTGGCCAAAATGGCCCTGTGGGGTACATACACATCCTGAAAAATTCATAAAGAGATTCTGTTGTTTCTAAACTGGAAGTTACTTCACATATAAGGAACAAGCATTACTCACACATCTAAGAACGCTAATCCCTTGATATCAGCTTTGAAACCTACCAGTACTTCCCCTGAATGTATTCATTTACATATAGATCTTGAACCATCATACCAAATTTTCATGTAGTTTGGAAACAACAAGTTACATTTCATCTCTGAAAATTTAGTAAAAAACTGAAGGAAGAGTCAAGTGAAACAGCCTTCATACTATCAAAAAAACAAAAACCACTAACTAGAACCAGGAGCTTGATTTTCTGAAATGTTGATTCCTTCTCTCTCAATGGAGAATGTGAGCTATAGGTGCTCTACAACTATGAGCGCTAAGGGGGGGGAAGAACCACCACAATAAGGCCCGAAGTTCTATTTCTTCTAATGGTCACATTAATAACTTGTGCATCAGAGATAGCAGTATAGTTTTCGGCACAGTGACCCATCACTTGCCTTGAAGGGACCATCTACAGGGAAAGCATAGACTGATCTCCATACCTAGTGTACAAAGCTGGCAAGGGAGATTAGGATGGTGGTTTTTGTAATGTGACAACAGTCCACTAAGAACCAGATCTGATTAGACGACAATTGTTTTCAGTCACTACAAACAAGCTAGATCTGAACTGTGACCTAGAAGTGGAAAAATGTTATTAACCCACCAGAACTATCAGTTTCTGTCAACACCACTGCTTTAAAACTGTTTGTATGCATGTCTTGGTGAAAGTTTATAGTAAAATTACGTTAGTTCTCCTTGATTTGCCTTCTGATTCAGACAATCTGAGTCCTTTCAGCAGATGGCTAGTTTTGTTTTCTCAGATTAAGTCTTATTTAGATGGGCTGAACCAAGTTAAAAGACTCAAATATCTTCATACTGCAGTTAAATGGTATTCAGCCGAGTGGCATTTATACCAAGTTGTTTAATTTTAAGTAAGATGTGCAAAAACCTGTCTTAGTTGTGAAAGTCAATTCCAAAGACACTACACAAGAAATATGGTAATGTTCCAGCCACAAGTTACAGTCAACGTCATCATTAAGGAGTCAAACTGGAGACAGCTCAGCCCTACAGTGTGCTTAACAGTGAGATGCTGCTGATATAATGCAGTAGGCCAGAGTAAGGTCATATGTTGGTTCCACCAAAATGAGTTTCACAGCTGGCCGGGGGTAAAAGTGTGTGTAACAACATAATTCACTCCAACAGGTTTTACACACACATTCATTTTATGAATTGCCTACTTAATCTGTTTAGACATCTTGCAGGATTTAAGAATCCAGAACTCTGTTTTTAATAACTCAGTCTAGGCAAATGGAAGCATCAATAAGCCAAAACTCCTCTTCTCGCTTGGACCAGGATACTGTCAGAGCCCAATAATCATACTTCAAGACACTGGGACTTCTAAGCCCATTTTTATCTATACCAAATAGCATCATGGTGCCAATGCTTTTTCAACAGTTTCAGATTCAGTAATCCTATCACCCAACCCAGACACCTAAAATCCCTAGTGCATCAGAAAGAAACAACGTTCTGTCAGCAAGGATAGTGCAAACTGGCTTTTTCACCATGGTACCGCCTGCAAGCGCCACTGAGTCTTCACATCTCTGGTATAGGCCTTTGCTAGTAGATTCTGGGGTTCTTTATGTAAAGAACCTGGAACCAATGCCAGATTACATATGCAAATACAAGATGTATACAAACCGTGAAAACACATGTGCAAGAGGTAAAGCTTAATTTACTTAGTAAGATAAGTTCCTGGTAAAAGAATGGTTTTGACTTCCTCTTATTTCTGTTTTAGGCATTATTACAGGAAGCGTGGATATTAAGTGCTCTGCTGTGCAAACAGTGCCATTTCTCGCAAATGAATGAAGGCTTTATCTAATTTGACATTCAAACAGCTAAGGAAACTCCAGCAAGGCTAACATTAAGAACATAAGAACTGCCATACTGGATCAGACCAAAAGGTCCATCTAGCCCAGTATCCTGTCTTCTGACAATGGCCAATGCTGGGTTCCCCAGAGGGAATGAACAGAACAGGTAATCAAGTGATCCATGCCCTGTCGCCCATTCCCAGCTTCTGGCAAACAGAGGCTTAGGACACTGTCCCTGTCCATCCTGGCTAATAGCCAATTCTTCCCACTTCACTAAAGGGCTGAAAGCACCTTATGAAAACTAAAATATGTTCCTCTTCCCTCATTACTAAGATCATGCTCATGAACAGGATCTTATAAAATTCACCTGTTTATTCCTTATCCTGTTAACGTCAACAGCTTACTCAGATAACATCTTGTTGTCACTGAGTCACCCTCTGATGCTCTGGAGCTACTCCATATGAAGCCAGTCAGGACTCTGGGGGAGCCTCCTCTCTCTGAGCAGACTCCAGGGCACTTGTTTTCAAGGTTTTACACAGCTTTGACCTTCCTGAGTCTGACCTCTGAGCATTCAGCATCCCCTTCCACACCGCACGCTTCCCACAGCGAGTCAGCACAGGCGGGGCTCCTGGAGAAGCCAGTGGGTCCTGCACCCCAATTCTGCAGTCAGATGTGACTCTCAGCCAGCCAGTAAAACAGAAGGTTTATTAGACAGGAACACAGTCCAAAACAGAGTCTGTAGGTACAGAAACCGGACCCCTAAGTCAGGGGCCACCTTGGGGCCAGGGAGGCCAGACCCCAGGGGTCTGGGCCTCGTTCTCTTTCCTTACCAAGCTCCAGACTGAAACTCTCCAGCTCTCTCTCACCTTTGTCTCTTTCCCAGGCCAGGAGGCCACTTGATCTCTTTGTTCTCCAAACACTTTCAGTTGGCACCTTTGCAGAGGAGGGGCCCAGGCCATCAGGTGCCAGGAGACAGGGTGTCGTCCATTCTCTGTGCAGACACCATCACACTGGCCCTCTAGGGCTCGGCAATAATCACACCCCCTTATCCCACCACCTAAGAACTGCACAGGGGAAACTGAGGCACACCCTTATCCCACACAGTATTCAGAGAAAACATTAACATTCCCACTTCGTCACACTTGCAAACAGAAGATTAAACTGAAATAGACTAAGGAGAAGATGCTTTTTCATGCAAATGTACGTTTTTCTTCATTTACTATAAAGAACAATATAAACAAGCAGGATATTAAAACTGAGACATTCCTAGCCACTCATGGAGCTGTCTATGCTATAGAATATTTTAGTTTCAAACCTAATTAAAGAAATGGTTGACCTCATATTGATGTCCACATTCAAGTTGTTTACTCCTATCCATGTGGAACCCAACTCATGAACAGAGCTACATTATGAGGCTGCACAGGCTTCCAAAATTTCTTCGAGGCTTAAATAAGACCGATTAACTATTTGTGTAATTATACTAACAAGTTCTACCTCCCAGGTCTTGTGCATCTCAGTACAGCACAGATGTGAAAAATTCACAGTCCTTTCCTTTACTTCTAGTACAAGAAGCTGAAGCAGTGGAACAGCTGCCCAGAATTTTCCTGAATATACATATATGAATGGTTGTAAGCATGTGAGCAGGTCAACATGGTCATGCACGGCTGGCATGGCTTAAAACAGATGCTTTTCCTCTGGAAGTAGCATATCACAAACCAGTCAAAACTAATGATTTATTTATTGTAATAGTATTTCACCAAGAGGTCAACTGTGTAGCTAATTAAGGCATTGTCTACACTGCCACTTTACAGCACTGTCTCGCTCGGAGGTGTGAAAAAACACCTACCCAAGTGCTGCAAGTTTCAGCTACTCCCCTCATGGGGATGGGTTTTTTTTTTGTTTTTTTTTTTTTTTACAGCACTGGGAGAGCTCTCCCAGGGCTGGTGCCGTGACTACACAGACACATTAAAGCACTGCAGCACTTTACGTTGCTAGTGAAGACATATCCTGAGGTACTCACTTTTCACTAGTCAGTCTGAGCACTACCATTGGTTCAGCAGGGTACTTACTTGCTGAAGAATTCTATGGTATTTTGGAGATAGGAATAAGTTAGTTTTGCAAAATACCCTCAACTCAGTTTATAAGAAAGCTATATGCCTGTACACACCAGCATAAGGTGGATTGTACTCCCTTTACAAATGTTTAAGCTGAGACCAGGGCTAACCGACAAGTCAAAGCTCACACAGCAAGTCAACTGTAGGCCTAGAACCCAGTATTTTCAATTCATGGACTAATTTAAGACTACACTGCCTCCCCTGTAAGAATTTTTTTTTTTTAATTCAGCTAAAAAGTAAATTCCTGGTCAGACAGTTTATTATAAGCAGTCATTTTCCTACAGGTTAAAACACAGATGTGTCCTTTTCCAGTGCATCTCCCAGAGCACAAACAGCTACCCCTTCAACAGCTTGGCTCTTGCTTTTGCCCAAAAGTTTAAAATTACGATTACAAGCAAATAAGTTATCATGCCAATAGCAGTACTGTATCCATTAAAGTTAGGTGGCCTTCTGTTGACTAAAAAAAAAAAAAAAGTTAAATTATTTTCCTCTTGGCCTAGCTAACAAAAGGTTAAGCAAGGTCATCATTTAAAATGACATTACTTTGGAGTCGTAACATTTTTTGGGTAGCCATCGGCTAATAATCTTGCCCATGAACAGACCGTTCCATATCAGTAAAGCTTATCAGACAAGTTCACAGGCAGACAAACTTTTACGCTTGTCATCTTACAAGACAAAGATGTAAGCAAAACAAAGATTTCAGGTTTGAAAACACACAAGAAAGAGTATTAATGTACCATGTGCTATGGAGTTTCTCTTTTTTGCGAAGGTCATTAATACAGATAGCTCAGAATAGCTCACAATACTGACCCTATAAATCCCTTGAGGTTTTTAGGAGAAATCCTATAACAGATCCAAGAGTGTTACTAGAAAAATATGTAGCTAAATTACTTTGGATGCTTGTATGATGAAGTATACCTGTTATTTTCCTCACTTTGTCATGACTGTAGACAGGTATAGAGATGACCATGTTCAGATATTACAAGTTAAATTCCTGTGAACCTGTTCCACAAGACAGAAAGTCTGGCTTTGAAATAAATACAATTAACTTACAAAGGTAGGAACTAATTTCTTTCTATCCAGTGATACTCGTGTTTTAAGAGTTTTACATTTTAATTGTAAAAATTGAAAATACAGGCTAATTACTCATTCCTTAAATTTTTCTGGGTAAGAAGTTGGATTGTTAAATCAGGGTTTAGTGTACCAACTACTGATCCAAGACTCAAATTTAAAGAAAAAACATTTTTCCTGTTAACCCCCACAACACACACACACACACACGTATCAGCTCAGAGCACTAACAGTTTACAAAAAAATGTTCTATTACTCAAACTACTTTGGTGTGGAATACTGTAGAACACACGTACCAAAGGCAGCAGAAAATGCTGTCACATACAGTTCATCTGGCCATGCAATACAATTTATAGCAAATATCCTAATGGATACTTGCTTTAAGAGCCAAAGGCATTTTCCATCTCCTTGACGGAATAGGACTGGTCTCATCCCAGTGTAACTAAAAAAAAAAAAAAATTCATGTTTTAATAGCTGTTGCTGGAGAGGATTCTAGAATGATGGGGGGTTTGGTTATGTTTAGGTTCTTTATTGGGTTTTGGGGGGGGAGTGTTTTTTTTAAATGAAGGAATACGATTTTTGGTGTTAGCTGGAAAATCCTACGAACAATTTTCCTACAGAGATAAGAGCTATAATACTGTACCTGCTGATCAATTTAAGAGTTAATGGATCAAACAAGCCTCCTAAAAAAAGGACCAACTGAAAGACACTTTGGCCTACTGCAGGAAATATTCCTTCCCTCGCCCCAAAATGAGACATTGTTTGGTTTTTCCTATCGTCTGTCCTTAATCACAGTATCACTTTCTCAGTTTAAGATGGCAATTCTGTGAAGTAAATAGATGTACTTATTACTTCAAGAACAGATTTTCATTTCCAGATATCAAATGGTTAACAATAAGTTATACGACTCCACAGACTAACAGGGCACAGATGCAATAGCGTGAAGCTTCTCTACCTCCTACTCCATAAAACTGAATGGAAACCAAAGAATAAAATGTGACACAGACTTGCTCTTAACTGCTTCCCTGCCAAGCATGCCTTGCTCTGAAGATATGAGCAATGTTCTGAAGGAAGAGATCTCCAGTAAGAAGCACAAAAACTTCTCCAAATGCTCCTACAGCAGCTCAACTAGAAGTCCTATCAAGAGAATGAGACTGAGGCCATGTCAACGCTATCGGGATTGTAGCTATGATGCCCTACCAATGCCAGAATAATCCCATTGTACAGATGCAACCCAAAGCAATGGAAGGGGTATTTCAATCTCTGTAGGAACCACCGCCCCAAGCTATGGCAGCTAGGTTGAAGGATGCATTCTTCCATCAACCTACACCAGGAGTTAGGTTCCCATATATTTTAAGCATAGGCTAGACCTGAGTGAGAACGAGCAAGCGGCACAAAATTTAGATATTCTGCTTGCTGCCCTGAGAAGGATCTCTTCAACATGAGATTCCTCTGACATAGCTACCCTTCATTACCTATATTACCAGAGGGTGCATCTTGCATTAAAAAAATTAAAAAACTGTTGTCCAAATATTTGTGCAAGAAGATAAATAACGAACGAACACAAAACAGTGTCGGCCCTCTACAAATACATGCTGAAGTAGAACTTTTCTAAAGCAGCGTCAAGAAATAGACAAGTGAGGTTCTCATTACATCAGACTCAGGGTGCATTCAGACAGGTTAAATATGGAGGATAGTCAACCAGGCAGTAGAAAGGTGAAGACCTGTTGGATCCTTTCCTGTAGGGAAAAGGAGGAAGCAGAATGGCTCTGGAGCCTCTTGTTCTTTTTTAGGAGATGATGGGAAGGAGGAGAGTTCTTTTCCAATAGGAAGTAAACAAGCAGAGAAAGAATAGTACAGGCATCCCTTCTCCTTTAAGAGAAGTGGATGGAGGAGCCAAGTTGAAGCCCCTGTTCTTCCAACAGAGAAAAGCAGCAGCAGAGCAGCATATGTTGAGAAGGAGTTATTGGGTGGCAGATGGCCTCCTGTGTATCTTGGAGCCCTGCAACAGGCAGGTAGCAGGACAGGTCCTGCGTTTATATTAGAGAGAAGAGCCAAGAATTCATTTAATAGGAAGAAAAGAACAGAGGCCTCACTAATTAATGGGGCACTATAAGAATCCAGAATTTGTATATTTGGGGCAGGAACCCATAATCTATTGAAAAAAAACCCACTTAAATTAACTGAGTATGCCCAGCATCTTCCACTCTAGCTTAAGCCCCTAAGTACACTACAACTTAAATTTGCAATTAGCTCCTAGCACAATTGGATCCAAGTATAGTTTATGTACACATACCACACAGTTAGAGGCTGTTACTACCTGTGACAGTTAACAGCATTTAATTCCTGCTAGCTGGTGGCTGCCTTCCTATAACCAGTTCCTCAGTTTCCTACAGCATGGACAGGATCCTCTAACCATGTATGTGTAACCAATTTAACTGGCCTTCCTTCTTCACAACAGGCTACATACTGCGACACCCCAGAGCACATTACCATAGGTATCAGCAATACAAGTGTGTGCGCACGCCCTGCTTGTAACATTTTTCCTGGCTAAGGCTGCCTAAATTTTCCTAAAATGCAGTACTCCAAACAGTAAGTGCTGACACACATGCACAGTTGAGATAACAAAAGCTGCTATGTGGACAACCTGTATTACTTATAACCAATTATGGTGACCTAACTGGATATAAAAATGACAGTAAAAAGCCGTAATGAAGACAAGGCCAAAGTATATATGTGTAGTGTAATAAGCAGACACTTTGGAGTGTCATAGGGAAGCATCCCACTGCAAAAAAAGTAGAAGTACATTAGAGTTCTTTTACAATTATTAAAAACTAAATCTTACCAGCTTCTCCTACAGTGGCAAACACCTAATAGTCAAAAGAACAAGCTCGGTGGTTCAAAAAGTTGTTATAAGAGGAGTCCCCATCAACATAGAGGAAGTCCCCAACAGCATCATGGTAGAAGCCAGTGACATCTGCTAGAATTCTATTCCAAGATCCAGCTAAGGGGTGACATCTTTGTCACCCTGACAAAGAAGAAGTCTGCTAATTCATTCCATCTTCTGGAAGCAGTAGCTTACTGTCTGCTATGAGAAGCCAACCCCCATTCCTCTATCACTCTTCTCAACTCTTTGTAAACCCCAAAACAGCATTTTTTGCTCATCCTCTCTTATGAGCCTCCCCAACAATCCTAGGTATCCTAGATTTCCTGGCACAGTTAAACTAAAAGTCTGATCAACTTCACTGCAGCCAACAGTGTTATGAAGGAAGAAGTGAAATTGAAAATTAAGAGACTGTGAAACTGACCCGAGTCATCTTAATTTTACTCTACAGGTGCTTGGGAAATCTAAAAGCAGCTGCTAATTGATGGATCTATCCACAGACTCTGGAGAACATTGTTAACATCTGTTTATATTCAGCATACTCTTTGCAATCACAAGGCTGGGGGGTTTTGGGGGAGGTTTGTTTCTTTTAAAGTTGAGTTCTGCAGAAACTGATGGCTTAGGCTCCCCAAGCAAGTTTTCCCCCACTCAAAATTGGAAGGTGGTTTTATGAGTTCCCTGCTGTGATAACTGACATTAAGACCAAAAAAAAAAGTCTGTTAAGTAAATTTTTCTGTACATTTACAAATATGTATGATCTGGAGTATTACACCCCAGTCATTCACAACTTTGGTAATTTAAAGGAGACAACAAGAAGTTTTACATGCAGCCCACTAAAACATCCTTGCTCTGTCACTTTTTTTTTTTTTTTTTAAGCCTTTATTAAAACCTTTAGCGTACTACTACTTTAAAGCTAAGGTAAACGAAGTTCTGAAGTGATTTTGTACTTATGTGTTTTTAAATAAAGAGTCTCTCAGTTTTCAATACAGTGGAAAGAAGTTATCCAATAAGTTGAACAGCAATACAGTAAAAAGTAAGTCTGAAGGCAACAATTGTAAAAGGCATCAGTAAAAACTCAGGACCTGTTTTTAAAAGTGAAACAAGCTTAGGAATATTCCATGAACAGGTTTAGCTGCGAAGGAACACAGTTATAGCCTTAAGAAAAGCATTGTAATCCAGATTTTAAAGACAATTTGTCCTAAAATATTTAAGAAAAAAAATACAGTTCTCAAAACTGTTTCATCTTAATGATTAGTCTAACACAAGTTACACATTTGAAGAATACAACTACTTCCAACATTCAACTGCAGTTCTCAATATAGTGGCATACAAGCTGAAGGGTTAATCCCTATTTAATATTCATAGACCATATATAAACCTGGCCTAGAGGATTAATTTGTTACTAGATCTATTATGCCACATCATCTTCTTGCAATATTTTAACATTAAAAATCAGAGGGGGGTGAAAAGGCAAAACTAAAATAGACAGAGGATTTCAGTAATCCAAAACGCAGCGTTACTTTAAAGGGTATCGAAGAGTTGTCCACTTATGTACCAGACATTCCATATCTGCCCTGGAAACTGAGGGACCAGTAACTACCAGTAGAGGATTTTTTTTCAGAAAAAGAATTATACAAGTCTATGTAACATTATGAGGAACATAGTATGGGTAGAAAAGAGTTACCCTGAAGAATCAAAAGAAAATTATAGACATGGGGATTGCTTAAAAGTAATTTTGAATTTACATTGCAACTAGCAACCAATTTAGGATCCAATGACCAGCGTAATTATGTAAGACTGAGCTGTCTTTCAAAATTAAAAAGATGAATATATCAAAGGGACATAATTTAAAAGTCATTTCTGTTTGAAGACTTATTTACAAGTACACATAAGGCTAGAAGAATTCTCCAATATTTTTAATTTTTTCTGTTTATACATTTGACAGAGCTATGTGTCTAGTCAGTCTTCTCTCTTCATACAAGTTTTCAAACTCACAGATAGGAAAGCGACTTAAAAATGGTGTTAAGCCACAAGCACTGGCACAAGGATTGAGTAGACGTAACTTGAAATCTATGCACTTGATATGAGCTAATAGCATTCCTTTAAGCACTACCAAAGGCTAAACTACTGTTATATGTAGAGCTGCACTGCTGGTGAATTACATAGACATACAGGGTATTTGGGGCCTTAATATGACTCTTTCAAAATACATTAAGAAAATGGTCATTCCCTGGCAGCTTCAAAGATACAATTCTGAAATGTATTATGGGAGAAGTGTGTCAGAAAGGCATTTCATTGGATCTAGCCTTATTTCCATGGCTTAATTTTGTTCTAACACATGAACAAAAAACTGCTCTGAACCAGTGAACTCTAAGGGTGTAACCCACAAAATAGATCCAGTCTCTCTAGAAGGAATGAAGGGGAGGGGGGGGAGGAGGAGAGAAGGGGAAGACTATGGAAAGAGCATGCCATTTAAAGAAGGGGAGGACCAGCTAGCCATGGAACTGGTCCAAAAAAACAAACAAACAAACAAAACCAGAGAATTAACATCCATATCTCAAAAAGAAGTTTAAGACATTTGTTTCCATCTGCTGGGAAGAAATTGCAAGGTAAATTATAAGGGGGATAAAATATAAACCTCCTATCTTTGTTACCATTTATGTCATAAAATAAGTCAGTGAACAAAGAAGTCACCATACTAAGGTTTTATCCATCCTGAAAAAGTGACCATGCCAGGAAATTTGGTTAAAATATCACTGAATCTTCAAGTAGAGAAAGAAACTGAGCTATATTTTAATAGAAAGAAAAGGAGTACTTGTGGCACCTTAGAGACTAACAAATTTATTAGAGCATAAGCTTTCGTGAGCTACAGCTCACTTCATCGGATGCATTTGGTGGAAAAACTACCAAATGCATCCGATGAAGTGAGCTGTAGCTCACGAAAGCTTATGCTCTAATAAATTTGTTAGTCTCTAAGGTGCCACAAGTACTCCTTTTCTTTTTGCGAATACAGACTAACACGGCTGCTACTCTGAAACCATATTTTAATAGTATTCCCATATCATACTACAGTCCTGCAAGTCCATAGCTGTAGTACAGTTCAAGAACATGATTAAGAGCATTTTTAGTTCCCTCCCCTCTACTTTGCTACATCAGTATTTTGATCATAGCATTATCTACAAATTAGACATGACCCAGTACATAGGTCCTACCCTGGAAGATATTTTAGGATTACTACCTGCTAAGTATGCAGGGATGAAACTAACGGTGCAAAATGGGAACTCACTTATGAGGTGGACTGACCTTTCTTCTATTCATCCTGTGTAGATACACAACTGGTTAAGAAGTTAGAGGAGAAAAAAAAAAAAGAGAAAAAAAAAAACTTACAAATCCTTCCACATTAACTATTATTTTTCAAAGGTGTCCATACTACCCTCAGATGACTAGGCTGAAACATAAGTCCGACTCACCTTTAAATTACGGCTCAAATGAACAATTTAAAGCAAAATATCAATGTAACCTATTACATATAGGGTTTGATCATAAGAAACACTTAATTGATCAAACAAAAGAACAAAGATACAGAATTTTGTTTCCAGAACATATTTAATACAAATACAATTTAACATTACACTCGTGCATATTTTATTGGCCCAAGATTAAAAAAAAAAAAAAAAAAAGAGAAATTGGTTGACGTTAGACCACTGCCACCATTCACACAAGGAATTAGAACTCCCACCCCGCCACACGCACCCCAGGCTGGAGATAAACAGTTTTTAGAAAGCAAGCAATAGCCTACTAAAGTTTTAGAAAATGAAAAAAACATGTCATACCATTCATTTTGTAAGATATGTTCTTCAAACAATAAAGAGGTGCACAATGTTCAAAATTTTAAAAAAAACCTTACAATTCCATAACAGTCTACTTTAGAAAAAGCTGACTGGGAAATTTAGATTTATAACCAACATTCAGGTGCCTTTCACATACTATCAAGGCCTTGACACCAATGCAATGCTGTCAATATATTTGCCTTTTCAGCACCAAGCCTATTATGAAGTTTTGACCAAACCAAACACGTGACAAAAAGGATTTGCTGGCACAAAAGTGATATCAAATTTTGACTAGACTCTGAATTCACTTCTGTATTCCATCATTTTTGTCCCTCAGCTTTCCAGTGATTTTGATGGAACAAAGTTGGACAGCTTTCTTCAGAAACAGAAGCCATTTGAAATCAGAAACTGAATCTTTAATTTTAAATACTTGAAAAGGAATAATCTCCTAATTATATTCCATTCAATATATTTTGGCTTCTTCCTGCTCTAGACTGAGTGTATAACCTTGCAATTTAGGATTAGTTTTGTTGGACGTTGATGGAAAGGAGACAGCTTTTCTGTTGAGTTTTCCAGGTTTGCCCATGTGGTTCTCTGTTTATTAGACCAAGAGAGGTTTCTCCAACTGCAAATATAGCATCAGCCTACAACCTGTCAAGCCCCTTTAATATCTAAAACAATTTTAAGCTTAATACCTTTCTGTAGAGTCCTTTGTATAAAGCGTGTGCTATGTTCTCATCAAACTCCTCCTGGCAACAGTTACAAGTTTAAACTTACATTTTTGATTGTCTTTATAGCTCCTTATATATTTTACGAATATATATCTCCTTATACCTTTACAAATTCCATTGAGTGTCGTTGGGAAGCTGAGGCACCAATCCTTTTTTGGTCAACCATGTGGTTGTGGAAGAGTTTCCATCTTCCACAATCAGCTCTGAGATTGTTTGAAGTAGAGTCCCTCAGCTACTCAGACATTTAAGATGACTGCACTCAAGAATTTCTTGTCTTTTTATACTTAGTTTTTGTTGTCCGACCAAATGGCAAAAGCTTCCTTATCATACTGTGTCTTCAGGAGCTTGAACACATTTCAGTTCTCTTTTCAAAGAGTTAACAGCATCAAACAAACACCCTTTTCCTCTGTGGAGCCACTATTGGACCATACCTTATGTTTGGCCAGGCATCTTGCATTGGATTTCTATGTTGATTTTTTTTTTTTTTTTTTTTTTTTACCACTACAAGTTTTTCTCCATTTCTCTTCCAGCATTGAGTAGTGGACCTGTAACTTCAATCTGGATGTAGTCCTAGAGGCAGATTTAAAGTACTTCAATCGTTTCCTTACGCTGACTGTTGTGTGTTACACTGAAGGTGATGTGGCCATGAAAAACTCTAATACAATCCTATGATGCATGAGATGAGGTATTTCTAATAGAGACAGAAGTGTTATTACCATTATACAAGGCACTCACGAGACCTCATCTGGAATCCTGTGTTTAATTCTAATCTTCCATGTTTTAAAAAAAAGAATTCAAACTGAAACTGGTTCAGGTACGGTCTACAGGGATCATCAGAGGAATGGAGAACCTACTTTATGAAAGGAAACTTAAGGAGTTTGATTTCTTTAGCCTAACAAAATGGAGAGGAGAGAAGATTGCTCCCAATAAATACGTCAGAGGCCGCAGAGGATTTATTTAAGTTAAAGGCCGATACTGGCACAAGATCATATGGCTATAAACTGGCCATCAATAAGTTTAGGCTTGAAATTAGACCAAGGATTCTAATCACCAAAGAAGAGAAGTTCTGGAACAGCCTTCCAAAGGGAGCAGAAGGAGCAAGAAACCTAACTTGTTTTAAGACTGAGCTTGATGTGTTTACAATGGGGATGGTATGATGGGGGAGGGATAGCTCAGTGGTTTGAGCATTAGCTTGCTAAACCCAGGGTTGTGAGTTCAATCCCTGAGGGGGCCATTTGGGGCAAAAATTGGGGATTGGTCCTGCTTTGAGCAGGGGGTTGGACTAGATGATCTCCTGAGGTCCCTTCCAACCCTGATATTCTATGATTCTATGATTCTATGACATTGCCTACAGTGGCATATGGTCATCTGCAACTGTTATTAGCAAAAATATCCAACAGCTGGAGATGGGACACTACATTGGGAGGACTGAGTTACTACCGAGAATTCTTTCTAAGGTGTCCAATTGGTTAACCTTGCCCACATGTTCAGGATCTGATTTCCGTTCTGACCCAAATATGGCATTTTTCCCCCAGGTCACACTGGCAGAGACCTTGGGGGTTTTCACCTTCTTCTGCTGTATCAGGTACGGGTCACTTGCTGGTTTCAACTAGAGTAAATGGTGAATTCTCTGTAACTTAATGTCCTTAAATTAAGATTTGAGAACCTCAGGCTGAGTTACTGAAGTCATGGATCTATTACAGGAGTGGGTGGGTGAAGTTCTATGGCTTGCAACGTGCAGGAGGCGAGAGATGATCATGGATGGTCCCTTCTGGCTTTAAGTCTATGAATCTACGTTAGCATAAAATTAAGTTGCAACTTGATAAAGTTCAATTTGTCATCTTCTGGATCTTTTAAATGTTCGTTGCCATTCAGAGTGAAGTCATAGCCTATTTCCAGCATAAACAAATTTCAACGTGTGAGTATCTATCTTAATGCATCAGAAAGAATAGAAGTCAAAACATGAAAAACCCTAGGTAACACTTCACAGGGCCATTTTCTGGGGGTTTTATTGTTTGGTTTTTGTTTTTTAAAAAGGGGGGTGAACTTGTTTTCCCCTGCTGCTCTGATTAGAACATAGTAACGCTCCCCAGGCTTGCTATGGTTTCAAGTATATGAAAAACATTTAATATCACTAAGTGGGTGGGAAAGATAAAGGAGAGAATAAAAAGAAAACTATCAAAGATGCATTTCCCAGTCTTTGGGCAAGAGACACGCGTCTCTAATTACTATTAATGTGAGAAACATGATGCATCAGGACAGATGTCAAATTTTGAAAGGAACAGTGCCAGCCAACACTATAGTACTCTGTTATTTCCTTCATTACAAAGGTCAGTGTACAACTGCTCAAATTTTCATTCTGCCATCTTCATTTTTCCAAGGAGATGGCACACTGGATCAAAATATGCAGTTCATTTCTGATAGTCATCCTTTCCCCACCCCCTTGCTCTATATAGCATTATGCCTCTAATCTAGGTCAATTAGAAAAAATTATTATTCCACTGTTAATAAATGTACCTTCTGCTTTTAGAAAATCATGCCTAAATTAATAAAACCATACTATCCCTAACTGTATGCAAGCACTCAGGCATCTAAAGAAACAAGTCAATTAAGAATTGATTATTTCTCTTCCCCTTACACTTGGTCCATCTGCCTTTTAACAGATAAGTAGGGCAAGTTCAACCACCACCTATTTACTTTAAAAAGAGCGGTATCTCGCCAGATAAAAGCTTCAATCTATGGTAAGATGTGTAAATTAAGACTGAATGCATCCGATGAAGTGAGCTGTAGCTCACAAAAGCTTATGCTCAAATAAATTTCTTGTACTTGTGGCACCTTAGAGACTAACAAATTTATTTGAGCATAAGCTTTCATGAGCTACAGCTCACTTCATTGGATGCATTCAGTGGAAAATACAGTGGGGAGATTTATGTACACAGAGGACATGAAACAATGGGATGTTATGATACACACTGTAAGGAGAGTGATCACTTAAGATGAGCTATTATCAGCGGGGGGGGGGGGGGGGGGGGGGAAGAAGAGGAAGAAAACCTTTAGTAGTGATAATCAAGGTGGGCCATTTCCAGCAGTTGACAAGAACGTCTGGGGAACAGTGGGGTCGGGGAGGGGGAAAAGTTTTATTTTGTGTAATGACCCATCCACTCCCAGTCTCTATTCAAGTCTAAGTTAAACTGTATCCAGTTTGCAAATTAATTTCAATTCAGCAGTCTCTTGCTGGAGTCTATTTTTGAAGTTTTTTTTGTTGAAGAATAGCCACTCTTAGGTCTGTAATCGAGTGACCAGAGAGATTGAAGTGTTCTCCAACTGGTTTTTGAATGTTATAATTCTTGACGTCTGATTTGTGTCCATTCATTCTTTTACGTAGAGACTGTCCAGTTTGGCCAATGTACATGGCAGAGGGGCATTGCTGGCACATGATGGCATACATCACATTGGTAGATGCGCAGGTGAACGAGCCTCTGATAGTGTGGCTGATATGATTAGGCCCTATGATGGTGTCCTCTGAATAGATATGTGGACACAGCTGGCAACAGGCTTTGTTGCAAGGACAGGTTCCTGGGTTAGTGGTTCTGTTGTGTGGTGTGTGGTTGCTGGTGAGCATCTGCTTCAGGTTGGGGGGCTGTCTGTAAGCAAGGACTGGCCTGTCTCCCAAGATCTGTGAGAGTGATGGGTCGTCCTTCAGGATAGGTTGTAGATCCTTGATGATGCGTTGGAGAGGTTTTAGTTGGGGGCTGAAGGTGATGGCTAGTGGCGTTCTGTTATTTTCTTTGTTGGGCCTGTCCTGTAGTAGGTGACTTCTGGGTACTCTTCTGGCTCTGTCAATCTGTTTCTTCACTTCAGCAGCCGGGTACTGTAGTTGTAAGAATGCTTAGTAGAGATCTTCTAGGTGTTTGTCTCTGTCTGAGGGGTTGGAGCAAATGCGGTTGCATTGTAGAGCTTTTTCTTCTTGCTTACTGTGTTAAACTTCCCTACCATACTATCTTACATTTATTTAATACCTAAAATTGAGCTCCCTTTGAGGAGAAGAGAAGTCAGCCTTGGGCAATAAAAAATGACTTATCCAGTTAAATTGAGTCAATTTAGTTTTGCCTAGCATAATAGGAGCAAATATCTTTCCTCTCATAAGCATGATCAGTAGGGTCCTACCAAATTCACAGTCCATTTTGGTCAATTTCACAGCCATAGGATTTTAAAAATTGTAAATTTAATGACTGCAGCTATTTAAATGTGAAATTTCACAGTGTTTTAATTGTGGGGGTCCTGACCCAAAAAGGAGCTGTGAGGAGATCGCAAGGCAATTTTTGTACAGGGGGTTGCGGTACAGCTACCCATACTTCTGCTCTGCTGCTGGTGGAGGTACTGCCTTCAGAGCTGGGCTGCTGGAGAGCGGTGGCTGCTGTCAGGGAGCCCAGCTCTGAAGGCAGATCCACCGCCAGCAGCTGTGCAGAAGTAAGGATGGCATGGTATTGTCACCCTTACTTCAACGCTGCTACCTGCAGAGCAGCTGCCACTCTCCAGCCGCCCAGCTCTGAAGGCAGATAAGGGTGGCAATACTGCAATCCCCTTAAAATAACCTTGCGACTCTCCAGCAACTCCCTTTTGGGTCAGAACCCCCAATTTGAGAAACGCTGGTCTCCCCTGTGAAATCTGTATAGTCTAGGGTAAAAGCACACGGAAGACCAGATTTCACAGTCCGTGATGTGTTTTTCATGGCCGAGAATTTGATAGGGCCCTAGTCATCAGTATTAAAAACTGAATGTGGCAAAGGTCTTCGTTTTATATCCCAGAAAAAGCACTATGTCCCATGCTACTATAAAAAAAAAAAATTACCTTTAACCAATGACTCAAAAGAAGACATGCCATCTAAGTCACCAATAACCCTTTCTACAACATCTTTTTATTCCTGAAGGTCTATCCAAGAACTGATCAGGCACAGTTCTATTTTGCATAGAAAACCTGACAAAACTGCAGCTGAAGATTGATGTGACTGCAGACACATCGATAGGAAGCCTCAGAGATCTGGACATGGACATGTAAAACAATTGGGTCTAACTCCATTCCAGAAACAAAAAACTTAAAAACAATCAATTAAGATGGTAACAGACTAATAATTATAGTCATTCACTAAGTCCAAGAACTTAAAAGCAAGGAAGACAATAGCCATTCAAGAATCAAATAAATATATACTTAATCACAATAACCCTTAACTGACCCAATAATTGGTTTTTGGTTATCTTGATCTTTGTATATGAACAATTCCTTAGAAGCAATTCTATTAAGTGGGAAACTTAAAATATTTGTTAACTGACAATTTGCAGTGAAGTACTTGGAATTCTTTAAATGAATGCATAATATGGATTTTTAGTAAAATTACATGTGAGGTATTGCCCTTGACACTGCTTAGTACGACAATGTACATATGTAATTATTTTTCAAGACTATTAGGTTTACATTTTGAGTGCTGCTGAAATAGCATTTTTGCTTGGGTCAGAACTAAAGTTTCTTGTGATGAAATATGCTCTTTATATTTTAAAATGAAGTGTTTACAAGTCCATTAGCGCAAGATTATATATCCCTTACTAATCCTTTCTTTGCTTTTATACATTTGGGTTTTGTAAGTGATGGGATAGGTGAACTACATCATTGTTAACTAGTAACTTAGAAGGACAAGACACCAAAAAGCTCATACCACCATTCATTTCCCCCCCTCATATAAAATGTTTGTTTATTTGTTTTTTTTAACTACACAGGATGGACAATTCACTAGGTTAAGTTACAGTGGTATCGTGGTCAATGCAGCAATGGTTCCAACAAAATCTTTCCTGCATTTGATAGGTGTTGATAAATCCCTTTCCTACTACACAGCTAAATTAGACACTCATGGCACATGCAGTACAGATTACAGCAAGTTGTATGCCAGACTGAAGCCTAGATCCCAAATCTGTTCCACATCCAATGTATAACTTGCTATACTACATCGTTTCTTAGATAAATCATTGAATCACTGCCTACTGGCCCCAGGTGAAAAAATGTAGCTGCTAAAAGTACTTTGCATTTTACACTAGACATCAGCAGGCCCAAACACACTTTATCAAAGGCATTATCCTCATTATACTTGACTTTAGCACAGAAATTGGACTCATCCTGTTCAGAGAGGCTGTGTGGTCTAGTGGATGTGTTATGTGTCTACCACTTTAAAAAAATTCAAGGTTCTCTTCTGAACTATAAACACATACTTCCATCTGGAAGATGACCCTGTACATATTCCCTCTAAGTCAAGGGAACATTTTGGTGGAGAATGTAGGAGCAGTAGTATTTCTCTTTGAAAAATAGCCTTGGTCAGCTCAGTCTTAAAGTGTTCTGACACCATGTTTTTCCTCTGTCAATTTCAATGATGTGGCTCCTTCAGATCATGTCTAATTTACAGGTAGCAGCAGATTCTTGAACATTTTACTACTACTGTGCCCTCCAAGAGTCAGTGTCAAAGTTTACCCGTTTCAGATTTGAGATGTAATATGACTGTTGGGCAGACAGAAGAACTTAAAGCAACATTAGATACTGGTAAATATTTATATCATCATAACACCCAAAGGCCCCAATCAGGACTAGGATCCCCACTGTGCTGGGAAACTACTTTTAATTACTATTCCAAGAGTTATTTTATAGTATTTTAGTCACAAGAAGTATTTGTCTTCTGAAATTAAGCTGTTATCATACTTCATTCTAAAACAAGGTGAGGAGGAGTTACAATGGAGCTCAAAATTAGCCTTTTAATAAAACTGGTTGTAGACTTAACTATATAGAGGCCAATGCTTCATCCTAACACTTAATGCCAGAACCAGAACCTGTTCTTCCAACAACAGGCCTCTAACATTTGAGAAAGGAGGATCTCTTAACTGGAACCTATGGAAATATCAATATATTCAAAGATGCAATGCAATGAGCCAATTAAGCGCACCTGTTAGGAGCAAGATTGGACCTCAAAATAACTACAACAAAAATAATTAATAGATTAAGGAAATTTAACGACATGGAAAGTTCCAACAGGCAATAACAAGCTGTTTTTAATTTAAGGGAACCAAACTTTCAAAATCAGGATACGGTTGTGTCTCCCCTGATCCAAACAGTTTAAAGGTGGATGAGTTTTCTACATTTTCCTTTGCCTTTGGGCCAAACCAGTTTTCCAAATGGAAGTTAAGTTCATCATAGTTAAATTTGCAACCAGCTTCTACTGTGCAAAGGCTATTACTTCTCCCAACACAATAATTCAGACCACTGCAGTTCATGACTAACAACAACTTTTTGCTGTTAACTCACATAAATGTATTCAAGGACCACTGACATGCATAACATTTTACAGTAGTAAAAATAACTACTGACAAACAAGACAAGGCCCCGAGTTTAAAAAATACAAATGTATAGTACAACTAGATGCAAGTTAGATTGCATAGGCCTTAAGGAAAAGATAGTTTTGAAAGTAAGGCAAGGCACTCAGCAAATATTGATTGAATGGCTGTTCTAGGTGTAAAACGTAACATGGAAGAAGGCACAAAGTTGAGAGTAGACGATAAAGACTGAAAATTTTCAAAAGAAGATTGGGTGGAGCATAGGAAGCAGTGTAGGAAGAAATGATGTCAGATTTGTAGGCAGGAGAGACCTTGCATAGAGCTATACAAGTGAGTATTAGCTGCTACTTCCTTCAGAGACTAGAAAATGAACAGGTTATTCCTGTACTAAAGGCACTTAAGATGATGCATTTCATGTTTCCAAGGAGGAAAGTATTCTGCTAGATTTAGCTTTCTTCCTATCCTGGAGACATCTTACAGGACAGATGTTTTGTTAGTAAGCATAAACCTTTCCTGATCTGTAACACCAGTTTCTCTAGTAAATCAAAATTTATCTTTTAAAAACAACTGCCCAGTAATAGATATTTACTTTTATGTTAATTTGGCAAACAAGTTTAGTCTATACTCACCTAATACCAGAGACTAAACCCCAAAACGAAAAAGATACAAGCACCACACAAAAAATGATTCAGACAACTTATCAGAGAATCACCCTCAGTTCAATGTTATACTTTCTATGGTCAAGACTGGATTTGGGTGGGAATACTGCTTCTCATTAGAAAAGAAGAGTACTTCTGGAGAGAATAAGAAGTTCTTCCTAGTCATCTACCAGTTGATCCCTATGGTGTTCCTCAAACCTCTTTGTTCTGAAGCTTTTTCTGTTCATCTTTAAACCCAAGCACCAGCATTATGGGTAATATTGGAGGTTTTAGTTGTATGAGAATGCTACACAAAGCAACACCTTTGTACTAGAGCTTTAAAAATCCTTACACATCACTTCACATAACTGCATCACCCACTTTCAAGTCCTGCATTCCCAACACCTTATAAAATTACCTTGCTAGGGCACTCGAGTGTGTAGGGAATACGTCAAGTTATATGAATGAACAGAGCACCAAGCCACAATATAGGAATTCAGAAGGCATTTTTTTCAATTCATCTTCTGTGTAAACAATCTCCCTTAAAAATTATAATAATCCTTAATTTCATTTAAATAAAGTCAACAACTGAAATATCAAAGTCAACATATGAAAAGCATAATCAGACAACATAATCCTTGCTTTGCAACAGTGACTGGTCACTTTTTACTGCCAGACAAATCGATATCCACCCTGCAGAAAAATAAACCACAAAACAGAATGCTAGATTTGTTTCATTTCAGAAGGTTCCTGCACCACTAGACTCTCCCCTAAAGAAGAGACTTCATTGTTACAGCAATTAGCATTCCCACACCCCAGCAAAATGCAAGCAAAGAAAAAAAAATGCTATGAAAGGGTAATCTAGCCATTTCGCAGCTTCTCCTCCTTACTCCACCCAGTCTCTTCTCTGCTCAATGGCTGCACCCAGCATCCATAAACATGGTCAAATCAAACGAAAACACAAAAACAATAGCCCTGCAAACAAACTAGATATCGGCAACAAAATCTTTGTTAAATACATATTTTCTTTGTTTAGCTCCTTAGCATATTTTCCTGTTTTTCAGAGCCACTTTAAAAGCAAAATGATACATTTTGGTAGGAGACCCTCCCTCTTCTGAAACCCAGTTGAATGCTTGCACAATCATTTCATAAATGACAAATCATTGTGAACAGATTCTTCTCCCTACCTCAAAACTAAAATGTATATGTAACATTTTTCCATAATATACACTCTGAACCCCCCCCATACACACACAGATGATTCAATCAGGTTAATAAATCTAAACATATCACTTACGATTATTTTGCAGTCAAACAGTTCAATGAAGGCTTTTAATATAGCTTCAGTAACCTACCACCACCTTGGATAGGTAATTCATTATGAATTGATTTGACCTGCAACAACCAAGCCCTGCTGCAGCATTATCAGCAGAGAAATTTTACCACAGCTAGTATGGCAAAGGAGGTGGGGGTGTCACATTATTGTTGTATCAAAGGCCAAGCACACTATCTCCATCACCCTACACACACAAAATTTACACCCACAAAACTGAGCCACCCCAACTTTTTATGATGGTAAAAAAGACAACACCACTCAACCCCTCACCCCCCCCCAAAAAAAAACTGCCTGCATATAAACTCCATCCTGCACAAAAGCCAATAGCAGCAGGAAAGATTCCTACTTAGATTTCCATCCTTTCTCCCATTCACCTATTTTTGTCCTAAAAGCCATTTTAATGCCAGATACTAGGCAGGGGTTTGACCCGCCCAAAAAATGAGAGAGATTTAGACCTCCCTCCCCCATTTCTGCTGCAGCTGGTTCTGAAGGTCTGACCCACCTCCTAGCAATGTTTTTTTCCTTACTAAATCACTGCAAGGAGGTAGGGGCGGGTGGGAAACGGACTCAAAATAAAGGCTAGACCTCTCCTCTCTAGTAGCAATCCTGGTTTTGTTGTTAGTGCTGCGGCTGGTTCCGAAGGTCTGGGCCACCTCCTAACAAATCTCAAAGGGAACAAGAGAAGGAAGAAACAAAACCAGACCCTCTAAGGGACTTTTTTTTTGGGGGGGGGGAAGGGGGGAGTTTACATGACACACACACACCACCCTCCTCACCCCTGATTGATTTATTTTTACACTACCAGTCTCCTGTCCGGCCCATCAGCCCCGTCTTCTCCTCGCTGGTTTCTTGCGAAGTCATTAGGGGAAGGGGAGACCGAGAGGCCTGAAGGGGGGGCAAGAGACCCCCAGAAAGAGGGGGCTGGAGCCTACCCAGAAGGGGCACATCTCTCCCCCACCCCTTGTCCGGCCCACCCCCCCCCCGCTCTGTTTTCCTGTTAAATCACCGGGGGAGGGGCGGCTGCGACCCAGTGAGGGGGGGGCTGCCTCCCCTCACACCCCCAGTGCTGCGGAGAAGGGGATGGGAGGCTCCCCCCCCCTTGTCCTCCCCCTTCGCCCTGCCCCCCCCCTTCCCTCCCTCCCTCCTCACCACCAACGGGCGCGGCAGCCATTTTGAGAGCCGAGCTGGAGAGAAGGAGGGAGGGGGCACGGGAGGAGGGAGGCGCACGGACCGCAGGGCCTGGCTCGCACCGCCGCTCCCGGATTGGGGGGCGGGGGGGGGGGGACGACGACACCCTGCTGGGGGCGGAGAGGGGCCCTCCCCCGGACGCGGCCTTACCCGCGCCGCCGCCGCTTCTCCTCGGTCCCTGAGGCCGGTGCCGCCCGTCGCTCCCATTCACCGGCGCTGAGCCCTGTGGAGCGGGCGGGGGTGCGGGGGAGGCGAGAGGGGGGGGTCTCGGCAGGCTCCGACCCGCTCTCGCCGCCGCCGCCGCTCCGGCTCCTCGGTCTGTCAGTAGCGCCCCGGTCGCCAGGAGGGAGGGAGCTGCTCGGCCCGCCGCACTCACTGCGCATGTGCAGGAGGGAGGGCGGGGACAGGAGCCTAGAGACCATCTTGGGAAGCTAAAGCAGAGGCCCGCGTCCCGACGTGCACCGCGCCCTGCCTCCTCTCCCGGCATGCACCGGGGGCAGCCCCTTCTTCAAGCCTCTCCCAGCCCAAGTCGCAGGATCTATCTCCCCCATCCCCCACTTCCAGGCCGCAGCTGACCCCCCCCCATCCTATCCTCTAGCAGCCCCCCCCACCATGCCCTCTCTGCCAGCCCCACACACCCCAGCCAACCCCCACTGCCAGCCCCGCACACCCCGTCCTCCAGCGTCTCCCAGCCCCACACAGCCAGCCCCCAGCAAACCCATTCCCAACCCCAGGCCTGCACACCCCATCCTCCAGCATCCCACGCCCAGCCCCATACAGCCAGCCCCCAGCAAACCCATTCCCAACCCCAGGCCTGCACACCCCATCCTCCAGCATCCCACGCCCAGCCCCATACAGCCAGCCCCCAGCAAACCCATTCCCAACCCCAGGCCTGCACACCCCATCCTCCAGCATCCCACGCCCAGCCCCATACAGCCAGCCCCCAGCAAACCCATTCCCAACCCCAGGCCCGCACACCCCATCCTCCAGCGTCTCCCAGCCCCACACACCCAGCCCCCAGTAAACCCATTCCCAACCCCAGCCCCACACTCCCCATCCTTCAGCATCTACCAGCCCCAAACACCTTCATTCCCAAACCCACAAACTTCCTCCCTATCATTCTCCATTCCCATCTCCACACCACACACTCCATTTCTCAGCATAGCCGACTCCCAGCCCCGCAGAACGCCTGTCCCCTGCACAAAAGAGACAGAGTTGTCAGTTTGAGAGGACTATCTTGTGACGTTCCACACAACTCTTCCCTGACGTGCCCACTCTCAACACCATCTCCCGCATATCAGAAAGTGACTGCTCTCCAGTCTCTAGTTAAGCGCATATTTTCAAGTCGACTGCCAGAGATGCATGTGCAAAATCCCAGTTTGTATGCACATGTAAATATAGATTTGCATCCAGCCATGGGCCCATGCATTTATTTATGTTTACTTATTTGGATTGAAATTCAACATAAAAGAATGCCTAGCTGAAACTCTAGGCACCCTTGACAGTAATTATAAATACAACATGAAAATAATTATGAAGGTGAAACAGGAGTATGGGTCACTACATAACAATTATTAGTCTGCATGCATATTACAGATCAGAACCTTCCATTTCTCACATTACCATTAAGTCAGCCTCAGCTCTGCCAAAGGCCCACTCAGAGAAACGGGCTGGAATGGTAACAGAGTTGAGCTATTTTGGACCAAAAAGGGGAGTGTGTTCCAAAGCTCAGGAGCCCTGGAGAATGCCCTACCAGCAGCTCCCTCCTTTTTGTGTTGAGGAGCTCCTGCTCAGATGCCTCTACTGATCTCAACTGCAGCACTATGGCACGTAAAAAGAAGCAGTATCTCAGGTAGGAAAATCCTAGATCATTTAGGACTTTATAGGTCAAAATCAATACCTTATATTTCACTTTGAATCCAAGAGGCAGCTAGTGCAGATCCCAGAGCAGCGGTGTCATGGAGGTTGCATGGTGCATGTCAAATAATGTGCTCATAAAGTAGTCACACATTTTTGTGCACTCATGGATACTTCCCAAGGGACAAAAAAATCAGGTAGACTCACAAAATCTTATTAGAAAAATGTATTCAAATTGGATTGACTATGAACCCTGTAGACTGAATATTGGTTCAAGGGCAATAAACACAAGGTAACGATAAATAGCATTGTATTAAGTTGTGGGAGGGTTCCAGTGCAGGTATTGCAGGGATCAATTTGAGGTTCAATGTTATTTTTTACTAACCTTTTAATTAATTATCTGGAATACGTAGTTTAAATAATTTTAATATTTGCAAATGATGCTAAACTGAGAAGAGTTGCAAATGCTTGTGAAGAGACAAATATTAAAAAGGGACATGAAGAGGGTAGCAATATAGGAAGAGGGTAACATAATTAAATCCATGGAAAACGTATCTTAAATAGTACAAATTGCTAATACCTATGGAGAAAAATAATTTGAAACATATACTAAATAGGAAGAAATCTGTGAAACAGTAGTACTGAAAGAAAGTAAGGAGTGGTAGTAGCAGTCAGCTAGATGTGAGTTTGCAATGCGGTATGGCAACATCTTCACATGTTAGGAACCTCAGGTTCATTGGAACATCAGGTTCAGCTGCTGTGCGGAAAACATCCCCAGAGCTAAGTTGTCACTGTTCCTTTTGGTTGGTGTTGCATTTGGTCTCACCACAAGGAGATAGATTGGTATGTTAATTCTGGCTTGTGTGAAATCTGTTGTTGAATCAGCAGTATATTTAACAAGTGAGCTTGCCCTCAGGACCTAAGGTCACTAGATCTGAAAGAAGCATGCACATCATTCATGACCCTTACCTCCTTTTGATTTGAGATCTAGGGACTTGGCAAGTCTCAGCACATCCTGCTGAGATACACTCATACCACCCTAGAGCAATATGAGAGAGTAATAATACTTGTCTGCGCTGTTATTATAGGTATGTTGGTCCCAGGATATGAGAGAAACAAGATAGGTGAGGTAATATTTTTTATTAAACCAACTTCTGTTGGTAGGCAATCTGTCTGATCTTGAATTTAGCTTGTCCATTCTGGTTACCTTCTCCAGACCTGAAGAAGAGCTCTGTGATGCTAAAAAGCTTGTCCCTTCCACCAACAGAAGTTGGTTCAATAAAAGATATTACCTCACCTATCTTGTTTCTCTCATATCCTGGGACCAACATAGCTATAATAACACTGCAGACAAGTATTATTACTCTCTCATATTGCTCTAGGGTGGTATGAGTGTATCTCAGCAGGATGTGCTGAGACTTGCCGAGTTTCTAGATCTCAAATCCAAAGGAGGTAAGGGTCATGAATGATGTGCATTCACCTACCTTGTCTCTCTCAGTAATAAAACGTGGCACTTAAATAGCATCTTTAAGCCAAACATCTCAAAGTCCTTTACAAAAACTTGTTAATTAAGTTGCACTACATGTCTGTGAAGTAGGTAAGTGTAGATAACTATGTTTCATGGAAGTAAACTGAGGCACAGAGAGATTGTGTGCCTTGTCCACTAGTTTCCTGCAAGTAAGTAGAAGAAGTGGGCATAAAATCCATAAAAGTTAAGACCCAGTTTCCTGCTCTGCCCTTTTACAACACTCCTTTCTCAGGATTTATACCCCAACAGCCAAATTCTGCCCTCAGTTACACCCATGTAATCGCCATTGACTTCACTGGCTTACCTGAGTGTCAGTAACAGCAGACTCTAGTATAGGTGCTTAACAACATATGTTATATGGGGTAAATGACAAAGAGCTGAGCTGGTAATAGACAGAATCAGTGCAACTGCTTGATTATAATACGTCAAGCTGAAAAACAGAAAGAACCTTGTTATTACAGGAAATGTTATAGGGAGCTAAAGTCGCCCCTTGTGTTGGCCAGCATAACTCCATAGTCCCACTCATTGTACACCATGCCTGAATTTGGTCCATAATGTTTTCAATATTATGGGTGCCCAGTAAATACATGAATATTATTTTTCCATTTAATTTTAGTTGTAAAGTATACATTTTAAGAGGACTGAAGGCACACTGCCATTTTCACAATCACACTTCTCTTTGAATATTTTTACCCAGTATTATTACAAGTAACATATAAGATTACGACACAAGTAACTGAAATAAGATAAAAACATATCTCTGGTTTTTCGGTTTGTTTACTATGGGCATTTGACCACACTTTGTGCACAGTCAATTGCATGTTTCCCTGTGTATCATCAGTTAGTCACTTTCCCCTTTCACTTGTTTGGTCTTTCACATAGCAATAGGAAAGATAAAACAATATACAAACAAAAAACAAATAATGAAATGTGATTGTAAAACTGCTAAAATAGCAGGGTCACTTGGGGTGAGTGTAGAATACAAAGCTTCTTTTGACTTATTTTTTTAATTGAGTAGATTGCAAATTGAGAGTCCCTTTTAAGTTCTAAAGGCTCCTTGTACTTTATACCCAGAGCAGCTGATATGACACTTATTTCCAAAGGCAATTCTAGGGATCCACAATGTACCAAAAGCATAAAAGTCATTCACTATTACAGCTATGAATACTAGAACTAACAGTTTTCAGAGTAGCAGCCGTGTTAGTCTGTATTCGCAAAAAAGAAAAGGAATACTTGTGGCACCTTAGAGACTAACAAATTTATTTGAGCATAAGCTTTCATGAGCTACAGCTCACTTCATCAGTGAGGTAGATGGTATGATGGTTAGTATACCGGCTTTGTACTGAGGAGACAAGAGTTCAAATCCTAACTTAAAGGGAAAGCAGTTTTGTGGGTCTGATCCTGTGCTCTATTTCTGGTTTCAGAGTAGAAGCCATGTTAATCTGTATCCGCAAAAAAACAGGAGTACTTGTGGCACCTTAGAGACTAACAAATTTATTTGAGCATAAGCTTTCATGGGCTACAGCCCACTTCATCGGATGCATAGAATGGAACATATAGTAGGATATATATATATGTACATACAGATAAGTTGGAACTTACCATACAAACTGTGAGAGGCTAATTAGTTAAGATGAGCTATTATCAGCAGGAGAAAAAAACTTTTGTAGTGATAATCAAGATGGCCCATTTAGACTGTTGACAAGAAGGTGTGAGGATACTTAACTTAAGGAAATAGATTCAATATGTGTAATGACCTAGCCACCCCCAGTCTCTATTCAAACCCAAGTTAATGGTATCTAGTTTGCATATTCATTCAAGCTCAGCAGTTTCTCTTTGGAGTCTGTTTTTGAAGCTTTTCTGTTGCAAAAAGGCCACCCTTAAATCTTTTACTGAGTGGCCAGAGAGGTTGAAGTGTTCATCACAAAGGTGCATTGTTATTATTGTACAGTTTTGCATAACTGACTATTCTTGCATTCAGGAGAGCTAGGCTAGCGGACATATTACAGGTCAGGTTTGAGATGCAAAAGCCAAGTTGGGTTTAATTAGTACTTGCTTTTGCTGGGTTTAACTCAGGTCTCTAGTATGAGTCACTCATTTGCTCAAAACTAAATGCACTCATGGGCTAAAACAAAAATTTAAAAACTACAACAAAGGCCCCAACTATTCGGAGAGCTCCTTGCAGGTGTACTCCTGCTACCACGTGGAACCTCATTGACTACCATGGAGCTCTGTGTGGATCTAATCACAGGATTGGGGCTTATTGTTAAAGTATATTGATTTCAATGTTGAAAAGGGCAGTGTCCGTTCAAAATAATGTATCAGAACAAATTTCCTTACTTCGGTTAGTTATAACACCTGAGATTATTAACACTAAAATGCTTTTAGACCAACTTAATTAGTCTAAATTTCCCGGCATGCATTTTTCATTTAATTTTCCCTATTTACACTGTTGACTTTTTTTATTTCACTCATCTTGAGCAGTGAAAACAGATCAGTCATTTTTTGACTTGATTTTAATTTATACTAAGGTCCCCTTACACTGCATTGGAATTGCAGAAATGTCTTGAAGTGGGTGCAAATGTAATTTACACCTGTTTTAAGGAACCTTTGTACTGCTAGATGAGTGTAAAAAAGAATGTTTCTTTTGCTTCTAGTCACTTCCACTTTCATATTCTCATGCACTAGCAAGATGCTGCAAAGCTTGGGTTTCAAACAGTGAAGGGAATGTTGATATCCAGAAAAAAAAATCTACATTGTTTGTATTTGTTTTTAATTTATGAAAATATTCAGTGTATATTTGTTTTTGTAAAACATTTTCAGTGTAACTAAACTTAAATTTTCAGCCTAAGCTACACAACATTGCTCTTCTACATCCAGGATTTCCACTGCAGCTACATGATAGCAGGTAAATTGTGTCAGCATCTGTGAAGTACTGTGCATTAACTCTAGGCATCCTGTATTTTAAGGAAAACATTTGCCAACAAATCTAGACTATGTGGGTCCAGTTCAGGCCTGATATAAACTGATGCAACTCCATGACTGACTACAGTAAGTTACACCTACTAATATCAGGCCTGAATTTGACTCTATATCTATACTCCCACTTCTTCTTCTCTCTTTTTACTACCCTATTACCATAGTATCTGAGCACCATGCAAAGAAAACAATATTTTTTTCAGGGAAATCTTCAACATGGTATCTTCCAGTCAAAACATACTTCCCTCCCTCTCCTTCCAAAGTAGTTCTCTCTAAGGTACAGGTGAGTGATATTCCAGAAGCTAGCCAACCAAGAGAACTTGTTATGGGACAAAATTTTCCAACCTTTTTTCATGCCCAATGAAAAAGTCACACTGCAGACTCTGAGTGTTGGTAGACATGGAGCAGTATCTCATTTTAACCTCTTAAAATACTAACCATTATCTGATACGTTTTCGTATTTAAATATTCAAAGTAAATCTTAATGTCTATTTTATATTATGAGTCCAAGGGTCATTGGCTCAGATTCTGCAGAGTGCTGACTAGTGGTATAAGGACAGGCTCTTAGAAGTTGCATAGGCCAAGATCCTCAAAAAGATTCATTGAAATAAGGAGCCAAAATGCCTTTGAGGATCTGCGCCTAAGAGACTTGTTCATGGTCATAAGAGAGTCAACCCAAGAGTCAAGGAATGGACCGTGGAATTCTATAAGCATTCCTGTTTCCTAGATTTGTCCTTCATATCTCTCTAAAAGTGACATTGTTTGTGACACTCATAATATCATCAGATAGTGGGAACCAGTTTTTTCATCCTGTGTGAACTGCTGGAAATGGCCCACCTTGATTATCACTACAAAAGGTACCCCCCTCCCCCGCTCTCCTGCTGGTAATAGTTCACCTTAAGTGATCACTTTCTCCTTACAGTATGTATGGTAACACCCATTGTTTCATGTTCTCTATGTATATAACTCTCCCCACTGTATTTTCCACTGAATGCATCCGATGAAAGAAATTTGTTAGTCTCTACGGTGCCACAAGTACTCCTTTTCTTTTTGTGATCTTTTAGAATGTCAGCAGAAGAAACTAGAGTTAGCTTTCTTTAAAGCACCATCTACATTTATATTCCTATGGAAACCTTTAACAGATAGACTCCACACCGGTATTAAAGTAGAATCCCAAGTGTACCGAGTGTAGCGAGTGTGGTCACAATTAGCTAAACACCTGACTTTCTGTGACAAGCTCCTACTCCTTTATATTGCATGATAATCCATTAATGGCCCCTCAGTAACAAACCAGGTCTCCCTGCTGTCCAAAAAGTGATACAATCATGTTAATAATACATGATTATTATTTTTTGACAGTGTTTTAAGGATCAAACAAGGATCTCTTTGGGCTGAACTTCAGAATGTCGCCAACAAAATGAAGGGTTTTTTCCAGTGACAGTATCCTATTTGCTATGGCCATCACTTGATCTCATTGTTAAATCGGATCTGCCCATTACATTAATTGCAACCTGTGTTCAGGCACTTTGAAGAAAGAGAGATTGAAATTTAGGATTAGAACTAATGCTGTAAATCAAAAGCATATATATATATATAGTTTTGTTTGGAAAGAATATTGAAATTAAAATGGTGAACCTCGTTTGGAATTTTTGAGAATTATAACTCTATATCAAATATTGTTGGAGGTTCACATCCAATAATATTTTACACTTTTATCTAAGAATCTCAAGGCACTTCACAAACATGGATTAAGCCTCTTGGAGCCCTTATGAGATAGATATTGTTATCCCCGCTTTACAGATGGGGAATCAGACACAGAAAGACTGTGACGTTTGCAAGGTAAAAGTAGGCAGCAGAGTTGGACATGTTCTGACTTCCAGTCATGTGTTCTAATAATAAATCACACTTCTCTGTAAATAATGTGGTACTAAACTACTAACTCAGCTTTACCTTCCTTGTAATTTTCATTATTTAATCTTGGAGTGAAACAAACTCCCAAATCAAAACACACCTAACTTTGGAACTAGATTAAAACCTTTCATTTGGTCCCTAAAATGTATTTTAATAATGCGCCAAAACATGATCTCAGATTAGAATACCCTCAGATTCTGAGCTGTTATCAAGATCCCAATGTTATGACTAGGTCCCCTCTGTTGTAATTTGTCTTCATGCTATTCCTAAAGTAAATGTTTACAGATTACACAGCCATACTTCAAAATGATCTCTTCCTCATTGTATTTTATACCTTTCCAGACATGCGTAGCCTTATCTGTTACATTGTAGGTGTGTTTTTATATATTTTTAAATTATTGTAGCAAACTAATTTGTGGTTGAAGATCTAGCTTTAGATTTACAATAAAATTGAAGATACACAATACGAAGATTTACAATAAGATCTATATAGATAGATAATTTATGTATTCCCTTCGATTTTATTGTAAATCTAAATTGTAATCTATATATAGAATCTATTGTAATAGATATATATATGTAGGTACTCATTTGGCTAAATAACAAAAGTAACCTTGCACATTGAAAATGCCTTCCACTGGTGCTTTATGTATATTTACTAATTGTTATGTAGGAACAAAAGTTGTGGTGGTTATTGTACTAGCTTATGTATGTGCATGACAAAGCAGCTGTATTGGGTTATGCAACAAAATATAATAGCTAAAATATTTGTTGCTATAGAAGCTGTTGGCTTTGAATGGTCACTTTACTTATTCAGGTCGCTAAGTGAGTGTTATCCACATTTTGCCTTTATTGACCTTGGTCTCACACAAAATTGGTGCCCTCTTTTATTTTTGTAAATTATTTACATTAGAAATGCTGAATCAGTAGATGCAGGTTTGGGGAAATTCTGTTCTTGCTAAAGAAATCAGTTCTGCATCATATGAAGCCTCCTGCACTAGTCACTTTTGGTTTTTCCCCACATTTATGTTTGGGCAGAGTTTGGAGTATTCACAGGTCTCTGATAAATACCCTGGGTTTGGCTCATAGAAACTTATAGGAAACTCATAGGTTATTTTTATCAGAATATTGTTTAGGATTAGGGTAGGATTGCATCTAGTGGTTAAAAATGTAGGCTGGAACTCAAGACTCCTGGGGTTTTCTTCTGGCTTCTGTTACTGATTTTGTTTGCATTTGGGGAAATTTCTTAAACTCTCTGTGCTTCAGTTTACACATCTTTAAAATGAGTATTAAAAATCTAATAAGGACCATTATTACACATAATGTCATAGGGTGACTTGCCTTTTGAGGGGAGCTGGGCCAGCTTCATCTGTAACAGATCGGCTACCTCTCAGGTGAAACTGATCAATTAAGGATCAGATGAATATAAAAGCCAGCAAGTGGGTTAGTTGGGGTAGAGTGCTGCTGGGAACAGGGAGGCTCTGGTAGGAAGCTGCTGAGCCAAAGGACTGGGTTTAGCTCTTGGATTTATGTTGCACTGTTTATTCTAAGGTTTTGTTGAAGATTGTTGATGACACCAATGAATGAAGCCCTGAGAAAAAGAATCAGCATGACTTCAGGCATGGCACCAATCCTTCATGGGCTGGGGACACAGGCCAGCGGCCTAAATGTGGTGGAGAATGCAGGCAGGCATTTGGCCCCTGGAACTGAAAGGAAATTGAGGTGGCAAAAGAGAAAACAAAAACAACTATAGAAACAGTGACAGAAGTGATAGCTGGCAAGGTTTATCTGATGGAACCCTCTCTTGCCTTTTTTACTATGAAGAAACCAGATGGAGGAGATTGCCTACCTGTTGGTGACACAACAGTATCTGACCCCTGTACTTCTCCTGGGTGGACAAAATCAGCTGGAGGCCCAATGTCAGCAAAAAAAGCGGTTCCTGAAGTACCTTGAAAAGTGGGCTCCAGGGAGTCTTGCTGGTCCGGGCGAGGGTAGCTTAGGTAGGCCTGACCCTGCGTTGGTGAAGCTGGACCTAGAAGATGACCTGTGAGGCCTTCCTCCACACCTTTGAGCAAGTAGCCTGTGCTGCTACTTGGCAGGAGTCAACTTGGATGGTCAGAGTGGCATAATTTCTGTCTGGAGAGGCAAGGGCAACATAACAAGCCTTGAACAACAAGTGGTCTAGCGGCTCATATCATGAGGTAACAGCTGCCAGACTGAGACTGACTCTGAAGGCATGTTGTCACTGGCTTTGGGTTAAACTGTTTCCACCGGGAGTACACCCAAGTGTAAATGGTGTAGCAGTTGTGGCTTTGAAGATAAATTCCAAGGGTTTTGAATTCCTGCAAAACATACTGCAAGAACCTTTTACATTAAATTCTATGGGGAAAAAAACAGTTAAATGGGACATTTTGCTTAGCTCTAGAAGTAAGCCCTGCTTTAAACCCACAAGAGAAGCCACTAATTACTAGTGAGTGAGAAGATGAGGAAATCCTCACTTTATGTGATGTATGTTGGTGACAGAGATAATGACACAGGTAGACATGCCCATTGACTCATTACATTGAATGGTGAGACATTGCTAGACCTTAATTTTCCCTGTGTCTGTACATGGACATCTAGTTACGACAATATTTGTGTCACAAGAATTTATTTCCTATCTAGAGCTAGGTGAGTATTAATCTCATAGACCAGATCCATGTAGGCATCTCTGAGCAGACTCTTGGATGTCTCTGTATTATTTCACCATACCGCGATGAATACACCACCACAGTGGGTGGGGTGACATTTACATCTCACGCCAACGCCCATTTCTGCGGTGCATCAGCCAGAGGAGGCATGCATTTGCCATTCTCTATTCTGCTGTTGAGTCCCTCCAGTAAGGGGCACCAGCAGCAGGAAGTAATATATGCTTTCAAGCAGGCCACAATGTAGCAGTTAGAGAGACAGAGGCTTTCCAAAGATAACATTTATGAATATTTTAAAGATACCAAGAGTGGCCTTCTTGAAAACAAGAGCATCTCTTTACAACAAAACCATTATGTATCACCTATTGATGAAGAGATGTTATTAGGTAACAATTGTTGGCCATAATTAAAAAGCATGGGAAAATGAAATGCAAAAGATGGATGATGGTCTTGTTGCTAAATCACAGTACTCAGTGAGCTCTGTAGCACAATGGAGGATTGGCAAATCCAGATTCTAGCAGACTAAGAAGGGGAATGAGTTCCAAGATTGAGGACCTGTAAATGGACCCAGTCTTGTGCAGTCTTCACCCAGCCTAGAGGAATTTTTGACTGAAGTGAGCTCATTTTCAATTTCATAAAGAATGCACAATCACATTACTTTCAAGATGTTTTGCATTTTGTACAAATATTTCATAGCCCTCTATTTCACAGTGGTTATAGGCAAGGCTGGTGATCCCTTGCTGTATCATAAATGGCTCGTGCAAACAAGAGTGTATTTCTTTCTTTCTTTGCCTTGATTGAACAGCTTGTATTTTGTGGCTAGGATCTTCTGGGTTTTGTTGTTTGTTTGTTTTTAAATCACATGGTGATTCAGAATCTGCAAATTGTCTTTAAAGTTAAAAGGACAAAGGTCCAGCTAGAAATAGTGTTTCATTAGCTTATCAGTCCTTTTTATTGTTCTTGCACTAGCAAAGGACTTTATATAAACTTCCCTGCTCACCTTTGAAGTACAACTTTATCTAGCATCTTTAAATCTGGCTCCTATGGTGAGTCACCATTCATCTGCTTTCTCCTTTGTACTTTGGTGATGTTGTAAGCTCTTTTCTGCTACACTGCAAAGTTCAACCTCCTTTGGCACCAGTCTGTGGAATGTTACTCCTACAAATGTTGGAAGTATGTATGTATGTATGTATTGGTGAATCCGTGAAATCTGAAAGCAAACGTAGTGTCCTTGACGAAGCTTTTCATGTTTAGTATAAACTGTGGACATTTATTTCCATACATTAAGACATTCACTTAATACATTCATACATCTATCTACAGTTCTTATAAGGAACTAGAATCCTAGCATGAGATGATATATACTATTTAAATAAGTTGCTGGTGCAAGTTTTCTTTCAATTTATGCTTAAAAGAACACTATCAATTAATTTCAGGCCAAAACATAAACTTGTCAAAAAAGGAGGGGCCAAAGAAGACTTAACATGAATAAAAGTGTTCATTTAACATTTCTACTAGCTGTGGGTGTGACCTATGATGGGGTATACTTGTGCCAGTTGTTATATTGCATGTTACATCATAATACATGTTAGTATCCAGACTTCATATAATTTGTATATGTTGTTGTACCTTTCTGCTTCCTAATTTAAGAGCCCATGTACTTACCTCAGAGCATCAGCCTCAGTAAAATCAAGTTCAGTCTGTTTCAGCTATACAATTTTGCAGCCATCTCTGGCTTTGCTGAGGAAATTGGTGGTGCTCAATTTAGTCGCAAGAAGCAAATAACATATCTTGAACTTTCAACTGACATTTGGGACGACTAGATCAGTTTAGTAGGTAAAGTATTTTTCAGTGGACTACCAGACCAATCAAAAAACTATGTATCTTATATTTAACCATTCCCTGCAATAGCTTACCTGCCAATATCCTCCACCAGAAAAAAAGGTAGATTTCAGTTACCTGCACTTTCATTTATTTCCATACATTAAGGAACTATCCATTAGATGCCCTGGTCTTCCCATTTTAAAGCAATGCTGTAACCACCCCCAGTGTAGGGAGATAACTGCATGTGTTTGTGAGGAGACTGCAGTGTTTGTTAGGTGCTATCCAGTCTGTAATTCCAATACATAAGTAAAAATGAAAATCTTCCATTGCATATTTCCAAAATTATTCCTACTGCCTTTATACTTTTTAGTTTTATAAAATAAAGTTAACACTATTAGTCACATGCAAAGCTCTGTTAATAAAAAGTACAGTAAAAACACACACATGCACACACATATCCTGGTTATTAAAGTAGTTAGATATTCAGATCTACTTGTAAAATATATGTGCAATTATGCTGGTAATTTGGGCATGCAAATACTATGGATGTACATGTAAATTAGGTAATCGTAGCCTCAAATGGCTAATTAAGGTCATTTGTGGGCACAGGTACCTGATTTGCATAATAAAATCACTCCGTTATGGAGCTAACTTGTTTAAAAATCAGACACCCACTGTCTGGATAGATAATTCCGTAATCCTAGCATTATATCTCTGATCGCATGACAAGTGAAGTTCAATGTAATCTGAGCTTTCTGAATAAAAATTAGAAAACAAGGAGAACAAGTCTTCCTTGTATTTCAGTGACTTTTTTTTCAATCAAATGTACACATTTAACAAGTACATGAATTATAAATCATTTTAGCCAGAAAGAGGTGAAACACAGCAGCTTGGCCAGATTGTTATAAACAGTGATGTAAGGATGTATCATTAATTGTTTGCCATAAGAAGGAAGGTACTGTAACACTAATATGGGAGGAAAAAGTTTTGGAGGCAAATAATCCAAAGCATGTTAGTGTGAGGTAGTTGTATTAAAGAAGGGGAAAGCACAGGCTAATATCACAGCATTTTTAATCCATAGTTATCCCAGATTTGGATTTTCGTGCCTTCTGGGTTGTTTCTCACCCGCCGCCGTCCTTTTTTTTTTTAAGATCCTTTTCATATTCTACTGTTTACCTTTGGTCATAGTGGTTTTCCTTTTAGTAGGTCCAGGTTTAAAAGGAAACAGATACGTTTTTCTGTTGAATGAGTCTGAGACATCATTAAAAATACAGTGGATGTGTTGCATATTTTTTCATTCTTTAACCCGCACTGTTAATTATGGTAATTTGTAATGTGTGTGTATTTCTGCTGCGGCCACCATCCAGAGTCCCTTATAAATTAATTTCAGTGGGTCCCTTTCCTAGAAATAAAAGAACAATTCAGGTGGAATTGAATGAAAATGCTTCTGTTTTACGTAATTATTATTCAGAAAAGGAGTTTCACTTTAAAAATATTTACTTTTCAATTCCAACACATTGCATTCACTCTGATATTAAAAGTTATGTTGTTTTTCATAATTTTTATTATCTTTTATTTTATTGTTCATGGGCCTTAGGAATCTGAAATCTGCTGTCAAACTGAAATTTTATTTTCTCCAATAGACTTTCAGCGTACACACTGATTTTTTTTATTGCAGGGTTGCCAGGACCTGGCTATTAGCAATTATGTTTTTAAGTCGGGGACCGCTGCGCTAGGCACTCTACTAACACAGAAGTAGACATGGTCCCTGCCCTGAAGAGATTACAAGCTTCCAGTCATTCTCTGTGGTGTTGTGAACCCAGAGAGAACAACGTAATGCTGGTGCAGGAGAACCAGAAAGATAAATTGACAGGGAGTAAAACAGATTAACTTAGTTCCAATGCTCTAGCTGAGTGAAATGAGAAAACGAAAAAATAAGTAAATACAGTTCAATAATCTGAAGTGTTGCTAGTAAAACGGGCAAGGATATCTTATTTATGTAGAAATAAATTTTATTTATGGAACAATGTTGCATAAAGTTTAAACTGTATCCACTGTTGCAGAATAGTAGACCTGTAGACAATAATCAACTTTTCAAAATTTATATATATATATATATCCTTGCAATAACTATCTTTCTTACTCTTCTCAGAAGCAGCACAGGTTTAGCTGGCATAAAGACTGAATTGCTTCTTACCCCAAAGAAAGGTGTTTTTTGCAGTTGAAGTAATTAGTAATGTATCAGGAAATTCATGTTGCAGATTTAATAATTTTATTAAGATAATGTTGAAGTAAAAAAAAAACGGTACAGAGTTTAGGCATAGAAGTTTCTGGTTATCAGGGAATAAGGTACAGATTATCAAGGGGTGCGAAATTCAGTTTAGGAGCGGGTGGCATAAGGAATACATAATCTGCAATCTCCCTGATTGGGGGTAAAAGTTTAACGGGTCAAAGTACAGACATTGAGATATGGGGGTATGTTGTCCATATAATGGCTATGTTCAGGTGTGGAGTATAATGAGCGGATACGATGATGAGGATGGATCTACCCTAATTTGGTGGGATTTAATGTTCAGTGAGTTTATGGTTCCAGTTCATATGGTCCAATGGGAAAAAAAAAAAAAAAAAAAGTCTCTCAGTCCCTTTCCCATAGTTGATGGATGATGTTGTACCGGCTCATACCTCCTGGTACTGGTACCTTAGTGGCCGATGATGTGTTCGATGTAGATGTCCCTGGACCATCGGATTGTGTCCGACACCATGAGGCGCTGCATGAGCGGTGAGTACCGTCGACCGTTCCTGCAGGTCCGCAGCACACGCTCGTTGCAGGGGTCCCAAGCACCCAGGGCTCCGACGATCAGGGCATCCATCTGCACCTCATAACCCTCCGCTCTCAGGGTATCAGCCAGGGGGGCGTATTTTTCCAACTTATGAGCTCGGGATTCGCGGAAGGCCGGGGTCCTGTTCTCGAAGGAGACTGTGATGTCGATGAGGATGATCTTTTTCTGGTCCTCGTCGGTGACTACCACGTCAGGTCGCAACTGGCTGTCCGTCCCGGGGATGGTGGAGTTCACGGCGACCTCCCCCAGGCATGGTGCGATGGCTTTCACCAGGCGGTTCTGGATGGCGTTGTGGCACAGCTGCCAGGCTCTGGAGTGGGGCTTGCAGCTGCACAGGACGTGGGGCAGGATCTCGTTGGAGTAGCTGCACTTCCTGCAACACTTGTCTCGGTTCCCGTGGCGGACGACTCCGTTGAGCGGGACGCAGTTGAACCGGGCACAGTGGATGAACCGCCAGTTGGCGAAACGGGTGAAGCTGCCCCCGGCGAGGAAGTGGTTGCTGGCGTCCCACTTGCTGGTAAGTTCGAAGACTTTACCCTGGTCTGGTTTACGCTTCAGGGTTTCCATGTACAACAAGTGGATGGCCGCCTTCAGGGTCCTCTCCAGTGTTGCCCCTGGTGCTCGGGCCGACGATGGTGTTGTCGTCGGACCTGATCTGTGGCACCAGGACTCCCAGCTCCAGGTGCTCCTCGCACCACTCCCAGCGGCAGCTGATGCGCTTCCCCAGGCGATGCGTGGCATTGCGAGCGCGGGACCACAGTGAAGCGATGTCGCCACCGTCCCGTCCAAATTCGCCATCCAGAGAACCGCTCAGGAATCTGGCGGTGTCTTGGTTGGAGGGGGCTCTGCCGATCCGCTTCTTTGTTGCGTCATGGAGGGCGTTTGCTGCGATGTTCCTTACCATGGCATCGGGACACGTCAGCAGGCGGAAGGCATGGGTGATCACCGTGATGTCACACAGGTCACCCATGCGGGGGACATTGGAACCGCCATGCCTGTGGGTGATATAGACCAGCTCGTTGCTGGCTCTCTGGGGAAGGAACAGCCACTTCTTCACCAGCTGCCGGACGATCTTGTCTGCCTTTTTGAGGGATACCTTTGCCACGGCGGATCCCCTTAGGACAAAAGAGATGTGGGGGATCAGGAAGGTGTTCAGGGTGTTTATCTTCTGCCATGGTGCTAGCAGGGAGGCGTCGATCTTGGCAGCATCCTGTAAGATTTCCTGGATGGTGTCCTCGGGTGTCTGCCGGACACGGAAACCCGTCGGTGTGCCGAGGTGCCAGTACACCTGCCCCTCTGCCAGGGGGATGATGTACTAAGATCTTCATGTAGCCTGGTGAGTAGCCTACCTGAGTGGCAATTTCTAACCTTTCTTATCTCCTAATTTTCTCAAATACAAATATTTATTGCCTGAGAATGAAGAGAAGGCCCTTTTCCTGACCTTGAATGTAATCTATTGTTATTTAGCAAATGTACCCACTCCTAACTGTAAAAGATTGATAGTCAATTACAATATTAAGTATCTGCAAAATACTTTTTTTTTAAAGTATTTGTAGAAAATAAAGGATAGCTTTTTCAAAGCTATTTCCTTGAAAAACACTATTGTAAATATCATGTTGATTTATCACTTTAAGAAAGATTTTGGGTACTTTTCAAAAGAAATGGACCTGAACTAAAGTTTTACAGATCTGAATACTCCTGAATATGGTCCCCCTAAACATCTGTATAGTTCTCTTCTACTTCTGACATGAGTGTTATGGGCCTGACTAGCAATTGTTACACTTGTTTAAAATATGCAGTAAGTGTTCACTTCTCTTCTATCTGACAGAGGGTGGTTGTCAACTTTTTAAAAAATGGTTCAGATTAGGCTATTTTTCCTTCTAATCAAGATGTAGCATCTATGGGAATAGTGACAGGTTTCAGAGTAGCAGCCATGTTAGTCTGTATTCGCAAAAAGAAAAGGAGTACTTGTGGCACCTTAGAGACTAACACATTTATTTGAGCATAAGCTTTCGTGAGCTACAGCTCACTTCATCGTAGCTCACAAAAGCTTATGCTCAAATAAATGTGTTAGTCTCTAAGGTGCCACAAGTACTCCTTTTCTTTATGGGAATAGTGACGGTTTCTGTCGTGTCTGCCAAGAGCTAGGCGATTCACAAACAGAGGACATACCAAGCACAACCCTTGCGCACGCACACACACACACCCCCTAATGAAATTATACATTTGGTACCACCTTAAAATGAAGTTTCCTGAAAATTAAAATGTTAATTAGCTATGCTGCCATTTGAATATCATACTCCCTACAAATTACATGCTTTGGTGGAATTTGGTCATTCTGTGAGTGTATCCAATGGACAAAAATAGTAAGCTTAGGTAACCTTTTTCACTCGGGTTTGAATTTCTGGAGAACGGTTCTAATTAATGTAACTTGCCAAAAACATGTGCCGAAGAAAAGGCCTCTCTGAGACACCAGCTGTCATTGTAGGCACTTTTTAATCAAATGAATTGAAAGTTGTAAAGGAAGAAAAAAATCTGATTGCGTTAAGCCATTGTTTTTGCAGAAAATCTATGGAGTAAAAAGTCCAGTGGGGAAGAGAAAATCGCTGGTCTCAGTAATTTACCATCAGAATGATAACAGCAATGGGAATGGGGGCTTATTACAAATAAAACGATAAGGAGGAAACTAAGTTGGCTGCCTGAAAGAGACAGAGACAGAAAAATCTTAAAGTCTATTACAGAAATGTTTCTCCTAAGGCAACTGGGGGAATTATTGGCTTATGTTTATTGTAATTCTCTCATCCTCCAGATACGTTTTCCCAGCATTAGATTTAACATATAAAAAAAGTCTTAGAGAAGAGCAAATTGGGGAGAAAAAACAAACAAAGAAGTCTTTCTGTTACATCCTTTTGAATGTGAGAATCTAGATAAAGGTGCGTTTTCCTAGCTACATAGATCATCTGAGACTGTACTGAAAATGGGCACATAACTTGAGTGGCATTGTGAAGAAAGAGAGTAGTTGATTCCCCTGATATGTTGCTTTATGGTCTAGCACTTTAAATGGATGAAAAGGCACTTTAGACCTTCTCTAGTGAGTGACGTGATTTTCTAGTTTTACTTTTATATTTACAGAGGTGGCAAAAGCCACTGTACCTCATGGATTCAATAGTTCAAGGGCAGAGATTATAAATGATTGTGGCAATAAAAGAACCTCATTCTAATTCCTTCTAATTCAAACCAAAATTTCTGTTACTCAAATAAATAACAATAGGAAAAGGGAGCAACCCTGTTGAATACCACCAGAGAACAGGAATGCAGGATCAGATATTCAGGTTTGGGAGTATTGTCTAGCAATTAAAATGTGAACTAGTATGATAAATGTGATCATGGGCTCCATGAGGTTCCTTTGGAGGATAGGATTAAAATTCAAAATGATCTGGACAAACTGGAGAAAGGGTCTGAAGTAAATAGGATGAAATTCAATAAGGACAAATGCAAAGTACTCCACTTAGGAAGGAACAATCAATTGCACACATACCAAATGGGAAATGACTTTCTAGGAAGGAGTAATGCGGAAAGGGATCTGGGGTCCTAGTGGATCACAAGCTAAATATGAGCCAACAGTGTAACACTGTTGCAAAAAAAGCAAACATCATTCTGGGATAGGGTGACCAGATGTCCTGATTTTATAGGGACAGTCCTGATTTTTGAGTCTTTTTCTTATATAGGCTCCTATTACCTCCCACCCCTGTCCCGATTTTTCACATTTGCTGTCTGGTCACCCTATTCTGGGATGTATTGTAAACAAGACATGAGAAGTGATTCTTCCACTTTTCCGCGCTTATTAGGCCTCAACTGGAGTATTGTGTCCAGTTCTGGGCTCCACATTTCAGGATACATGTGGACAAATTGTAGAAAGTCCAGAGAAGATCAACAAAAATTATTAAAGTTCTAGAAAACATGACCTATGAGGGAAGGTTGAAAAAATTGGGTTTGTTTAGTCTGGAGAAGAGAAGACTGAGAGGGGACATGATAACAGTTTTCAATTACATAAAAGGTTGTTACAAGGAGGAGGCAGAAAAATTGTTCTTCTTAACCTCTGAGGATAGGACAAGAAGCAAGGGACTTAAATTGCAGCAAGGGCAGTTTAGGTTGGACATTAGGAAAAACTTCCTAACTGTCAGAGTGGTTAAGCACTGGAATAAATTGCCTAGGGAGGTTGTGGAATCTCCATCATTGGGTATTTTTAAGAGCATGTTGGACACACGCCTGTCTGGGATGGTCTAGATCAGTGGTTCTCAAAGCCAGTCCGCTGGCCTGGAGTGGCGAACGTGCTAGCCGCCCTTCCCGTAGCCTCCATTGGCCTGGAGCGGTGAACCGCGGCCAGTGGGAGCTGCAATTGGCCGAATCTGCAGACGCGGCAGGTAAACAAACCGGTCCGGCCCGCCAGGGGCTTTCCCTGAACAAGCAATGGATCGTCTTTGAGAACCACTGGTCTAGATAATACTTAGTCCTGCCTTGAGTGCAGGGGACTGGACTAGATGACCTCTCGAGGTCTCTTCCAGTTCTATGATTCTATGCCTTGATCTGCTAATGACCTGTGTTACTTTGGGCAAGTCTTTTAACCTCTTTGTACCTCACTTTCCTCACCTGTAAAAAAAGCTTAAATTGTTAGTTAATGTTTATAAAAGCAAGTTTGTTTCCATGCTTTGATAGACAGCACCATAGAAAAATATATTTATTAACAAAGTGTTGAAAATTTTTTAGAAATCAGTGACAAAACTCCCATTGACTTCAGCTGTGATAGACTAAGCCATTAACTAATTGGTCTCTGCTTCAATTTTTTTTATAATAGGACTTCAACATGAATACACGTTCTACCGGCTCAAATGCTTTTTCAGCATCAAGTCCTACAATGTCATTGTTTGTGGTAGGATTTACCACAATCAATAACCTTACTATCTCAATATATATCATTATAAAGAGATGCATTTTAAATATGCAAAATTTTTGGCCATGATAAAATAACTTTTTCATCAGAACCCTTTGGACTGATTCTAAGGATGAAAATCTCCTTGGTTCTCTGTTGTATCCTCTGTACTCTGGTATAGCTACAATCAGTGGAAGGCAGTAGTTAGAATGTTTATTACATAGTTTGAGTTTATAAGTATTAAAGATATTATTAAGTGGGTATTAGTGAGAATGTCATATATATGTGTTCAATACATTACCGAATAAATTGAGAGAGACATGGTGTGGTGGTCTCTGCAGCAGAATGAACACTATGACCATCAGAATTCTAACCTCATTCTTAACACTGATCCTCCTTGTGGTTTGTCTAGCTATAACTAGGAACAATATTTGACACTAAAAGTATAAAAATTACAGAGGGATATTGTGATTAGGCCTAATTCACTACTGTTTGTAAAAGCGTATTCAGACCCTTGTTTGGAAATTGTTATAATACCTAAAGAGAGTTCTTATTTAGAAATGTCTGATTGAGAGGTAGGTTTAATAGTTCTTCAGAAATGGGAATCAGCTACTCTTGGGTTCCTTTTATAGAATCCCAGGGGATTTCATTTGGCTTGGAGAATTTTCTCTGTCCCCATTTTCAGGCTTCCTCATGTTATTTGTAGTCACTTCTTTATCTTGTATGGCAGCTTTTTCATTAAACGGGCTCTGTGAAAGCTATATTAAATTAGATCATTTTTGACATTTTACAGCACAAGACAATACAAAATCTTTCCTGAGCTTTCTGATGGGTTACAAAGTATAGGCTTTATTGATGTCATAGGTATTGATTGAAGGCATCCAATATCGAATACACTTCTAAAATGTATTTATTGACCTGCACTTTTCTTTCTTTGTTTTAAGAATTAGTTTCCATTTTAAGGAGCTGTTTGGAAAAACCAAAAACAACCAAAGAGGTAGAGCCTGACAAGTCAGGGAATGAGAATTATGTAAATATGAAGAGTATGTATCATCTCTTCAGTCGCAAAATCATTTCTGCCAATATAGATATTGCTTAGGATTCTGGATATACGATTCAATTATTTTATGCATTTGTGACATTGAGTAGGGGAATGTAGAGAACTCAAACAGATGACATGGAGCACAACTGAAAGATATATCTTCCATTCTGGATGGAAGAGGTTATTGTGTTTATGAGAAGTGACTAATTGGCAGAAGAAATGCAAGAAACACCTCTAGGGGAAACTAGTTTGACAAAAAGGCATCTAGTAAGAAATTTAATTATGACCAGCATGAGTAGTAGCATAAGTGGGGAGCAACTTGTGCAGGAAGCTAGGCACATAACTACTTGCAGCTGTAAGGGGTTCACAATCAGCTCTGTCCAGGAGGCCACCACAAGACTTACACATCTCTTAAATTCCTCCTGAGAGCTTGTCTCTGAAGCATGAATGTACATAATTGCCCTTGGCCATCAGCCCTAGAGTGGTTCAGACAAGAAGCCAGACAGGCCAGAGAGTGCTGCTAGGATCTATCTAGATGAGTTAGAAAATCCCAACAACTATAAAAGTGAAATCTGTTTTTCTCTTACACCTTGGCTTGCCATTTGTGAGAAATAATTTGACTTTCACGCAGCCCAACCCAGCACCAGGGAAGACAATTTATATCAGGTTTGCCATTGACTTTCACGTGACCAGGATTGGGCTCTAAGTGAGAAATCCTAATGTAATAGTCCACATGATGAGAAATGCCTTTAGACAATCCCAGCAACAGCAAGATTATTTTTTTAACTGTCTTTATTTAGAAAGTTTTAGCAGGTGTACAAATCCTAACTACATAAACACCAGAGACAATACAATAATAATTAAAACAGTGAGCTTTTGTTTAGAGAAACAGTATACTATAATACAATCAGATCTCTCTATTTTAATAGGGTGTTACTATAATACAGAGTGAGCATCTTTATACTACTCCTGATATGTCATGTGCTTTTATTACATTGAGTGAATTCTCTGATTACACATATTTAACAGACCAGGCATGTCAATGAAATGTTAATAGTCAAAAAATTGAAAGGGTGAGCTGGATTTTTTGCAGGCAAATGTACTTTGCGCATTGAATAAATGGTAACTGAATGTCTAAGTATCTCTTTGTCCTCTGTCTATTTTGCTGGGTATGTAAATTGCTGCATTCATTTTTCCATAACAACCACCTCTCATATTTTTGAGCCAGTCATCTAGAGTAAGCTTAACAAGATTTTCATTTGAGAGAATGAGACTACACCCTCAAAACTGGGAGGACCATTTTTCTTGTTGGACAACCAGATTTGAAGTCTTAGATGCCTGCAAACAAATTATCAAGAAAAAAACCTCCCTGCCTGATACTCAGGAGTTTCTGGCTGAAAGTCCTGCTCAGTCCATTAGAGCATGTTACCCACTAGATTCTTACATGTGCCCCCTTAGGTACTTGATATAGATCACCTTTTGTCAAAGTTTCATGGAATCTTTCCCTATGAGTTAGTCCTTCCGTGCCCCATTAATTATGTTTGTCTCCTCTGTGGTTTGTTTGGTACTCAGAAATCAAATCTAATCTATTTTAGATTTTTCTATGGTGTCCGCTGCTGTAATGTCTAAACACTAGTCTAAAGGGATGACAAAAATCTGAATATGGAGAAGAGGACCTTCAGGGATTATCCTAGTTCTCACAGAGCATAATGTTTTCTGGCTATCTTAAATAGTTGTCCTGAAGTAATACTACATTATGCTAGGCAGAATCCTGTACATTTAATGAGGTGCTTTAATCCCTATATTCTAGGAAAAGACCTTGATAGCATTATCAGTCATTACTTACACATACTGTATCTATTAGAGTGTATAGATCTATTCTTGTACCAGTAGGCCAGTTAAATGAAAACAACCTCTTAAAGTGATCTCCAGCTTTGTGTGTGCATGCTCCTGGCTAAGTGACTGCCAGAGAACACCAGAGACAAACCACTACTGAGCTGGGCTGTGAAGAGAGACACTAATGAAGAGCAGAGGGGACAAAATGGAAATTGCAAGTGCTCAGCTCTTCTCATGGTCAGTACTAGCAGCAGCTACATCAGATAACAGTCTGTACATGCTACCATAGGCGCCGACTTCCCCTCTTTCCCGTGGGTGCTCGACCCCACCCTTTTGTCCCCGCCTCCACTTCACCCCTTCCCACCCCTTCCTTGCCCCCATTCCAACCCCTTCCCCAAATCCCTAACCTGGCCCCGCCTCTTCCCTGCCTCCTCCCCTGAGCGCACCACATTCCCACTCTTCCCCCACCTCCCGGAGCGTGCTAACGCTGCCAAATAGCTGTTTGGCGGTGGCCAGGCAGGAAACACTTGAGAGGTAGGCAGAGAAGCGGGGATCCGGTGTGCTCTGGGGAGGAGGAGGCGGGGGGGCAGGGAGTGAGGGGAATTTGGCTGCTGGTGGGTGCAGAGCAACCACAAATTTTTCCCCGTGGGTGCTCCAGCCCCAGAACACCCACGGAGTCAGTGCCTATGCACACTACTGAAATAGTCCTAAATGTTGATTGCGAGTTTCAGTCCCCGCTCTTTGCCCCACAGTTGCTGCCATCATTGTCCACAACAGTGAGCCTTCAAATCCTGTTAGATAAAAGCAACAAGAATCCTACTGACACGTAAGATGGAGGAAATAAACCACTCGTAGTGCTAAATGTCATGCTTGAAAATGAGTCTTGCATGTGTTCAGCAGCCCTTTACCAGCTGAAGATTAAAAAATAATGTGAGGGGATGCATCACCAGTCAGAAAAATAGAAAGTAGGCCCCCCACAAAAAGAGCTGAGCCAGTTGAAAGCACTAGAAGGATCTCTGGGCCAGTGAGCTGTTACTGAGTAGCTTAGCAGTTCAGTCTCTGGGAGATACAGTCACAGAGCACGAGAGCAATAGATAGCGGTAGCTTGACATTTTGGCACCTGAAAGAGAGAATTAAATAAAATCACTGGCTTTAAAAAAAATATTAAAATTCGTGTTCTCCCATCAGCTGTGAGGCATAAAAGAGAGCAAAGTAAAGTCAAACAAGACTGTAAAGCCCCCAAGCCAGCCTTGTGGCATGGGATTTACAATACAGGCGTGGCTAGAGTGGCCCGTGGTAGTATGGCTGCTGGGGGAATCCTGCTGCCGGATAGGAAGGGGGCCCCTCTATATGGCTAGAACGTCCATTTCTATCAGATCCTTGGGATCTGTGTGGCTTGGGATTCCCAACTCATCTACAGATCCTTGAATCCCTCACCTCTGAAGGGTTTCAGAGTAGCAGCCGTGTTAGTCTGTATTCGCAAAAAGAAAAGGAGTACTTGTGGCACCTTAGAGACTAACAAATTTATTAGAGCATAAGCTTTCGTGAGCTACAGCTCACTTCATCGGATGCATTTATTAGAGCTTATGCTCTAATAAATTTGTTAGTCTCTAAGGTGCCACAAATACTCCTTTTCTTTTCACCTATGAAGGAAACATTTGTAGCAAACTCTGCAAGGTGCATGTTGTGATGAGCTTGTAAGTTGTGTTCATTCTGCCCACCCATTAAATGTCAAGGCCTAGATCTTCCAGTCTGTTCAAACTGCATTAAGTGCAAGACCAGGGGATGGAGCTTTATGCACCTCGAACCCCAGAGCTGGCTGGGGATTAGGCCAGTTCCCAACAAAGTTAGAGCAGCATCAGAGCTGCTCCTATTTATGACCAACTGATCATAGTTTCAAGGGGCCATTTCAAAAGCTGAGGATTGCTGAAGCACAGGGGCTATGGCTGCTATATGCTCTGAATTCTCGTAGGCAAAGGCAATCTTATGTGGTTTGGATCCTCTGGCTTTATCATTCTTTTGTGATGCCAGAGGAGGCTCAGGATCTGGCCCATAACCAACGAAATTCAATGCTGGTGTAACTTTTTTACTTTAGTGGAGTTACAGCAGGCATTAATTTGGCCTGATAGGATGATATTTAATCCGTGCATTTCTTCAGCAGGAAAGTCATCAAGAACAGAAAAAAGAGAGATGAGATGGTTTCTTGGTCGCTTCTAAGAAATCATTTAAACTGTGTATGACAGCATTTTTTCTAGTACAGGTTTTCATAGTAGAGAGGCATTGCTCAAAGGTAGGCATTGAAGCTAACTGCCCTGACAATACATGCTCTCTCAATGGCAATAAGTGATTCCTGTTACCTTCTCAAGTGTAGATCGAAGAAAATCAGACATTTGACTGAAATGAGGACATTTTTAACTGGGAAGGCACCCTAGTTTTACTAATTTAATATGGATAGCTCTTTTTATGAAAGGCTACTTAAAATAGTTTCTCCTACCTTCAAACTAGAAAAAGAATCTTTCCATAATTATGTTTGTATTAAGATAAGTGACAAAAAAGCTACAAAGGATAAGTAGGCTAATTCCAGGGAAGCACAGGGACTTGGAAGCTCACACAGCCACTGTACTTTGTAAAAAGGTGCTAGCACTTTATTTAATTATCTGCTTGTGAAATCTAACTTGAACTTAGGTATGTTATGGGTGAGTAAAAGCATGTTTTTCACCTCTGCTGTGCTATCCATGACTTGGATACTGTGCCTATGACAAAAGAGTAAAAGGGATACAGTACTTAAAATGACAAATCAGCAAATCTTTTTCTTTCTTTTCTTTAAAATATATTAATATTTAATAATAATAATTAATAAATATATAAAAATAAGTAACAATAAATTTACACACACACACACACACAGAATATTTCCATGAGGTAAACTGGTCATCACAGACTGATGACAGTCTTCAAATATGTTGATGTGATAGGTCTGTTATAAAGAGGATGGTGATCAATTGTTCTCCATGTCCGCTGAAGGTAGTATGAGAAGTAATCAGCATAATCTGCAGCAAGGGAGATTTAGGTTAGATATTAGGAAAAATATTCTAACCGTAAGGATAGTTAAGTACTGGAATAGGTTACCTAGGGAATTATAGAATCCCTGTTACTGGAGGTTTTTAAGAAGAGGTTAAACAAACACCCCTCAGGGATGGTCCAGGAGGTATACTTGGTGCTGCCTCAGTGCAAGGGGTTAGACTGATTCACTTGTCAAAATCCTTTGCAGCACTAAGATACTATTATTTTATAAACGTCCAGAAAATTGGACCAAATTTTGTAATTTCTTTCTTATATGAAAAGAAACCTTCTCAAGATTAACCACATCTACTAAGCCAATATACTATTTTTCAACATACATTTTAAAGCTAATAAAGTTTTAGTTCCTAAGCTAGCCCTCAATGAAAATTTCCCAGGTGCTATAGTTATTTGAGATGAATCACTTAGATGTGCAATATGCTTCTTTTTAGTAGTTTTAACTTTTGTAAAATCAAAAGACAAAAACACTCCATATCTAAAGCAAAAACCCTCACCAGTGTAAATCAGCGTAGCTTGATTGACTTCTACTGAGATATGCCATTTTATACCAACTGAGAATCTGGCTCCCTAGAAAAAACAGTTTCTCTGCACTGCTTGGGACATTTTCCATTGAAAAGTCAGTGGAAAGTTTTCTATTGCCTTCAATGGAACGAGAAGCTATAAGAAACAAATTAATCTCTGGTTAATATTAATGAAGTTACACCAGAGATGAATTTGACCCTATATATTTCAATCAGCGATTTAATTTTTGTACAAAGATTGCAATTAACAAAGTACATTATTTTCAAACCCATGTTAATGAACATAAAAGCTTGATATTAGCTATTAATTATATTACTAGGCAGAATTTAAAATGCCACAAAACCTCATCATAACACACTTATAATTGGAAAAAAATCATTTGCAGTGTAAAGGATTAAAAAAAAAAAATCTAAACTGCAATGCATGGTGGGAAACTTACAGTGCATGTTAAATATTCCAGAAACAAGTTAATTTTTTCCAGTGCAAATATATGGGCCAGATCCTCAGATGAACTATAATGGCATAGCTCTATTGACTTCAGTGAAGCTATGCTGATTTACACCTGTTAAGGATCTAGTCCATTCTGGCCTGATTCTCATTTACTCTAAAACATCTGGTGTTGTAATGGGTGTAATTTACATGTACACTCACTTCAAGGCCCCTTTACAGTGGTGTAAAGAGGCTTAGTGTAAATGAGAATAAAGGTCCATATGTTTTGTGGTAGTTACTTCAATATTAACCTTCCCTCTTTCTTTCTCATCTCACTCCACAATAAATATATGCATCTCTTGTGGGAAATTATTTTAGATTTCCTGCCTTTGATACTATGAGAAATCTTCTGCGTAGCATCATAAGGGCTAATCTTTTGGATCAATTAACTAACTTAAGGAAAATTTCCTTTTTTCTGGTGTAGCACGTTATGTATATTCCACTAGTTAAGGAAACCTGAAATATGATATTAGGTAATAAATGATCATGATAATAAATGACCTTTGAACTGTTACTAGTGTCACTGAGTTAGTGGACTCGGAATAAACATATTTCATACAGATTCATAATTCTAGGATTTATCTTTACATTATTCAGTCTCAGTTGAATAATTTGGAAAAAATATTTGAATAATTACCTTGATCAATTAAAAAAATTGGATGTTAGGTCTCTATTTAAAAAAATAAGAGATGGTGAATAGAGAGCTGTCCATCATTATTTCTTTAAGTTGTTCACTGTGCTGTGTTATAATAGATGTGAGAATACTTAATTAAGCATGATAGATAGAAAAATAAGCTGTAATGACTGGGGATCCTGTATTGTTTTTATGTGAGCCATAGTTAACGCTGGTGGGTCCTAATATACTCATGGAGGGCCTGATTTGGGCACTACCACTGACTTCAGTTAGCTTTGGCTCAGGCCCTGGAAGCCCCTAAATAGATTCCAACCTGGCAGTAAGTTGTTAAGAGAGGCATGGACACAGGTGGGCTCCACACCTTGCTGTGCACCATGGAGAAGATCTCCATGACGAAATTCCCAGACAGGGAGGTGTAATTTATGTCTCTCTTTGCCAGCTAATCCTCCTAATTTACAATAGAAGATAGGTGGTGTTGCTGTTGTTGTCATTTCTCAGAGTTTTCTACAGAGGAGAGGTTTCAGAGTAGCAGCCGTTTTAGTCTGTATTCGCAAAAAGAAAAGGAGTACTTGTGGCACCTTAGAGACTAACAAATTTATTGGAGCATAAGCTTTCATGAGCTCAAGTACTCCTTTCCTTTCTAGAGAGGAGAGTAACTTTGGTTTCTGGCTCTGGATTCATATAAGCCCTACTAGTGGCTGATGGGATGTGCTGAATCGTAGCATCCTGTGGCTGCCCTGGCCGTGCCCTCTTCCCAGCTGGTGCGGTCCACTTTTGGGGCTATGTCTATTTGCTATGAGATGCCCCCACTGACCTTGCAGAAGGGAGGTTGCAGCAGTTTTGTGTCTGTGCCACCTCATTCTCCATAGTAAACTTTTCCCTTAGGGAAAACCCTTTGCCTGAGTTTACCCTTGTGAAAGTCAGAGCAAACCTGGGCTGACTCTGACCCATGGCTTTCTGCCACATATAATTGCTGGTTACTTGTTGGAAATGACGTCTGGCTTAGGAGATGAGGTAGAGAACATTGCATTTGCCTATGTCACACATTGGTAGAATATCAAGCATTTCCTAGAAATAATAATCATCATTGTACTCAGGACTTGTCTAGTATGTTTCATCCAAGGATCCCAAAGCCATTTATAAATTTTAATTAATGGATTCTTACAACATTCCTTGTGAAGTATTAAAGTATTATTATTCCCATTTACAGAAGAGGAAACTGAAGCAGAGAACATAAAGGGAGTCAATGGCAGAGCTGGCCAACTCTTCTGATATTGCGAGTCTCTTGCTATTTGATGTAACCTAACTCCTCAAAAAAACGAAGGTAAACAAAAACCCTCTACATTCATTATTTTATTTTATTAATTAAAAGAAAACTCAGGATTTATCAGCCAATCTCATGACTCTGGGTCACCTAGGTTGGGTTAGCAATATACTGCTGAAGTCTTACTGACCCAGGCTTGCATGCTTTGAGTCTGATTCTCCACTGCATTGAACGTTGTGGAGTCCTTTTACATTTGTGCAAAATAAATGTAAAATGCTGCTGAATCAGAATGCACCATTTTGCACTCCCATTTCACAGATGAGGGCATGACACCAGGTACAAGGCAGTGGAGGAAGATTCTCTCTGGGCCTGAATCTGATCTCACTTACTCCAGTTTCATACAGTTCTAACTCCTCTTGCTTTGATGGAGATTATACAGGCATGAGTACAGAATCAAGCCCCTTACATTCACAAGAAATGTTCAGTGAGCTGCTGCTACAACATTCATGAACTGCTATCAACCACTCCAAGTGAAATAAATAGTAATCTGGAATGCTGAGGACCTTAGGTTAGAGGCAGGAGGGGAGATGAGGGGGGAAGGGAGCTTGGAAGAAGCTAAGAAAATGGGAGGAGAAGGGAGAGAAGCTGATGTCAGTCTCATTTAGCAATTAAGGAAAGAATCTGCCTTTATCTGCTGTGGCAGACAGACAGAGGAAAGTAAGGAGGGGGAGGGGTTGGTCTGGCGTGTTTTCTGAGGAACACAGGCTAGGGTGAGACAGCTGAGTGAGAGCAAAAGAGAGTGTCTCCTGTCAGTATCAACAATAAAGAAATGTCTTATCAGGTTGACAGTCAGCTAGTCAAATATTCCATAGCCCATTTATTAGCCAGGTGGCCAGTTCCCCACTTAGCCTGCCAAATGAGTTGATCCATCAGCTAAGAGCCAGACAGAATGCCAGGTGGCCAGATCCATCACTCAGGATCCAATTAACACTGAGGCTGGTTCAAAGCCAAATAGCAAGCCAGCTACAAAACAGGGAGAAAGCAGCACCCCACAACTCCTACGCTGCTTCCAACATCATGTCTTTTTTGTCCCCCAGGCTTTAATTCTCCTGTAATACCCCCTCTGTGACTCTCCACTCTCAGTTCCTTTTCTTACAGCCTTCAACTTTCTCTCTGTCTCTCCTTCCTGGGTCCTCTCCCTCTTTTTGGGAACCTGTCCCTTGTTTCTGAAATTCCACATTGTCAGAATTGTGCCAGACTGTGTGGTGTCACTGGGTCTGTCTAGTCTACAAAGAAACTCCCAAACTCATTTCTGAATGGTGCGCAGTATTACCCCAGAGACGAATAAATCAACTGGATATTAGCAGGTAGCTGGTACCCCAAGAAGCAGAGCAGGTGAATTCTACCTGACTGGACCCGAAATATTTGGTAGCAAACAATGGATCGACCCACTGTCCCTCCTAGTCGCTATTGAGAGTGTCCTTTACCTAAGAAAGCGGTCTTGTGAGTGTTTTTTTCCACAAAGGCACAGTTATAAACAAGAATCTACTTTTGGAGCCTGATTCAACACCCATTCAAGCCAATGAAAAGACTCCTGTTGACTTCCAAGGGTATAGTGTATGGCCTTTATTACATAAGGGTCATTGAAGATACGTCTACATGGCAAACCCCCGCTCCCGAACCCCTGTGGCAACAAGCCGGGTCAACTGACAGGCTGGTGCTACAGGGCTAAAAATAGCAGTGTAGACGTTCCTGTTCAGGCTGGTGCCTGGGCTCAGAGACCTACCCTCCTTGCCAGGTTTCAGCATCTGTGCTCCAGCCCAAGCCAGAATGTCTACACTTCTACTTTTAGCCCCATAGCGTGAGCGCTTGTGAGCCTGAGTCAGTTGACCCGGCCTCTAAGACTTGCAGCCACGGGGTATTTTTTGCTGTGTAGCTATGCCCTGAAGGGCCTGATCCTTTTCCACTTAAAATCTGTGTCAAACCTCCCTTTGATTGAAATGGGAGCAGGGTAGAGTCCATATCAGTTGGAGAGAGAGGAAAAAAAAGAAAGGATTTATTGAGAAATCCAGCACTCTCCAGAGCACTGTTAGTGTGTCACAACAGAATGTTCCATCTTTACAGCTTGAGGCTGACACTTAAGGCAAGATAAACATTCGTGAATGAAACTATTTGACTGGCCAAAGGGACATGATGGTTTGTAGAGAAGCATCTATATATAGCCTCCAAGATACTTTGAAATGCAGTAGCCAGGGACTCATGAGCAAGTCAGGAATCATCTGGCACCACATCCAGAAATCTGTTAGATTGTACAAAATCCTTCTGAAGAACTGCTACTGCCGCTGATATGAATACACACCTCCACCTGAGGACTAGTGGTCTCTAGACAGCTAGGATAAGCAGATAGAATGTTGAGAACATTTAAAAATCCATTCTAGAAGATAGATATTAAGAATGTTGCACCTGATTCTTTCATTTTTCTTTAAAGCATAAAGAAATGTATATAAAAGGCAATTGAATAAATAGTATGGAGGTATGTTCTAGTGAGAGAGAGAGATGTGGTAAACTGGTCTGACCACTGAGAAGAAGGAGACCTGTGTTCATTTTTTGGCTCTTCCAGAGAGTTAATCTGGGAACCAGGTCAAATCATTTAATACCTGTGCCTCAGTTTCACCAGCTGTAAAACAGGAGTAACAATACTTGCCAACCTCACAGGTACATTTTGAGGCTTAATTTATTAATGTTCACAAAACCTCTTGAGAGCTCTGGAGGACAGGATATTAACTGATTAATTGGAATCCTGGGTCTGACTTTGATACCCTCTGTGATCTTGGGTAGGTTTCCTAGCCTCTCTGCCTCAGTTTCCCATATGTAAAATCAGGCTAATGATACTTAATCTTGTACTTTACAGGGCTGTTGTGAGGTTTAATTACTGTTTTTAAAGGGCTTTGAAGAAAAGTGACTAAATATCAGTGCTGACTGTTATACTGTGCCCTGTAATTTCTGGAATAACTTCATAAGAGTAAGAAGCAAAACATGGCTCTTGTTCAGGCAGGGTTAACAAGCAGATGAAAATGCTATGCGCTATGTCACTCTTGGCTCTGCAGTCGGAGTTCTCTCCACTCTCAGTGACTGCATCCATACATCCGTGCTGTCTCTCTTGGCTGCCCATGCTTTGTTGGCTTCTTACGAAAGGATGCAGCCTAGTGATTGCTGAGCGTGAGACCAAGCCCCTTGCATCATCCTCTTTCCTCCCCCATCTTTGTAGCACAGCTGTTATAGTCACAATTCTGCCAGGAGGAGTGTATCTGTCTGTGGAACTGCTACTCATTTCAACCCCTTTCAAACGATCACAAGAAGGTGTGGTTTCTGTTTTGCTGACGTGTCTATGTTTTTAAAGCTCTTCTGCAGTCAAGATACCACCCAACCGTGTCTCTGCGCTGCACTATGTATAGCAATGTGTCTGCATCAGAGGCTGACAACTTGTGGCTTGAAAACATTATGCAACTTTTCAAAGACAGTCAAGCAGCTCGGGGGCGAGGCCTAGAAAAAATCAAATATCACCACAGACACACCGTCCCGTGCAACTCCCAAGTGCCCACGGTACAACTCTGCTTGTTCACTCTCTCTGATTGGCTATTTGGTGTGCTTGAGAGGAGAGGGAGAGGGATTTTCTTTTTTATAACATAAGTTAGAGATGGAAAAGACCTATAACACAGTTGAGCCTATCCCCTGACAGTTGCAGGATACATCCCCCCTGATCGAGGGTGTATCAGATATTAAATTGATATAGCACTAATACTGAGCACCATATACACTAAAAAAAGAACTGTGTTAAATTGAACTTGTATATAGTACAGGTAGGTCTAGATGCACTTGATCCTGCAAAGTTGAGGGTGCCCAACCCCTCTCAGAAGACAATCAGCGCCTCACAGGATTAAATCCTCTTGAAAACAGATTTCTAAAATAGATTTAACACACACTGGCTGATACACACTTACCAGGCAAAGCATCTTAAACCCTTAGTCGGCTGGGCTCAGATAACAGATTTTTTGTACTCTAGATGGGGCCATCCCCTTATCCAAAAATGCTGCTTCTCTCTTTCTTTTGTCCTTTATGTTTTGAGTAGAACTGGTTGGGAACTTTTCAACTAAATATTTATTTGTCAGAAAATGCCAATTTGTCAGAAAAGAAATTTAGTGGAAATGTATCAGTTTTGACTAAAGTTTCCTCAGGAAGATGTCTTAGTTCCAGCATGGAATTTCTGGTCAAAAGTGGCCCTGGTTTTGTTCCACATCAGGACAGAAATCAGTGACAGAAACCTTGCATTTTTTGCAAAGCAGAAGTTTTATTTTCTGGCCAACCCTAATTTTGAGGACTTAGTTTTTGTTTTTAGTTTGGCTGTTTTTAAACATCTTCCCAGTTTGGGGGTGAGATAGGTGGCTATTGCATCCATTTACTGATGTGAGTTTATTAATATAATATTAGTAATAGCCATTGATTAAATCAGTTTACCAGAAAGGAAGTGACCAGCTTCATCAATTTCAAAGCACAAGGGTCCAATAGATCCCCAGTCTGTAGGAAGAAAAGGAGTACTTGTGGCACCTTAGAGACTAACAAATTTATTAGAGCATAAGCTTTCATGAGCTACAGCTCACTGTAGGGTGTCCTTTGCCATTTAAATCATCTTAGCTGGAGATATACTTAGCTAATGAGTCTCTATAGATATTTTTTATGCCAGGCTTCTCATTGTGGTATCTGAACACATATGGACAGAGTATTTTCATTTGTTCATCTTGATTCTCAGAGATCTATTCCGGCTCTTCATCTGACAAACAATATACAAAAGACAAACAGGATCAAAATCAGTTGACAGTGTACAAACCATGTACCATTCTAAGTTAGTTGGGGACTATTTTTCTGGTCAAGGTTCTCACAGAACCAGACACCAGATGGAAAGCAATTACAATTAAGTTTGTGGACTTGACCTTGCTCCTGAGTAGACTATAGGAGTTGAGGTTGCTTGGCGTTTCCTCAGGATCAGAGCAACAAGACCTTTTGGGGGGGCAAAAGGCAACTGTTTGCCTTGAGCACAGGGGCTTCCACCAGTGATAGCTCTGTGTTCATGCAAATTTAGACATGTTTTCAGGTGCATGCTAAGCCTCACTTACTACCAGAGGTGCAGCCATTCATTTGAAATTTCTTCACACACTGGCCTATCTGTTGTCCCCTGACAGCAGCATGCCCATTATTTCCCATGATAGACATGCCATTGCACACAATTTGATCACTAACACAGTGGGTGCTGCTACAGATCTCTGGCAGTGTGTTAATAAAAAGCCTTATGAAATTCAGAAAGCCCCTGCCAGTCACCATAAGCAATGTTGCCCCAAGGAAATGAAAAATTGTTTGCCTGCTTATACCCATGTGCATTACAGATTAGAAAGTGGCTCTAAGTATTTAGGTGCTTGAAGCCTGTCTGTAAGATTACTCTCCCCCATAATAATTAAGTGGAACCAAATTATCCATTTTCCAGTATGCCACGAGGCTGATTAAAATGGGAGGTTGGCAAGGAGTTTTAGACCCAACGTTTAGCTTTGTTTTTTTAAACTGGGGGGAAAGGGCAGGGGTGGAGAAAGATTACAAAGCCTGTAATGAATAGAAATAGTTTCATGATTAAAAACAACAACAACAACAAGAATTTAATTTAAATCGTGCCCTGCAGAGCTGGAAACCGAAAGACAACAGCATGTGCTGCAGGAGAACCCCAAAGGGCAACTGATAACAAGAAGTTCTTTCAACCTAACTGTTTATGGTGTTGCTACTAAGATGGGTAAGGCAATTATTATTTATAGTAGTGCCGATGTAACACTTTTCATCTTCAAAGTGCTTTGCTAGCATTAAATGATTCTCACAACACCCCTCTGAGTTAACAATAATCATAATAATAATTGTTTGTACCTAAATAGCACTTTACATCTTTGCAAACACTAGCCAATCAATCCTCGCACAACACTTGAGAAGTAAATAAGTTACCTATCCATATATAAATAGTGGGTAGGTCTGAGTGACGCTTTACAAAATAAAACAGTCTTTGCCCAGCCTTTGGGGTATAAGGCTTCGACTTTGCAATTGCATCTGTTCAGGAGGACATCTGTGTCTGCATGGAGCGCCATTGGGTTCAGGTGCATATTTCTGTCGGTATAGAGCCACTTGTGGGATTGTGGCCTACAAAGGTATGCAAACATGGATAATGAGAGTGGATAAAGGTAAGGTGAGTGAATGGAGGGAAACAGGTGACAATAGAGAGTGGCTGATTTGTTTATGCCATTTTCTGAGAATATAGACTCACAGACTCTAAAGTCAGAAGGAACCATTATGATCATCTAGTCTGACCTCCTGCACAATGCAGGCCACAGAATCTTACCCACCCACTCCTGCAATAAACCTCTCACCTATGTCTGAGCTATTGATGTCCTCAAATCATGGTTTAAAGACTTCAAGGTGCAGAGAATTCTCCAGCAAGTGACCCTGCCCCACACTGCAGGGGAAGGCGAAAAACCCCCAGGGCCTCTGCCAATCTGCCCTGAAGGAAAATTCCTTCCCGACCCCAAATATGGTGATCAGCTGAACCTTGAGCATGTGGGCAAGACTCACCAACCAGATACCCATGAAAGAATTCTCTGTAGTAACTCAGATCCACCCCATCTAACATCCCATCACAGGCCATTGGGCCTATTTACCACTAATAGTTAAAGATCAATTAATTGCCAAAATCATGTTATCCCATCATACCATCTCCTCCATGAACTTATAGAGCTTAATCTTGAAGGCAGATAGGTCTTTTGCCCCCACTGCTTCCCTTGGAAGGCTATTCCAGAACTTCACTCCTCCGATGGTTAGAAACCTTCATCTAATTTCAAGTCTAAACTTCCTGATGGCCAGTTTATATCCACTTGTTCTTGTGTCCACATTTACTGAGTTTAAATAATTCCTCTCCCTCCCTGGTATTTATCCCTCTGATATATTTAGAGAGAGAAATCATATCTCCCCTCAGCCTTCTTTTGGTTAGGCTAAACAAGCCAAGCTCCTTGAGTCTCCTTTCATAAGACAGGTTTTCCATTCCTCGGATCATCCTAGTAGCCCTTCTCTGTACCTGTTCCAGTTTGAATTCATATTTCTTAAACATGGGAGACCAGAACTGCACACACTATTCCAGATGAGGTCTCACCAGTTCCTAGTATAACGGTACTAACACCTCCTTATCTTTACAGGAAATACCTCACCTGATGCATCCCAAGACCGCATTAGCTTTTTTCATGGCCATATCACATTGGCAGCTCATAGTCATCCTGTGATCAACCAATACTCCAAGGTCCTTCTCCTCCTCTGTAACTTCCAATTGAGTGTCCCCAGTTCATAACTAAAATTCTTGTTATTAATCCCTAAATGCATGACCTTACACTTCTCACTATTAAATTTCATCCTATTACCATTACTCCAGTTTACAAGGTCATCCAGATCTTCCTGTATGATATCTCGGTCCTTCTCTGAATTGGCAATACCTCCCAGCTTTGTGTCATCCGCAAACTTTATTAGCACACTCCTACTTTTTGTGCCGAGGTCAGTAATAAAAAGATTAAATAAGATTGGTCCCAAAACCGATCCCTGAGGAACTCTACTGGTAACCTCCCTCCAGCCTGACAGTTCACCTTTCACTATGACCCACTGTAGTCTCCCCTTTAACCAGTTCCTTATCCACCTTTCAATTTTCATATTGATCCCCATCGTTTCCAATTTAACTAATAATTCCCCATGTGGCACCGTATCAAACGCTGTACTAAAATTGAGGTAAATTAGATCCACTGCATTTTCTTTGTCTAAAAAATCTGTTACTTTCTCAAAGAAGGAGATCAGGTTGGTTTGGCACGATCTACCTTTTGTAAAACCATGTTGTACTTTGTTCCAATTACCATTGACCTCAATGTCCTTATCTACTTTCTCCTTCAAAATTTTTTCCAAGAACTTGCATACTACAGATATCAAACTAACAGGCCTGTAGTTACCTGGATCACTTTTTTCCCCTTTCTTAAAAATAGGAACAATGTTAGCAATTCTCCAGTCATACGGTACAATCCCTGAGTTTACAGATTCATTAAAAATTCTTGCTAATGGGCTTGCAATTTCATAGAATCATAGAATCATAGAATATCAGGGTTGGAAGGGACCCCAGAAGGTCATCTAGTCCAACCCCCTGCTCAAAGCAGGACCAAGTCCCAGTTAAATCATCCTAGCCAGGGCTTTGTCAAGCCTGACCTTAAAAACCTCTAAGGAAGGAGATTCTACCACCTCCCTAGGTAACGCATTCCAGTGTTTCACCACCCTCTTAGTGAAAAAGTTTTTCCTAATATCCAATCTAAACCTCCCCCATTGCAACTTGAGACCATTACTCCTCGTTCTGTCATCTGCTACCATTGAGAACAGTCTAGAGCCATCCTCTTTGAAACCCCCTTTCAGGTAGTTGAAAGCAGCTATCAAATCCCCCCTCATTCTTCTCTTCTGCAGACTAAACAATCCCAGCTCCCTCAGCCTCTCCTCATAAGTCATGTGCTCTAGACCCCTAATCATTTTTGTTGCCCTTCGCTGTACTCTTTCCAATTTATCCACATCCTTCTTGTAGTGTGGGGCCCAAAACTGGACACAGTACTCCAGATGAGGCCTCACCAGTGTCGAATAGAGGGGAACGATCACGTCCCTCGATCTGCTCGCTATGCCCCTACTTATACATCCCAAAATGCCATTGGCCTTCTTGGCAACAAGGGCACTCTGCTGACTCATATCCAGCTTCTCGTCCACTGTCACCCCTAGGTCCTTTTCCGCAGAACTGCTGCCGAGCCATTCGGTCCCTAGTCTGTAGCGGTGCATTGGATTCTTCCATCCTAAGTGCAGGACCCTGCACTTATCCTTATTGAACCTCATTAGAGTTCTTTTGGCCCAATCCTCCAATTTGTCTAGGTCCTTCTGTATCCTATCCCTCCCCTCCAGCGTATCTACCACTCCTCCCAGTTTAGTATCATCCGCAAATTTGCTGAGAGTGCAATCCACACCATCCTCCAGATTATTTATGAAGATATTGAACAAAACGGGCCCCAGGACCGACCCCTGGGGCACTCCACTTGACACCGGCTGCCAACTAGACATGGAGCCACTGTCATGTGACAGTTCCCTTAATATTCTCAGATGAAAATTATCTGGGTCCCCCGATTTAGTCCCATTAAGCTGTTCGAGTTTGGCTTCTACCTCGGATATGGTAATATCTACCTCCAAATCCTCATTCCCATTTGTCATGCTACCATTATCCCTAAGCTCCTCATTAAAGACTGAGGCAAAGTATTTGTTTAGATATTGGGCCATGCCTAGATTATCCTTAACCTCCACTCCATCCTCAGTGTTTAGCAATCCTACCTCTTCTTTCCTTTTTTTCTTCTTACTTATATGGTTATAGAACCTTTTTACTATAGGTTTTAATTCCCTTTGCAAGGTTCAACTCTGCATGACTTTTAGCCTTTCTCACTTTATCTCTACATGTTCTGACCTCAATAAGGTAGCTTTCCTTGCTGATCCCTCCTATCTTCCACCCTTGTATGCTTTCTGCTTTTTCTTAATCACCTCTCTGAGATGCTTGCTCATCCAGCTTGGTCTACAACTCCTGCCTCTGAATTTTTTCCCCTTTCTTGGGATGCAGGCTTCCGATAGCTTCTGCAATTTTGACTTGAAGTAATCCCAGGTCTCCTCTACCTTTAGATCCATAAGTGCTTCAGTCCAATCCACTTCCCTAACCAATTTCCTTAATTTTTGAAAGTCAGCCCTTTTGAAATCAAAAACCCTAGTCGCAGATTTATTTTTGTTTATGCTTCCGTTCAGTTTGAACTGAATTAGGTCATGATCACTCGAGCCAAGGTTGTCCTCTACAACTATTTCTTCTATGATGTCCTCACTACTCACCAAAACCAAATCTAAAATGGCATCCCCTCTTGTTGGTCAGGCAGGGGAGCAGGAGAGGAAAAGAGGGAGAAGAAGGCTGTTTTAGCTGTAACATTGGATGAATGGATTGAAGAGAGAAGTTAGAGACAGGAAAGCTGGAGAAGAAGAAGTTGCCGTAGTCTGGGTGAGTGAGAACCGAGGTGTGAACCAGGGCTTTTGCAATCGGAATAAGGCAGGAAGGGATGCAATTTAGAGTTGTTAGAGAGGGAGAAGCAGCAAGATTTTGTTGAAAACTTGATTGTGAGGGGGGAAAGGAAAAGGAAGAAAACCCCAAGATTGTGATCTTGAGTGACCAGGAGCAGACTGGATTTGTCAGCAGAGATGACAAAAGCGAGAAGAAAAATGTGTAGATGGGGAGTTGTGAGGGTTGTGGAAGTGGACTGAACCATGGAGTGGGTTACAGGGACACAATGAGGGTGGGGATTAGGCCATAAGGGTGGTTGGGGAAGGCCGAGGGTGAAGTGGGGGAGATGGGAAGCCAGCAAGAGCAGTGATTTAGCTAATAGGTACATAAAGCTTAAAATTACCATCTGAAGCTGATTCGGGTCCCATAATTTGTATTTGTAGCATGCTACAAGCACATTGCTGAGATTGTAAACTAGGCTAAGAACAGTGTCTTCCAATGAAACACCTAACACAACAGGGCCCTTATCCTGACTGGGTCACTTGGGCCCTGCCACAACATTAATAGTAAATATCAAAATAACGTAATTAATTGGTCCTCATAAACTCTGTGTGATAAGGGCAAGTAAAATTGTCCTTCCTGAGAGGTGGGCAAAAAAAGACACAAAGGAATTAAGGTAACCCAAGGTTGTCAAAAGAATCAGTGACAGAGCCAAGATTAGAACACCAGTCTTCTGATTCCCACTCCCATGTCCTAACCTCTGGACAGTGCTGCCTTCCACCTCACTATCACACAGCCTTTCTGAAGGAATCAGGCAGTGGATCAAGTGGAGCATAATGGAAAAATTCTCCCACATGCCAACGACAAACCCCAAAGCATTTTACATTTATTTCTACTGCACAGATTGGATGATCTAACAGGACTTTCCATCTCTATTTTGTCTTGTTTCTAGCAGGATTGTTTTGTGAGCATGCCACCTTTAGGCCTGTTATTGTGTGGTATATTGCCATAGCCTATGTTTATAGCAAATGTAGGGCCAGGTTCTCAATTAGTGTAAATGGGCATAGCTCTAATGACCGCTGATTTACACAAGCTGAGAATCCTGCCCATAGTATCCGCAGCATGTAGTTTAAGATTAGTCTTATTTTCTGATCCAGAAGAAATCCGGCAGGTGGAGACCAATCCTAGACCTATGAAACCTCAACAAATTCATTAAACTGGAACGTTTCAAGATGGTTACCCTATTGACCGTTATCTCAGCACTGGAACAAGGAGACTGCTTCTTGGCCCTCAACCTCCAAGACACTTATTTTCACATCATAATGCACCCTGCTTACAGATTCTTCCTCTGATTCATCATGGGGAACGATCACTACCAATAAAGGACCTTTATTATCCACGACCTTTGGACTCCCTACAGCCCCCTGAGTATTCTCCAAAGTCCTCGCAGTAGTGGCCGCCTACCTACACAAACAGGAAATTGTCATATTTCCCTACTTAAGCAACTGTCTCCTCAAAGCCCCCATCTGAACCCGACCTTTTATGCCAATGGACCTCTTTTCAAGCCTCGAAGAAAAATCCACACTGTCACTGGTGCAACATCTGGAGTTTATCAGGGCACAATTGGGTGCCATACAAGCCAGAGGCTTCCTCCCAGCTCACAGATTTTCAGCAATAGTCGATCTCATGTCAACAAGGAGAATCTGTCCTCAGATCTCAGCCAGGGCGTGTTTCCAGCTGCTTGACCACATGGCAGCAGCCCGGTTTGTGGTAAAGTACCCAAGATTGCATATGCACTGTCTCCAGGCTATGTACAGTCTGTGTACCTCACAGACACAGCCTTCACAACTCCTATCCACACCTATCAAGGACTCACTACTCTTGGGGACACAACCCCCGAAATGTCTGTGTCAGTTTTCTTCAACTAGCACTGTCCATGATACTAACCACTGACACCTTTTTAATCGGTTGGGGAGCGCACCTTCAGATGCATACAATGCAGGGCAGATGGTCCTTACCTGAATCCACGCTACCCATCAACCTCCTAGAGTTACTAGCAGTCCACAATGCCTGCCAACATTTGCCACCATCGATCAGACATCGTACTATAAGAGTTATGATGGACAATATCGCCTGTATGTTCTACATCAACAGGCAAGGCGGAATGAGGTCCCACTCTCTATACTCGGAAGCACTGAAATTATGGAACTGGTGTATCCAGCACAACATCTGCATCTCAACCGCATATTTCCCTGGACACCAGAACACCACAGCAGATTCACTGAGCAGGAGATTCTCCCAAGACCATGAGTGGGGAGCTGGATACACAAGCCCTGCACCACACATTCAGCTGCTGGGGATTTCCAACCATAGATCACCCAATGTCCTCAATTCTGTTCAAGAGCAGACCTAGGCTGCGGATACCTGGGAGACACATTCCTCCTCACATGGGATGGTCCACTACTTTATGCAGTTCTCCCTTTTTGTTCAAAGTATGCCACAAGAGTCAAGGAGATTGAACCCGAGTCATTCTTATAGCTCCAACATGGCCGCTACAGATCTGGTATACTTACCTTATTCACATGGCAGTATATCCTCTGATCACTTTGCGACTGACTCCACAACTCTTCTCACAGGATGCAGGTTGAATCCCCCATTCCAATCCCTAGCTCCTCCCTCTGAAGGCATGGCTCCTCCATGGTTTCAGGATTTGGAGATGATGTGTTCAAAGGCAGTAAAAGAGGTACTCTTGAATAGCAGACATGACACAACTCGATGCAACTACATCCAAAAATGGACAAGATTTGAATCCTGGTGCACCACCAATCATGTCACAGCAATGAGTGCTCCATTATCGCTCATTCTAGATTGTATTTTACATCTTAAAAGATCGGGGTTACCCACCAGCTCCATTTGTGTCCACTTAGCCGCCATCATGCCTTTCACCCCAATAAAGATGATCCCTCCGTTTTCACCCACCCACTCATGTAGAGATTCCTCCAAAGGCCTCCAAAATCGTTACCTTCACATACAGGATCTCACCCCAGTTTGGGACCCCGGCCTTGTCCTCACTGTCTTACTAGACCACTATTGGAACCAATGGCAACATGCTCTGATATTCATCTATCTATAATACAACATTTTTTTGTCGCTATCACCTACACCCAACTGATAGGAGAAACTGTTGTGCTCATGCAAAGATAAGGTTATGTTACATCCTGTAGTGGGGTGGACACCCGCTCGGGCGCAGAAGGGTTTAGAACAGCCCTGAGAGAGGGCTGTTGTAGAAGGAAGGCAGCGGGGCTGATTGGGGAAGCAGCCTCAGCTAGGGGCCATGCCCCAATCAGGGCCTAGCTGGCTCTATAAAGGCTGTGATCCAGAAGCCCACACACTCTTTCTCTCTCTGCCTAGAGAGAGAGAAGGGCTTGGCTGCAGGGGCTTAACCAAGGACCTGGTTTGGGGCAGGGCTGTGGAGAGGCCAAGGGAGCCTGGGAGCTCCAGCCTAGGAAAGCCCCAGGCTGCGAGCCTGGTAAGGTAGGTACGGGGGATGCAGGGGCAGCCACGGGTAGGCAGAGACAGCTGGTCCAAACCCAACCTTGCTGGTGATGAGTGGCTCATACTGCAGTCTGCCCCAGGGCGCGGGGGCTAGCTGGTGACTGGCAAGAGCCTACGACTGAGGTAGGGATAGTGGGTGGGGGGTTCCCCTGGGAGGGGGGACCCAGAACTGTGGGGTACTGCCAGGGGGCAGCACCCAGTGAAAGGGGCACCAGGGTCCTGGGAGGGACACAGGAGCCAGCAGCAAGGTGAGACACCAGCCAACAGAGGGCGCTCCAGAGGCTGGAATGCTAATTCCCTGAGATGACCAGCAGGAGGCGCCGCTGGTGAGTCTGCGCCCGGTTACACATCCACATCCAAAGTTCTTACCCAAGGTGCCATCCTCCTTCCATCTAAATCAACCTATTCACCTTCCCTGCTTCTTTCCAAAACCACACAGCAACCAGCAGGGCAGCGTTACACACCTTGGACATCAGGCAAGCATTAGCCTTTTATTTGGACAGAACAGAACTAAATCTTTCTGACAATTGCCTCACTTATTCCTATCAATGGCCAAAAAATTGAAAGGCGCAGCCATTTCTAAACAATGCCTTTCCAAGTGGATCTTGCAGTATATACACCTGTCCTCTCAAGTACACAATTGACCACTTCCTCCTGGAACTCAAGCGCATTCCACCTGCTCTCTACCCACCTCAATTGCCTTTCTCAACAATGTCCCAATTGCTGACTTTTGCGAAACAGCCACCAGGGCATCCATGGACACTTTTAGTCGTTACTACGTAATTACTCATGAGGCAGCTTCAGATGCCCTAGTAGGACGCACTGTCCTAACCTCCACATTAAACACCGCTCCAAAGCTCCAGCCTTCCAACTAGAGGCACTGCTCTATAGACACCTAGAATGGAGCACCCATAGGAACAGCACTCAAAGAAGAAGAGGTTACTCACCTTGTGCAGTAACTGAGGTTCTTCGAGATGTGTGTCCCTATGGGTGCTCCACTGCCCACCTTCCTTCCCTCGGCTTCAGAGCTGACAAGCTCTGCAGTAGAGAAGAAACTGGGGGGCAGTTGGACGGGCACTGCTACCGAAGATCTCTGATCCCAGATGCAAGGGGCGCTACCGCAACTACAGTGGAAGACTCATAGGGACATACATCTTGAAGATTCTCAATTACTGCACAGGGTGAGCAACCTTCTCTTCTTGTCTATAGACAGTGCTATCAATCTCTCATTTCCTCTAGCGTTGAACAGAGACAGATTTGACCCAAGCTGCCTGGGTGTGGATAGCTGACTAGTTGGTTTTTTTTGTTGTTTTTTTTAGATATAAAATGTAGTATTATGATTTAACATTTTCTGAGCAATAATGCATATAAATCAAGAGCCTCTTCCTCAGCTGATATAAATCATTTTAGCAACATTGAAGTCCAGGGCGCTACACCAGTATATGCTAGCAGAAGTTCTGGCTCCTAGTATCTTTTTCTTGTCACTTGATGTACATTACTGTGTTTAGCTACGGATTCATACATATTGCTTATCAGCTTATCATTCCCTGTATTCTTTACAAATTGTTCCAGTTGAGGATGGCCCTTAATAAATCAATGAAACAAGTGCAAGGACAAGCTGCCTGAGTTTACTTATCTGGCATTTAAATACCCAGTTTTTAAGCAGCATGAGCAGATAAACTTGTGTGGTAGGTCAGCGTTGAAAGGAATACTTCATTTAAATTATATTAAGGGCCTGACCCTCCATTGTCTTGCACTTTGTATAGTCATTTAAACCACTGCAAAAGGAGTATAAATGCTACCAGATCAGGGTGGCAGCGTTTTACACCCACCTTTAAAAGGTATAAATGTTTACACAAGGTGCAAGGCAGTAGGGAATCTGGCCCTTAAATTTAGCAATATGTCCTATGCATGTATATATTGAATAATGACAGTTATGTATTACCGATGGACCAACCATTATTTTTGTTCAAAAGAGAGGAAACTGCACAATCCAAAATAGAGCAAACAAAGTCCAAACATGACCAAAACATTTAATTGTGAGCTGTGAATTAACCTGTAGCCAGTGTCCTTTTTCAAAAACCCTGAAGAGAGGATTACTGCACAGCTCTCACAGAAAGACCCCTGTGGATTGAACCCACAGCCAAATCATGCTGCTAGCTGTTAAACTAAAGCAAGGGTGTTTCAATTCTTACTTACTTTTTAGGTTTGTTTTAAGTTAAGGTTAATTTTGTTCCTACCTTTCATGAGGGTATGCAACAGCTCTACCATCTTTGGGAGCCAAAAATATACCGAAAACACCATCTAGTTTTATAGCCTTTTGGACAAAAGGGGATAACAATTCATTATGAACCGTGATCTAAATTTTTTTTAAGTGACTAGTCATTTTGGATACCTCAAATTTTGGGTGTCCAAATTAAGACACCTTAAAAGGGCCTGATTTTCATTAAGTGCCACCCTCGAATAATCAGACCTCTTCAAGGTATGTCAAAGGTAGGGCACCCAAATATGGAGACATCCAAAATCACTCGCCATTTTTGAAAATGTAGGCCACTAGCTTTTCTGATTTTTAGTTTTCAGCTTTTTGTTAGTATGAACTCTCTCATAGTATGAACTATGAACTTATTTGAACTGTGTACAAACCCACTCTCCTTAGTGCTGTCTGTACCTCAGACACACTTTCTCCTTATTATACCCATTCCTATGGCTTTTGCTTTAATACTGGCCCCACTGAGGTCAATGAGAGTTTTGCCCCTGGATTCAGTGGAGCCAGAATTTCACCTAAAGATTTTTGTCTTATTGGTAACAGCCTATGTGGTGCTGCCAGATTTTCATTGTGACCATTCAGAAATGCAGTCCACATCTTCCGGTCCGGGGAAAAATGTATTGCAGAAGGAGCAAGAAGCTTTTGGATCCTGCAGCTAGCTGATCCAGAACCTTAACTCTCTGCCTTGTAACATTTCTGTTGGCATCCAAACTTGTCATCTTCTCAGTCAAGCCTAGGAATTCTTTTCATGCTGAGAATTAGCGAGGAGGAGATGAGTGGCTCTTGCCTGTAAATCCTATAGTGAGGTAAATGGGGCTTCACTTAGGAGCTTTGAGAGTTTGTAATTTTTTTCTTGGATGGTTTGTATGTATCTTTTGCCACTGAAAGTTTAACATCTAATCCTAATATGCAACACTGGTATCTCTTCAAAGTTGAGTGCAAACATTCATTAAGCCTAGTCGCTATTTTCCTCTGGGAGGTAGGTAAGCATTATCCCCATTTTACAGATGAGAAAACTGAAGTAGAGAGTGTATGAGGCTCACATTTTCAAGAGTGGCCTCTTACTGCAGGTGCTTACATTTTTGGGTGTCCAGCTTTACATACCTGAGGCCTCTGAGGAGTGCAGGGCACCTATGGTTCCCGTTGGCTTCAACTGGAGTGCAAGTGAGTACTACCTCTGTTAGGCCTCAGGTTTTCAAAACTGGGCACCTGAAAATTGAGGGATCGAAATTAAGACACTAGCAAATTTTGGTCTATATGATTTGTCCTAGGCCACACAATGGGACAGTGGTAAAATTGGAATTGAACTCCTAAACTCCTAGCCCATCAGATATGAGACCCCAGAGAGGGTAGATCCTCAGCTAGTATAAATTGTCGTGACTCTATTGACTTTAGGGACTGAATAAACTTATTCCCAAGATGATAGTCTCACCTTCCTATTTTTTTTTCCACCTCCCTTTTTTGCTTTCCTTAGCAAGTAAAAAATGGTAGCTACTCTCCAGGGATTGTTCTGTCAGGAAGCTACAGTCCTTTAACTCTCTTTCTGGGGGCAAGAGAAATGTCTTTCTGTTTCATAGGCTATTCTGAGAGAGCTTGTGACATATCAAGAGATTCACTGCAGCTAGACAGAGTGCTGCAGTCTGTCTGCCATTTTGCTGAGCACTGAAAGTTGTTGTTCGAAACACTTCAAAGTTCCAAAGCGGCAGCTGAGGGCAGTCAGCAATCCTAGTGCTGCAGGGCCAGTCTCTTGAGATTTTATGTGCTCAACTATTGTTCCTGAGATGCTACGCCACCTACGGAAGGGGCCATTCTGTGCCAGCTTACTGGCATTTCATCAAATTCTCTCTCAACTTCTAATGGAGCAAAACTTCAGCACTGCTGTCATTGTAGCATGTGTTCGAGGCCTACTCTATACACAGCTTTGGTACTGATATAACTATATCAGTTAGAGGTGTGATTTTTACAGAAATAGGTATACCGGTACAACCCCTTGTATGGATGCAGTTATACAGGTGCCTATCCCACAGAAGGATAAGCTATACTGGTATAAGCACCTTTATATTGGTATTACTGCATCCACACTGGTGAAGGAGGGGGATTGTAATTATAGGAGTATCATTAAAACAGTACAACTTTCATTGTCAACAAGACTGGCTCTTCTCTTTTCAAGAAAGTAATTCTGAGTATCAAAGAGAACCTATAGTCATAATTTATTCAGTTCTAGTGTAAAATTTGGCTTCACAATATGAGGCAGTTAAAGCGAAACGAAATCCTTGAAGAAAAACTTTCCCAGATTTCCTAAGAAAAGCGTTTCCTCTGGGGACCTTCCTGTCTCATTTTTTTTATTTCCCCTGCTGCCAGTGAAACATTTTGGTAGGAGAGGTCATTACGTATGGAGGCATCTGTATTTTCCTTCTCCTCCTTCATGTGTTGATATTTCTATGGCTCCCTGCTACCGTGTCCTATCTCACTGCCAGCTGCAGTCGAATTCCCTTGCACTTCAGTTGTGAGCGCACACCAAACACTTCTGCAGCTAAGCATGGATGTAATTGATCCACACTTGGCTGCTGCGGAAGATCTGTTTGATACGCATTCTCTCTTGGAGCATGAGGGGCACTGAACTGCAATCAGTGGCCATCCACTATGGAGCAAATTGAACAGGCCGTAAGCTGGTTGCCATAGTGGCAATTCTGAGACACAATATATCACCAAATTGAAGTCTCAAAGGTGACCTTAAAGTAGCATTTCTTTCACCCTGGCTGAGAGTCGCTTTTATAGATGATGCGCTATGTTTAAAGGAGTTTGTCTTTGTTCCGAGGAACTTCTCATGAATAGGTTTTGTATAATGTTCATTGGACAATCAAGTGTTTCTGTATTTTAAATGTAAGTAGTGTTTCGAAAAAGCATACTTCTGCTTTACGATTACTTGTATAATTTCAAATATTCACATGGGGTTTCATATAATCTAGAAAATGGGTCTTATTCTCCTACCTGTTTTATACCCAGGGAGTTCCATCGGCTTCAGTGGAGCTACTCCTGATTTACAGAGATAGGAATCTGATCTAGTGTTTTTATTTTTGATGCAATTTTCTGTAAATTGCCAGATCCCCAAAACAAACCTTAATGTATATATTAGACAAGAGTTGGTTCATTATTGTTATTATATCTTATTCTTTAACCAATATTATAGAACCAAGGAATGAGCAAACTAGTTAATGTCAGTATTTGAATCCTGTGATTGCTACGGCAGTATGGATAGTTAAACTTGTTTCTGGTTTTGCTAAGGAATTAGCAGCAACACAGCTTTGAAGTGAAAAATGCAGGTGTCTGAAGGAGATACAGAGACTAGTAATAATAAAAATCTATGAAGTAGGTCACCCCCAAAATAATCTCCAGTCTTTTCGTACACAGAGTAGCAATCATTAAAATAATTTATTTTTGTAAATTGAGGGAATGTCAAATTTTTGATCAGTTCATAGCAGTTGTTTTGAAGCTCTTTAGATGTCTCTCTTCCCTCTTAAAATAATGTTGCTGGGCCAGATTCTGGCACTGCTATTCACACACACACACACACACACACGCACAGACACACACACACGTAGTCCTGTTGAAACCAATGGGTCTACTGGAGTGAATTCTCCCCACTATGTATAAGGACTCCCCAGCATAATTCATTACTTTGGATTAATCAGATTTTTAATGTCCAGGAGCAATTTGTTTTTTTTCTGTTTTTGAGGGCTTGTTTTGTTTTGTCTTCTTCCTGTGGCCAAATATTAGCTTTATGTTATGCAAAGGCACCAGACTTCCAGATACACAGGTTTTCCACCAGCTAGCTATCTTGCCTTTGTGTGGGTCATCTGAGAGTTTTGTTCGGTGAAGGGTGGATTCAGTCTCTATGCTCAGGGCTTTAAAATTTTCCCCAAGGAAGGAAAGTCCCCGCTTTAGGCAGTCTGACTAACAGCCAGTTCTTGCTCCACTGTTATAAGATAAAGTCACCATAATTGGACAGAATGGACTTCTCAACTGTCTAGCAGACTTCCTGTTTTTTATAGTGCATTTGCAACCTTGTTTTGCAACCTTGCCGAAACAGAATTTTTAAAAGGCAAGGTTGAGCTTTCTTAATTTTTTAGGATTTTTGTTCTAATTTTTAGCTGATTCATCATTTTCTCTTATCCATTGGGCCTGATTCTCTCCCAGGGTGTGGTCATTTTTACCTACACAAGTTGGGGTAAAATGCTACCATTCTGATTTGGTAGCATTCTGCAGACACTTTGCACAGCAGTAAATTACTGCAAAAAGTGCAAGACATGAGAGAAGCAGGCCTATTGGCTGTTAACTCTACAAGGAAGCATACTGTTTTATTCACTTTTTTTCATTCTTTGCTTTGATATTTTGAATATATATTGTGATGCCCCTACCTGAGTCATCAGCAGTGGGAATAAAAACATGGGATCAAGAGCTAAAAGCACAAACCTTTGCTGTGTGAGCCAAAGGACCCAATCTCAACCTTGTACCCAATTCATACACCTTCCTATGTGATGGAGCCACTAAAGGGAGACAGAGAGCCACCCTATATTAAGGGAAGGAAATACTTTTGGTCTGCAACTCAGAAATAGCATTGTCTCAGCTGCTGCATTACTAGTAAACTTGCACGATTTGGGGAAGAGCATGCATTTGAGCTCCACCCAGAACAACACATGTCACAGGAGATTAAACTCACCATCACCAAGAAAGTGATATTGATTGTATATCTGGCCTATGGCCAGTGTTATTCAGCCGGTTAGACTAGATGAGCCCAGTGGTTCCTTCTGGCCTTATAATTTATGAATCTATTAATCAAACTGCTAACAAATTCACAAATAAACAGACTAAAAAGAGGAATATTAATGCAGGTGTTCCTTGTCACAATACACATGATCAGACAGAAAATGTGATCAATGTTCTTTCAGTATCTGGAAGCCATATTTCTAATCATTGTGTGCAGTGGGGTTCAGAGTCATCCTATCATCTTTAAATATTTTCTAATGCCAAACAAATGCAATTTTGTTTTTGTGTGTGTAGACCAGGGATCGGCAACCTTTGGCATGCGGCCCATCAGGGAAATCCGTTGGCGGGCTGGGACAGTTTGTTTACCTGCAGCGTCCTCAGGTTCAGCCGATCGCAGCTCCCACTGGCCGCAGTTCTCTGTTCCTGGCCAATGGGAGCTGTGGGAAGCGGCGGCCAGCACATCCCTCCACCCACGCCACTTCCCGCAGCCCCCATTGGCCTGGAACAGCAAACCACTGCCAGTGGGAGCTTTAATCAGCTGAACCTGCGGATGTCCTGGCCCGCCAGCAGATTTCCCTGACAGGCCGCGTGCCAAAGGTTGCCGATTCCTGGTGTAGACTAACAGTGACATCCAGTGGCTGATCAGCCTAATCCCCAAAATAGTAGCAATCATTTCACCTGGTTTCAGAGTAGCAGCCGTGTTAGTCTGTATTGACAAAAAGAAAAGGAGTACTTGTGGCACCTTAGAGACTAACAAATTTCTTTGAGCATAAGCTTTCGTGAGCTACAGCTCACTTCATCGGATGCATTCAGTGGAAAATACAGTGGGGAGATTTATATACACAGAAAACATGAAACAATGGGTGTTACCATATACACTGTAACGAGAGTGATCGGGTAAGGTGAGCTATTACCAGCAGGAGAGCGGGGCGGGGGGGAAGGGAGCATCTTAATAGGGTAAGCCTGTGACATAGAGCAGATTTAGTTTGTGGGAAGATGATTGCAAGATTTTGTGACTGGTACAAAGTTGACAGCTTTGCATTTATTCCTTTAGAAATATACTAGTGAAATTCTCAGACCTGCTCCCACAGTAACCAAAGGAGATGATGTTTTCACCAGTGTACAGTTTGCTTCCTTTTAGATTTCCTTGAGAGCAAATTTATTCACTCAGATGCTTACAGATTTCCCTATGGTTTAAATGCATGACAGTGCAAATTTTTGTATAGCGTCTAAGCCAAGTACAGTAGCCACTGAACTCATAATTAGCCAGTTCTGCCTATACTACTAAGTCTTATTGAATATTACTTTGGAAGGCTTTTGAGCACACAAATGAATCTAAGTTTTAATAAATATGTACATTTTGGTTCACTAAAGTGAAGCATACTAATGAGCTACCTAAGGCTGAAGCGATAGGGCCATGGAATGACAGGAAACCATTTCTCTCAAAGCAGAATTTATGAGAACAGGTCTGGGATAGATCTAGTTAGGTCAGATGCTCAGCTGGCGTAAATCAGCCTACCTCCATTAAAGTCAGTGGTGCTACTCTCATTTACAGCAACCTAGCTCTAGCCCATTTATCTTTTAAGTCCTGGTTGTTTTCAGGATAGATAGTTATTTATGAAGAACAGTGTCAAGAACTGAATTAAGAATTAGTTACATTTTCTAATTAGCATATGGGAGGCAAAACATGTTGAACAATGCAATGCCAGTTCATGATGGAAATGATGTAGCTAAATTTCCATAACTATTGCAGAACTATACCTTTTAAAGTTCAAATAGAGTGAAATCCTAGATATGGTATGAAAAGCATACATGCCAGATACTATGGTGGTAGGCACCAATATAAACCCTAAGATAGGCTAAAACTTATTACCAGAAAACTGCTACATCCTGTGAATTATGTAGGTACTGTAAGGGCTACAACAATGCTGTAGATACGGTAAAATAAAAATTGATTTACAATGTAAAAGGTCATTTCATCTATACCAAAATATAACAAACCCCTTAAGAAGTAAATTATACCAAGAGCATACTTCCAGAAGCAGTAATAGGACATATCCTAACAGTGGCTAGAAGTAAAGGACAAAAAAGAATATGTTAATTTCACTGTGACATGTAAATGTTGTTTGACAAGAGCAGGTGCTTGGTGAGACTATTGTTTATCATTGCAGTAGCTAGCCTCAGGCAATAAGACTGAAATTAAAGCTATCATTGCAATCAGTGATTACTACAGTGATGGGTGTAATGTAAGATGAGAATATCGGTTGCATGTTTGTTGGTAATGCAGTGTTTATTCTGTTTGCAAATTGCTGATGTCGAGTCAGGGTTAGACAAACGTTGGGGAATCCTGTTACCACTCTATATGCATTCTGTGGAGATGATTTTAGGGTTGTTTCCTACAATTTGCTGTAAATTTGAGTTCATCTTAATGATGCATCATACACAGAACCTACCTGGCTGAGGGGAGCGGGAAATATTGTATAATCATTAGGCCCATCCATACTTACATAAGCGTATCTTGCCCTAGACTTACTCTTAATAGTAATATTGTGTTTCAGCTATTATACAAGCTGTTTCAGAAAAATCTGGTACAAAAGTGATAAGAAGCTGTCTTCTGATACCAAACGCACAAATAACCTGATAGAATGAATGGTTGCTTCCAATGTGAACACATCTACTTTTAGACAGTAAAAGAAAGGAGTACGTGTGGCACCTTAGAGACTAATAAATTTATTTGAGCATAAGCTTTCGTGAGCTACAGCTCACTTCATCGGATGCATTCAGTGGCATGCATCCGATGAAGTGAGCTGTAGCTCACAAAAGCTTATGCTCAAATAAATTTGTAAGTCTCTAAGGTGCCACACGTACTCCTTTTCTTTTGCAAATACAGACTAACACGGCTGCTACTCTGAAACCTGTTATTTTAGACAGTAGTACTTCATGTGCCTGTCAGTAGTTCAGAAATGAATGATTTACAGTTAAAAATAGATTTTTTTGTATGTTTATTTGTGTCAGTTTTGAGAGCTTCAGGGGATATAATGTTTAGTTCCAGAACATACTTTATTTCAGTATATTCTGGAGATGGGTTTCACAAGGTCTGCTTAGCATAACTAATTGCACTGTCACAAGTGGAAAATGTTTCCAACCCTGGTTATAATTCTAAGAAGTAGCTTGCAAATTTATTCTGACTTGACTGCCTTCTGTTGTTTGGTTAATTTAAAATTAAATTAACTGTTATAATAGCTGGTTGAGTAAGCCACGCATTGTGGCAGCATTTCCTTTCTACTAAATAAATGTACAGTATATAAGTTTTTTGTTCAAAATGAGGATATTATTTCAGAATAAGAATGATGTGTATGGAAATGCCGCCTTTTGTTGATAGTAATGTATATTGGTAAATTGTTATTATATTACATTCACCAAATGTCTCTTTATAACAAGGCGCCCAGTTTTCTTCTCATGTACACCAGAGTAATCCTGTTGAAGTAAATAGAGTTACACCACTGAAACTGGCGTAACTGGGGCCCTGCACAAATACATTGAAGAAATTTGACATGTCAACCATTGTGCATTTCCCTAGCAGGCCTGTAACACACCTTGCATCCACACACAAAAGAGCTCCGAACAACACAGACTTTCACCCCACTATTTGGACTAGACATTCTTTGAGAACAGTGGGTATTTCAGCAGTCCAGATTAGTGAACCTAAATAAAAAGGTATTTTCTCTTTTAAGAAGTTAACCTTCATGTTCTGCCACTGGAAGAGAATGGGAATTCCCCCCCCCCCCCCCGCCTTGTTCTTAGTTAATTTCTTTACTTGTTATTTGCCATCTCACTTATCTTGTGTTTGTTGATCTTCACTTTAAACATTTTTCTCCCCAAGTCATTTCACTTTGCTTACCTCCTTCCTATTCTGTGATGCAATTTTAATCAAGTATCACCAGAAAACTAACAGATATTTTAAATGTGCACATTTTCAAACAGTGCTCCCTTCACAAAGCCAGCTCGTTCTTTTAACATCCTGAGCACTGCATGTTATGAGCACTAAGGGACCTCAAGATTTAACAGGGAACCAGCCTATTGTGCAAAACCTGGAAAGCAAATACATACAGCACACGTTCTTGAGGGGTCAAATGATTCCACTATTTTTCTAAGCATGTAATATATCCTCAGAGAACTGATTTTGTATTAAGTGCTTAATTAGCAACCAAAGAGTAAAGTCAGGAAAATTCAGTTAATTATTTTTCTTAGATACATAGTATGTTTCACTTTGCTATGTATAGTAATACATTTATATTAAGACTTAACACTTTCATGGTTCACAGGTCAAGATTAATCATTCGTGACCTTGGAATGTAGCTCTTCTGTTCATGGAGTAAAAGCTGAGTAAGGGAGACTCAGACAAGAGTCCATACGTTTGATCTGATAGAGTGGTTAAAGTGTAATTGAACAGCGAAGATAACATTACTTTTTGGAGAGAAGAATTAAAAACCTCAGGGACAAGAAAGGTGAAATATGAGTAATTGTTCAGTGTGAAAGAACTATGAACTAAGCGGTAACAGAACTGAGGATGCTTGTCACACTTATTTTTCTACTAGAATTGTTTTTCAAGATCAATTTTATCTGCTTAAAATATTCAATGGCTTATTTTTTTAAAACAACGTATCAGATGCATTGATGGCAAGACAACCTACTGCCTCATTGACTGTAGCAACTATCTTTACTTCTTCATGGTATCTTTATTTTATACCAACCTTATTCCTGGTTCCACCTAACACATTCACTGGCATAAAAAGAAAAAATAGCTTGACAGTGGATTACTGAAGGCTTTTTAGCACTGATTTTGGACAGACATACAACTGGTTTGTTAGTAAACAAGCCGTGACACCTAATATCTATGAGGCAGTGTCTCAACTGCATCTGAACACCACATGGACTCAGGGAGAGAGTGAGGGGGTCAGGAAACTGATTGCAGCTCCCCGATCCTGAGTGACACCCAGACCCCTGCAAAAGAGCAGCTCTGACTTACACTCGTTCAATGACCTTGTGCCAGTCTTGGGGGGCAGCTGATGCCTGCTCTTCCATGTTCCATTCCTGCTCCACACCTGTCCCAGAATGATCTAACATACCATCTCCCCCACTACATCAAGGATGGGGAGGCAACTATACTATCTCTTCCAACTTTACACCAGTGGAGTTCTCCTGCACAAGGGGAGTTCTCCACTATTGGCTATTTAAGGACATTTTTTTTGTAGCTCAGTGGGTTTAACAGACCAAAGAATCTCAGCCTGATAGTCTGAATGAATTTTGTTTGTTAAACTGAAAACAAAAAGCCCTTACAGTTCTATGCATTGCACTGATATGAGAATCAGTTTTCTGCTGTGGGTTGGCTGCAGGGCTTCTATTCAAATTGTATTAGTCAGCTGCCTTTACAATCATTTTAAAATCATGATCCACTCTTCATTTTAGAAAATCTTAATCTGTTATCTCTACAGATTTAGGAGAAATTCATAAAGGAAATATCATTTTTGCTTGGTTGCATGTCTTTTTCTGTCACTGTACACTAAACATTATACATTAAAGCTAACATGTTTCTGGGTAGAAAATGAATGATTTTCACCATAATACATGATCTCTTTGAGTATTAAGCTTTTTTCCTATTATTTTCTGCTTTTATGAGCTTCTGTGCCAAGACAAACCATTATTTTGTAACTCCTTATGGTTGTTTTATCACCTTTTTTATATTAAAACTCAAATACTTTTAAAAATATTTAATTATTGCCAACTCTCATGATTTATTTTGAGTCTCATGATATTTGGTGTTTCTCTTAGCTCCTGAAGGCATGTGATTGACTGAGAATCTTTGTTTTAATTTAAAAAAAAAAAAGTTTCTAGTCCTCATGGTTGCAGATAAACACATGAAAACATGACCAATAAGGCTTAAAGACCAGAAGAAAAATGAAAGGAACCCCACATTTATTATTTTTAAAATAATTTAATTCTTTTAAAACATCTTGTGATTATTTGCATTCTCACTCATGATTTTTGAACAGCTAGAATTGGCACCACTGATGTCTGATTTACTTTTCATATTTGCACTTTGTCTTGGACAATGAAATTGAGAGGAATCCTTTCACAGTTGTTTTTAGTCAGTTTCACTTTCTGGTTCTCATGTACTAGCACAATGCAGGAATGTTTTGGTTTGTAACTTGTCACCCTGCTGGGTACTATATAAATCCAAACTAATATTTTCATTGACTTCTTCTTTTAATCCAGGGAATCATTTGTATTTTTATTGGTTTTATTATTTTCTGTTTAAACACACACACACACACACAAAATTTTGGTTTATATGTGCTTGACGGTGTTCCTGTAGCACTGTTTGTCTATTATTATGAGGATAATAAGATGGAACAATTTATTAGTTTGTCAGCGCTTAACAAATTAGTTACATTTATTCTGCAGCCCTAATGTAGTGGTTATAGGTTAACCATCTTGTAAATTCCATAGGCATTTCTATATATATATATATATATATATATATATATATATATATATATATATATATATATATATATATAAAATAAACTAGATTCTGACTGGTTGACTACATCAAGGAAAACTATAGTGAAATCCTGGCCCTATTGAAGTCAATAGCAAAACTCCCATTTGGGTTAATAGGGACAAGAATTAACCTGTGGCCCCAGTCCTGCAATGCACTGCATCCTTGCAGAGCTATACTAACTTCAGTGAGGCTCCATAAAGGCACAGCAGTGCACCTGCATACAGCAAATTGCAGGATCAGGACTGAATTGACACACTTCATTTACCCAACTGGTGATCATGTAGCAAGAAATATTTTCAAACAACAATTCCTATCCATATCTATGCTTGAAGTAGTTTCGTTGTATTTGGCTTTTTAAACTGTAGTTTATACGTTTTTGTATATTGTATATGTATAAGATTTGTTGTAACTGACACAGAAGTAAACATGTGGTGTTGTTTTCTTCATGCCTGGTGTTACTCTCCAATTTGAAAATTGTCTTTGAAACATCAGAGTTTGATTCTTCTTTGGGCTCAATTAATAGAGTTAACCCTTATATAAATGCCACTTGCTTGCCATATGCACATGATTGAGCGTACCAATGATGTAATGGACAGCTATGAAAATACCGGAAGTGAAGTCCTTTACAGTTGCTACAAATTTATATCTAATTTGTTCAACTTATTTTTGTCCATGGGTATGTCTGCACTGCAGTACATGTCGACACACCCAAGCTAGCTTTGATCTAGTTAGCTCAAATAAGATCGCCATGAAGCCATGGCAGCATGGGCTGTAGAAGCCCACCTGGGACCCTGGGTTTGTACTCAAGTGGCTAGTCTGTGTGGCTGTCCACCACACCTCTGAGGTATAGACATACAAATGTTTGGTACTTTATTTCCAAGGACACTGGCAAATACTCTTGCACTAAAATGATACTGGCAACAGAACATTGGATACCAACTGTTTTATAAGGATTCTTTTGTTTAAATGCATTTTGATATTATTCAGCATAAATGCCAAGAATCTAGAAGCTATTAAAGTTGTAATGTACTCTCCTGAAAAAAGAGTTGGACTTACAATTGATACACCTTCAGAAAGGTTAATTCCTACTGTTCTCTTTATCCACTGGGTAGAAGATCTGATTGATCATGATTCTGACAAAAACACAAAACTCTCTTTGATGGGGAATTTTACATAAGCATACAGTATGCTACTTACTAATCCACTTCTTATTTATTTGGATGATGTTGGCACACCAATTCACTTTCACCATCAGAGATTGTAAGTGATGCTTTTGATTGACTGAGGGTTTGTCTACACTGCATGCCTTCTAGTGCAGGTAGACAGACTCTGCTCAAGCTAGCTTGCTAAAAAGAGAAGCGTGGCTGTTGCAGGATTGGCTAGCCACCTGAGTCCAAGCCTGCTCTTCCCCCTGGATCTGAGCTCAGGTGTCTGGCTAGCCTGTGCTACAAAATCAGTATGGCTATTTTTAATGTGCTAGCTTGAGCAGACCTAGCCCAAGTCTGTCTGCCTGGGCTGGGAGGCATGCTCCCAGCTCCAATGTAGACTTACCCGAAGAGACCCTGATATACATCTACTGATATTAAATTTTTGCAGTTGTTCCAAACAAAAGTTGATGTGGGTGAGGGACTGGATAATATCTGCCCTCCCGATACTTGGTTCAAACCTTGGCTAAGTTCCTCCATACAGAGCAAATAGACTTCAGTCTGGTCTAGAAATACCCTGACTTTCCCCAACCTGGATCTCTCCTGAAGATAGACTGTAAGCTATACAGAATTGTTACATTTTATTGTGGCTTAGTAACATGCACACACAAATTGATGGAATAGCCTAATTTTGACAATTAATTGATCTTCAACTATTAGCGGTAGATATGCTAAATGGCTTGTGATGGGATGTTAGATGGGGTGGGATCTGAGTTACTACAGAGAATTCTTTCTTGGGTGTCTGGCTGGTGAGTCTTGCCCACATGCTCAGGGTTTAGCTGATCGCCATATTTGGAGTCGGGAAGGAATTTTCCTCCAGGGCAGATTGTCAGAGGCCCTGGGGTTTTTTTGCCTTCCTCTGCAGCGTGGGGCACGGGTCACTTGCTGGAGGATTCTCTGCATCTTGAAGTCTTTAAACCACGATTGAGGACTTCAGTAGCTCAGACATAGGTTAGGGGTTTATTACAGGAGTGGGTGGGTCAGATTCTGTGGCTTGCGTTGTGCAGGAGGTCAGACTAAAAGATCCTAATGGTCCCTTCTGACTTTAAAGTCTCTGATTCTATTATTCTATGATTCTACTTTGACGTTAATTTTTGAGTCTGGTTTTCCTCTATTAAAAATACTCTGTAATGAATTCATATTATTCACGTAATTTATTTCTCCAGTCTTTGTCAATAGCAGTGCTTCCTAGCTTTCTCCTTTTGTACTGTGTAGGATATCAAGGTAATACTCCAGTTACTCTTTATACGATTTTTCTCTTGGACATCTGTGATTTTTTTACAACCTGAATACAGTCACAACAAATTTTAGCTTTGCTTTTTGATCAGTTCACTCTTTAATTAATCCAGCTTCTCAGTTCCACGTGCATTTATCTAATTGGCTGGGCCTTGTTTGATTTCTTGAGTGTTTAATTATTTTTCAACTCAGAACTCTCTTGTGTGATAAGCCACAAAGAGAGTTTAAACAGAAGCCAAGGAAAACATTAGGAAAACCATGCCTGAAGTATGATACCCTCTGCTTTGCAATTGTACATGAATTCAGTTAGAAGAGAGCTATAGTTAGTCTGATCCATTTGGGGAAAGATGTCAAATCTTGTAAGCTAAGATATTTTGCTGATGCAACTATATTGTCCACTGTCTTTCCCATCTCTTCTCAGCAGTATTCAGTTCTGCTGCTTTTACCAACCCTTCTTTTAGAGAGAAAGTTCATAGCAGTGTTGTTTAGATTTTTTTAAGCAGACAGGATAAATGAGCTTGCTCCAGAAAGCTGACTCCCTGACTTCCAGCCCTGCAAAAAAATGATCACATCACTGGATCTCCCAATAGGCAGAACATTAATCTTTTACCAAATCATACACATGACCCATTTGTTATATAATTAATGAAAAATGGCTTTTTTCACGTCAGGCTAACTTAATCAACAGCATCCTATTTAAAAAATACCCTGGATCATGTGGAATTACCTCAGTTGATGTTTTATAGTTTTAAGAAATATAAGGCACAAATCTTGAAGAATCTGGTTTTCAGAATATGATGAATTCTTTCTTTTTATGTTATTTAGGTGATTTTAATGTGGTAGGGCATTGCATGAGCTTAATATATATGCAGAAAATTTACCATATGAAAAATGCAAGCATTTTCAAAGGAATCCTAACCTCATTGTGCTTTGTCTCGGAATTTCCAAGACCCTGTTTCATCTCATCCCACACACATAACTTTTCCCTTAATATTTACCTTTAGTATATGTTTACATAGGGAAGGTTTCACTGCAGAAACATCTGCTGCAACTGTGTTGTATTGTAGAGCCTCTGGTTTACTGTTTCCCTCTTTGAGGCTACATGACACACAGCTCTGCGAAGGAATTTCTCATTGGGATTTGCAGTTTTGGGGATAAAATCAAATTGATCTAAGGAACTGATGGGTTAACCTGCCTTACCCTCTGTTGTACAGCTACAACCAGTGACTAAACCAACTTCTCTGTTCTCCGACTCCCAGGTACTGTTCTTCCCATTTGTGTTCCCAGTCTATGTTCCACTGTGCTATGTAACTTTTGCAGCTCTGCTGTTCTTGTTTGCATGGCAAGGTGGGAGAGCTGAAAATGCAGTCACTTCTGCTGTAGTTCTGCCATTTGCATCACATGAACTGCAGTTTCTCTGCGCTCGCTTCTCAAGCAGCTTTGAAAAGAATGCAGACCTAACACAGCCCTCACACCCATGTAACTCTGACTCCTGGAGTGCTCTGTAGGCCCATTTCCCATACACAAGCTGTCATCTGTCTAGTTCACTTGGATGCAGTAGTCCATCTCAGCAGGACATTTTTAGATGCCCTTTCCAAATCTGACCTAGATACAATGCAGCTTCTCCCTGTCAAGATTAAGCAACAGCCAGTTTCACAGGTTGATATGGCAGCATCGTAAGATTAGTACTTCCCACACCAGCACCGGTGAGTGTTCTTGCAATGAAAACCGCTACCCCTCTTTTGGCAGCTCTTCTGAGTCACCTCACACTGTGTGACCTCCATAAACTCAGACCAGGGATTCCATCTAGCTTCCTTGTCACGGATGCACGTACAGCAAAACATTCTCCCTGTGTCAAATCCAAACCCACAAGTTTCTCCCCAGATTTCCCCCATCAGAATCCACAAGTTTTGTCTGCCCTTCGTAGGCTCAGCCAAGCATCTTGAAACTTCTGATGATCTCTCATCTCCCTTGAACTGGATTCTGAGCTCAGAGTTACAGGAGACAATCAATTTGCAAACTTTCTGATACTTCCACTGTGTATTCTTCACCTGTGCTCTATAGATTTCATCTGCCTTCTTCCTCCAGGAAAGTTTAAAGGTATTTTTAGCTCTACCTTGCAGTTCCAAACAGTTCTGTTAAGGTAATCCTGTTCAGGCCCCAAAGTGGCTCTATGGTTTTGTGTCAAAGGCTTTTCAGGAGGGAGACCACAAGTATTGTGTTTCCAACAATCAGCTGAGGGAATTCTAAATAACATTGTATTTAAAGAGTGTACTTACATGTGCCAGTAGCCATAAGGTACTGGAATTATCTCATCTTCATCCTTAGCTTTTTACATATTTTAATAGCATAGATTTCCTCTTTACCTTAACTATTGCATTGAAGGTATTCTCCAAACCAGTGTTCTCCTTGAGACAAGGGAACAATTTCATCACAACATACTTGGGCTGGCTCAAAGTTCCTAGTGAGTTGTTGTTCCTCCATTAAGTGTTCATTGTGCATCAGACTGAGCGTGAAGTGGGTAAAGAATGCTTTCTTTCTTTCTTAGAAATCAGAGTCAGCTTTATCATCTGGTTGCGCAAGATGTTTTGCTCTAGGGGGAGAGTTCAGAGAAACCATATGGAAACTTCAACTATTAGTTTGCTCCATCAGGCTGTCTTTGCCTGTTGGGGTATTTTAGCATCATGTTGGAAGTGGTTGAGAACGCAGGAATTGTCGTACTGGATCAGACATCAGACCAATGGGCCATCTAGTCCAGTATTCTATCTCTAACAGCAGCCAGTAGCACATGCTCACCAGAGCAAAGTGACAGAAACCCTGCAGAAGGCAGTTATAAATAACTTGTCCATGGGAAAATTTCTTTCTAATGCCCATTAGTAATAGTTGGCTCATGCCCTGAAGCTTGAGAATTTGTATCCCTTCCAAATCTTTCTCTTTTTAAAAAAAATCTTTACTATCATACCTCTAGATATCCTTGTTATTCATATAAATGTCCAGTTTTTTATGATTCCAGGAGGATTCCATATTTTCCAATTACAATGTTGTTTCCCAATTTATTGATATGTATTATATAATGGGAACACATTTGTTAAAATACTGGGGCTGAAACTTATCTATGGGTATGTCTACACTACAAAAAAAAATGACCCATGGCAATGAGTCTCCGCTTCGGCTCTGAAACCTTGAGGAGAATGGGGTGGATCTCAGAACCTGGGCTCCAGGCTGAGCCCGAAAGTCTACTAGTTTAACTGCTAGTTTTATCTCTGTATCACGAACTCCTTGAGCCCGAATCAGCTGATCTGGGCTTTGGGGGTTTTTTTGTGGCATTCATCACTGTAGTATCTGAGTGCTTCACAAATACGAATGAATTTTATTTTCACAGCACCTCAGTGAGATACAGAGGTGCAGTTCCCCATCTGTAAAATGGGAATATAGTGGTACGGCGAGATTAAGGTCAAAAGTAATTACTAATTTTGGGTTCCTGATTGAGATGTCTAGGACCTGATTTTTCAGAGCGTGTAGCATTATATAGTATATAATACATTCAAAGCATAGCTCCCATTGACTTCAGTTCGGTGTGAATGCTCAGCACTTCTGCGTATCCGATCTCTGGGTCTCAAGCCAGGCTCCAATAAAAGAGGAACACACAATTAGTGACTAGCTGTGAAAAGTTTGATTTAAGTGACTTGCCTAGCGACATTACACAGGAACTCTAAGGCACAGGGATAAAATCCAGTTCCCCAAGGAACCATTCAACTGCCTTCACCCTTGACCCTCCTTTCTCTTCCTACAGACATCTGCTTCATTCACTATGCACCTTCCAGCTTCCTCAACAAATAAAGCAGGAGTTTTACATGCAAGAGTCTCCTTCACTTCACAACCCTGATTCATCCCAGAGCAGATTGCCCCCATATACTAAATGATGCAGGGGTCCTGTGGAAAAAATAGTATGTGATCATGTAATTAAAGAGTAAACATCATAATGCACATGCACAAGGATGCTGAATTAGGGGGCCCAGGCCACCTTAATTCTCACATGTTCTATCTTCTGAGAGCTTGATTTTGCAAACTTAATAATATTCTCTTAACATAGGTTTTTGTGTGTTATTTCAAACCTCTGGGTCTCAACGTTTTGAAAAAAGGAATCTGAAAAAAACAACAAAAATTCCATCATATGCAGCTCTGCCTGTTATTAAGGTTGTCCAACGTTCCATTTTAAGAACCCATTGTCAGTTGCTTGTAACTTGCCAAATTTTAGTTGTCTATAATGGGAAGAGTCAGACAACTTTAATAACAGCCCCACTTACAACAGATAGATCGATAGATCAATCATCTTGACTGTGGAAGTTCTGATTAGATCCTGAGAGAGAATTACCGTGAGTCTGAAGGTACCAAAAATGTCCTTGTGTTCTTAATTGCTATTATTATGTGGTTCATTAGGTGGGTTAATTCATCAGTTCAGTGTGATTGATCAGATGGAAAAAATGTTGGCAACAAAAAGTTCATTGCAGGATCAGAGCCTACAGGTGAAAAATGCCAGATGGAGTACCACAGCCCAAACAAAAATTGGTTAATGGTTACATATAGGTGTGTGGATATCATGGTACCTGCTGTATTATCAGAGAATAATTCAGATAGATGCAGATTAAATGAAGAGAGCCATCTATCACTGGTTAGGGCAGAAAGAGAAAGTCGATGTGATGATATTGCTGACACCAGTATTGTACTGTGATTAAAATATGGCTTTTGATTAGTAAACAGATGGGTTCTGATCTGCATCACAAGCCTGAATAAATTTGATGCCAATTCTTGAAGCGATTTGTGTTCTTGGAATCAAACTACCCAACAATAACAGATGTGAGAACATTGAGCTGTCAAAGAGCTTAATGAAGTAAAACTGAGATCACTAACCAGTTTTAGAGAAAGGTGAAGGGGATCCCCTTTTGAAAGCTAATTATTTAGGACAGCACACCTGTCATTAGGCAGCAGCAGATACCAAAAAATAACCATTTGTCTCGAATGAATTCTTGCTGTGCCACATGTTGTTGAAATGATAGACAGAGCTTTCAACCCTAGAATTTAAGTGGGGGGAAATTCAGATTTAAGGTTATTAAAAAACATTAAAATCTTTAGCATGGCACACTTCCTATAATTATGAAACATTTCCTATTAATTCTTACCATTATAAGGATGTTTTGGTTGCTAGAAAATGATAATTAAATCCAACATATTAAATGCAAATATGTCTGAATGTCTGTACTTTGCATGCTGTGGTTTATCATGGAAAAGACATGATCTTGTAGTTAAGGCAGTGGACTGAGACACAAAATATGTGGGTTCAATTCCAGACTGCTCAGATTCATGTGTAACCTTGGCCAAGTTCCTACACCTTTGTGCATCTCTTATGCCTTCTGTGCATCTCTAAAATCGGAATAATAATACTTCTTTGGTATGTCTTGTACACACAGATTGTAAACTGTTCTTGGCAAAGACTGTCTTTTAATGTGTTTGGATGGTGCCTAGCACCTAAGGACTTTGATCTCAGTTGGGGCCTGCAGAGCTACTGTAATACAAATAACTATAATAATAGTGATTACCTAATTTGGGCTGAGCAGTGGAATTGTGTGTCGATAATTTTACATATATCCTCTTTGGTTGCTTTGAACTATGTGCTCAATTGATTAGTAAATTTTAAAAAACTTTAATAGAAGATGTGTATTTAAATCCTCTGCACTGCTTTAAAAACCCAGCCCTTGTGTTTAATTAAGGCGACGTTGCTCCCCTCCGTGACCCGAGAACATACATTTATAGCAAAGACACGGTCACTGATTTGAAGTTCCTGGCTTTTGTTATTTGTCACAAATGAACCACTATTTTAACATGGATATTACTTTACTATACATGGACTATACAAGAATCCATTTCCTCTACTTATATTAAGATCCAGGCTCTACACTGTTGCCTGTAGCCAGACTGGTTAGATACCCTCCAACATTACTACAGAGCATCTTTGCCATTTCTTACAGTTCTCAGATTATTATCCACTTCCCATCTCCACACAGTTTCTCTTGTACATTCTGACCTTTATAGCTTGAGCTATGCATGTGACCTTTTACTAGCTGTTGTATTCATCCCCTTCCCTTGGATCAGTCTGCACTCATGTCACACACATACACAGTCTATTGTATGTCTCTTTCTGCAGTGCATGAATTCCACACTCACTCACTGTTCAGTGGTAGTCCCTGCATTTTCCCAGCTGATGCCCAGCATCATCCTTGCACAGTGCATCCAGGACCATATAGCCTTTTTGTTTGTGCCTCTGCCAAGAACCAGCTCTCTGATTCACTGGCAATTTCCTTTCACCTCACATGATGCATTAGGCAGTTGTAGTCAGTGTGGCTAGTGGGGCATAAATCACTTTCTTGCAAAATGATGATTTCAATTTCAGTAGTTATTTAATCTTTCCAGTGTGATCATCTTAGGTTAATCACACTATCTTTATTAGCCTTATTGCTACTGTAAAACAGCCATTGTGGGAAACCAATGTATTTGTGCAGGCAGATGAAAATGGGCAGTTCTGAATACTTTAGCTCTTTCCAATGAGAGGCGCTTTCCATGATTGTGCTTTGAAAATATGATCTCAATTTGTTTGTTTTTTGTTTTTTAAGCTTGAAGCCATTGGGAAGGCTGCATATTAGTAATGCAAAACAAATATTTGTTTATACAATATCAAGATTCTGGTAACAGTAAATATCACTTCAAATCTTTCTGTAGAAAAGATCTGTGGTGGATTTTTCTCCCCCCTGAAGTTATTTGTAGTATTAGCAGAGAATAATATCACACTGGCATTGATGCCAAGGATCTTAAATGTATTTTGGAATTTTATCTTCCATGACCTTTTCTTCCTGCCCCCTCCCCTAACCTTTCTGGAGAATAGTGCTTATATATGTTACCTATAACAGTATTTTCACACTGAAAACTGCTGTGTTCCTCTCTCTGTCTCTAGCTACGTTCTGATATGGCTCCTTCTAATTATTAAAAACAATAACCATCTCTCTTCCTTCCAGCCTGTCAGAGAACTGTGATTTGTTTATAGGGAGGGGTTTATTAGTTTTGTGTACAGATGGTGATGCGTGTGAAGAAGAATTTATGCATGTGCCATGTAAGAAGTTTCAGTGAAGTCAAAGGGACGATTCTTCTGTTCAAATGGCTTGCTGTATTGAAGCACTGCTGAGGAAAAACTAAGTCAAAGAAATACATTTTGCATCAAACCCCTGTCCTACAAACACTTAAGCACATGCATAAAGTCTCACTTGAGTTGTCCCACTGCGTTCAATTTGTACTTGTGTGTAAGTGTTTGCAGAATCAGACCCTAAGTCCTGAGAGCACTTAATTCTGTGGTCATTCTATTTTCTTGCCAGAAAAAGTTACTAAATCTTGAGGCCAGCTCCTGTGAAAGTTCAGTCTCCTTCCCTAATGAGTCTCCCCAGACTGATCAGCAGAGTGGAATGTCACTGTGGTGGAAGGCAACAATCATAGGAAGAGGCAGGTTCTCAGTTAAGTAGGCCCAATCCAGTGAAAGGCTTTGAATATCAGGATAGAGACTTGGTGTGTATTCAAAAGCATGCCTACTTGGTAACGTTTTCTAGATACCAGGTGAAAACAGTATGGTGATAATGTTTTTTTACCTAAAAGTTTGTAACCAAACATTGATCAAAGCAGCTTTACAAAATGCACCAGATTGGACAGCTCTTGAGCTATCACGGTGCCACAATGCATTCTTTTACATAGGGGTTTGCATTGATATTGAGACTACTGCTCCATATATTTTCTTTCTGGGCACTTTCATACCATGTAGGTAAATTTCTGGCTGAAACCATAAACTGTTTTTGACACTCAAAATGTACATAATCTGATAAAATGTGCATAATTTTCAAAAATGTTGCACCAGATTCTTGGACATGTAATTATACTTTCAGCGTTCCTTATAGCTGTGGTTTATTAGTGGATAACCAATTCCTACTTCATATTGAAATTGCTACATCAATCTGTAAAGTTTCCATAATGTCTACTTTGCTAACATGATAGATTAGTAACTTGGAAAGCATTCACTAGATGTTGGAAAGATTATGAATGTTTTTTATCCTAAATGGTCTATGAATCCAATCTTGTAATGACTTTGTGAATAATTTTACTCCCATGAGCAGTACTATTGAAGTCAATAGCATTACTTAAGAAAATCATAGCTACTCATGTCAAACTTGGAGACTATTCTAAAACAAGATTTTTTTAGAGAGCAATTAATACAGTAAAAGCTGTGTTATCTGACCCTTTACCATCCGGAAAGCTCTAGAAACTGGCATTTCTGATATCTCCCAATACAAATCTTCAATAGAGTTGCCAGGCTCACTACCTGACTCTGCGTGGCTCCCCGGAAGTGGTGACATGTCCCTGCTGCTCCTCGATGGAGGAACAGCCATGGGGGCTCCGTGCACTGCCCCTGCCCTGAGCTCTGGCTCCGCAGCTCCCATTGGCTGGGAACTGCAGCCAATGAGAGCTGCAGAGGCGGCGCCTGCACACGGAGGCAGCACGCAAAGCTACCTGGCTGTGCCTCCGCCTAGGAGCTGCAGGGATATGTCACCACTTGCGGGGAGCCGCCTGAGGTGAGTGCCGCCCGGATCTAGCACCCCAAACCCCCTCCTGTACCTCAACTCTCAGCCCTGAGCCCCCTCCCACACCCAAACTCCCTCCCTCCATTGGTAAATATAATTCTTAGTTAACGGATTTTTTGACTAACTGGCACCCCACCACCATTTCCCCAACATGCCAGATAACAAATCTTTTACTGTATATTGAAAGAAAAATAGCATAATCTTTCCCTCTTTAACATGAAGGATGCACATATCATCCCTTCCATAAACTTATCAAGCTTAGTGGACATGGAGACTAATTTATCACCATCCTCTTTTATCATCCTCTTTCAAACAGCCCTTAACATATTTGAAGACTGTTATCATATCCCTGTCAGGCTTCTTTTCTCAAAACTAAACATGTCCAATTTTTTTAACCTTTCCTAATAGGTTAGGTTTTCTAAACCTTTTATCATTTTTGTTGCTCTCCTCTGGACTCTCTCCCATTTGTCCACATCTTTCTTAAAGTATGGCACCCAGAACTGGACACCGTACTCCAGCTGCGACCTCACTACTGCTGAGTAACAGAACGATTACCTGACACACCTCTTAATGCACCCCAGAATGATATTAATGTTTTTTGTAACTGCATCATATTAAATTTGTGATCCTCTATAACCTCCAGGAACTTTTCTGCAGTACTGCTGCCTAGCCAGTTATTCCCCATTTTTTAGTTGTGCTTTGATTGTTCTTCCTAAGTGTAGTACGTTGCACTTGTCTTTATTAATTTCATCTTGTTGATTTCAGACCAATTCTCCAATTTATCAAGGTCATTTTGAATTAAAATCCTAGCCTCCAAAGTACTTGCAAACCATCCCAGCTTGGTATCATCCGCAAATTTTATAAGCATACTCTCGACTTCATTATCCAAGTCATTAATGAAAATATTGAATAGTACCAGACCCAGGACTGACTCCCATGGGACTCCACTAGATACTTCCCACCAGTTTTATAGTGAACCAATGATAACTACTCTTTATGTCACAGGCGCTGGCTTCTAACTTTCCCTAGGAGTGCTCAACTTCCATTCAGCCCCAGACCCCGCCCCCACTCCACTCCTTCCCCCAAGCCCCCACCCCAGCTCCACCCCCGCCCTCTACCCTGTCCCCACTCTGCTCCCTCCTAGCACCTCCTTCATGCCAGGAACAGCTGATTGCAGCAAAGGGAAGGTGCTGGGAGGGAGGGGGAGGAGTTGATCGGCAGGGCCACTGGTGGGCAGGAGGCACTGGGGGGTGAGGGGAGCTGGCTGCCAGTGGGTGCTAAGCACCCGCTATTTTTTTCCATGGGTGCTTCAGCCAGCGGGGAGCTGCCAATGGGTGCTGAGCACCCACCAATTTTTCCCCGTGGATGCTCCAGCCTCGGAGCACTCACGGAGTCGGCGCCTATGGTGCCTATGCTTTAAGTATGGTTTTTCAACCAGTTTTGCACCCATGTTATAGTAATTTCATACAGAGCACATTTCCCTAGTTTGCTTATGAGAATGTCAAGTGGGACCGTGTCAAAAGCCTTACTAAAATCAAGATATATCACATCTACAGCTTCCCTCCCCCATCCACTAGGTCAGTAAGAACATGTAAGCACAGGTACTGAGTGGTCCCATTGTCTTCAGGACTACTGATATGCTTAGAGTTAAGCATGTGTTAAAGTACCTGGCTGAACTGGGGTATGGGTCGTACTGTGGATTTGTTTTTAGGATAAAACAGAATGATTTGCTTCTCTTTTGATTTGATGATTTTTTAACACGCAATTCTGAAGTTTCTAGTATTTTTAAAGATGTAGTATTACTTTATAAATAGCAAGATATCATTTTTATTTTTAAAAGTTACATTTTAGCATAATACAGGCCTAACCCTACAAAAGTGTATCTGAGTAACTTTACTCATATGAATTGCCCTATTAATATTAATAGGGAGAGTAAATTTACACATTTACTTAAGTGTTTGCAAGATCTGGTCTTAATTTTGACATTTTTAGGTTAAGAGACCTTTAGCTAATTTACATTAGCTATTTCAGTGGTAGTTGTCATAGAGGTAGATAAAAACATAGCTTTAAATCTGACTAAACTCTTAACTGCAGTGTGATTAGCAGTCTCAGTATAATCATAGGCATTTCTCTATCTGAAAGCCACTAAAACCAACAGAAAAACATGATGCAATTGGTATCGTTTTGACACAAGTGACATATTATCCTGATTTACAGAGCTCAGGCGCTGAAATAGCTGCTGTATTCCACAGGGCGGTAGGGAGCGGGAAGAGAATTGGCAGTGCCTACTGCCTATGAAGAAGGCTGCAGTGCAACATGCTTCTTTTTATGCTACATTTTAGTTGATCCCTCGTTTACGCTTAATTAATAAAAAACCTTTTGGCCCTTTGAGAATTATTTACTAGTACAACATACCCAGGGAGAAGTGTGTTCTTCGAGCTTTTAATTTGAATAAAAAAACCCAACCTTCTAGAAATGTCTGTAAACAGCTACTAGATTTTAACATGGTCTCAAGATATCTTCTTGTGGATTTAAGACCCTTTTATCCTGAAGTGGGTTTTTTTTTTTTGTTCTTCATTGACTGAGTTTTTCCTTCCCAGAGGGAGGTGCCCCACATATCAAATCAAGCGGAGTAGCAGACATAGAATTAGACTCTTGCTTTCCCTATGAATTCTCTGCTAAAACCTATACAATAGAGGGTACAAACAGGTTCCTTTTATGTCTTTAATGCAAGCAACTGTGATCAATTGTCCTCCCCCCTCACCCCAACCCATCAAAAGCAAGTGCTTGAAGTACAATTATTATGAATTACTTGTTTCATAGTAGCAGCCGTGTTAGTCTGTATTCGCAAAAAGAAAAGGAGTACTTGTGGCACCTTAGAGACTAACAAATTTATTAGAGCATAAGCTTTCGTGAGCTACAGCTCACTTCATCGGATGCATCCGATGAAGTGAGCTGTAGCTCACGAAAGCTTATGCTCTAATAAATTTGTTAGTCTCTAAGGTGCCCACAAGTACTCCTTTTCTTTTTATGAATTACTTGTATTACAAGAGCACTTAGAGAAGCTAGAACCAAGATTGCAGCCTCATTGTTCAGGGCACTGTCCAAACATATAGTAAGAGTTCCTGCCTGAAGAGATCACAACCTAAATTGACAAGAAAATCAAACAGTGGCAGGGGAATCAAAGACATAGAGAGGAGAAGGGACTTGCCCAGGATCACACAGCAGAGCCAAGAATTGATCTCAGAGCTGAGACCTTGTCTATACTAGAAAAAGGTTTGCCAGTGTAGCTATACCAGCAAACTATTCTAGTATAGACACAGCTTATACTGGCAAAAGCGTACTATAGCATATACCAGTCCCCAGACAAAATCAACAATGCAAGCAAAAACATTCTTTTGCCAGCACAATTACATTTACACTAGGACTTGTGCCAGTATAAAAATGTCATTAAAAAAATCACACCCTATGCAACATTAGTACACCAGGAAAAGTTTGTAATGAAGTATCTGGGCCTTGTACCATAATAGACTGATAGCATTTTTCTTTTTTACAGAATAAACTAGGACTTAATCCATAGGAATGTTTTGAAGTACAAGTTGAGCAGGAAACTGGCTTTTATGGATATTACCTGATTCACAATCAGCAGATAATTGCATTAAACTATCTTTACCTAGAGGGATTTGAAAATCATATTAAATGTAACCGTCATATCATAGCTTAAATGACATAGATCATTTACAGATTAAGATGTTCTATCCCCCTGCAGAATCTTTTAAAGGGAAAGGTATTATTGTCAGCTACCTGTCTCTCCAGCTATCAAGATCTTGAGTTAATTGATTAAAGACATGCAAGTTTTCAAATTATGCATTGATCATATGTTTTCATGAGTCTATTGAATTCAGTTAAACAATATTTTTACCATGCACATTAAAACATCCTTAAACCAAGCCATGTTGGACAATATGACTGGTTGTGAAAAAAGAGTGTCTGCTTCCCCTTGCTTTATACCATTTGCATTGTTTTTGGCCATTTTCTTTTAAATGTCGTTACCTTTCAAAGTGCGCATCTTTTATAAAGCGTTGTGAATTCTGCTGGTGAAAAGCTGCTATGGAGGAAGTAGGTGGTGGTGATGTTTGTTTATTAACCAAGGAGATCATTTATTTATGAGACCAAGTTTGAAGGGAATTTGGAAGAAGTTGGTTGTTCATTGTGGGGTAGATCATCACTACCCCTAATGGAGCTATGCAGGGGAGTAGTGGGAAATAAAACCCCGCATGGCTGCATTACAGTACCCCAGATCTTAAGTACCTACATGGGGATGAGAGTGGTATTGCCCATTATTCCCTTGCCGTGAGCAAGTAGAGGGGACAGAGAGAAGCAGAAGTGCATAGAGGGATGGACAACAATGAGCTAGTAGCACAAATGGGGATGTGTAGGTCCTTTTGCTTCTACAGGCTCTAGTCTTTTTAAATATGTTTGTATTAATTCATAGGGTTTCTGATTTTTAGATACATGGACCATATAAAATTGGGCAAATGCAATAGCTGCTGTTACAAGATATGAAGCATTGCACCATGTGATGTTGAATGACTCCACTTCATAGGTAGTACCAGTTGAAATACTTCCATGGTATGCTGCTATTATAAGTGGGGTTAAACTTCCTTGAAACTGGTGGGTGTTGTAACCCCAGCCCTTCACTTAAGACAGCTCAAGCAGTTAAGCTCTTTTATGATATAATAGCAGCTTCCATTCAAAACAAAGGCACACCCAAGGCCACTTAGGAATTTGAACTATGTGGGTGGAGGGCTTTGCTGAGCATTGCTTGAATAGAGGTGTAGGGGAAGACAAGCAGAGAGAGAGACACGCACAGAAACAAACAGAGAAGGAAGGAAGCACCAGACACCGCCGCCCTACACAAGCACTATGTTTGGCCTTCCGAGAAGCCTAGAAAATGGGCTTTTGGGTCTGGTGCTGACTAAAAGAGGCTTGGGGCTGCGAGCAAGGAAACTCTCACGTGTTGTTTGGTTCCTCCTGTGATGTGCCATCTATGTATGCAATGCATGCATTGTATATTCCAGGACCGCTTGTGCCTAAGGAATGATTCCACCTGTCCCACAGACATCCTCGTAGCATTTCATGCCTTCCTGGAAATGTCATGGCACGCCACAGGGTTCCTCCCATCTTCAAAGAAACAGGACTTTGTACATTCTTTATAGATAAACAAGAATCTATCAAAGATATCTGACTCCATCGTCAATTTCTTTTCCTAACTGGAACAACCTGCAAGACCCCGAATTTTTGGCTAGCTGTTCAGCTTGAAAGGGGTCACGCTATTAAGGCTGGAATAACTGAAGGAAAGATGCAACGATTTACCCTGAATACCTGAGATAACTAAATAAGCATTTGAATGCATTTTAAATGTTTAAAAATATCTTCTAGACATCAGCTTGCTCAAGATTTTTGTTCTGGAAATGTTGGCTTGTGTAGTCGTCAGATATCTTGATCTGCACCTGTAAATAGTGTTCTTTATTCATTAACATATATCGCGTTAGATGAGTAAAAGCTATACCTGCTATTTTATTTTAAAGTGCGCTATATTCAGAATAGATTAAAACAGTGACTTTCGCTTATTTCTAGCTGAATTTCTTTTAATGGGTATTTTGTAAAGATCAGTGGTATCTGCTCGCTAGATAAAGACTGAGATACATATTATCTGAGCAAATATTTATGCTAGAGTTCCTTTCTTACAATGGGGACACAATCTAGCCGAGGTAGAAATGAGTTTAAAAAAAAAAAGGTTTCGTCTTTTGCAGGGTTATTTTCACTTAGGGTTCAGTAAAAGCAAAACAGCCTACTGAATATTTAGTAGGCTCTTCTGCTTTTGCTCAGTCCTTAAGTGAAGCAGTAGCAAAGGAATTAAATAGATTGCCCTGTCCACATGACAAAAAGGAAGATGTAACAATAACAGGCTCCTTCGGTGCAAAAATAAATAACAGTTCAGCAATCATCATTTACATTAAAATCTTAAAAGCATTTTTTCTTTGCAGGCAATCGTCAGCAACTGTAAAGGGATAGATCTGTGGCCGTTTTCAACCACATATTGCACAAGCTTTCAGAATTACAGACCTGATCCAAAGCCCATTGAAATTGCAGAGCACATAGCAGGGCTTGTAATTACTAGTTCTAGTATTACCTACTGCAGCTCCTTGAATAGAAAACATATGCGGATTAGTGAGGGCTAAAGGTTCAGGCCATCAGTCTGCATTTATATACTTTGTATAGTACTTTCCATCTGAGCATCTCGGAGGGTTTTACAAACACTTCACACCATCTCAGTGAGGGAACAAACTATTGTCTTCATTTTACAGATGAGAAAACTGAGGTAAACTGAGAAAAGGAAAAGTTTTTTTCAATAAGAAGCTGACTGCAATATTCCAGTGTAAATCTCACGTTTGAAATCCCAAACTCTTGCTGATTTCTTTCAATCCTTTTTGCCCTGCTCATTGTGAATAATATGAAAAAATGGTGTTTGCTGAAGGCTTTAAACCGCTCATGTACTGGAGTATTCATCACCCTACTGTTAATAATACATTCCCAAGCGTTCCATTAGATGCATTTAACCTGCTGCAGGAAACAATGCTGATTCCTGATTCGTAGTAACCCAGCAACAGTTTCTTAGCACTGGCTCAGCTGATGTGTGTGCAAAACAGCAGCAGTTTTCCTGGGGAGGTGGGGGCAAGGGCGTTTCTGTGTTGGAAAAAAATAGATGCACCTCATGTTGCTCCAGAATTCAGGCAAGCTGAAGAGCCAGCCAAGAATGGGAGCCAGCTAAGCAGAAATATTGGCCTACATTTTTTTCCTTCTCTTTAGTGTAAGGCATGCAAGTTACTATGGCAACTTCTGTTTTCTGTTCTGTAAGGCCTACTGACTCATTTTGTGTAAGAGCTGCACACTAAAAAAAAAAAAATGTTTTCTTTCCCTGCCATGTCAAGTGGCTCCTTTTTTGTAGCCCATTGCTCTTGTCTGAGTTTGTCGGAATGACAAAATGTCCAGTGTTTGATGCTGGCACAATTCTTGCAGTTTAGATTGACAACAAAAGACAATTACACGTAAAAACACCTTCCTCTTCTTGAAGAATTGCCATAAGGAAGCTTTACTTTGCCATATCTTAAAATAACACATCAGCCTAGTTAAAACATGGGAATGCATTAGATCAATGCTCCTTGAGATAAAGCAGTGTTATGCCAAGAAGGTAGCATTTCCCTTGAGAAAAACATCTGCAAATGGGGCAGTAGCTATCAGACCATTTTTCAGAGTAGCAGCCGTGTTAGTCTGTATTCGCAAAAAGAAAAGGAGTACTTGTGGCACCTTAGAGACTAACAAATTTATTAGAGCTGAGCTGTAGCTCACGAAAGCTTATGCTCTAATAAATTTGTTAGTCTCTAAGGTGCCACAAGTACTCCTTTTCTTTTATCAGACCATTGTGACTTACCCATTTTGTGAGACACAACTGCAATGTCTCTAACAAAGACTAAATCAAAATGTGCATCTAGGATGTATTTGATAACCTTGACTGGAACGCTGCATATAGACTCTGTTATTGCCTTCTGGGATTTAGTCCTCACACAGTCCTCCATTAGGTCTTGAAAATGTAACCCTGTGTGGCTGAGCTATTAGCACATGGCTGTATCTCATATAGAAGCCAGATGAGTCTTGCTTTAGACCAGTTGAGGCTTTGCAAAGATGACAGCTTTGGGTAAGGAAGTTGAATGTGTGGTGATCCTTTTGGAACATCTCTCAGATCCAGTGAGGAGTATCAGAAGCTTTTGAAATGAAGAGGTGGTACTTTGGGATTACTTTGGAGATAACGGTAGTTTAAAATGAAGGGAGTGGTATAAGACCAGGGCCTTGCTCAGAGCCTGCATAATTGCTGCCTTCAGGGGAGTCAGAGTGCTTTTTGACCTGATGGCTAGAAGGAATCAGTACATGTTCAGAGCCTCGCACCAGGCAATGCAAGGTAGATTTGTATCTAAGCCTATCTGTAACTGTGTACTATTTTTAAAAATCCATTTATTTTATCTTGCCTTGGTTAGAACATTCACCTCGATTAATGGCTATGTCCAAAATTATTTTTCCAAAACATGCTAGTCTCCATTTCAAAAATGGTTTAATTCATGCTTTAAATTTTTGTGGTCTCGCTCTAGATATGAGCTCTATGGGCCAGATCTTCAAATGGTGTGAATCAGTCTGGCACCAAGGATCTGACCCTATGATTCCAGTTTATTACTGGGGAAACCAGCATAGACACTTAGGCTTGGATTTTCAAAGGAGCCCTGGGAAGGTTGGAACCCATCTGCCATTGAAATTCTTTAAGAACAGTGTGTCTAACTCCCTTAGCCTCCGTTGAAAAGCTGTCTTAATGTACTAAAGAATACTGTGAAGATTAGTACTACCATGGATTCCTCTGGAGCATTCGTCCTCCTAATCACAAACATATGGTATGCTTTAAGGGAGATTATATTGTTAGTGTTAACATGCTGTCTTCTTGCTAGCTTTAATAAGCAGCTATCCAGTCACTGGTTAAAGCAGAAGTTAGGGGAATACAACCCAGGAATAGATTCAGCCAGTAACTCAGTGACCATGGACTGTCAGTTAACCTCTCTATCCAGCATCAGTATCCCCACCTGTACAATGGGTATATATACCCTCACCCTGCAAAGTGCTTGGAAATCCCTGGATGAAAGGCACTGTGTAAGTGAAAAGTATTAATTATTTAAGCACTGATAGAATGCTCAATATTATAGAGAATACAGGTGAGCTTATGAAATATTATTGTCTGTTTATTACTAGTTTTTATATTGATTGCAGATAGGCACAGTGATGCAGCTGTCAATAAACTGTGTAAATTGTAGTTAGCAGACACCGCACATTAACCTCCCCACATTTGCTGTTCATGCTACCAACACTTAGAAATGATGGTCAGATACATGGGGATTCAAGCAAGCCTGGTTCTACTAGTTCAGTGAGTAGGAATATTTTAAAGGACTTATGTCAGCATTTTATAGAGAGATGCGCATTAATTATACTGTGTGAGGAGGGAGGGTTAAATTGTAGCCAGCACTCTGAGCCACTGTGTAATGTCGTGAATGAAGCACGTATTCTAGAAAATGGTATAAATGTGTGTAACATGGAAAAGGCAAAGGCTGACTATTCTTGTTCCATACAGTAATTTCAGTTATGTGGTTTTGTGGGGAAATTTAATCTGAAATCACTCATAAATTGGCCTTCTGATTTTTGCATTAAACTGGATTACTCAGCGTAAAGCATTGATTTTTAGATTTTTAAGATGTTGAATAATTTATGTGCACATTGCCTGCTAAACTAGATTGTGGCAATTTGACTGGTATGTCCCTTTCTAAAATAGGTCCAGATAATGACTGGTTTAGATATTGGCAAACTTATAATTCTTTTATTTGGTTAACACCCTCATTAAAAAAGCGAGCACATCTTTTCCAAGGCTGTCCTATTTTATTGTTAGGTTCATTTTCTGATTTCCAATTGCACAGCCCTATTGGGAGCTTTGTGGATGATTTTGAAGTGGTTAAAACCTTCTCTTGTTATTCATTTCCTTATAATACAAGCATACACTGCAATCAGGAATGTTCAGTACAAACCGGAATCCATATAGCTGGGGAGCAATTTTATTTTTATTAACCACTTTGGGGTTAATCATAAATGGAAATAAAATCCTGTCACAACTTCCATCAAATAAATTTGAGCTGTTCAGACTTTACTATATTCATGAATAATGCTGCGTACTGCCACTTAAAAATAAAACAACATTTTGAAGAATAACTTGTTTAGGTGAAATGAAAAGCTTTATATACCTTTGATTAAGATGTTGGGGCATTGGTGCTGGGGAAGGTATTCTCCTTAAGGATTTTTTTTTAATTATAGTGAATTTTTATAGACCATTGGCCAGTGTGGTGTTGATGATCCTCTTGTGCTGGGTCAGCTTTACTTAAGACTCATCAAAAGCAAGAAACATCAATTAAATGGTTTTTTGCTGAATCCTCCACATAAATGAATTTGCAAGAAGCAGCAATTTCCCCCCCTCCCATTTTCCCTGGACTAACTTCTGCCTCCCTCAGAGGTCAAAGCCACCCCTGTGTCTGGGAAACATTGGTCTAAACAAGTCCAAATGCAGCTATTCAGCGACAGTACAATAATCTCACTCAACTACACTAACTTCCATCCATCAAAACGATTGACCCTATATATATAATAGGATGGGTGAGGAGAATAGGTAATTGTAATAACACAATGCTTGATGGCAAACTATTCTTTATAGTAGCCTTTACCTAGGACAGTGCATTATCCTTACACAAAAGGCTATTGACACAATGTCCGATGTTGACATTTATAGCAGAGTTATTGACAGTGATTGTCCCATGTTGTAAATAGATTGGGTACTTATAGCTTTTTACCGGTATCTTAGCGTGTTTATTACTAGCTTTATAAACACATAGGGATCATTCCTGCTCTCTAGTTCAGGGCATGCTTTATGGAGACACCAATCACAGATTCAAAGGTAAAGACTTAAAGCAGGGATTCAGATTCTGTTATGTATGAAAAATATAGCATATCCTCTCCAAATTAATAGCACTTGATCTTAGAGTATTACCGCTTAGCTTGAAAAATCAGTTATTGCTTTCCACCATCCCTATCTAAACCTGCGTATTGGCTAGATGGCACTAAATGGAGTTTTCTACTTAGTATCTCCTCCTTGAGCACCTTCTGGATTTTGGTTTTTTAACTAGGTGCTATTCTTTTGTTGTGGTTTTAATTTTCCTGATAACTTGAGTCCATTGTAATTTTCAGTATTTTCCCCCAAAGTCCAGGGCTAATATTATATAAACAGTTCAGCCAAATGCTGAAAACCAAATCTTAGTTTACAGTCTCAGAGGGAAACTACTGCTCCACTTCGCTATAATAAATAGATTTCTGATTGGCTAGTCACTCCAGAAATAATTGAAATCCAGTTTGCACAATGGAATCAATCCTGCTGTACAAGAGCACTGGTAGTATAATAGCTTTGCCTCTCTATTTACACTACACCAGATGAGTTAGCTCCATTTAGGCTTAGTTCCACATATCTTTGGCCCTAAAGCTAATTATTGTCTGCTAAAACTGTATAATATTTTTCAATTAAAGATCTCTATTTATAATGCTTGGTTCTTTGAAAAGGTTCCTTTATAAAGCAACTTGCAGTGTTTTCCCTGCTGCGATAAAGGCTTTTCTCTCCTGGCTGCATGTGCTGTTACTACACATTAACCCTGGCCTACATAAATTGTAATTGTTTCAGTGAGAGACTGGATTTTTTAAAGTCTGAATTGCCAGGTCTCTGTCAGAGCACAAAACTCATAAGACTTTGTCTATACTACACAGCTTTTAGCAACCTGTCCATGTCGCTAAAAGTTGGGCAGTGTAAACACTGTTTGTTGGCACTTTTACTGACAAAATACTTCCACCCTTTAGGAGCGGGGTTTGTGTTGTCAACAGGAGAGCTCTCCTGCTGACAATGAGCTGTTTACACTGCCACTTGCTGCTGCAAAACTTTTGTGTGGAGGTGGGGGACTTTTTAAAGCACCTGTGAATGACAAAAGTTTTGTCGTTCAATTTGCAGTGTAGACAAAGACTAAAAACCATCTAGAGATCTTTACAAAACTAACCTGAAGACCTGAATTTTTAAGGTGAAAATACATGTTCTGAAGTCATCAGTTTGTAGCAGAGTTTGGGTCCATCTAGTGGTGGTAGTAAAGAATATAACCATACATACATTTTATAAATATAAAGAAAATAAATGTGTAGTGGAACTCACACAGTCCACTAAATGCCCAAATACTGAGTAGGGGTAGGTGAAATGAGACAACCACGATGCTCTCGAATGAACTCGCACCGAAAATGATAAAAGACAAAAACACCGTATCACCTGTGGGTGAACACTTTTCACAAAGCAATCATTCGGTGTCTGACGTCTCAGTCCTCATCCTCAAAGGAAACCTGCACAACACCTTTAAAAGATTAGCCTAGGAGCTTAAATACAAAACTTTGCTAGACACTGAAAGTCATGGACTGAATGGACACTGGATTTATGGTTTATTACAAAAATCTTTTCTCTCTCTCCTTTCCCCACTATGACTGGAGAGATGTAAACTGGCCACTTCACCTTGAATAGTCCCTTGAAATATGTGTTAACTACTTATGCTAAGAGGAGTCCTGTTGCACCTTAAAGATTAACAGATTTATTTGGGCATAAGCTTTCGAGGGTAAAACAATCTGTTCCACCTTGTGTTTAGTTGTGTCTCTCTGAGTACATTTCTCAGACCTGAAGAAGAGCTCTGTGTAAGCTCTAAAGGTTTTCTCTCTCACCAGCAGACGTTGGACCCAGTATTTACTTCTCTGTAGTAAAGAATTGTTTGTTAGTTGTCTTGCTTGATAAGGAAGCAAGAGGAGGGATGGTTTGTGTTTGGCTGGCTGTTTAATGTGTGTGTGTGTGTGTGTGTGTGTTTTTGTGATTTGTTTTTTTAAGGGCACCAAGAGTGTTGCCCCTTTTAATTTTTGTATATACATCTAAATGAATAAATAATAAAAGGAACGTCAGAGACCAGCCAGATTGCACAGCTGTAACCAATTTTCAGCTGTACATTTTAGTAGCAGTGGCATAGGCACTGGCTTTTTCCAGGCCCCAGGGGTGCTCAACCTCCCAGGCCCCACCCCATCTGCCCCCTTCCCCCAAGTCCCCTCCCCTGCCTCTTCCTGCTCCCACTCCACCCCAGGCCTACCCATGCTCCGCTCCCTTCCTGCAAGCCTTCACCCTGCCTCTTCCTGGTTCCCGCCCCCTCCTCCAAGTGTGCCCCGTCCCTCCCTCCCCCCCAGCACCTCCTGCATGCCATGGAACAGCTGATCGTGGCAGGCAAGAGGCATTGGGATGGAGGGGAAGGAGTTGATCAGCAGGGCCACCGGCAGGCAGGAGGTGCTTGGGGGGAGCTGGCTTCCAGTAGGTGTTGAGCACCCACTAATTTTTTCAGTGGGTGCTCCAGGGCTGTCAGCGCCTATGAGTAGTGGTATTTTCCTGTCACAGCCCTTGTCTTGCATATCTCATCGGTGAAAGCAAATTAAGTGCCTCTAAGGATACATCTACACAGCAATTAAACACCTGTCACTGGCCCAGTTCAGCTGACTCAGTGTCTCTGGGCCCGAGCTGCGGGGCTGTAAACTGCAGTGTAGACATTCAGTCTGGAGCCCAAGCTCTGGGATCCTGCGAGGAGGGTGGTCCAAGAGCCCAGGCTCCAGCCCGAGCCCAAATGTCTACACGGCAATTTTTAGCCTCACAGCCCAAGTCCTGGGAGCCCAAGTCAGCTGACCCGGACCCCCCGCAGCTGTACTGTTGGTCTTTTATTCCAGTGCAGACCTACCCTAAGCAGGAAAGAAAGCCACTAATGAACCAACAAGCAAAGCCAAGATGCTGACATTTTTTTTTCTCCTGCACTGAATTTTTAAAGTAAGTAGACTTGACAAGCACTAGATTTCTGGTATCTCATAGTAATGAAGACAACCACTTCATACAGATGTACAGTAATCCCTTATAAGTACTTACTAAGCAGATGCAAGAAAGGATTATTTCCCTGGGTAGTAATTGAGAATTCATTTGACATGCATCCCTATGTATCGCAAGTACTTCTGTGGTCCCATTATCATAGTACCTGAGCTCCTCACTCTTTTTAACAACACCCCTGTGAGGCAGGGCAGTGCTATGGTCCCCGTTTTACAGATGGGGAACTGAAGCACAGGGAGACTAAGTGACTTGCCCAAGGTCACAGAGACAGTGTGGCAGAGCAAGGAATTAGACTTGAGTCTCCCGTGGCCCAGGCTAGCACCCAAATCACTGGACCATCCTTCCTACCTGACCATGTGATCTCCTTCTGCAGGCCTCTCACATGTCAGCCCTTACTGTCAGTGAAGAGAATTTTGAATTCTCCTAGAAGGCCACCGAACCACGGGTATGGATGGAGTGAGCTAAAAGGAGAGGCAGTGATTAGCAAGGATCTAAGGCATGCATGGTACTTGCACTGGCCTCCACAGCATAGGCTTGGTTCTGTACCCTTGCTGGTGTTCTAGTTCTACCAGGAAATGGTGATTACACAGTAGGAGTTCACTTATCCAAGTTGTATCTTCTAAGATGCATCACCTACATGGAAAAACTCCTCCTCCTGTCTAATAAAGTCAACACCCCTGTTCAGATACGATAAATAGGGTTCCACTGTCTAAAAGAAAGACAGTTAATTAACAATGTGTTACAACAAATGCTAAGCTAGTCCATGAGGAACGCTTGAAATATTTTCTCACTTTATTCATGAAGGATTCCAGAAAATTTAATAGAACTCACACATCTGGCTTTTTGCACTAGGGGAAACCAGACGCATTATCTGTCAAATCTGTTCCTTAGTCTCTGAATTTTAGCTAAGCAGGGACACAGTGTTGGCTTTGGTGTGTCAAAACTGTTTTGCTGTTTTATCAGAGTTATTTTATTTGGCTCAGATTTTAACGCAATTCTGAGGTGACTCAAAGGAAAGTGGAGGTGAGTCATCTCCATTCTTTCTAACAGAAACATTCTAATTTTTTGGCAAACTGCCTGATCATTTGACAACAGATTCATTGGAAGGGGCAAGTACACGTAACACATTGGGTTAACTGGAAATAAAAAAGTGAAAATGAGGAAAATGTTGTAAAGTGTCTGTAAAGTATCTGCTCCTTTTGTTTGATGAAAAGGCCTGCTTTTGAAAGATCAGCATGATTTTCAAATTGAGAGAGAGAAGACATAAGAGTTCTGTTTGGAGAATATTTAGATTTCTTTTCATATTTGATACATGAAATTATATCATTTCAGCTAAGTATTTTATTACAGGCAAAAAGTCCTGTGGCACCTTATAGACTAACAGACGTATTGGAGCATAAGCATTCGTGGGTGAATACCCACTTCGTCGGATGCATCCGACAAAATGGGTATTCACCCACGAAAGTTATGCTCCAATACGTCTGTTAGTCTACAAGGTGCCACAGGACTCTTTGCCACTTTTACAGATCCAGACTAACACGGCTACCCCTCTGATATTTTATTACAGATAGCAGGCATTAGTTTATATTTGATTGGGAAGATGTGTACAGACTAGTATTAATTTTTAAGTGGGTATTGATCCTTTAGTGAAGTGGTTCTTAAACTGTGGGACATAGACCACTGATGATCCCCAGAGCTCTCCCACATGGTCCATGGAGCTGCTTTTGTCTCACTGGTGTATACACCATTTCAGAAGCATTTCTAGAGCCAGTTATGGTTTAGTCTTTCACATTCTTGGCAATGGGACAAGGCCTTTGCCTCTCTGGAACTATACAGCACTTCTGTTGACTTCAGTGGGCTTAGGATCGGGGCTTACATGGAGCTCAAGTTCAGGCTTGAGAAGTATATATTGCCGGAGTAAGGATTGCACAGTCCAGCCCTAAAGAGCAGCCCTAAGTGTAAAGTATTGCTAAGACAATCAATATTTCTGAAAATAACAGTGACTTTGTGGTTCAGTTTTGCTGAATCAGTATCTCTTGTGTATGTAGAGCCATTTACGTAAGAATATTGTAAGAATTTTGTAAGAATATTATTAACGATGCAAGGGGAATCTAGCCATTTCCAGAAACTGAATGCACAATCATGTTTCCAGTGCAATGTGGTGGCAAAAAGGGCTAATGCAATCCTTGGATATATAAACAAGGAGGTAGCAAGTAGGAGTCGGGAGGTGATTTTAGCGCTATATATGGCATTGGTGAGACTGATACAGGAATGCTGAGTATACTTCTGGTGTCCACGTTTTAAAGAGGATGTTAAAAATTGGAAAGGGTGAAGAAAAGTCCCACAAAAATGATTTGAAGGATGGAGAAAATGTGTGACAGTCAGAGACTTAAAGAGCTCAATCAGTTTAGTTTATCAAAGAGAAGATTGAGAGTTGACTTGATTACGGAGTATAAGTATCTTCATGCTGAGAAAATAGTAGTAGTAAAGGGCTCTTTAATCTAGCAGAGAAAGGCAGAACAAAACCAATGGCTGGAAGCTGAAGCCAGACAAATTGAAACTAGAAATCAGGCACAGTTTTAAATGAAAACTAGAAATCAGGTACAGTTTTTTAGCAAAGAGGGTGATTAACCGTTGGAATAAATTACCAAGGGACATGGTGGATTCTCCTTCTTTTGAGGTCTTCAAATTAAGACTTGATGCCTTTCTGGAAGATATGCTTTAGCCAAACACAAGTCATGCTTTAGTCAGACCCAAGTTATTGAGCTCAATACAGGGATAACTGGGTAAAATGTAATGGCTTGTGATCTACAGGAGGGCAGACTAGATGATCTAAGGTCCCTTTTGGCCTTAAACTCTATGAATCTATGAATTGGTGATGTCTTCTGATAAATTACAAAATATGACACACACACACACACACACACACACACACACACACACACACTCCCCCACAAAATCCCCTGTGCAGCTAAGAGAAACATGAAGATTTGATTTGTAGACATTAAAAATAAAATCTCAGCACTTCCTGTGGTTGCCAGAAGGTGGCATATTTGTCATTTACATCCTACATTGCATTTTTATTGCAGCAGGGGACTTAAGAAGCTGTTATGCACACACAGTGAAATTCATTCCTGCGCACAGAAGGCCCAGACATGGCCTGGGAATCAATTAAGTCCCAGTTAAGCCCTACAGAATTCAGTATTCAGAATTCAGACCTTGAGTTGGCTCTCTATATAGGGGTTAATTTCACCCATCGTGTCAGACTGAAGTAGCCTTGTATTGTAATGTTTAAAAATCTGCAATAAATATTGAATGTCTTGTTAGAAAAAAGACCCTACAGGAATCCAATAAGGTAAGACTACTAGGTATTGTCACCACTGTATTGTTTGCATGCAGCACCAGCATTCAAAGCCCAAAATATTAAGCTGAAGTCCAATTTTTAAATAAGTACAACTGGAATAGTTTCTTAGACCTAACCATCTTGTCCAATATGCAGGAGATTGGCTGAAAGAGGAAAGAAATAATCTCACCTTCTTGACTTAATCTTAGCTCTTTAAGGCCCCAGTTCAGCAAAGTATTGAAGCATGTGCTTAACTTTAGCAGTTGAGTATTCCTGTTGACTTCAGTGGAAATATTCACCTGCCTAACGTTTAGCATATATCTTGCTGAATCAGGGCCTATTAGAGAAAAGCAAGTTGCAAAGACAGTGATCAACAGTGCAATAGTGTGTGGGAATGGTTAGAACATGGGATTGGAATCAGGAATCCTGGGTTCTATGCTTAGAGAGGCAACGTAATCCATTAGGACATAGGACTGCGACTTGGGAGATCGAGGTTCAATTCCCTACTCTGTCACTGACTTCCTGTGTGACCTGGGGTACATCACATAGTCTCTCTGTGCCTCAGATCCCCATCTGGAAAATGGGGACAATAGTACGCTCCATCTTGCAGGCATGTTGTGAGGCACTCAGCTGCTATGGTAATAGAAGTCATCTAAAGACCTTAGATAACCGAGAACCTGAAAGTAAAACTGACTGGAAACAACAGCAGCACAAACTGGCCTGATTTCTGTGTCCGAAAGTGGTACAAATAGCATAAGTCGTGAAAGCTAATTAATCTTATAAAATGGAGTGAGGTGCCCAATGCGCATTGTAAGTCATTTTTTTGTAAACTAGGAAAGAAGAGTTTTGTTTTGTACCTGATTTTCAGCCTGGGCCATAAAAATGTGACACCACAGGAGGCCTCTCTGCCAGGGGTTGGTCACAGACGTTATATAGAACCGTTCAGAACAAACCCTGCATTTTTTGAGGATCTCATAGTAGAGCTACTCAGACACCAATACAAGTGGAGGTGGGTACTTCCACTTTCCAAATGAGAAGAACATGCAAACAGCTGTGATGCAAGCATACTGGACTCTTGCATTCCACATCACAGCATGAAGCAGCAGAATGTCTGCAGCTGACAGAAAGTATGTCCTTAGGCTCAGTAGCAATGTAACTGGCGGGAGATTGGGAGAAAACTGGCTGCCCCTAAGTGATCGTGTTGTGGCCAGCATGCCTCCTCCAGAGCAGTGCCCTAAGAGTTTTAAGAGAGTGTCCATAATGCCAAGAGCATAAACCCCCAACAGCTGTTCCTTATCACCGCAACAATGGCTACTAGCCAGGATAGGCAGGGATGCAAAACCCAAACCAACACGACATCCTGGCCCAGACATCTTATGCAAGAAAACCAAATGCAAGTAATATTCTTAAACTGGTTCTCCAATTGGAAAAAAAAATAAACAAAAATCATAGGCTGAATTGCAAATATTACAAAGAAGCAGACCACATGAAAGCTTGTGTGTTGCCAAAAGTTTTGCTTATGGCTTTGTATACTAGGAGAAAGGAAATAAGAACAGAATATGAGAAAAAGGAGAACTGTCAAGTCCTTAACCATATTAGAGTTTTTCTCCCATGTTCAGACAGGCAAGGTCTAAAACATTCAAGTTATTGCTATATGATCTACAGTAGGTTGTTTAGATGCTTACATTATTATGTAATACTTATCCCATTATGCGAGTATATGACATTGGACAAAAAGAACTTCTCTACAGTGCCTATTTCTTATTTTCAGCTGTGATTTATTTTCTTCCCTTGTTAGCAGGATGTTGATAATAATAAGAAAGATAATGAGACCAATAATCACCGCTCATGCACTTACTCTTTCTGCATATAACTATCCTGATCTTAATTTTACCTATTTAAATCCAAATATATGTTCACAGTGCCCCTCACAAAAACTGAAGGGAGGACAGCACATTTCACAAAGTATAATATGGCATTATATTTATGCTTTATCGAGCCTATTTGGGGCACTTGCATTATGTTTTGGCAACCAGCCTTCATGCTTAATTGTGGTAGCCCAAATCATCACTCATATCATACAAGAAACTGAGCCAATTTTATTCCTGGTGCAACTCCATTGATTTCAGGTTCATTTCACCAAGGATAAAACTGACTGAATACTTATAAAAGGGCAACATGTACTAAATAAACCACAGAGTGGGACAAGTAGGAAAAGAAAAAAACCTCAACATCCCTCCACCACCTGCAATAAAATAGAGACCTGCCAGACCACATCCACTTGAAAAGGAAAGGAAGGCTTGAGATTCTGCACTCTGGATGCCACATCTGATCTCTGGAATAGATCAAAGAGAAGAAAATTTCACTCATAGACCTTGCTGCCCAAACTTTCAGGATTATACCTTGGAGGAAAGTTGACCATTTCAGTCCTACTGTGACGTAAAATAAGGAAACAGCTGGTCCCATAAGTACACAGGAGTGATATTTAAGGCTTTGAATACTAAAATCAGGGTTGCTAAAGAATAAGCAGACGGCACAGGTCACACAGCACAATCCTCAGTGACTCCTGGGAGAAGGCCCTTGCACAGCTGTGAATCCTGCAATTATTTGCAACCCAGGTGTGGTTTTCAAGGGTAGCCCAGATAAAGAGCATAGAATGACCCCAGTACAGAGCCCACCAATGTGTGGATCGCTGTGCTGAGAGTTGTTTCTATAAGAAGAGGTTCTGACTTTAATAAAATGTGAGTGATAATAAAAACCAAAACCAACAAACAAAAAAATACATTTGGGCACCATCAAAATCTGAACTTCCACCTTCTGCTATGCCGCATAGATCAAGTTCTGCTCTCTCTATAAGCTACAGGGTGAAACAGAAGGCAGAACTTGACCTACTATGGACTTATAGCATATCTGCACAGTATAAATGCTCTCAACGAGGGTTGAAGAAGTCAATCCAAATAATTGGAATGTTTTGTTTTATTTCTGACCATTGTAACAGGATCAAATGATTCAGCAAAAAACTTTCTTAAGCTAATCCTCCAGTGGTAAATGAATTCAGGAGCGTTGGATTTTGGATAATTTCCCAAAATGCTGTATTAGTTGGGTCCAAAAGCCCTCAATTTAATCAGGAGCTGTGTAAGAAGCGTTACTTTGCTACAAATGTGTAGCAGCAGTCATTTGTACATCCAGCTGCCAGACAAAGCCAGGAGGCAGCTTAGTGAACAAGAGCCCAGCGGACTAAAGGTTTTAGAACAAACAGCTCTCTTTGGAGATTACAGTGTTGCAAAAGAGGTTACTAGACAGTGAGAGGGAGAATTTTGCCTCCTGTTAATCAGTTAACATGACACATGCCTCAGCTATTCAATGCATCTGAAATCATTTCCTTACCAAGCCATGTTCTAACACATGCTCCTCTACAATGGCTTGTTGTTGTATTTTTAATGAACTTCAGATCCAATTTATTTTTCCAGTTTTGTAAAGTTTCTCTTTTTAACCAATCTGCTAAAAACTAATCATTTATGACATTTCTACATATGGATACTATATAGACCACAGTTGGCTGTTTTGACAATTGACTACAAAGCAGTAGGAGGGAGCTATATAACAAACAAAAGCAGAACTTATGTAGTTATGAAGAGGCCAAATTATGCCTTTCGCAATATCTGGTATTATTTGTAAACCACAACATTTGATAACAGATTAGCTATCCATTCCTGAAAAAGGCCATATATAGGAACATTTTGGTGCGTGTTACAGAGGATTAAAAGTACTGTATAAAAACGAAAAGAGAGAGGGAGTTTGAGGAAGAATTTTCAGATGAATAAAGTCACATAGATAGGCCTATTGCCACTAGGTTACAGCCCCATTGTAGCAACTCAAAGTGCAACAGATGATTTTGTCTGAGACTGACAAATTCTATTTCTCGCTTCTCTCAGCTTGTCATTACAGGTAGCAGGAATTGTACGCTTTCCCTCATAATGCTTGCTAATGTGCTTCAAGTCTGACTCTCAGGGACCATTCACTTCTTGGCTTCTCTGCTGGGACTCGCCAAATATAGTTGTTTTGGATGTAATGTTATACACAAAAAACTATGTTAAAAGAACAAATTAAGAAATGCCAGAATTAACATTGCCTTTGTAGTCTTAAGTCAGTTCCGTTGTGCACATATGCATGATGATTCAGTCTTTAATTACGTGATCACTTTATTTTTTCCATAGGACCCTTGCCTCATTCAGTGCACAGGATGGACCTGTTCAGGGATGAATCAGGGTTGAGTAGGGAAAGATTCTTGTCTATAGGACCCATGCTTCATTTGTTGCAAAAGTTGGAAGGTGTGTAATGAATGAGGCAGGGGACTGCAGGAAGAGAAAGGATAGTTCTGTGGTAGGCAGCTGAATACTGGATTCTATCCCTGTCTCTGCCAGAGTTCCTGTACGATGTTAGAGTAAGTCACTAAAACAAACTTTTCACAGGTGGTCACTAATTGTGTGTTTTTCATTCTCTGGTGCCTGACTTGAGACCGTGGGCTCTGATTTGCAGAAATGCTGAAAACTCACAGCTGCAGCTGAAGTCAATGGGAGTTGTACTTGAGTGCTGTATAATCCCAAGTTTCCCGAAAAGTCATACCACAGGTATCTGAAATTGGGCACCCAAAATTAATGTACACTTTTGACATTAATGACACCGTGCATTTCCTAACCACTGAGTGTTTGTGCAACCTCAATAATATTCTTTTAATGTAGTTTTTGTGTGTGTAAATTCCTAGGTGTTCTAAAAAGCAAACTGAAAATTCCATCATGTGGAATCATATTGACACCCTCATCGGGTTGAAACTCTTAGACCCACAGCACAGACCTGTGCCACTTAAGCTAGTTGAGTAACTGACAACAATAGTAGGTTGTCATCCTTTGTGTGGACCAGCCACACATTTTGCCAGTGGGTTTCACAGATATTTGCTGACAACAGGGGAAAGGTGAGACTCAGGAATCTCAGGTTCCATCCCAGATTCAGGAGGGGAGTGTTTTCTAGTGGTCAGAGACTCATCTGCCTCTGTTCCCACCAAGCCTGTATCCCCTCCAGCTTGTCCCTGACCCAAACCCTTCTCCCCACCAGCTCCTCATCCAGGTGTCCATCCCATATCCCCCTCGCCGCTGCTTCATCCCAGTGCCAGTCTTCCCCACGCTCCTCTCAGCTCCAGTCCTAGTCCCCCCAAATCCTTGTCCCAATCTACTCCTTCCACCCTTACCCCATTTTAGTTCCTTGTCCCCGTGCATCTGAGTCAGATGCTTCCTCCTCTTCATTTCTTGGGTGCCAGCAGAGGGAGCATTGAAAGCACAGCAGAAACATACCTCTTCCTGTCAGTTCCTTGCCCAGCATCTCCCAGCAGCCAGGGTGAGCAATTGCAAGGAAAGTCCCACTCAGCCCCTGCAGCCCTGGACAGAACATGAGCTGTAGCTCTATGCGGCTGGAGCAGCGTTGCCAACCTCAATGATTTTTCATCAGATGGGCTACGACTGGAAGGCCTCGGTGACAAAAGATCTGGAGTCAGTGACAGACGACTTTTTGGGCTGCAGATTTGTTGCCTGCACTGAAATTTGGGCGATTTTACTTGTCAGCACGGGCCCAGGGCTTGTCGGCACGGGCCCAGCCCGGCACAGTGGCAAAGCCCCAGCACATTAGAGGGATGTGTGTGTAAAGCGCTCTATCATGGTGCTGTGCTTGAAGTGCCCGGTGTAGACCTGCAAGCATGCTGTAAATACCTTGTTTGCATTACCTCATCCTGTGGACTTAGGTACCTTTTATAGCGTGCCAGCAGGGTCTACACAGGGCAGTCAGAGCACGGCACCATGTTAGAGGCCTCTGTATGTACCCCCACTAGCACCCCCAGCAGGGAGCACCTCTGAGGCATGGGCACTGTAGGGGCACCGTTCACAGTCCACTCCCCCAGTGGGGATTATATGGCTCCATTCCTCCAGAGCATGATCAATAACAAGCGAGCCTGGGTCACAGTGGCACACACACCTGCAGCTGTGATTAGGAAGATTTATTAATTTCACTTGTCTATATAGTTAATTTCTGGTCAGTTCCGCTTTCTGGCTCCAGTACACTAAAGCAATGATGGAGTGTTCGGGTTGCAAGGTCTGCAGAAGGAATGGCTGGTGTTTAATTAAACACAGTCCTATTTAGATGGAATGGTATTGTTTCTATATGGTGCTAGATTGTCAGAAAGATTGTTATTACAAAAGCCTAGATTTTTGTGAAGTGCTTTGGGCCAGATCCTCAGCTCTGTCAATCGGAATAACTCCATTGACTTGGAGCTATCCCAATTTATACCAACACAGAATCTGGCCCCTCGTGTGAAAGGGGCTATAGAAGGGCAAAATTGTTATTGTTTTTTTTTTCACGCAGCATATTTAAAACTTCTCCTTTACATTACCATAGAGAAATGAGCATTCTGGTTCTCTCCCTCCTCAGAGAGTCATGCTAAATTGAAAGCTTTGCTTGATAATCACTGCCTTTATGTTGTCATCTGAAATTCTGACGGAATTCTTTGTTGCAACACCAAATAACTGGGCTTTTGTTCTGCATGTGCTATTGTGTTATGTGATGCATACGCCTATTAAGAGTCACTGAGACAAAGAGATGAGTTATATTACAATTATCTATGCCTTTTTTTGGCCCAAATTAATAACACCAAAGGAGGTAAATGACCTATTTGGAGCATGGCCTCTACAGAAATCCTAGGTCCTTCAGAAATATTGCATGATGGCGGATGGAGGAAATCACTGAAATGAAATTTCAGATACAGGATTCCCTAAAAAAAAAACACAAGAGGACCTCAACTGAAGGCAAAAGACTTCAGCATTTGAAGTCCTAGCTCTGATGGTGGCCTGGGACAAGACACTTTATCCATTTGCACTTTGATTTCCCTGTCTATAAAATGAAGATAATCACACTTACCTTAATAATGGTGAAGATTGATTAATTAATTAGCATTTTACAGCACGTTGTAGTTGAAAAGTGCCAAGTTACGAAGATTGCAGATGGTTTGAGAGTCAAAGCAGCTCTGATGCCAAAGTGCTTCAGTATATTGGTGAAGAGGTAATGAGGAAGGTAGTCCAGGTATTTGAATTTGCCAGTGAGTTTCCTCCCTCCAAAAACTAAACAAAACTTCTTGAGGTTTCCAGGACTTGGCTGCTGCTGTCTGGGGATGCATCTGGTGTAGATCTTTCCTTACTTTCCTTACAAGGGGATGACACTGCCAGTTTGCACTGGTGGGTGATTTGGGTTAACCAGTTTTTAAGGAAAAGTCTAGAGCACTGGACCATTAGCCCTTGTCTGTGCCGTGAAAAGGCATCACGTTAAAAAACATGCTAGCTACCATGATCTTAAACACAATTCTGTCCTTAGGATGGACAAGGACAATCACATTTAAAAATGTGTTAGTAGGGCATGGTTAACTCTACTGTTGATTTACAATACAGTGGTCCAGAGTGTGTGATCATGGCTCCTGGGCCTGGCCTCTATACAGCCTTTTATTATCTCATAGCTAAAGGAGCTCATACCTTTATCTTGAGTGGTAGATGTAATAAGGGTGAGGTAGTAAGAGACTGGTCTGTATTCTCTGGCTTCAGTCACAGGGCATGGGATTACAAAAAGTTATACCCCATCACATGGGAGGGGTCAACATCCATTGACTCAACTAGCTGCTGTTAAAATAGAGGCTGGTGGTGCTGAAGGTTCTAGTTCAGTCCCTACTGATGGCCATGGTGTCTGTATGCAATATGGCCATTGTTTGTTACAGACTCAAGGAACCAGCTCCATTCCCGCTGTAAAAAGATGCACCTTCAATATAGAGCTGGGCCTAAAGTCACACATTCAGCATCACTGCATCCCCGTGGCACCCATTTGTTAGTCAATGTGCTGGATGGGGTTCGGATTAGGAGTAGCAGGGAGTGCTGGTGGAGAGAACAGGCCAAAGGAAGAGACAGTAGACTGGAGAAACTGTCTTCTGTTTCCAAAGAAATCTTGCACTTCCTCTAAAGGTATGTGAGATCAACGCTTCTCCATTGAGGTCAGCAGAATTTCAGAAGGGTTGATAATTGCCCAAGGTTTCTCTAGTTGCCACATTACCGCTGTACATATTAGTCTTTGTCTCTCTCTTAAATATGAATTCATGTCTTGTTATTTTACCTTTTTGCCGTGGGTTTGGGGCAACAAGGAAAGAGAGAGCTGCAAATCTCAACTCTGGGCCACTGAATCAAATCCCAACTTTCCCATCAAGCTTTACTTTTGGAAAATCATGATTTTGATTGGGTTGAAACTGTATAGTGTTGCACGCTATAATGTTGCTCTTGTTAAACTTTCCCCTTTCTAGTCTTTTTGAAATCTAATCTGAAGCTCTGTGAACTCAATGGAAATCATCCCATTGTCTTCTGTGGGCTTTGGATCTGACCCTTAGTCTTAAATGGTTCTGCCCCAAATGCTTCCTAAAAATAACAGGATGGAAAAGGATTTTCTGTGGTTAAAGTACAGCACTGGGAGTCAGCAGATGTGGGTTCTGTTTCTCGATCAGCCATAGGTTCACTGCATGACCTTGGCCAAATCACTTAATCTCTCTGTCTCAGATCACCTAGCTATAAAATGAGGATAATAATTAACAGACCTACCTCAAGGGGGTGCTGTGAGACTTATAATGTTAACATTTGTAAAGTGCTTTCAAACGTTTAGCTGGAAGGTGCTAGAGAAATACAAATTAGTGATATTATTATTTGACTCTAATATTTGCCCAGACTCTATTTTGATCACTGGGAAGTGTTCAGCACAGGAGAGGGGGGAGACCTATATGCCATAGACAAGGATTTGTTGGACTTTTCATATAAATATAATGTTCTTATTGTTACCAACACTGATTCCTAAACTGCTTTTCTCTTTGCAATCATGGCCTCAGGCTTTAGCCGTGGATCTGTGGGCACCTCTGTGATTATCCAAACTTTATTTATTGCAAAGAAGCTAATAGTTTAAACAACCCTTTGTTTATAGATCAGACATTTCTCTTACAAGGGCAATGGATTTCAGGTCTTTGGACCAGATCCTCAAAGGTATTTAGGCCCCGAACTCCTATTCAGTGGAAGCCTTTGTGTCCGTTTCCCTTCCTTCCCTGAGAACTGGGCCTTCTATTATACGGTTCAAGCAGTCACCTGGGACACCAAATATGCAGGGCGGTGCAGCACACTCTTTTTCGTAATGATACTGATCACATGCCCACATCTGGGACCCAATACCTAAAAAGCTGGACCAATACACACACTATTGGACTCAGCAGCCCCACGTAAAATTTCAGGGTGGGTAGAGGGAGCACAGCAACGCAACACAACCAGAAACCCAGATATATTTCTTTACAGCTTGAGTGGAAAGATATAGATCTGATTTTAACCAGTCTCATAAATCTATAACCACAGCTGGCAGTATCTGGCATTCTTATAGAAGAGGCCAAGGACTGAATAGGCCTTGGGGACTCAGCTACCTTCTCACCAGCTAGAGCTGGTCTCACCAGGTCAGAGTTGAGCCACAAAGGCAGGACAGAATGCAGTGAGCTTGCACTGCACATGCTGCACCTGTACTGTAGACAAAGGACTTTATTCTCCAGGGTTACCAAGCCTCAATACCTTTCACTGACACTACATTCACACCAATCACCGGAAAGACATCATTAGAATCATAAAATATCAGGGTTGGAAGAGACCTCAGGAGGTCATCTAGTCCAACTCCCTGCTCAAAGCAGGACCAATCCCCAACTAAATCATCCCAGACAGGGCTTTGTCAAGCCGGACCTTAAAAACCTCTAAGGATGGAGATTCCACCACCTCCCTAGGTAACCCATTCCAGTGCTTCACCACCCTCCTAGTGAAATAGTTTTTCCTAATATCCAACCTAAACCTCCCCCACTGCAACTTGAGACCATTACTCCTCGTTCTGTCATCTGCTACCAATGAGAACAGCCGAGCTCCATCCTCTTTGGAACCCCCCTTCAGGTAACTGAAGGCTGCTATCAAATCCCCCCATACTCTTCTCTTTTGCAGACTAAATAAGACCAGTTCCCTCAGCCTCACCTCATAAGTCATTTGGCCCAGACCCCTAATCATTTTCATTGCCTTCTGCTGGATTCTCTCCAATTTGTCCACATCCTTTCTGTAGTGGGGGGCCCAAAACTGGATGCAATACTCCAGATGTGGCCTCACCAGTGCTGAATAGAGGGGAATAATCACTTCCCTCGACCTGTTGGCAGTGCTCCTACTAATGCAGCCCAATATGCTGTTAGCCTTCTTGGCAACAAGGGCACACTGTTCACTCATATCCAGCTTCTCCTCCACTGTAATCCCCAGCTCCTTTTGTGCAGCACTGCTGCTTAGCCAGTTGGTCCCCAGCCTGTAGCAGTGCATGGGATTCTTCTGTCCTAAGTGCAGGACTCTGCACTTGTCCTTGTTGAACCTCATCAGATTTCTTTTGGCCCAATCCTCCAATTTGTCTGGATCCTATCCCTACCCTCCAGCATATCTACCTCTCCCCCCCAGCTTAGTGTCATCTGCGAACCTTCTGAGGGTGCAATCCATCCCATCATCCCGATCATTAATGAAGATATTGAACAAAACTGGCCCCAGGACCGACCCCTGGGGCACTCCGCTTGATACCAGCTGCAAACTAGACATCGAGCCACTGATCACTAACTGTTCAGCCCGACAATCTAGCCAGCTTTCTATCCACTTTATAGTCCATTCATCCAATCCACACTTCTTTAACTTGCTGGCAAGAATACTGTGGGAGACCATATCCTATATGGTCAAGGTATATCCCATCCATTGCTAATGTCAAGGTATATCCTGTCCACCACTTTCCCCATATCACAGAGCCAGTTCCATTCATTCAGCAGGGAGTAGCTTTATTGATCCTATCCCCATTTTTCTCTCCTTTTGTTCTTTCTCCTTTCTAGTCCCTTCCCCTTTGTTACTGTAATTGCACAATTTTGAGTATAGTTGTAATTCAATTTAAATATTAATCTATTTGAGCGTTAGATCCTGTCAACTAGGGACTGTTTGAGTTGCTTTGCGAAGTGGCAGCTGGAGCCAGCATTCCTTTAGGGCCTGATCTTGCAAAGTGCTGAGCAGCTTCCGAGAGGTGCTGAGCCCCTCAGCTGCCATGAGAGAGATTTACAATGACGAGCCTGCCATGGGAGTTGGGTCCAGTGGTGGTGTAGCCGTGTCGGTCCCAGGATATATGAGAGAGAAGTGGGTGAAATAATATCTTTTATTGGACCAACTTCTGCTGGTGAGAGTGACAAGCTCTGGAGCATACACAGGGCTCTTCTTCAGGTCAGCTGCTCAGGAGGCTCTCAGTTTTGCACGATCTGGCGCTTAGGGCCTGATTTTCAGAGGTGCTGAGCATCCTGCAGCTCTCACCGAAGACAAATGGAGCGGAGAGACCCGTGCTTTGCAGGATCAGGCCCTTCTTTTTAAGCCTTTGCGTTTGGTGCTGAAAGGTTGGGTTTTTTTTTTTTTAACAGGTGTGGCGCTTAGATGCTGCTTTCCTAGCTTTTTCTTTCTTTCTCGTGCAGGGCTGGACAACAGCAGGGAACTCCCTGTGTTCAAATCATGGGCAGAGCCGGCTCCATTTTCCTGTGTGCTGCACAAACTTCCCTAGCCTTGTCTGTCACGTAGTGTATGCCTGGCTCACGTGTTTCCCCGCCGGGGGCCCTTGCAGAAACGGTGCGCAGTCCCTTTAAGGAGCAGGCTTGCCCAGAGCAAGCCATGACTAGACAGATTATCCTGTCCGGGGTGACTGAGCTCCGCCTCCCGCTCCAACCCCCTGCAAGATCAGGCGGTTTGTGTAATCCCTGGAGCTCCGCCTCCCTCCACGTTGCTTTTCTTGATTTAGTGTGAAAGATTAAGCGCCGCGGAAGATGTTGCCCGGCCTCTTCTTTGCTCACCACACCCTCCTCCTTCAGTCCCCCCACCCCCGCCCGCAAGCTCGGGCTTCTCCTTGCTTAATCATCCAAATGCCGAGGAGAGAGATCCGCACGCAAAAGGAATAAGGAGCCCGGGAGAGGGCATCGGTTTGTGTGCACCGTACTGCCTCGGGGGTCGGCAATGATGCACAGCGCCGTGTGCAGGGGGGGGGGGAAGGACTTCAATAGCGGGGGCGCCCTTCAAAACAAAGGTTTCAGAGTAGCAGCCCTGTTCGTCTGTATTCGCAAAAAGAAAAGGAGGACGTGGGGCACCTTAGCGACTCCTCAAAACAAAGGCATCCCATTGACGCCGGCGCTGCGGCGTGCATCGATGTTTGATCACCTGCGACCAAACGCATCCTCCCGCCCAAGGACCATAAACCCCTGCACTGTCGTGTGAGGTGCCTTCCTCTTTACTTGGATTTCCGATCCCCTACAATAAAAGGGACCCGTCCCCCAGGTTAATACACCTTGCACCTGGATCCATTTAGAACCGAATTGAACAGGAGGACTTGTGGCACCTTAGAGACTAACACATTTATTTGAGCATAAGCTTTCGTGAGCTACAGCACCCAGCGGAGCTGAACCCCTTCCTGCCCCCCAAAATAAGACGCCCTGCGGTGTACCGGAAAATGCACCCACGTCTTACACCTAAGATCGGACACCCCCGCGATAATGCTTCCGGTATCAACCAAAATCAAGCGTAGTAAGCACATGCCCCCCAAACTACGGTGCCCTGTACTAGGCAGGCTCTTGTAAAGCCCCGAATTTTTAGGGGCTCAGGATTGCACCAGCTTCTGAGCACCTGGTATCAGGTGCAGCCAGCAGACCGTGGCAGGAGTCTGCCCTGTACTTTGTCTGCCGGGTGCCCTTGATTGGAGGCAATTCATTTGGCTCAGAAATAAATGCAATGCGCCTACTGGATGCAGAGACCTCCCCTCCTGGAAGTATGCAGGGTTTTCTGTGCCCTGCAGTTTTCTGACCCTTGATAAAACGCTTCACTGGTTCATTTTAGGATTTTTGTTTCCTGACCCCATTGCAGGGGGTTTTATTCGTCCATCTCTCTTCCCCCCGTTTTACTCCATGATTTTGCGCATCTCTGTACCAGGAGCGTGGGAAGGAAAAACCCTCTCCCAATGGCACACTGACGGAGGAGCAGCCATCAGGGTTCACCGGGGGTAATGTGCCCTCCTCCTTCTCCAGTGCACTGTTCATGGCTGCTGGGGAAACTCCAAGGGTGGCTGGCCCTTTAAAGGAGACGCCGTCGGAGGCAGACGGAGCAGGGTGCCCATGTGGAGTTGCTCCATGCCTTGTTGTTTTCCAAGCGGATTGGCTCAGGACAGGATGACATATTTTAATAGGATGCAAACGCACTGCGGGGGGAGGACCAGGTGGAAAACCCGGCTACAGGATTACCCCCCCTCCTGCATCCCACAGAAAACTAATCTCCCTCCCTCATTCCCTTGCAATTAGACATCATTTAATACAAAATAATTGGGATCATAGGGCAGTCTCTTTCTCTCTCTCACTCTGGGCAAAGCTTATCTGAAAGCAAGATGCATCCTTGCTCCCCAGGAATGAACAAAATAAAAGAAACTGTGACACAGTGCAACTGAAAACAAGGCTGATGTCTTTGCAAAAAATAAATGCGGCAGAGTTTGTTTTTTCCTCAGCAGAAACACCTGAAGTAGCCTTAATCTGCATTTGTACACAGTTGTGTACAAATGACACCGACCTACCTGTGCTGCAAGGAGGAATCCTGTGGTGGCAACAAGGGGTGAATTAAATGATGTAAGAGGCCTTTTCCATCTCTATTTGTATACATAGTTTATGTAGCTTGTCCTGTATTATGCATGGAACCTTATTTATATTCAGTAATATATACAGGCCCATAACGATATCTGTGATAACATTTCGTCTTGTTTCCATTTCCTTGTAAAATTCCATAATAAGTTAAATATTTGAAGAGTACATACCAATACGATGATACAATACCCTTTCCCTTTCTAGGGACCTGGTTCTGCAAACTGATAGGTGGGTCCCTGTCCTGGCATAGGCCATCTTACAGAATCAGTAACTGCAACATTGTCATGTTTATCTGTTTTTTTTTTAAAGATCTGTCATTTATATTAAGTTGTCTGGACAGTTAATAGAGGTATTTCCAAATAATTCATGACATCTGCAGAAAAATCAGAGTTCCAAGATCGGTTTGTGTTAATAAAATATCAGGTGACTGTTTAATTTGCTTAAGCTATTTAGCGCCTGGTTTTCGGTAGAGCTGAGCACCCAAAAGTCCAGATGAAGTCCAGGTGAGCTGGAGGTACTCAACACCTCTGAAAAATCAGGTCCCAATAAATAATAATAATAACAGGCTAATTCAACTGGAAATGATGTGTGAGCAATGACACTGCAGTAGCAGTGGGTTGGGAAAGAGAACAGAGAGCAAAATGACTTAATTTTTCCCATCTATAATTATTATAATTCCATGAATGGCCCTCCAAAATCAGACCAAAGCAGCCTAATTTATGGGACAGAGTCTTTTTGGATTAAGCTGTAGATAGTTTTCAAACTATCTCAAACAAGTTCAAGTTACAATAAAGTTCCATGAAGATATTGTCTATCTATGCCAGTCTGAATGGCAGATGACATTTTAAATGTCTCACTAAAATACACACTAGCAAAAATAAATCTGTCGAGAAAAGGAGACATAAAAAAAAAACCCAACATGGTTCAAACTGATCCCCAAATAAGAGCTCTGGCAGATCTGCTCCCTCTGTGTAAAGAGGATTCACTCAAAACAGCAATGGTTAAACTCCTCCCCTGCAAAATGGCATTGACGAGTTCCAGTCCAGTGACCTACAAAAATCCAGGCTAGGTTTTGTCTGCAGCTGTCTGTATAGTAGCTGAGAGCAGTGTTAGTCCTTTTTTCTTGTTGTGTTTCTGTTACATGCTCATCGCCATCTTGTTGCAAACCCTTTTCTTGTCTGGAAGATTCGTAGGGGATCAGGGCCGGGGGTAGTTTGATTAGGCATTTTTACTTGGGAGAAGAAAAGGAGAAGGAACCCCCGTTTTTTTGTTTTTTTTTTTAAAGTCTCCAGGATTTTGGATCCTCCACTGAAAGGCAACCCAAGAGATGAGCATTGAGACGCTTTTGGAAGCGGCCAGATTTCTGGAATGGCAAGCCCAGCAACAACAGAAAACACGTGGTAAGGGGGGGGCAGCATGTAAAATCGGAATTAGAGCTTTTTAAAGACACAGGACACCATTTTCCAAAAGCTGGAAAAAAATATAGTCTTTATTTTTACAAGCAAGCAGCCTGATTTCCAGTCACCCGTCACTGCACTGTGTGTTACTGACTGTGTCTTAGGGGGGTGGAGGGTACATCGCTTTCAAAGCTGATTTTATAAGCAAAAAGCATGGTTTCCAGTACTTGATGTTCTGAATTAAAATAAATGTAACGGATGATTGCAAAGGGGCTTGGAGTTAAATCCGTCTCCCTTTAGCCTTTCCCGTCGCCTCTGAAGCAGGTATGTCTTAATTTTTGTTGGAGTTGAGCGTTTAGTAGCGATGTGCTGACACATGCCTGTAGGCGATCGGAAAGCCCTCTTTTTCGGGAGGGCTGTCTCCCTTTTCTCTCTCATTCATCCATATGTATGTACGATGCAGAGACTCTTATTCTTTGGATGGTCTGCAAAATGCACTTTTTTTTTCTTTGCTGAAAGGGTGAAAACGATCGTGTTCAAAAAGTCAGAGCGATCGAAGCCTGGGGTTTTTGTTTTGGTTCAAAACCTAAAGTGTTTTAATCATTATCATAGTGTGTCTGGGCTGGTGGGTTGGGAGGGGGTAGTTATGCGCCAAGATGACCCCCCCCCTCCCCGCCTGTCTTCACAGAACCTGCCTGCGATTTGCTTTGTAGTTGAATTCTTACAATGGTCATTAATGTATGTAACGTGTACAGTTTTTTTTTTTTCCCTCTTTGTGGGGGGAAATCTCCTCCTGTATTTCAGATCTTAGGGCGGTGGCAGTACTCCAGCAGAGCTGAGTGAGGGGAGGCTGCTTTTGCATAATGAAATGACAGAGAGTGTCATATGATACACTCCCCTGTTCCGCCTCCCTCCTTTTTGGTGTGTGTGTGTTCTGCCTTCCTGGAAATGTGCAGAGGGGAACCTTGGGTTGGCTCCCCCTCCCCAAGCCAGTGGTGTGATGGGGGTGGGTGGGGAGAGCCGTGCTCTCGTGCGACCTTGATTCCGTCTGCGGGGAAGGATCTGGGCCCGGGCAGAGGCAGGGCTGTAGCTTGCCTCTCCCATTTGGAACGGAGCGTGTTGCTGCGTTCCAAACTAGTTAGTTCCATGGGGGACGATGACGTGTCAAGCCCCGCCCTCTACCACGTGCGCCGGGGACACTCCCTCTGGGGCTTCTGCGGGGTTGCTTCACAGCTGCACTTTCATTCTTACAACAGAGCGTGTGGTTGGTTGGGGGAAGGGCTTCTACCAGTCGGAGCTGGGGAGATCAGAAGTGCAGGAGGTTAAAGAATATTTCCCCCCTTCCTTCCCCCCCCCCCCCCACTGATCATCTGCTAATTAATGTTGGTGCAGGGCTTTGAAAAGTGTAAAATGCCAAATATGTGTATCAGTGCATCTTCTGATGCAGGAAGAACTAGTCCTCACCCCAAGGGGTTTATAGTCTAAACTGGATAAAAATAGGGCAGCAAGGACTATACTTCGGTATTTTCCCTCCAGCTCATCTCTCTCACCCCCTCCCATGTGATCTTCATCCTGCAGATAACAAGGTGTGTATAGGGAACAGGTGGGGAGGGATAGCTCAGTGGTTTGAGCATTGGCCTGCTAAACCCAGTGTTGTGAGTTCATTCCTTGAGGGAGCCATTTAGGGAATCTGGGGCAAAAAAATTGGGGATTGAGCCTGCTTTGAGCAGGGGGTTGGACTAGATGATCTCTTGAGGTCCCTTCCAACTCTGATATTCTATGATGTTCTGATTATTTAATTTCTTATACTGTGGTGGCATCCATTGTGCTAGGCATGCCAAACACACACAAAGGCAGACCTGGTCCCTAAGTGCATCAATCTGATCTAGCAATTCCCATTTGCTTGCAGGGAGGCTCCTTCAGTGTTTTTGATCAATTTTAATGATAGTTTTAAAATCATCTTCCTGTGGCTGACAACGATTTTGTGTGTGTACATGTACAACTCTTCCTTTGTGCGGATATTTTTGCCTGAGTGGGTGTGGAAATCTCATTCTAATTGAACTTCGGACCTGGGCCTACATCATGATGAGCCTAGTCAAAACTGAACTCAGGGCCTTTACTGGCATTCATGACAGTGGGTGCAAGAGGTATGGGCAGGGTGAGACCTCCTGTATGAGGTAGTATAGGGTAAGGCAGCTCCACTTCCGACCTGTCATTTTTAATCACATGGTAGGATAGTTGTAGATGCACATGGTACTTGCTGTTTGGCAAGAATGCCATCTTTCCTGATAGATCTCTGTACTCGTCATTGACCTTAACCCAGATATAATTCACTTCCTCTATAACAACGTGTGTAACCTTTTCAAAAGGAGAAGATCAAGTGTGTGTGTGTGTGTGTGTTGTTAGATTAGCAATGCATTAATACTGTTAGTGGCTTTCAGTTAATTATTCTCAAGCCAAGGTTCTTGAACATATTGCAGTAGAATTTTGGGATTCCCCTTTTTATTTATTCATTTTATGTGCATGTTCTCAAGGCTGCTGGAGCTGTAATGCAGCATTAGCTCAGCGACACTACTGTACCTGCTGCAAAAGCAAGAAGGAACAGTTTCTTTGTGTGTGTCATTGCTGTGGGATGGAGCTGAAAATCTATTGTTTCACTGGTGAGTCATGCAGGACACAGTGGATGTTGTGAAGAAAGGCAGCTTGGAGACATGAAAGGGCAGACAGCTTTCTGGTTAACTAAGAAGGGAAAATAGCCACCGTGGGCTTGTGGGCTAACATATCTTCTCCTCCCTGAGCAAGTGCTAATGTCATTGCTGAGGCTGGGAGTTGTACCTGCATCCTGGAGTAGTACAGCTTTAGGGTGAATTAAAAAATCCATGTGTACATTTAAGACAGTGATGGTTTACAGTCTCCATATTCAGACTTGCTCACTGGTTAGTTAGTGTTAATATTCTTAGCTGCACGCCAAATGCACTCTAGAAATAGAGGAGATTAAATATGTGAGATGTGGTGTCAGGCCATGCCGTTCATTGCGCAAACCACCTCTCGAGAAGATGGTTATTTTTTCAGGCACCCAGACATGTGGGAGGCTGATCTCAGAACATGTAGAGGAATGGCCCCAGCTGTGGCTGGCAAAGTGAGTTCAGCATGACGCAACAAATGAGGGTCCCAAACACCCAGGAGCAGATGGCAGCGGCATGAGAGAGAAGGCACAAGGATGGCTTGGGTCAGCCAGGCTTGAGCACAGCTTGCTAGCTGCAGGGGACTTTTGTTAAAAATAGCCTTCCTGGCAGAACTGAGTTTGAGGAGGGGCTTGAGCAGGGTGAGGTGGCAAACCAAGCATAAAGGAAAAAGGCGCCAAGGTGTCGTTTTGAGTTTGTAGACCCTTCAGGGCAAGGATTGTCTCTTTTTTCCCCTCTGCTTGTACAGCACTCAGCACAATGGCCCCGATTCTGAGTGGGCTCTTTGGATGCTACCATACTAGAAATATTTACTACTAGTGCTCTGAGAGGAGGTCTCAACACTGGCAAAGTAGAGAGGGCATGTGGCAGGGGAGAGTCGATGTGAAAGGAGACCAGGTCAGAGAAATGGGTAGTAACTGTCTGGTGTACAGCCCCAAGGGAGACAGCAAGTTGTATGAACTTGATATATGGGGCAAGGGGGAAACACTTGAGCAACTCAAAGGTGAGGGAGTGACATAGGTGGAGCGATGGGAAAGAAAAAAATATTTGGGGCAACCGCAAACGTGTGGGGCTGACAGTGGAATCAGGAAGACCCCGGAAGAGTGTCTGCCTGTGCTGTTGGGCTTTGATATTGCTCTAGCAGGGACAGACTGGAATGTACTGGCGTTGTGGGAAAGCGAAGCAGGAAGTTGCTCGGGAGGCCCTGCTGTCCAGGGCAAACTCCAAACTCATAGACCATGTTGCTCTCCCTCTCCATTCCATTGCCGGAGAGGGAGAAAACTTTCTGCCACGGCTCCTTATGCATCCATCCAGCCATGGAACTGGATGGGAAGAAATCACTGCTCTCAGAGTCCCCCCTGCTAGAGTTTCCTCTTTTTTTTTTTTTTTTTTTTTTTGGCAAGACTATCATGTTTCTAACATGGAACTGTTCATTTGACAGAGCTAGCAGCGTAAAGATCAGTGTGTCATTTGCTGTGCTGCTCTGGGGAAAGATCCAGACACCAGTAAATGCTTTATAGCATGGACTGTCATTTTCTGTGTATTTGTACAGCACTTGGCCCAATGGGCCAGCAACCTGTTGGCCTCCAGGCTCTTCCACAATATAAATGTTAAATGTAAAGGGGGAAGGAATTATTTTGGGGGAGGAGAAGATTAAAGCAAGGCTTGTCCTTGTTTTGGAGATCCCCATAAATGGTAAGTGTGGCAGTGGAACTTTTCACTTCAGTATTTGTTACCCAGGGTTCCATACTGTCTGTGACTACATACTGTATGGGGTACATCTCTTTGCTTCCCCAGTTCAGTACAAGCCTTGTGCAATATAAGAGCAATGTGGCATGTTGATTCGCTGGTGAGGAGACAGTGGCTAGGGTAAAGTATATGCTGTCTCAGGAAATCTACAGTTAAAACAGGAGACCTGAGTTCTGCACCTGGCTCTGTGACTTGTGCAGTATGAGTTTGGGCAAATTACTTTACTTCTCTGTGCTTCATGTGTGAAATGGGGCTATCATAGAATCATAGAATATCAGGGTTGGAAGGGACCTCAGGAGATCATCTAGTCCAACCCCCTGCTCAAAGCAGGACCAATCCCCAATTTTTGCCCCAAATGGCCCCCTCAGGGATTGAACTCACAACCCTGGGTTTAGCAAGCTAATGCTCAAACCACTGAGCTATCCCTCCCATCAGTGGTGATATGCCTCCCAAGGGTGTTGTGAAGCGAAATTCCTAATGTCTGTCAACTGCTTTGAGGTCCCTGGGCCGAGAGTGCTAAAGGGCAGAGAATTACGAAGTAGTATTAAGGCACTTGATCCTTCTTTGACCCAAATACATAACACAAACTCAGGACAAGAGATACCAAGGGGGACAAATATTAATACAGTGTAAAGCATGTAGCTTTCTCTTTGACACAAAATTACAAAGGCTCCACCCGCACCCCTGGTAGTGAGAATGGAAGAGGCCAATGGACAGCCTACTGGGCGAGGCCTTTGGTTCAAGCACAGGGTGCCGATGCATTCGGCCAGTCCAGAAATCCAGATTGGCTGAACACTCTAGAGTTCTTTATAGCAGGAAGTGGAAGAATCTGGGCAGGCATGATGGACGGACTGGTCTTGGCAGTGAGTCAGGGTTGAGGAGGAGAAGATCGGCTTGAAAACAGAGGAAGCTGTAAGATCCAGTGAAGAGATCAATGGTTCTTCTGTTGTTCGACTTGTTGGGAGATCAGGCTAGCAGCTTCTATCACCAGCTGGTGTGTAATTTTTTTTTTCTCTCCAGATTGACCCTCTTAGTGGATTGCAGCTTGAATGTTCTCCAACTTTGGGAATTACAGCAAGGAAGAACTACTGGGAAGGCTTTATTTGCTAAATAGTCATGAAATCACATTCTTAAAGGAGTCAGCTGATCTCTGTAGAAGTGTGAAGGAGATCTCTACCCCATATATTGCATTGAACAGTCGCTTAGGAGATCGCTGAAGCATCAAGAAAAGGCCAGTAGGATACCAGGCTTGATGGAATGAGCTATGTGGTGGTCTGAGTTGAGATGGCAAATCCTGTATTTGTAGGACTGTCATGTCACTGTCAAATCTTGTGCATAAAACATTGTCAGTTTCACAGCAGAAACAGTACTAGCTCCTTAGCATCATGTCTCTAATTGTGTATCTCAGAAGGCTGGTTTTCCCCTGATCACACATGTGGCTTCCAAATGTTTTGTAAAGCTGACTCAAGTATTTCCAAAATATTTCATATCCTCAGAAGTTACACTGATTCCTTCGCTCTTGGCTATTCTGCATTTCCTATCAGACATACGTGGCTTTTTGTTGATCTTCCATCCTTTCAGATGTGAAGAAAAAACTAAACCAGATAGGGGATTGTTTACCGTAACTGGTAACCTGGGTGTTCGACTCCTTCAGTTCTCTAACGACCCAGGTAAACTAGGACATTTACTGTGTTGGGGAATTGTGTTTATAACACAGTTTGGTCTTGCCTTCGTGGATGAGATAAAACCATGCCATTAGCCATGTTAACATTCCTCAGCAAAACCAAACAGTTTCTAATCCAGTTGGGAAACTGCCTTGTTGTTACCCACTGCCCCAAAATGGTAAATATTTTTCTATATGTGGGTTGTAATACCTTGTCTGCTGTTCAAACTGTGTTTAAAAATGGTTCTTACTAGAAAAGTGCTTGAATGCTATGATATTTTAGTATGCCTAAGATACATGCTAACATGGTTTCAAATAGCAGCTTAAACAGGACCTAAATATGTTATTAAGTGGTATACGACAGCACGGTGTAGGTTAGGTAGGGACCTCTGGAGTGAACGCCAGTGCATACAGGATCTAAAAGTTGTACCTTGATTAAAACAGGTGCCAAGTTTTCAATCTTTGCTAAAAGATGTGCCAGGGTCTGCAAAAGATGGCACAGGTGGGAAACTGCCATCTCCATTCAGTGTTGGAGCCCAGATTCTCTAACACACAAGAATATAATTAGGGGATTGTGTTATAGAGCTGGGAACTGTGCATGTATTTTCTCTTTAAATGGACATTGTCCAGCAGCTTCCCATGAGTTGCATACACACACACACACGCTTCATAAAAATGAAAATATCTGCTTCTTTACTAACATTTATTTTTGTCTTGATCTTTGTTGTTGTAGTGTTGCTCTTAATTGCCAGTTGCATGCACTGGATTGTTAATGTAGGGTTGCTCAAGATTGCTGCATGCCTAGTTTGCTGATGGGGAAATTGAAGCACAAAGAGGTGAATGGCCTAATTTTAGAAGTGCTGAGCTCCCCTGTTCCCAGTTGCAGGCACCCCGTGAAAATCAGCCTGTAAGTGACACGCCCAAGAGCACACTGTAAGTTGCGGGCACACTAAGCACAAACCCAGGCATCTTGATTTCACAGTCTCCCACTCTAACTCCTAGCCTTGCCACCTTCTTTGTCATTAGTCATGCTGCATGCAGCAGCTTGATTCTTTCCAGAGGTTAGATAGACTCTGTCCTTCCCCAAAGAATATGGTGGGGATTTAATTTTTTTCTTCCCTCAAAGTCACCCAGTTCAATTGCATTGGAGCTCCACTGTGGTCGGAGAGGAGGTATGTGCCATAACGGGTGCATGGCAGGTGGACATAGCTCTGTTGATATAAACACTAGCTTGACTTTTCTGAGTCTGCATGGCCCTTCTGAAACCACAGAATAAATTGACAGCGGGCTGGTTTCAAGAAAATAATTGCCTCTCATATCCCTGACCTATCTTGTTACTTTACCATTTGACTAAATAGCTGCTGTGTTCACCTTTTTTTTTTTTTTAACTTTATGATGAATGCAAACCTAGTACAGCATGTTAACATGTGTACAGCTAATCAGGACAGGTGATCTGATGAGCAAAAGAGTATCTCTGCATAGCTGGAATTTAAATTTGCTCTCAATCTGGTGCTGTCTTTACAAGTTGTTTGTATTTGATACACTAAAAAGAAAGTATTTTTGATCGTTGTCTAAGGAGATACGGTCGGTTAGTGGGCTGAGCAGAAAAGAAACCAGAAACTCCTGGCTTCTTCTCCTAGCTCTGCTGCTGTCTCCTTGTGTGGCCTTGGGGAAAGTCATTTAAATTCCACGGGTGATATCCTGACCCCGTGGAAGCAAATGACATAACTCCCATTTGACTTCAATGGTGCCAGCTTTTCACCCAGCTTGTTTGTTTCCCATTATCTTAATAAGATTAGTTTATCTACCTCACAGGGATACTGTGCTGATAAATATCCTACATTTTGGATGGCCCCTGAAGTATATGATGGCCCCTGAAGTATATGAAAAGTTACATATATACCTAGGGCCACACTTTCCACTGGTATGAATCGGCATAGCTTTGTTGAGGTCAGCAGATCTGAGCCTTAGTATATTATACATGAGTGTTTGATGGATGCATATGCTGGGCTGCTATGAAAAACTCAGGGAAGGAAGGATACCATCTGCCTCCAACCATCCCCCACACACACATAGCTTTTTCATAACACTTTGTTCATGGGGCTCTATAAATGCTTCAAACTTACCATTCTGCGTAGTCTGAATCTTGCTGTTCAGGATTTGGGATTCCCCAGAATGAATTGCATGTAAGTGCCTGCATAATTCCATCAGGAACATAGGAATTGTCTTACCAGATCAGACAAGGAGTCCATCTAGTCCAATATCCCGTATTAAACAGTAGTCTGTACTAGCAACTTCAGAAGAAGGTGTAAGAAATCTTGTAGTGGCCAATTAAGAACCACCTGCCCATAGAGGAAGGTAATTCTTAACCTTTGACAGAAGATGGTTCGTTTATGCCCTTAGGGATAAAGGTTTAGAGTTCTTTGTTTTTTAAAGTGTTTTCATCCATATAATGTCTAATCTATATTATTTTTAATCTCTCAAACTTTTGGCCTCAGTGATATTGTTTCAGTGAATTGAACAGGTTAAGTGTGTGTGTATGCAAATTATGAGGGACTCCTGTATAATGTCCATTTAAAGAGCAAAAGGCTTTCCTTTGATAAGTTTTGAACTTATTGCTTTTCAGTTCTGTCGAGTGTCCCCTTATTTTAGTATTATAAAACAGAGTGAATAGGCATTCCCAGTTTACTGTCTCTGGTCCATTTGTTAGTTTATGTACCTTTGACACATCCCCTCTGATTTCTCTGTCTAAAAGAAACAAGCCCACTCTCTCTTTGTACAGAAGCCTTTCCATTGCTCTCATATTCATCACCCATTTCTGAACCGCCTCTATTTCTACTCTCTCCTCTTGGGGTTAACGGGAAGGAGCAGGGTTGAACAGAGCATTCAAGGACAGGGGTGTCAGGGGGTCATGTAATGGAAAAATCTGTGACAGTCCCAGTCAAAGTGGGCAGCTGTCTCTTCTAGTTCTTACCTATCCAGAGAGAGATCATCTCAGTTTGGCTTCTGAGTCCACACTCTCTTGCATGACCATACTCCTCTGCTTGTTAGGAAAGCTGCTATAATTCTTCTGATGTCCTATTTTTATTTTTCCCTAATACAACATACAGGTCCCTACAAAACCAGGAATAACCTCTATGTGCTTCAGTGTTTGCATTAATCCGAGCACAATACTAGAATCTTTTGGCTTGCTACCCCTCCCCCCTTTCTGCTTCCTGAATCTTCCTCGTAAGACTAGCAGAATCTGATTTTTAAAAAGCAAAATGTTTATCTGAGGGCACCCGGTGAAAGCCTACAAAGTGGCAATAACCTCTTGGAAGGTGATGGATGAATGTGCCATGTGTTAGCATAGTTGTGAGGTGCTCTGCATGGCACAGATTAAATCATGCTAGTAGCAGCTGTGTTTAAAGCTGCTAATGTGATTCCTGGTTTCCCTGGACTGTATGGGGAAGAAGTTTTGTGCATGTCTGAGAGTCCCGTTAGATCCATGTTATTGACTAACTAGAGGAGGCAATTTATTGGGCTTTGTCTGCACTAGGAAACTGTGTGGTTTCGTGGGTGTGAAACCCATAGTCCCTCTACCACTCCCAGCACCATTCAAATAGAGTTGGAAAGTGTTGTCCAAAAGGGCCCATTTGAGTTTATCATCCATTACAGGATATCGAGGTTTTACCCCTTAGTTCATTCTTTCATCCAGCTATCCATCCAGTTTGTTAGAAATGCCTCTCTGGAACTCTAGGTAGCCTCTATAGTCTTTAAATACACCTATAAGCATTCATGTGGCTCAAGGTTCAGAAGTCTCTCCCATCACTACACAACTAAAATCCTCTTTTGTCAATAAATTGATACCCCATTCAAGCCACTCTTTGTGGAAACCTGGATATAGATAGGCCTTGCAGTTTTCCCCCAAAGTCGGTAGATCCAGGTTCTGACAGATCAAATGAGGAAAGAATTCTAGAAGCCAGGACCTTTGCCTGAAAATATCCTGCTACTAGCTATACAGCTTGAAGTGTTCAAACAGGTTTGTGCACTGTTCCAGGTTAGTATTTTTCTCTGAAAAATAACACTGGCCTTGTTGGCCATGGAATCGTGCCAGAAGCCCGCTTGCAACAATATGGCAGAATTTTAACTGTGATCTGGAGAGAGTTCTTGTCAGCGTGGCCGTAAGCAGACCACTTAGGCTCTTATCAAGTCAATTCCATGAGGAACAGGCAAGTTTTGAGCTTTCCTGAGCCGCTGATAGAAGATGCCACGGAGGTAAAGAGTTGCAGTGATGCTATTAATTGTGCCACAAGAGGACACGGCCCTGTTTTGCTAAGCAGATGCCTGGGCGCACCACCCAGTGTGACACCTGTTCCCTCTTTGATCCCATTTATTAGAAATGACTGTGAAAAAACCTTTGCATGAAGATGATAAATATTGACATTCTTGTGAACTTGGAGACAGCCTGGATGCTTGTTGCACCATGGAGAGCCCTTGATATCAAAGAAGCTGTGAAGGCCGGTGACTCCTATGCTTGGGTGCTGTCCTTTGATAAGTAGATGTCTTTACATTCTTAGCTGCTTCTTGTTTGCAAATATGAGAGTGGAAATTTCAAACGCACTCCATGTGCTCCCATTGACTTCAGTGGGAATAGAATTTGCTGCTTTTGAACTAACTGCTTTTGAAAATCCCACTCTTGCAGCCTTTTGACCAGTAAGCTGTGGTGTACTGTACTTCTGTTACTGGAATCTAATAAAACTGGTATTGCATGCTTTGTACTTAGTGTTGCATAAAATAGTGCCAAACAAATATACCATTTAAAGAGACAGATGGTTAACGCACAGTTACAGCGCTGCCATGACTCAATGTGACTTTGAGTAAGTCACTTAACCAGCCTGTGGCTTACTGTCCAGAATCTCTAAAACTGAAATATTAATTCACCCACCTGCCAGAAGCATCATGAGGCTTAATCTACATCTCTGAGATCCTTGGCTGGAAGTTGCGAGAGACATGCTAAGGATTTTTGTTATAACAAGTAATTTCTTATTTTCTTTTGAAATAAGTTTTATTAAAGTAAGCACAGATTTACAGTTAACATTTGACTTGCATATTTAAATAGTTTATAGTTCCATTGGGTTTCTACAGGCTTTCTGATAGATCTCAAGCCATCCCAATTTGCAATTCACAGTCTCTCATGTGAGTGTTTGTTTAGAGACCATGGGACTGGATTCCATGAAAAGTCCCTTCTTGCTGCGGGGTCTTGCATGGAAGCCATTCAGCTGACAAATAGCTTCTTATAAGAATAAACTGGTTTTCTGGGTAGTCCTTCAAAAAAAGCAGCTAATGCCCAATAGAAAAAAAAAAAATTGAAAAAACCATCCTATTTAGAAATAGGGCCTATCATATGATACAGTGCAGGCAGTAGTAAATCACGTGCCATTTGTGGTGGTTCTGTCTGCTGAAGCCATAGTTTTACATTTTCGCATATGGATTCTGTATATCGTTGTACCTTCCTCCGATTTCAGATAGTCGGACCCTTGGTGTGCTCCAAGGAAAGGGGCTCAGTTATCATACAGCCTTACCTTTTGAAGGCAGTGGCATTAGAGCTTTTGTATAAATTGTGTCACGATGACTAACGGGGAAAAAATAAATCCTGATCTTTCCTTTGACTTCTTTTTCCTTTGAGTGGTTTTTCTCTTGGCAGGTAGGCACTAACATGTAAATAACACAAAAAACACCCACCCCACCCAAAAATGGGAGCATAATAGACAAACCTCTAGATCTGCTGCTTTGGGAAACTGCCAGCATTGGAAACCTGATGGCACAAGGGCCTGAAGCAGATCATCAGAAGCCATTTTGAGAGAGAAAGGGCCGCAAATATAAATGAACTTAAGGATGAGTTTTCTCTGTCCTCCAGAAGCCAGGTATGATGTTGTAACTTGAGTTCCTTCCAACTGTGCCTGGCCAGTAATCTCACGTGTTATCTGCGGGCCAGCAGCATCTCATTTGTCCAAGCCTCTTGTGTTAGACACCCCTGCTAAGCTTGAAGGGCATCTCTTTACTACCTGAAGACCAGCTTTGGCTCCGTTACTCTGGGGATTCACATAACACCACTCTGAGGGTCTTAGTTAGAACTCTCCCCTCCCAGGCTGGGGTAAGATCTCCCTAGCAGAGTCCTTGGGAGAATAGGGTTAAACGATTTTCCCTTCTACCTGTGTTGAATTGAGTTCCCACCCCATCCTTGATTTTGAATTTAAGGGCCCTATATCCAGTCAGGAATGAGATTCTATGTCAGCTGACTGTGTGCATCCTAAAACCCTAGAAACTGAAACTGGACGTTTCATAGCACTTTGATCTCTTTTGAGATGTCAAATCCTTTGAAGTGTTCTGTTTTTTTCTGCACTCAGAAATGCATAGGGAGAACTAGATCCAGCTCTTGACCAACTGGACTTAAATTAGGGTTTTAGGAGTAGATTGGTGATTGTGGTGAGGGGAGGTATGCCCTGCCCAACAAGCTGTCCATCCCCCATAAAGTAAGGTAAAGTAAGTGTGCCCCTTCCTCTCACTTAGCAGCTTATAGGATCTTGCAGTCATTTCCTTCTCTGTTCATTTAGGTTGAGTTATGAGTGTTGTTTAGTTTTCCGAGAGAGTTTCAAATAAGCATGTCATAGTGAAACTTCCAATAGCCTCTCTTAGTTGATGCTGCAGAAGGCCTTTCTGCGTAAAGATTGATTTGATTTGCTTACACAGATATGCTCATATTTCTTCTGACTGGGGAAACAGGGACTCAAGCTTTTTGGCGTAGTAGTGCCTGGTGACTAATCTTCTTCACCTGAATTGCTAATAGCAAACAGTACCTCAGTGTTAGAAAGGGTGCCTTTGTGGGGTGGGCATCAGCTAGGCATACCTACCCTTCCTAGAACCATTCAAATCCCAGCAGGTTTGACTTCATCCTTTAGAACATGGTGTGTCTGAGCACAAGACTGGGAACCACGATCTCCTGAGTTCTAGTCCTTGCTCTGCTGCCAACTCCCTCCATGGCTTTGGGCAAATGGTTTATCGTTGGCTGCCTTTCCCACAGCTGAAGCGTCACTGATTCCCACTTTGAAATCCTCTGGGGTTCAGCTGCTGCGGTGGAAAATAGCTGCTTCCTGGCTCTGTCCCTTCCTGTTCCCCAGAAATACACCATAGAGCTTCAGCAAAAGGGTTTCTGCAGGGCTCCAGGGTGGGAGACGATATCATGGATTGATAATAAATCAAAGCCCTGTCTCTTCTGGACTGACATTAAAGATACCAGGGTACATTCATAAGAGTAATAATTTGTCTTGGGTCCTTTTTGCCAGTATTTCAGCTTTCCACCACTTCGTCAGACGGTGTCACACACCAGTGGTGGATGCATTTCATTGGCAATGTGCGTACAAACAACTAGTGAAACATTTTACCATCCTTTGTGATGAAAGACCATCTTGGAAATACTGAGATATTGATTGTGATTTATTTTCACTTGAAAAATACAGTATCTGTAGCCACATCTCCATGTGGAATGAGAACAGAGCATCTTGCTAGTAGCCTGGAATTTGAATGAAGTACTTGAATCAGCAACAGTTGGGGAAACAATGATGGAGAAGAAACAGCTGGTACTTTTCCTGGGGCACATTTTTGCTGTGTTAATGAAGGCCCAGCCCAATACTGGAGATATCTGTCAAACCACATCATACTAGAAAGATGTTGATAAGAGTTCAGAGAAGAGCCAGGAGAATGATTAAAGGATTAGAAAATATTCCTTAGAGTGGTAGACTCAAGGAGCTCAATCTAGTTAGCTACAAAGAGAAGGTTAAGGGGTGATTTGATCACAGTCTCTAAGTACCTGCGTGGGGATCAGATATTCGATAACGGGCTCTTCAGTCTAGCAGAAAAGGTAGAACATGATGAAATATCTAGAAGTTGAAGGTAGACAAATTCAAACAGGAAATAAGACATAAATTTTTAACAGTGAGAGTAATTAACCATTGAAACAATTTACCAGGGTCATGGTATATTCTCCATCACTAACAATTTTAAAATCAAGAGTGGATATTTTTCTAAAATGTATGCTCTAGAAATTATTGGGGGAAGTTTATGTCTTGTATTATACCGGAGGTCAGTCTAGATCACAATGGTTCCTTCTGGTCTTGGAATCTGTGACTCTATGACTACAGAGACAAAGGATAGAGGATAAAAAGCAGATGGGGGAGGGGGAAGGCGTTTGCATCTCATATAGAGGAAGGAGTGAAGAGTGCGAGCCCCAGAGCCAGAAGAGTATTATAAATAAACCATAACCCCTGGTATTCAAGGTGTGCCTAAAGCGAGGCAGATGCCAAGTGCAGCTGGTCAGCACTCACCCTCATGCTATGCATGTGGCGGACGAGCTAGTGCCGAGTGCATGTGTGCTGTGTGTGGAGAATGTAGTTTGTGAGGATTGTGCCTGTATGTCATAATTCTGAATAAAAACGGTCACAGGTGAAAGGCCAATAGGAACGTTTAAAAGCAAATTGAACCATAAGGTGTGTAGTTTTATCCCCATGTGTCTTGCTCCTGTCCTTTGCTTCTTGAAAGATCCCTTCCATTCGAACCAGTGCCTCCAGCCAAGACCGGATTTAGTATTTTCCTCTGATACAATGAAGGATTTTTTTTTTTTTTTTGAGACAGCATTCTCCTCAATCTCTCATTGCTCATAAGTTCCCCCCCTCCCAAAAAACAACCCTCCTTCAGCTTGCCACATGGACAGCATCAATCGTATGTTCGATTTGGTTCTTTCCTGAAACTGGGATGCTCTTCCTCCCACATGAATCAGGCTCCTCAGTGCCCTGGGTGAAATTTTTGAGGATCCTAAGAGCTGCCTCTGTAAAATCAGGTGACAGTATCCTGCCTTTCCTAGGGGGGATGGACTTGACCATCTAATAATACTTAGCTCCTATTTCATCCATCAGTTTCAAAGTGCTTTAAAGAGGAAGATCAATATAATTAGCCCCATGTTACTGATGGTAAAACAGAGGTGGAGTGATTTTGGCCAATGTCACAGAGCAGGTTGAAGGTAGACGCAGGGATAGAATCTAGGTTTCTTGATTCCCACTTCAGTGGAGAATAAAGGGGTGAATGGTTGGGGTCAAACCAGGTCGGAAAATGACTCAACCCTCTTGGGTGCGGGTTGGGTCAGGTGGGCTTGAGTCCAGGTTAGGCTTAAAAACTGGCCCGAGCAGAGGTCTAATCCAGTGCCCTATTCACTGTAATAGATCCTGACTTAATAGACTCTCATTACTATGATCCTTCTACATCTGAGAAATGGATGTTGAACTATCAACTGGAGAAGAGGGTGAAATACAGCTAAACAGAAGTATATTCAATAGAGATGGGAGGGAGCAGCTGGGGTTGGGTTTTGTCATTTTTATCTGAACTACCAAAACTCAGGAATGCATACCTCACTCCATCTCCTATTCACACCTGAATCCAGGCCCACACATGTGCCACTGCCTACTTCCCAGCTGTTCTCTACCTTTGTGTTAGCAGGGAACCACGTCTTGAGGGAGGGATTGGCTCCACCATCACTCACCCTGCATGTTCTTGTCATCAGTTTCTCATCTTCTCAGTCCCTCTCTTTACAATCTGGGGTCTGCAAAAGCAGAAAATAGTCTTCATACTTCCAGCAGTAGTTTATGTATAATAGCCTTGTCCTGCCATTTTCCAAACACAACCTAGAGCGGTCTCAGTAGATTACAGGAATGAGGACGTGAGATGCATCATGAGTATTAATTATTTTACAATGGTAAACCAAAGATATCGTGTTGCTTTTGAAGTCTAAGACCCTAACGTGAAAAAAAAAAAAAAACCCAGCTTCCTCCCCATCCCTTCTTTGTCAAAGTCTGTTCTCTTTCCCTATTCCCGACGGGGGGACTCCCACCAGAAAGATCAAATCAAAGCATGTATTCATTTCAGAACTCAGTTGTTTGTAGCTACAGTGTCCCTCCCAGACATTTATAAGCAAACTTCAGCTCTATGGCATTGTCCTCCATACAGCTGCTTATTGCTTCAGTCCACTTGGGATGCTGGGATAGGTGGTGTTTGCTGTAACATAAGACGCTTATGTTAGTGCTGCACTAAAACATGAAATGACCAAAATGCGCCAGTACAGCTGGTCTTTAAAAGCTGAGCTAAGATCCATTTCTAGCACAACTCAACAGGATTTATCTGTTCCATTTCCCCCCGTCTTATCCCATGAAGCAACCAAACTGCCAGGAAAGTGTGTTTACGCACAAAGAAACAGAGCGTCATCTCCAGTTAATGGTAAAAGGCAAGATTTTCAAAGGCATACAGGCCATTTAGGCACCCAACCCACATTAAAATCCAATGGGATTTTACCTTTAAAAATCTAGCCCTAATTCCCTTAAATTCTTTCGGAAATTTCAGCCAAGAGGCACATAAATAGATATAAGTTACATGATTCAGAGATAGAGGGGAAAGAATTAAACAAACACCTGCAGACCGATCCCCCACGCACTTAAACTGGTGTAAATTGGGAGTAAGTACATTGAATCACACTGATGTAAAACCGGCGTGCAATCAGTCAGAGCTTCTGTGTGGCATGTACAAGTTAATAGAGTAATTTTTGAGTGTTCCCAGCTACCTGAAGTATTGGATGGTTCAGATATACACTGAAATGCGTCACTATGTTGGACCTGCTTCTCCTCGCGTTGATTGCAGCAAAGTTCTGATTTACGCCAAGAGAATTAGGCCCAATGCATAACTAGCTGCATGTAAAGTTATGGAATGTTATCTCTCAATATTCCAGCATAAGTATATAAAGCATACGAATAGCAAAGAAGACTGATTTGGCAAAGGCAGAAAGAAAAGGAGTACTTGTGGCTCACTGTAGCTCCCGAAAGCTTATGCTCAAATAAATTTGTTAGTCTCTAAGGTGCCACAAGTCCTCCTTTTCTTTTTGCAGATACAGACTAACACCACTGCTACTCTGAAACTTGGCAAAGGCAGATGCTCTTTACATGTGAATTATGAATGCTGACAGGCTGTCCAGTTAGGAGCACTAATAACAGCAGGGATCCTTCAAATTGTAGTCTTGCAAAATATCGTTTTCTTGAAAGGCAGCAGCCTGCTCCTTCAGTGAACTTCTGCATTCTTGACAGTGGCCACTCCTGACTGGTGGTAGCAGGCAGCCTGCGTAGCTCGGTCCACAGAACTAGTACTTGTAATCGCATCCTAAGAAAATTTCCAGGCCAGTTGAAGGGGAGGCGTTTGACTTAAGCCCAGCAGATTATTAGATAAGGGAGTTAGAGTCCCTGACCATTGTGTGCTTCTGAACCAGTTAGGCTTTAGTACTAGTCCACTGGTTAGAGAATGTTGACTCTGCTTCCTGTATCCTCATGTGACATTTTCTGTCTCTTCTGTTTCTGTTGCTCGTCCTCCTTTATTATGTGCAGCCACTGTAGTTGGGTTGGCAGCTGAACTAAAATCCTCAGCCTCAGGGACTGAAATCTATTAACAGAACATAGGCAGCTTGAGCAGTGGGAGTGAAAGTTTCCCCATTCCAGTGTGCCTCCTTTGTGACCTAGAGAGACCCCCAGGGATCAGAGGGCAGTTCAGCGTTCATGGTCCACTCAGACCTTGTTCTCTCTGCTGAGAGTGTGAAAAGGGGGTGAGTTTTGGGATGTTGACCCCTGTTCAGCAATCCGTATGGGCGAGAAATACTGGTGACTTGTATGTGAATGTCATAAACATCACATGTGTCCTACATATTGGATTTGTATGAGATCACATACTGGCTTGTAGGTGAACTAATATGAAAGTGGCCCTTTGTGTGTGTGGACTGTAATATCTGAGATACAGTGTGCAATTTGCTTCTATATCTGGGCATATGAAGCAGATGGGAGAAACTTGCCTGAGACCACCCAAGTTATTTCATATAGACTACTAAAGAGCTCTTAGATGGACTTCTTAAAGTCATAGAATCATAGAAATGTAGGGCTGGAAGGAAATTCAAGAGGTCATCTTGTCTCACAATGAGGCAGACAAGTGTTTGTCTCACCTGTTGTTAAAAACCTCCAATGATGGGATATCCCCCACCTCCCTAGGTAACCAGTGCTTAACTCTCTTTAAAGTTAGTAAGTTTTTCCTAATATCTAACCTGAATCTCCCTTGCTGCAAACCAAGCTGATAGCTTCTTATCCTACCTTCCATGGACAGGGAGAATGATTGATCACCAACTTCTTTATAACAACATTTTACGTATATGAAGACTGTTATCTCTAAACTAAACATGCCCATTTCTTTCAATCTTTCCTCACAGGTCCTGTTTTCTAAGTGTCTTATCATTTTTGTTGCTCTCCTCTGGATTTCGTCCAATTTGCTCCCCGCTTTCTTAAAGTCTAGTGCCCAGAGCTGGACACAGTACCCCAGCTGAGGCCTCACCAGTGAGGCACAGGTATGAAACTGAGAAGGACTCCTGGGTAGAGAGTTGCCTGTGGTTTGATGGATCCACAGCACTGTTTCCATCCCATGGAATCTGCTTCCCACAGGTATATCTGGTGTAATCAAGACAGGTATCTTAGGCACAATTTTCCCATTTGCATTTTCAGGAGCAGATGCCAATTCAGGTCCTTTGTGTTTGTAAACAACTCGGGTCATTGACCTACTGGCATCAGATTTGGGCTAAAAATCCTTGAAATGAATCCTGTAGCACAAGGGAGCCCAGCATTTGTGATGCCGAAGGTCTGATGGGCAGGTTGTCGGCAGCTGCAGGCCATATTCTGAGGTCTTACCCTATTTTTATCCTGACTTAAATAGCAGGAGCCAGGACAGACAGTCATTCATCATTGACTTCAGTTGAGTTATCCCAAGGATGAATTTGGTTTTAGGATTTACCAGCCCTAACCAGACTTGCAGTAAGTCCAGGAGTTTCTGTTATCAGACTCCCATAAGGCCAGTATTTTACTTCTTACAACTAGTTAGAGGTTGTCCTTCCATCCATCACAGGCAGTAAAAACTGGCACCAGTGTGACGCCAGTGACATACCCCTTGCTTCTGGGAGCACAACAACTGAGCAGCTCTGATGCTGGAGTACCTGCTCAAACATGCAAATAGAAAACAATTAGTCATCAGGTCACCGGGATCGAATTTCCTCTTGCATTCTGTGCCAGGGCCATCCTGGTGGTTCTGGCTGCAAACCAGGCAGCAAATTGGAGCAAAAGAATTGCAAACAAAGGGCTTTTATTTATTAGTTCTTAATGTTGTTCTGTTTAAGTGAATCACTCAGAAATGGTTGGTAACTCAGGTTTCAAATAATTTACATCAGTGGATTCCTGCTGATGGGTTTTTGCCCTTACATCTTCCTTTTAAAAAAAAAATATGTCAATAGTGTTATTTTCCCAATATAGCTTATATTAGAGGAAGCCAGAATCAAGGTTGGCATCCCAGTCCAAACGCTGCCCCTGCTTTGAGGACTTCCGGATCCCAACTTCATCACCTTGATTTCTGTAACAGGCTGAATCCAAATGCTGCATATGAATGTCCCGCGACCTTAGGAGAGTCCAGATCACATGTGAAACTCCTTCCAAGCCGTGGAGTTTCACATGCTTTCCAGCCAAAGTGCCCCGTCACTGGAAGGAATGGAAACCTAGTCCAAATGTTGCCTTCAGTTTTTCTAAATCAGTGGTTCTCAAAGTTTTGTATTGGTGACCCCTTTCACACAGCAAACCTCTGAGCACAACCCCCCTTATACATTAAAACACTTTTATATTTAGCACTATTATAAATGGTGGAGGCGAAGTGGGGTGTGGGGTGGAGGCTGACAGCTCGTGACCCCCCCCATGTAATAACCTCGCTACCCCCTAAGAGGTCATGATCCCCAGTTTGAGAACTCCTGCTCCGGACGCTGGAGTGATGAACCAGCAAGTCCTTGGACCAGTTTATGGTCCGATTGGGTTTATGCTCTGCTTATAACTGCTGCTGAGAAATGAACCAGGATTCTCAACATTTGTAGGCAGCAGCTGTAATAGAGGAGTAAAAGGGAGGCTTTTTTTCCTTCTCTGCCTCAGCCAGTAGGAACCACGCTGAGCTGCCCTCAGCTGGAATTTGCTCTTTGCATATTTTACAGGGCCTGCTGCAGTTACTCTTCCTTCTGAGTTTTGTATCCCCTCCCTGACATGCACTTGGCCAAAGTCTGCTCTCAGTTACTCTACTGCAAGCCTGGTTAATTCCAATCAGGCCTGTGCCAGTTTATCCGAGTGCAGAATTGGGCCTGAATACTTCTCTGTGAGTGGGTTGGTGGGAGGAAATATCTTGTATCATGTCAGACAGCGAGTGTGCATGTTGGAATGGGACAAAAGTTCTCTCAGAATCTGGAAGAACACTTTACTCCCCCACCTCCTTCCCTGCTTGCCCCACTAAGCAACTTAACGAATGCGAAAAGCTTTTGTTTTTAACGGAGGGAAACAGCCATGAAGTGGAACTGAGCTTTCAGCTTTGTGTATATGAAAAGGATTGTTTAGCTGTGTGTGCTGGAAGATTGCTTGGTTTGGGGTTTTTGGTTTTTGTTTTGTTTAACTTTAATTTAGGTATTCCCTAAGGGGAATAGTTTTATCACAGGTGTTTATCTCTCTCCTACAAGAGGGAAAGCCCCTATTAAATGTAGGTTGATGTGGGTTTCTATTTGTTTGTTTAATTTGACTACTCTTCCTACGTACAGTGCATCCGATGAAGTGAGCTGAAGCTCATGAAAGCTTATGCTCAAATAAATTTGTTAGTCTCTAAGGTGCCACAAGTACTCCTTTTCTTTATGGGGATAGGAGTCGTCAAAGAACTAGGTGGACAATAGAGGAATTGCATTACATTTTAAATAAAGCTAGTGATGGGATGTGTGGATGAAGACCAGTATTTGCTGTTTTGGATTCATTACTGACTCAGGGCCAAATTCTGCTCTGTTTTACAATCCACAGTAACTAAAATGCTTCAGTGGAGTTACTCTGGATTTACATCAATGGCATAGTGTTATTTACATTGTGGTAGCACCTAGGGACCCCAAATGAGAGCAGGGGCCCATTATAGTAGACTCTGTACACGCAGATAATGAGAGATGGTCCCAGTCTAAACAGAGACCCAGACAGGGAAAGCATCTTGCCCAAGTTCATACAACAAATCAATGTCAGAGCCAGGAATAGAACCTAAGTTTTCTGACTCCTAGTCCAGAGCTCTCTCCATTGGACCACACTGCTCCCATAATACAGAGTTCAGAGTAGCAGCCGTGTTAGTCTGTATTTGCAAAAAGAAAAGGAGTGTGCTCAAATAAATTGGTTAGTCTCTAAGGTGCCATAAGTACCTCTTTTCTTTTTGCATAATACAGAGGTTATCATGTCTAGCTTCAGGAGGTGAAGATGCCAGCTGTGCTAGAATAAGCAAGTGCTCAAATTCCACTTGCTCAAAATCCCCATTTTCTGGTATTACGAACTTCCTTTATATCCATCCTGTTTTGATGCTGCTGTTTGTGGGGAAAGTAGTAAAAAAAAAAATATGGAGGTGCTGGTGTGGAGAGTAAATATCTTCATTGAGTCAGACACCTTACATACCCACAAGGCCTTGTGCTTCAGAGTACAAGCAAATCACTAGTTTCTCCTGTGGACAGTTGTGTTTAACAATTGGGGATGTTTCTTTTATCTTCCTGCGAAGTATTTGGTACCGGCCACTGTCAGAGACAGGATACTAGACTAGATGTATCACTGCTTTGATACAGCCTAGTAATTCCTTTGTTCCTAAGTATTTGTAGATCATTAAGGGGGAGGAGGGGTCATTGGTACACAGATGCAGTCAATGGACCAGATTCCTGACTGCAATCACTCATTACAACTTCTGCCCATTTCAAAGGAGTGAGTTTGGTTTCTAGATGTTTGATTTAAAGCTGGGAGGTGTCAAGATGCCAAGTCTGTCAGTTTGTATAAATAAATTTCAATTGTGACATATTTGCACAATGAAAGCCAGAGACCTGGAATGTATTTATTCAGGTTTATTTTGCTAATCAGGACACACACATTTTTTCTGGTGGTATAAAAACACATGGCCACATGCCTGTCAAAGTTAAGTTAAAGGGCCTGACAATAACACACACTGGCAAAGAAATGTAGTTTATGAGCCTCACTCTCCTCTCTGAACAGTTTCAGGTCAGTCTGTGGGTTTCAGTCGAATTCCTCCTCACTGAGGGCTTTATGAAGCTCCCATTGAAGTCAGTGGCCAACCTGCCATTGACTTCAGTGTTGCTGGATCACCCTCACACAGCTGTAAATCAGAAGGTTCTCCAGCCCAGCAAATCCATTCTGTCCTGAACTCACCCCAGGGAGACCAATTTGAGCCCCATGCCCATTGTTGATATTACACAGCCTTTGGACGCACTGGGTCACATCTGTGTGAATTCAAAGAGAGGGACACCTGAGACTGCAGGGTCTGCCTGTCTCTCATATGCAGGATCTCCACAGGGAGATGAGGCTGGAACGATTTTTTTATGCTGGATACCATCATTGTCACTGCTGTGTTTGGGCCTGCACCCATTGAAATCCACAGGAGTTTTGTCATTTCAGCTTTAATAGGTGCAGGATTGGGTCCCTTTAAAGACATTCCACGGCCCTTTGCCTGTTTATAAGTGAAAAAGGAAGAATTGGACAGATGCGCTTTGGATTGAATTCTGCTGCTGTAAATTAAGCTACAGCAGTTTCTTTCTAGAAGTATATAGGCATACAGAGCTTGAAGGATAAACATACAGGGGGAAGGGTTCTCTAGACACGCACTGTTTTGAGGGCTCAGTGCAAAGGGCCTACTTAAAATTGTGTGATAGCATATGGAGGAGGCCAGGGCTTCCTTTTTCTTCAGTTTCCTTGGGCTTCTTTTTTTCATGATGAAATGTTAAGAACAAGCTTCTGGGAGGCAAGGGGTTAAAATAAATGCACTTCATGTTTATTAATGCTAAGACTCCAGATTTGTAACCAGGGTTCAGAGGTATTTAGATCTGAGGTTTTGCTTTGGACCTGTCTCTACTTCAGGATATAAGATAATAGCTAAGGGGACCAAACCCGTCCCACCCAATATATATGTTATTGCACAACTAGCTAGGCCTATTGTGAAAGGGTTTTTATCATCCTCTGAAGAACCAGGGATAAGGCCACTACCGAGGCAAGACACAGATCTTTATGGTCTGTTGGTCTTGTCTGGTCTGGGAAGTTCTGTGTAACTATAATGGCAGTCAGGCAGAGCCTTCCAGTTTGTGGGGGTCAAATTTTGGGAGGGGGAATTGGGTCAGGACATCCACAGCCCCATGGCTTGAGACAGTAGGAAAGGGATTATCTAGTGGTATGTGTCTTTTAAGAGCATAAGAACGGCCAGACTGGGTCAGACTAAAGGTCCATCTAGCCCTCCTGTCTTCCGTCAGTGGCCAATGCCAGATGCCCCAGAGAGAATGAACAGAACAGGTGATCACCAAGTGATCCATCCCCTGTCGCTCATTCCCAGCTTCTGGCAAACAGAGGCTAGGGACACCATCCCTGCCCATCCTGGCTAATAGCCATTGATGGACCTATCCTCCATGAACTTATCTAGTTCTTTTTTGAACCCTGTTTCTGCCAGACTGCCTGGTCTCACTGCTGCTGGGGAGAGCAGGCTGGTTGGTTTGTTGTTGAATGTGTGCAGGACCCTAAAAATGGAGGGTTAACAGGCAGTCCCTTCGGTTTGTTGTGCTGAAGGTCTGGTTCTGAAGGCAGCACATGTTGTATTTTAATAATCTATGCTTGAATAAAGGGAAAATGTAGGGAAAGAGCAGCATGATCCAATGGCTAGACTGCAGGACTGGGAATCAAGAGATCTAACCTCTATCCCTCACTATGCACTGATGTACTGCATGGCCTTGGGCAAGCCATTTCATCTCCCTGGGCCTCAGTTTCCCCATCAGCCGAAGGGGGAGGGAGGTAGAAGGGGGGATACTGATACTTACAATTTTGTAAAGAGACCTAAAGATGGAAAATACGGTGTGAGGGGAAAGTGCTTCACTGTTGGCGCTTTTTGTTTTCTTTTACAGAAGAAAATGAAAAGCACGAAAAGCTCCGCCTAGAAAGAGAACAGGAGCAGAAGAAGGCCAGCGTACAGAAGGTTAACAATGCCTTTCACCCAGAGGAGCCAAGGAACGAAATCCCAGCAGTGCCCAACTCTCCCCCTGCACCAGCTCCTCCTCCTCCTCTGCCACCACCCCTAGCAGCCCCCATTTCAGTCATTCCCATCCCCGTGGTCACTAGCCCACCTCAACAAGCGTCCCAAACCACTCTATCCCCTCCGCTCATACAACGCCACCAGCCTCTCATCAGCACTCCCAGCATCAGCAAGGAAGTCTCGTCAGTTGCACCTGTTATACAGAGACCATCCGGCCCACTTCTTCCAGACCTCAAGGCTGCTACGCCCCCTTCAGGTAGCCCCAAGCAGTTACCGCAGTATGCAGCTCCCGTACTGGCCATCTCTCAGCATCATGTGGTTCAGCAGCCAATACAGCCCCAGCCCCAGCCTCTGCAGCAGCACCAGGCGCCGCCTCAGCAGCTCAATGCTCTTAAACTGGCCCCGGCAGAAGATGCCAAACCAAATGAGCAGAAGAAGAGACCTGGAGGGTGAGTCCCCAGAAACTCACAAGCTATTGCACACATACGTCAGGTTGCAGCGGTATAGGATCTTTGGAGAGCTTGTGAGAGAAAGGAGGTGGAGGAGGAGTGGGGGAATGGGATCTTTGAATACTGCATCAGACCCAAGGCCCCGCTGCTTTGTGGAGGGTTTGCCGACCCTGTCCACAATCAGAGCACAACCATGCAGACTCCATGAGCATTTGAATACATTTGTTGGCAGTGGCTAAAATCCTTAGCTTGGCTTTCTCTGACCAGAACATAGGTTTTTGTCTGACCCCACACTACATTATAAAACAGTTCTTTAGACTGCCTCTCTGATCCCAAGAGGTCTGGAATGGTGCTCAGGCAAAAATCCTGTCCCTGATGGCCTGGGAAACCATGCAGCTCTGTTAGCAACAGCTCTGTTTAAACTTGTCATTACAGTATCCCAATGCAGCCAGCATCGTAATTATTTCTTTGTGCAATGATATTTTAAATTCTAAATTAAATGAAAGGTGAGTACACGGGTACCGTGCTTCACAGAGAAGGAATGCCCTGGCTCTGATGTGCAGAAAGTAACAGAGCAAACATGCTCACGTTTAGCTCTGGTGGATGAAGTCTTTGTGATTGGTATCTTAGTTCAAGAATTAAAGGGGAACCTTGTTGAGACAAAATTATATATAACCGGTAACTGAAGTCCTCACTTTAGCCAGGTAACAGGTTACAGCAGAGGTGAAGGCTCTGCAAGCTGCTCCCATACTGTCTTGCCAATATATCTCAATCCTGGCCTGGAGAGACCACCTTTAGGGGTAGTGATGGCATTCAGTCCCTATTGTCCATTCAGCCTTCCATGCCTCTGCTGAAAACAAGGATGCCAGATGTGATGCTGGCCTTTTTGGTGTGCATGGCTGTTCACCAAGAACTGGTTTGGTACCAAGCAATGACGAGTCTTTTGCTCGTTACCAAACTGAGCTGGATTTTTACCTCTAGTCAAGAGGTTCAAAGCTCCATAGTCCATTGCTTGTCTCCTGTGCTCTCCAGTCCCCTCTGTATTAGTTCTCAGGATCGCTCTAATGCAACTGGTAAAACAAGAAGAATGGAGGGCTGTGAATTCTGCTCATTTATGGAGAGAGGGGGCCTGGCATTGCTGAACAGCATCCTCGATCCTTTGGCTGACTAAGGAGGGATATTGACTCTCTGTCAAGGGGGAATCTCATCTTGTTCGCCTCAGCCAAAGGATAATGGCTGCAGAATGGTGCCTTGAGAGCAAGGGAGGGCTATAAGGTATAAGAGAAGATTAAAGGATCCATAGCGTCTTTTGGGGATGCAGAGATTTCTGTCCTCTACCTGCTTTCTTGGGAAGAGGGATGGAAAAGATCCTAAACAGGAAGCTATGAAGAGGATGGCAGTTTTTCTCCTCATAATATGATCATAATTCCAGCTAGAAAGGTTATGATCCTTACCACTTGATTATCAAAAATGCCAGTTGCTACCAGGATTCCTTGTGAGAAAGAGATTGCTCGTACAAATGGCTAGTTAGACACATAACTGGCCATTTGTGTCCATGCAAGTCCATGGTCTGTGTAATGCCAGTGATTACGCTTCCCTAATAAGTGAGCAATTGGGTGCCTGACTTTGGGGAACAGGCCCTAATTGTTTCTTTCTGTTTTGTAGAACTAGCTCTGTTTTTGGGGAACGGGAAAAAGTGCTGTTTCAAAACGGATTACCAAAGCCCCAGTCCCTGGGTCAATCTGTAGGACTCTGCTTGTTGTAAGCAGCCATCTCCAGACTTGCACCCATTATTCCTGGGGGGTTCTAACAACGTGCAATACACTTGACAATTTGTCTTCAAACATGATATGCTTGTTTCCAGGACAACAGGACTATTAAGTTCTGCACTCCATACCAGGCTTGCCTGGATCTAAGAGCTTGTACCATATGCTGAGCAAGCCACCTTGTAAATGCTACCCTGTTCAATGCATGTGGGTCAGACACCTCATGGTCTGTGCTGTTGTCTCTCCAGAGCTGCTTGTCCAGACACATGTATATGGAGAGATGTTTTATTCAGCTCATAAACGTTTCATGGGAAAAAGCCCTTGGCTGTTTATTTTTAATTGATTGTATAGTTTTAGCCCTTATTAAAAAAATGACCCCTCTTTCAGCATATTTTTAATTAAAGGTAAATAATTTTGTAGAGACTTTATGGAAGATACTAGAGCTCTCTCCCTGTCTAATAATATACCATAAAATCTGAACACCTGAGCTAAGTTGTAGTGAGGTGGAGGTGATATTTGTGAGTTCATTCTGAAAGTAGTTTTTCTCTGTTTTTATAAAAATCTGGAGCACCTGACCCCTTACTGTCTTTGTTGGACAGTGACTGGAGAATTCTGTTTTTCTTGATTATATTCTTTCATATTTATATTTGGTTACATTATTTCAGTTACAGCAGAAAACAAAAAGCTTTAAAGTATGCCTGCCAAGTAGCATATGTTTTAGTTTATAATTGCAGAACTCCCACTCCGACTGGTGGGTGGGCATGGATTAGAAATGGGCCTGAAGTCTGGCTCCAAACACTCTGTCAAAGCTTGGATACTGTAGTGATTAGTACTGTATACATACCTAAAATTCACACTAATGTAAATACCTCTGAGCTTTGCATTTTGTTCCCTCTCTAATGTATATACCTGCTATACTAACTGGAGCCTATATGTGCCTAGTATACAGTATATACATTATATATTGTGTATGTGTATGAGATATGTGTGTGTGTTTATAATATATTATTTACATATATAGTATCGATCATATATATAATAGGTCTGTACTATATTTACAAATAATACATTATAAATACTTTTAAATTCTGACCACTTTTCAAACGGTCTTTAAAATCTCCCCCATATCTCAGATACACACACTGCTGAAAGCTCAAGTTGAATGGACATAGTTCTAAACCTGACACTGAGTTTATCTTTGTTCTGTTTGGGTTGCAGGGTTGGGACCAGGGAAGTACATAATAAATTGGAGAAGAACAGGTGCGTAGAAAGCCAGATTTTTGTTTTTTGTAACACCCTTTCTTTTGCTTGTAGTCTGTAAATACTCGTTTTTCTAGAAAGACTTGGACGAAATTTATAGTGACTTTAATTAATCCTATTTTACTCAGCTTCCTTTAGCTGACTCTTGTCTCTGTTGCTTCCTAATATGTTTTGCTTACTACCTACTTGCATTACAATAACCTTGCAAAGCCCTGATCCAGCAAAGCACATCAGCACATGCATATTATTATTGTTGCTTATCATTGTGTTAAAGAAGTACCTAGAGGCCTCACCTGAGATCAGGGCCCCCACTGTACTGCAAATAAATAGTAAGAAACAATCCCTGTCCCAAAGATCTTACAATCTATATAGGTAAGTGGTGAGAGGGGAAAACAGAGGCACAAAGAGTTGACAGGATTTACCTAAGACCACACAACACTTCCTTGGAATAATTGTGAATAACATCCAGGTCTCATATGCTCCAGTCCAGTAACCTATCCCCTGGAACACGCGGGCTCAGTTTTAAGAGTGCAAGTAATCCCACTGACGGCAACTCACAGGTTTAAAGGCTTTGCTGGATCGGGCCCCAAATTAAGTCCTAATCCTCAATCAAATCACCTTTTGCTTTATGGTCCCTCAAACTGACGTGCAGCTCTTGTTGTTTCTTCAGACGTGCACATTTGAAAGAATGCTTTGAGACGTTAAAACGCAACATCCCCAATGTTGATGACAAGAAGACCTCAAATCTCAGCGTTCTAAGGAGTGCCTTGCGATACATCCAGGTATGGCCTTCTTGCAACTGGCTGCTGATTCTAGAATGCTTTACTTGATGGAGCAAAAATCCAGTATTATGTTTTTTAAAAGTTTATTGTTTTCATGTTTGGTTGAATTCTTTTGGTTTAAATTCTTACAAAGGTAAAAGGAACAGGGAAAGTCTCCTTAATTTATAGTTGTCATTCATAACTTGCAAAATGTTCAGCATCTTTGGATCTGCTAGGACTACCCTGTGTAATCCAAACTCCTGTTGTCAGAAACTCCTAGTTAATCAAGAGTCATTCACGCCCATGAGAGCAATCCACTTTGGATCAAATTTCACTCTGGTGCAGTGGGCCACCAGGAGGATTGTGCAGCACTTAAACCTGATTTTAGGGGGCTTAAAAAGGGACGTAAGTGGTATATAACCCTGGCGCTGGTCCTCTGCACCCATCATGCATTTTTCTCCCTGGGTACCCAAAACACTAGTAGTTTTTGTGACGGTTCTGAATGTCTCTAAAATATTTGGGGAAAACAGGGCTGTACTGAAAATGTGATATGCTCTATGGCAGGAAGCTTGAGCTACGGCCTGGAAGCTGTGAGCGGTTGTGATGCAGCAGTCGTCGATGAGATTTTAAGGATAAAAGTCAGCTTTCGTGTAAGCAGGCCCAACTCTTGTAGAAATCGGTGATTGTCTGTAGCTAAGTGTGGCAGTGGCAGTGGTGAAGGCCGGAAGCTGTTGTTCATATGCATTGCGCTGTAGATACCAAACACCTTGTCCTTATTTAACGTTTGTCAGAGTGGTTAAAAAGAAATTCCCAACACGGTGCTCTGTGATTGGAACGTTACTGTAAGCGTGAGTTAAAACTAGCGTTATTATTTAAGATGGGTGTTTGCTAAATATCTGTAAATGTGGTATCTTATTGCTGACTTTCAGAGGTGCTGACCAACCACAGCTCCCAGTGACTTTACCTGGAGATCCAGGTGCCCAGCAATTACTCTCCAACTTTCAGGATGAGACCATTACTCATCCCTTGGCTTTCTTATGAGTGTTGCTCAATTTTTGTTTGTGTTTTGCCAGGAGGGCTGCCTTCAGTGGGGAAGGCATGGGGGTGTGGAAGCCAGACAAATGTCAGTGGAAGCCAGCACCTAAAGGCTGGGTAAACAAAAGGAGTAGAACTGTGTTCCTGAGAAAGGTCATTTCTGGAGACAGTCATTTTGCAGCTAATGGGCATTGGAAAAGTCATGAGCCTTTTGTCTGATTTCCAAAGCAGGTTGCTGTCAGTAAAGAGCTGAGCTTCCATTAGCGCTAACGGAGACAGACTGAGCTGATCGCCTTCTCTCACATCTGGGAGTCGAGTCCGAAGTCACGAACAGAGATGTCTCTGGCGTTGTTAGCTGACACGCTATGAATATTGATACAAGTGCAGATCTATCCCCGTGCAGACTCTGTTCGCAGAATTTTTATGCTGTGTCTCCGGAATGCAGCTTAAAATTCTCCTGAGAATGTCATTGGGGATGACTGGCTCTATCTAGAGCCATCGTAAAATGCTTTGAGGGTTAGGAACAGTGCTGGCTGCAGCACCGTACTGTAAACAAATGTGCAATCAGATCTGTAAATTGCTAAGAATTAAGCTCTTACACTAGTTATAGCAGAACGTTTTCCTGATGATGGAGCTGTTTGTAAGAGAAGGATAAATATTTCCATTCAGTTAATGAAATATGCGGTCGTGTCCTTAAGTGCCTAGGAAGAATAATGTGCACTTAGGACAGTCCAAAATGCGGCCATTGACTCAGAAGAGCAGCATGCTTCCCTTGAGTTTCCACCATGTGGTATCTGCTTCAGTTTTATCTCTGAATTGCCTCCCCTTTGTTCATCCATCCTTCACTTAGGAGGCCAGTCATCATTTGTGAAGACCTGAATGCAACTAATGTGATGCTAGGTTTACAGCTGCCCAGTTGCCTTTGAAAAATGTCTTGGGAGCTGTGTACTGTTTTGGGGTGGCCTGGGGAAAAACACACGCCTATGCACTCATCTCTACACCCACCGATGGGAACTGAAAGGCATGTCAAGGTAGTATATAGTTGCAGTATACCTACCCATTCAGTCAAGTGACGAATGCAAAAATCCCGGCCATTTTGATGGTGTCATTTTGATGCCAGGCTCTTACAAAAATGGCTCGGAACTAAAGCAAATCTTTGTATAATTATCCCCATTCATCCTTCCATTAAGTTCACAGTGACCACATTGTGGTGTCAGAGCTTTCAGGTGCCTGCTGTTCATTTCTTCCTATTGTAAAAGCCACTTCTTGTCTTGGAAGTTATAAGCAAAGTAAAAAGAGAAGGTGAAAGAGTAAGAAAACAACACAGCAGCTTCCTCTTCCCCTTCTGCTCCAAGAGTGATCTCATCAGCTTTCCTCTAGTGAAGTCCTTGGTAAGTTTAGGCCAAACTGGGAGAATTTTGCAGCATGGGGAATGAAAACGGAACTGGGCAGCTGACCGAGCCAGGTGTTTAGAGTTATTAAATAGGGTGCCAGCAATATTTGAAGCCTCTCCAGTTTCAATCCTCTCTCTGAAATATATCCAGTGTTTCAACCACCCACAGTGCTTGTGATAACCTCAGAATGGCATTTTGCAACACCCTCGGTGAACCCTGCTGTAGGAGATAGCCTGGATTGCCATCTGCATAAATCCAAATGCAGTGGGTAAGCTGAGGCTAGCTTCTGTCCCCATAAATCCTAGGGTTCACAATAAAAGAAAGCACTAAGAAACAAAACTGGGGTGATTTCTTCTCAAAAGTGCAATGAACTGGTGTCAGAGATTGGCAGATCTTCACCAACCCATCTGAACAATGGGCTTTGACTAGTCCAGAGAATGACTTTTCCCATCAAAACAGTTAGGCCATTGACTTCAGTGGAGGATTGTCCGGATCCTGTTCCACCTGCGCTCTGCTCACATGTGGCCCTCCAGGTAACTGAACTGTTTCAGTTTCACTGTGCAAGGTTGGGAAGGTTATGGAGTGCGGATGTCTACCCCCCTGCCCACTGTAGAGCTTTGCACCGTGGGAACTACATTGGTGATAAAGCAGGCCAGGGGACAGTGTTGGGGGCAGGGACAGGTGCATTGCAAGTGGATTTGCAGATAGTGGGAGCACAGTGGATGTAGATGCTTTTGTGGATTGATGTAGCATTGTGACAGGGAGGTGAGGACTCCCACAGGATCTGTGCACTTTGAATTTGTGCAAAGGGACAAGATTTGGGCCTGGCTGAGGATAAGGACCAGAAAGCCAAGCATAATTGCCATTGCAATTTCATCAGTGCAGTCCTGTTGCTAATAGGACAGGTTAATGCTCTTATTGTCTGGTGAATAATTCTATAAGATATTTTGAAGTTTTGTGGTAAGAAGTGGAAGATGGGCAGTTCTCCACTTTCCTTTTGAAAAACACCTCTACAGTCAGATTCATATGTCACTTGCCAATTAAGATCTTGCCATGCTGGTCATAAGAAAATGTTTTACAGTGGATGGATTCAGCAGGGCTAGTTGACAGTCTATCTTTATATAAAAGATTTAATTTAGTCACATTTTGGGCACTGAGGGAAATAATATTCACCCCCTTCCCGCCCAATGTGTTCAGTCTCTGGTAGCCCTTACATCTCTTTCTTCCTGCCATTTCAATCCCCAAGACAAAACAAGACCACTAGAGCAGAAAGGTACCCCAACAATCCTGCCTGTGAAACATCCCGGTAGTTAGTAATGCATTTCTCTCCATTCCTGGGTAGGGTTGAACCCGCTAGCTCTACCCAAGGCAATGAAGAAGTGAAGTTGATGAATTGGTGTTTGCACTAAGCAGACAGAGTGTGGAGCTGATTTGTTTTAAATGTAGGGGACCCAATTTGAAGTTGTCGTAAGTGTGTGTGATTCTGTTGGCAATAGTGGAGCTACACCTGCTTATGCCACTGATGAATTTGCCTCAGATGGAGTCAGTACAGGTCCCCTCACTTCGATCATTACCTCTGAACACCAGTTCACAGATAGCCATGTCTGAGCCTTGTGCTGTACTTCGAGGCTGAGACAGATATAGAACTGCTAATTTGTATTGTAGGAGTCTCCCCACGCACTATGACCTCATGCTATGATCCTGGTGGATCTCACAAGCTAAACCAGGTCAGGCCAGACCAGTACTTGGATGGGAAACCCCACAATCACTTTGGCGTTCCGAGAAGTGATATTGGTGATTAAGTAGGTGGTGCTTTTTTCATGCTGAGTCAGTAGTGAACCTGAATTCCAGCCTGGTGTCAGGGGACTGCTGGCCATGCCTTCTTTAGAGTGAGACGTGAAACTGAGGCCCCAGCTACTTGTAGTCATTAAAGAGCCCAAGGTCTTTTTCATAAAAAAGCGCTGAGAAGTGCGATAAGGGTGACTTCCCCTCCCAAAATCCCCAGGACTGTCCCGTTGTAAAATCCTCTTACCACCTGTTGACTGAATTTCAACCCTGTTACTCTTGCTGCATAAATTGGGTGCCTACCAGCTAGCCAGGCAGGCGGCGTGCGCTGTGCCAGGGGGAGGGTGGAGCTGCCAGGGCGGCTCTGCTGAGTCACTGCCGCTTGTTTAACCTCCTGGCTGGCATGAGCGTCAGGGATGCTCAGGGCTGTCTGGCTGCAGGTGGATCCGTGCGATGCACAAACAGCGGGAAAGGAGAGCGGGACATGTCCTTTGTGTCGGGCTCTGAGAATGGGGGACGCAGCTTTCTGCAAAATCTCAGATTGAAACATAAAAAATAAAAGGCCCGGCTAATAAAGAGATCGTTCAAACCCCAGTTTGGAAAAAAAAACAAACCCAGTTTTAGTTTTCACTTTTCATAAGGAAAAGAAACTGGTCAGTTTCAGTTTTAAGTCAGTTTCGTGCCCGAATGCAGCAGGGCAAGGTGGGGGTTTCAGAGGCTCCAGGGGACTGGTTACTTACACATGAAATATTCATTGCATTTGGATTTTAAAAGCCCTGGAACCTAAATTTGGGGCCACCTTCAATCTGACAGTGTCCCCAAACCTCCCCATTCGGTAGTGCTTTTCATGTCAAATGTAGAATCAGGAATATGTGTCCCCCTTGGCCACCCTCTTGGCTTTTTGCCAGGTATCTGTGCATAATTATTGTTTGCAACCATTTTTTCAAAGTTTAATACCCCCCCCCCCCATCACCTCAAAAAAATACAGCATGGGAGCCACAGAATTATGAAGGGCAAAGTGGCAGCCTGTTACATGTAGGCTGTGCCTTCCCTGTAAAAAAAGAGGGATGTCTTTACATCAAGAGAGCTGTCTTGCTGTAAAAATCTCAGTGGAGTTTTTACCTTGCTTAGCTACATCAAGGTAAAAATTAAGACTCCAGTGCAAGGTTGAACTATAAAAACTACCTATGCCTTGTCTCAACTAGGGTTTTACATCGAGTTAGCTATCTCAAGCTAAAAATACACACTCCTTTTTTTGTAGTGAAGACACAGCTTGAGTGAATGTACCTACATCTGTTACAAACAGTGAATTTGCCTAATGCTGTCTGAGTCTGTCAGAAATTCCCTTCCACTTTTCCTCTACGCCTCTTCCCCTACCAGCTCTCCTCTCCTCCTTCCTGTTTGCCAGAAGCTGGGAATGGGTGACAGGGGATGGATCATTTGGTGATTACCTGTGCTGTTCATTCCCTCTGAGGCATCTGGCACTGGCCACTATCGGAAGACATGATACTGGGCTAGGTGGACCTTTGGTCTGACCCAGTAGGGCCGTTCTTATGTTCCTGAGTACCACAAGAAGCAGTCAGAATCCCAGCACTACTTCTTTAATAGATTTGACACTTATCTGTTACTCTCCAGTGTGGCACAGAATTTGTGCAAGGGAGAGTTAAAAAGTCTCAACATAGCAAAATACTTCAGCACAAGAGTGAAGGACTTCTCACCCCATCCCCCCCCCCCCGGAAAAAACTTAGTACAAAATTAATCCCCCTCAAACCAAGTGAGCCTTGCCAGCTCTGACACTGCAGTTAGCTGGTGCTGTGTGCCCTCAAGGAGTGTCGTGCTAATTTTGGAGCATCTTTTCTGGCAAAAGACTTTTTCCCCCTTTCATTCCAGCTGGAACTTCTTGGAAGCAAGCCTATTTGTTTCCTTGGTTGGATTTAAATATTTGTGTCTGCATCACATCAGATAAATCAGACAGTGAAATTCCGAACGCCCCATGTAGCTGTCATTTTAATTTATCTTCCAAGTTGGGTTTGTGATCTGCAACAACAAACAAGGATTTCTACAATTAAACAATTATTGCACAAAGGAAATTAGGCTGAATGCAGTTGGAAGTTAATAATCTTTTAAAATTAAACCTACAGGCAATGTAGCAGTTGTGCTGCAAAAAGCACCTTACTTCAATGCTTTGAGTGGAAGGGAGTGTGCCCTATTGGTTAGAGCAGCTGACTGGGCCTTAGGATTCTTGTGTTATAGCCCAGGCTCTGTCACTCATTTGTTGTGCAAGCCACTTAACTTCTCTGTACACAATTTACTCCGATGTAAAATACGGCTAATCTTAATTTATACAGGGGTCGTGAGGTTTAGTATATGTAAAATGCCTAGAGGTGCTGTGATAAAAGATGCTTTGGAGGAAGTATGATGATTGTTTATTTAGTATATTCTTTTGGTCGGAACGGTGGGCCAGATCCTCAGCCTAACTGCAGTGAAACCCACTGAGAGCACAGGGGAGCAAGCTCCCTTCTTCCAAAAAATTGGGGAACCTCAGAAATGTGGAATTGAGCCTTTCTCTAGCTATGCTGAATAGGGCCCTGCCTTAATGGCCAATAAGCAAATAAATTGTAAGTACAGGATAGAGAGGAGGCAAAGCATAGCCAAGAGTCTAACTCAGATAGGAGTTTTGTTTCTGAGTATCTTCAGAGTTTGAAGGATTTTCCTCCTGTCCCCACCCTTCCAGGAAACCTATAAGCATCTTAGCTGGGATATATTTGAGGCCGTTAAGCAAGGCTGTGTTTCTCTTCTATTTGTGTTCTCAAACCGTGTTCATCACCATCGTATCTGAACACTTTCCAGGTTCAGAGGTTATTTTCTACTGTGTGTTAGTTTAAAACAAGATCCAAGTGATTAGCTCACTGGGTAACATGAGGGCATCAGGACAGTCAGAATCAGACTGGTGAGTGGCTACAGACTGAGTCAAAGCCTGACAGGTTTCAGAGACCACTGCAAGGCCTATTTGCCAAAGCTTTCCCACTCCAACCAAAGTCCAATGCCAACTAAATTATAACCTGCTTACAAAAAATAAGACCAAGCTGAGCTTCCCAGAACCTGCAGAGGTAGAGGGCAGAATCCCATTGTGAAGTCTGTAGTGGACAAAGACATGCAGATCTAAATTACCATGTACAGTATAATGTACATGCTAATTTGGGTGGTGGGTGTTATAAAATGCCTTTGATAGACAAATATTAAGGCACAGGCAAACCACGGGAATGTTTGTGGTTAGAGGGAGTTGGCTTAGTTTAGTATTCACAAAAGATATCTGGGGCCAACCCTGCTTCCTGTTCCTGATTTTGTATAGAGTAGCTATCAAACAGATGGAAAATTGTGAAATACACTGGCAGTACCAAACTGTGATCTATGTGCTATATTTTGGCTTGGGAAGGAGCAAAGGGGAGAAGGTTAGGAGTTGTTTGTGCCTTGGGACTGATGGGAAGTCAGGAGTTAAATTCTGTCCCGCGTTACACCCGTGGAAATCAATGGCTTGTACAGGGACTCCGGTGGCACAGAATTTAGTCCTAGGCACCCATACGATCATCAGTTGGATTTTTGTTGCAGAAGTTTACTTTTGTTCAGTGTTATTTTGGTTGTATCCAGATATGTTTGGGGAGTTGTATGAATGATTTACTAAGAAAGCGCTCTTCACAGTAAGGGCCTGATTCAATAGAACTGCTCTAAACCAGCTGACTAGAGAGGTATTTTTTCCCCTTTCCAAAATAAAATTAAAATAACCTTTGTTTTTATGAAATGTCCCCTCAGTCCTGTTACCCAGGGGCAAGAGTTCACATCATAAAACCCACACAACCTGCAGCGGGGAATAACTGGTTCTGAGAAGCCAAGCATTACATGGATATAGACCATGAAATACCCTCTCACCCTAGCATTAGTTCCTCCAAATCCTGGTTGAGATACATCGGCAGAGCATTGTGGGAGGAGCTTGCCCTGCAGCTTCCCAGGTGATGTTCTGTACTGAGGCTAAAATAGCAGTGAAGATATGGCAATTTAGCTTTTTAGCATGGGTTAGCAGCCCGAGTTCATATTACTGAACCAATTGAAATATTGTCTCAACCCTAAAATGAGAGACAACCACTGTGGTTTCCATAAAGGTCAGTCTACAGTCCATGCTATATGTACCTTGCAGAATGTGATGGGAAAACGACTAGAGTGACAAAAGGCAGTTGCCATGTTTATAGACTTTGCAGATGTTTTTTACTCCGATCATCAATCAGCACTGTGGGTACTGCTATATCAGTGTGGAGTTCCTGAGGATGATGGTAATGACGTCAAGTGGGTGAACAGTTTTGTCTGTCTGGATAGACAGCTGACAGCAGAAGGTTCAATAACCAAAGAAGAAAATGACTGCAGTGGTGGTGTCATGTCCAGCATGTAGAAGAAGATAGAGTAGTTCTACAGAAGGTTTACTGAGCTGAGGTCAAAGGAAGAAGAGTACAAGATCACCCACAGATGAGGTGGGAAGATGCAGTTTTGGAGGATTTAAGCCTGTATCCTCTCAGACTGACTGTTGACGAAGGTAGACAATTTGCAAGGGATTGTTTGAGATGGAAATCCATTCAACATGATACCATGGCCATAATATAGCCATGTGAATCTGCTGCTGCTCCAGATTCCCCTATAGTTTTTAACTCCAGCTGTTAACCAGAGTTAAAAACCAAGTTTGTCTATTTTAAGCCAAGTTAAGACTGTGGTTTTTTTGCAGTGTAGACAAATGCACATGTGTCTGAATAAGGCAGTGAACTGCAGTTTCCATGGCTATCAATCTGACTCCTTTCACAGGAGCTGAATTCGCACAAAAAATGGAAGTATAATTGAATTGAGCTAGTTGGAATCTGTTTAGATTCCCGAATGAATCTAGTGTATTGTTCGTTTCTAGGGAAGAGTGTCTGACTTCCTCATCCAGTTATAAGTACAAGCTTCCTCATTTAAAAAAAAAACCCAAACAAACTTCACATCACAGAACATTAACCTCAGCTCACCTTATGACTAGGTCATGACTGTCCAAAGCAATATTATTATCGCTTATCATATGCAAGCACTGCAAAGTTAAAGCAAGGAAGAAAGTTCATAGATTTATATTCATTATCAAAATGAAGGATCAGTTGCTTGATCCATCAGATGATTGACGATAGAAATAATCCTTCAGTAAAGGCCGGGTCTTGTTCAGATTCTGGTCCAGCGTATAAGGCCCTGGACTGTGACTCAGGAGGTGTTGGTTCTGTTCCCGGCACTACCACTGGCTTTTGTGTGATGTTAGGCAAGTTGCTTCGTCTCTTTGTGCTTTGGTTTCCCCTTTGTCTTTTCTATTTAGATTGCAAGTTCTTCAGGACAGGGCCTGTCTATTACTATGTATTTGTATAGTGGTCCCCTCATGTTATGGGGGCCTCTCAATGCTACTGTAGTACAAATAATAAATAAAGGTAGTATTCCAAACTTCCCACAAGGGCTAGAAAATCGTTCATGGATCAGTTTGTCCATGTTAATTGGTAATGATCAGAATGCTGCTTCTTATCAATTACTTTGTGTTTTATTTTTGTCATGAGATTTCAGTTAATTCCAGCCTAACCTCTCTCATAAATTTAAAGTGGAAAAAATTACTTGCATCACTTTAGGTGAACAAATTATTACTGCAAGTTACCACATTAGGAAGCGGCAGTGAAACCGTCTACCTGAGGGCAAATCAGAACAAATATAATCCAAATGATGTCAAATTAGTGCAGCTAAGAAATGTTAGTCCTCCATCTTTTTGCTGATCCTGCAGCAGAGAGGGCTGGGGAGACACCATTGTCATGAGATGACATGAGGGATCTTTTTGAGTGGTGGCAAATGAATTTGCTGAAGACCCCATAGCTTAGCTCTGCCCACACGCCTGAATTTTTCAGCTGATGCCACAACACCTTTTGTTTGTTTTAAATTGCAGTTAGTACCACCTAATCAGAACCTAGATACAGTGGTACTCTATAAGGCATGTGCAGAGGATCAGAACAAAGCCTGTACACCACTTTACATCCCATGGAAATGCTCAGACTAGTCCTTAAATGGTACATAGTAGTGCACGGGGTGAAATTCACACTGCGTGCCTATGAGCTTGATCCTGCATCATGGAAGTAAATGGAAGTTTTTTCACTGACTTCACTGAGAGTTGGATCAGGCCCTATGACAGAAAATCCCCCTGTGTTTGACTAACACTGCAAGCCACATTCATCCCTGTAATAGTATACACACTGAACCCCAGTTGCAACACATCTAAATTTGACTATACCTATATTGTTCTTCTATAATGAACTGAGCTCATTAAACTCAAGTGCCACAACAGCTGAATTACTGATCAAAATGCCTGAAAACGAGCTTTGGTGTCAAATCCGATAACTACATGTTTTTCTTTCCCCACCTTTTGAAAGTACAAACATAACCCCGTTCGTTCCTTTTTAATTTATGCCGACTACTAGAGAAATGACCTCTTATAAAACTTACCTGATCAGAGCCTGCGTTGGTAGGGTTCCTCCTTCATGTGCCCTGCATTCACGTGCCAAGTGCTGCCTCTTCATGTTGTTTACCTGACCTGATCCATTGTTTCCATCTCATCTAATTAGCCTGGATTTCACTATACAGAATAAAGGCTTGCAGCAGCAACTGGCTGTGCTCATGCACTAGGGTATTTTATAATCTGCAGGTTTCAGAAAGAGAGGAGAAACTTTATTTAAAAAAAATCACTGATAAATTCACGTGGAGCAGCAGTTTGTAACCCTATGTTAAAAGTATGATATAGATGGGAGGTGAGTTATAGGGGCTGATCCTTCACTGGAGTCAATGGGAGTTTTGGGTTCATGAAAAATTTAGGATTTAGCTCCCGTGGCCAGCTTCTCATCTCATATAAATCAGCGTGGCTTCATTGACTTCAGTGGAGCTGTCCCAGTTTACATCAGTGGAGCATCTGGGCCCTAGAGTTTAAAGGGCCAATCCCATGCAAGCTTTCAGTCCATTGGTACTGGGGGCACTCGGCATCTTTCGTGCCTGGGTCTGAAGATGTTCAGATCTGCTCTGCCATCATATTGTCCAGAGGTGTTCTACTCTTCTGCCACTGGCTTCAGTGGGAGCAAGTCAAGACCTATGAGAAATTGTGCAATATGATTTTGATTTAAAAATTGTCAGTGTTGGAGAATCTGCCACGATCCTTGGTAAATTGTTTCAGCGGTTAATTATTCTCACCGTTAAAAATGTACGCCTTATTTCCAGTCTGTATTTGTCTACCTTCAACTTCCTGCCATTGTTACATTTGACAATAGTTGCCTTCCCTTTGAGTAACTCGCATATTCATTAACCTGAAGAAACGTAAGATTTCCATACTGCATCGGACAGCTGATACATCTGATCTGGCATCCTAGCTTGAGCGGTGGCCAATGCCTGACTGGGTCCAAAAATAGCCACGGAACAATGAAAAGTTCCATTCCACACATACAGCAGTCCTTGCCTGTTGTGGGACTCTTGACATGGTGGAAGATTCCTTCTGGAGGGCTGCAGCAGCCAGCGGATGACTTTTCCGTTAGCATGTCTGACCGCAAAAGATAGTATGATCTGTAGCGTAACATGACCCTGCTCTTTTTAAAAAAAAAAAAAAAAAAAAAAAAAAAAATCCAGCCCGCTGTTTGTCTCCTGTTGGATGGATGATTGATGTGTACCTTAGCTTAACCGTGGGAGATGGAGGTGCTCCGACGCACACGAGTTCACAAAATGGAAATGGGTGCTTTTATCTGGTTTAAATGTTAAAAAGTCTACACCGAGGTTGTGATGCCTCAGATGTGACCTGCCATTGTTCCAGGCTGCAGATTTTTATTATTGCTGTTTATTTCCAGCTTGTTTCAGATAGCATGCACCCTGTGCTTGGGGCTGTACAAACACAAAGGAAGGTGCAATCCCTGCTCCAAAGTACTTTCAATCTTAAAACCTGCAGAGAAAGCATAGGGGGAAAGAGAGTGCAAGCAACCAAGATGCTCATTGGCCAGGCCTTGATAACACACAGGCTTTATTTTCTATTAGATATATAGAGGTCACCCCCTCTTGCCAACCTTGTGGTGATTAGGTCGTTAGTTCTTTGCAGGCCTCACATTAGAAGTGGGTCTTCTGGAGGGATTTGAATGCAGAGTGGCAATGGACATGCAAACTCTTCAGTGGTCCAACAAAGTCACTGTTTTGTTTCTTTTTTTGTTGGAGGGGGGTTTATGTTTTTCAGGAGAGTCTGGTTGTATAAAGTTGGGCAGCAGACTAGAGAGCCTTTGGCTTCTGGGTGAACAGTTTTGAATCTGTCTCAGCTCCGCAGTGACCATCTGCTGGTTTTGTTTTGGTGGCCATGGGTAAATGAGATTGGTGGAGCCAGGCCAGCAACCAGGGGGCTGGGATCTAAAGAACGCTACCATGGGTAGATCTAGGTGACCCCTTGCTGGCAGTCTCAGCAGACAGAGCAAGGATCAAATGGACCATGGAGACTGAGCTAGCTCTCTTGGTCTATTGTCAGCTTTTTGGGGCAGGCAGCAACTTTTTGTCCGGTGTTTGCACAGCACCTCCCACAGTAGGGTCAGGGTCCATGATTCATGCTCATAGGCGCTGTGATAGTAATACTAGTAGAAGTGGTCTCTTCAGGTCAGGATGGAGGCTCATTAGCGGGGCCGACTAGAGGAAGCTTGCCTTGCTTGCGCGCTACCTTTTCTGTGTCTAGAGAAAGGACTTTTGTGCCCAGGGCTGTCGTTTGAGGAGGTGGCCTTCCATTAGTGCCCACCAGCCCCCGGGGTTTACATAGGCCATCACCTTCCATTAGGACTCACTTGCAAGTAAAATATTATTGTTAGCCTTTGCTTTTGAATCTTAGATTTCCCATTACAACTCCGTGACATGAGACTAACCCTGGCCACACGGAGACTAAAACAGCCACTATGGTTCTTGAAGTCACTGAAGTGTCATGAGAAGGTGGAGAACCAGGGTGTTCAAATGTTCTCCAGAATGGCAGTTTGTTGAAACAATGTTTAATGTGTTATGTGATATAATTACACTTTGGAAACTCCAGAACAGGGCTCTGGCACATACAGCATTTTGACCCCGTCTCCTCGTTTACATAAGCGAAGTGGTGTTCCGGACATGACACTTTTCACTCATTGAGTGAGCAGATTAAGGTCACTGCCCAAACAGATCTCTTGTTTCCTTAAATAGCTTGGTACAGATCACAGATCTTCTGGTGACTGCTGATGTTAACAAACAAGTGGAGGAAGGAATAACTGCCAGGGAGGGCTGCTACCGAACAAGTGTCCAAGTCAAGTGCTTCTCTGCCATTGCTTTTTCCAATATGGGACCGAATGGAATGGCCATTGTCCACTTTCTGATGGGGTAGTAAGTATGACACTTCACGTGGGATCTGTTCCATAACTGGAGTCTCAGTGAACGAGTTCAGTTGCAGTTTTACACTGCATGTATTGTACTTACATACATGTGTGTACAGAACGCGTGTACCCAGACATGCCAAATTAATTGCAGATAAACTGTCTAAACATTCACAACTACCACATCACATGCATTTTAAAAGTCAGCCTTTGGGATTTTACAGGTGCAATGCTACAGGCATGAGTTACAACCTTTCCCAGATCCATTGTTCACCTTCCTTCTAATGCCTTGTTCCAGAGAAACAAATGCTTGTGTAAAAAAGATTTCAGTGAAATTTTTCTGTGGCTGTTTTTGGACCCAGTTTCATATTTAAAACAAGAAATGAATCGCTAAGTTTACATCTCTCCTAGGGCTGCCCAAACAGTGCCTTTGGGCTTTCTAGAAAGTCAGGGCTAGTGCAACCAGTTTTCTCTTGTAATTCCTGTTTCTGAGGGGAAAGCATTGCCTAATGGTTAGAGAAGGAAGCAGTGTGAATTATATATCATTTTGGCAAAGTCACTTGGCTGTTTCACTGTTTCCGTGTCTTTAATATGGGGCTAATAATACGTACCCATTTCTATCAAGGGCTTTGAGATCCTCTGATGAAAGGTTCTATAGAAAGTACAAATATTATTTTTGTATTATTATCCTAAAGGGATTCTTGTGTCTTTTCCACCTGGGGCACTGTTAAAAATCTGCACCAGTCATTAAAAGAAGGAAGGAGAAGGGAAAAAAGAGACTTTTGGAGGAGAAACAAATGGGAACATCATCTTTCTCCTGCTTTTCAGTTAAATTTCTAACAAGGCTTTCCAGGCACCGATAGAAAGTACGGCAATTCAGAATCCATGGTGATAGAGTCAGCCCACCCAGAGAGCAATGGTTCCATCTGTCTTTCCATCCCCCAAACCACCACAGGAACAGGCCACTGTAGGAAGCCCTGTGTTGGTGCCATCAGAGGGGTCTTCTGCAACAGACTGAATATTTGCATCCTAACTCCAAAGCCCCATGGCATAGAGCTGCAGAGTATTTAAGGCCCTTTTTCATATATGTAGAGTGTGTGTGTATTGCAAAGAGAGTTTGTGATGACACGTCATATGATGTACTTGTATATGCACACAACTATATATGTACCTTATGTATATATCTATAATTGTGTGTGTATATATATCTAATTTATATTACTGTGTTGAATAAACTCTTTATATAACCCGATTTGTGTCACCAGAAATTCTCAAGGCTTTTATACCCTTGTAAATTGCAGTTAATTAGATATTAATCTATTAAAATATAACAGACAAAACAACAATTATTGCCTATTGCATTGCACCAGAGTGATACAGAGCTTAATCCTTGTTATTCAATGGGCTGTCGTTACAGGTGTGAATTACAATATTCACTGGACATGATTAATAAATTATAAAATAATAAATGAGAGGGATTCTGCAACTTTTAAATGACCACCAGCAGAAAGTTCTAGAGAAGTGCGACCCCCCTCGCCCCCCCCCCCCCGGTGCCATACTAATATTGATGTTATGTACTGACCCCGATATAAAGTATTTTGGAGGAAATGGAAATATGGGCAGGATTTAGAGAGACTCTAGCAACTTGAAAACTTGTAGTTTTCCAAAGATAAGCTAAATGTAGGTTATGGTTCTACTCCTGACTTTGATTCCCCCTGCCAGCTTTTGAGGCCTCTACAGCACGCTCCTCTGTTTTATAGTCATGTTTTTTCTCTCCCCTGTTGCTATGGGAAAGATCCACACAAACAACAGGGGGAAACTGGCTTGCTTTCTTGAGGAAAAAAATGAAACTGTTTATACAGTTTGGGGAAATAACACTTTTCTTCAATCTCTTTCAGTTACGGTGATCCTGAGTGTCACCTGTAACATCGGTGGGATTAAAAAAATTCAGACAGAAGTTTGATTAAATTGAGAGCGGCCGTTTAATCTTGGCATTGGATTATTCTTTTTCCTAATAACAATACTATACCCCTGAAAGGTAATCCAGGGGCAGCCAATATACAGCCCCTGGTGAAAACATGGCATACGGAGTTCCAAGCGCAGCTCACCAATGCTAATATTGAGGGCATCCTGCAGAGACGACAGCTTCCATCACGCCATGATTCATCTTGATCCAAATAGCTGGGCTGCTCAGCTCACGATAAAGTACATCGTGCTGCACCTCAGCTTGAAAAAGGAAGCAGATGCCATCTAACTTATTATTTTATATAAGTTAGGTGCCCTCTGTTGAGCAGCATTTTGACTCCCTTGATATAGTTCCGTCTTGGGGATCCAGTTCCTAACATTTAAGCTCTGCTGTCCTTGTGGTGTCACCTGGATCCGCCGTTAGTCTTAGAAAGCCTGGCCTTTACTTTGCTCATCTTCCCAAAAGCCAGAGATGTTTTTATTTAAATGGAAAGCGCTATTTAAAAAAAAAAAAAGCATACGTTAAATTTTCCAGACAAAACTCTTCCCCAGCAAAGATGCATCATTTATTTGTGTCTAACTTGTGTGTTTCTAGGTAACTGACCTATTCTTGTTAATCCTAGTGCATTGTCCTTAATTAGGTGACCCAGCACCGTCAGAAGGTCTGGCTGTCAGCTGCTGTTAAGAGATTAGTCACTAGGATGCTCTGGAATTGATCACAGCAACACTGTGTTTTCCCCTGCAAATTGCTACACTGGGAGACAAAGGAATCTGCTGGATCTTATTCTGTATTTTTGTCCCTGATGCTGCAGGGCACAAGAATGATCCTGTGATCTGGGTGCTTTGTTGGTCTCTCTCGGTCAATCTGCACTTTTGATTTTAGGTAAGATTTTCAAGAGCACCCAAGTGATTTAGGAGCCTAAGTTCTGTTGAATTGGTGTGGGACTGAGGCTTATAAGTTTCAGAGGTCATGTCTATACCACAAACTGTGGTTGACACAAGTTACATTAGCATACAGGAGCCAGAATTTGTGCATCACTCAGGTGCATGCACACTTGGCTGCTTTTGTGTCAGCACTGCGTGTGCTCACCAGGAGTGCTTGTGTCATTGGAAAGTTATGTTTGAAAGTGGCTCCTAAGTCACTTAGGTGCTTTTTGAACTTTTACCCTTTGTTTTCTCTTCCCCTCTTCTCCCCCCCATCATTGTAGTAGCTAAAAAAACCTGTCCGTTTGCATTATGGAATCACAGGAAAACATTTTAGGTACACAAAGGTCAGTGGAAACGATAGTAAAGCAAGAAACCATAACCTGTGATGCTACTGTGCACATAAAACTTAGTTCCATTATTCTTTAGCACTGACATTAGCTTTATCCTCAGAAAAATGTGATTTTTTTCAACTTATTCTACACTTGAATAATGCTTTAATAGTACATTCAGAGGAGAAGCTGCAGAATGCTGATCAGCTAAGAATTATGAAAACTTTCATAATAGGAATGAGCCATAAATAAAACAGAATTTTAATTAAAATATTCTATAGGAAATTCTCTGCAGGGCTTTGCTCCTTAGACTTAAGATACTATATATATTGTGATTCAGGATTCATTATCATCAGTAGTTTTGTGCCTCTCTGCCACTTTCCCCTTGAAAATCTAAGAGTGCTTTACGTACTGTGGATTAAGTCTCACTTCATTTTCCTCAATTTACAGATAGGGAAACCGAGGCATAGACCTTGCATGACTTGGCCCATCACCCATTGAGTCATTGACTGAGCTGGGAATAGAACTCAGGTTTCCTGAATCCCATTTCCATGCTTTACACATGGTAGCATTTAAATTGAAGCAATGCTTGGGCATTGCCTTTGCTCACAATGCCCGGGATGGCCTTGCCTCTCCCTTCGAGCAGAACGAGATGACTCAGAGTCCAACTTCCCATATTCCCAGTCATTTGCAAATACAAAGGCAAGCCCATATACTCTAGAGGCTATCTTTGCTCCATATTTCTTCGCCCTGGGTGTACTAATTTGAATCCCTGTGGGAGGCACCTCCTTCTGCTTGTTTTTGTTTCCCCCATGACGTATACTAGCATCAGCCATCATCTGACTTTTTGGCATCTTCTGCACTTTCTCTCCCTGTGCTGTGGTTTTCTTTTATCCAGCCAGTTTTATTCTCTATCTTTCTGGGACAATCTCAACTGCTTTACTTCTCCACAGATTCCCTGGGATGGGACCAAATTGCTCAGAGCTCTAGTACAGAGGACACGAACTGTGGGCTGTTTGTCTTTATTTTGTTGGTAGTAGGGGCGAGTAGTCCAATATTGCTACTTAAGATAGGGCTGGCCCCGTTGTGAGTTACCTTGTTTGCTTTCTGTTCTGGGAGAGGAGGAAAGTTCCTGATGGGATCAACTGTGCCAGTGGTAGAAGTAAAAAGAAAAGGAGTACTTGTGGCACCTTAGAGACTAACAAATTTATTAGAGCATAAGCTTTCGTGAGCTACAGCTCACTTCATCGGATGCATTGAAGTGAGCTGTAGCTCACGAAAGCTTATGCTCTAATAAATTTGTTAGTCTCTAAGGTGCCACAAGTACTCCTTTTCTTTTTGCGAATACAGACTAACACGGCTGCTACTCTGAAACCAGTGGTAGAAGTGTCTCCCGTTACAATTATATTATGCAAGTAGGGAGAGGAGTGAAACAATTAATGTGTGTTTGTTCCTCCCACCCCATAAACTTTGGGGACATTCGGGTCTCAGAACCTCATTGTTGGCATTTATCAGTGGGCTGAACCAAAACACCAGATACAGGAACCTAGGAATTGCCAGACTGAATCAGATCAAGGTCCAGTGTCAGTACCAGATGCTTCAGAGAAAAGTGTATGAAACCTGTAGCAGGTAGATGTAGAATAATCTATCCTCACGTTATGTCTCATCCTGATGATCTGTAATAGTCAGAGATTAGCTTAAGCACTGAAGCATAAGGTTTAATATCCCATCCAAAATTTTTGTTACCTGAATATCAGTTTGGCTGGGTTTTGCAGGATCCAGCTCTGACAGTGAGAAGAAAGGCTTTTGTTTAGCTGCTTTTTGCTTCTCCTCCCTTAGTGATTCAATCTATTTCATTCAGAGAACCATGTTGGCCATCAAAGGCAGATTGGATCCTGGCTCATACAGGTACTGGGGCAGGGACTATCTTTTTGTTATGTATGTGCACAGCTCCTGGCACAATGGGGCTTTGAGTGCAAACACAATCTAAATAATAATAAAAGTTTCCCTTCCCTCACCACTGCTCTCCTCTACGCCCTTGTCCCCTCTAGTTTCTAGTACAGGAAGCACTCTGTATAGATAGATAGCTAGATCTGCTCCATCAAACTAGAAAGAATAGGAGTGACTGTTCCAAAAATTTATTTAATCACCAGCTTGAGTCTCCTTACTAAAGTGGTCCTCTGGCAGCGCTGTTCCTGCAGCACGGGAGTTGCTCACTTCCTGAAAACACCATGCTGGCTACATATGTGCAATCACACCCTAATATAGCAAACCTCTTTGGTTACCATCCCCATCCAGTGTGTTAAGGGAAAAATAGGTGACAAGGCCACTAACAAATGACAAATTCAGGTCTGCATGCTCCATATATGATCTTGTGCCCCCTCACCCATAGTCAGACTGTGGCTCATGTAGCCTTCTTGAAAGAATGTGAAAGGTAGCTGGCAGATTGTCTATTTGTATGTAATACAATAACCCTGCAAGATTCAGGGATTGGTGATAGAGCGAGGGATAGGATGGGATGGCTGACTAGGCTCTGCTTTTGATTTCTTCCTTTGGCCGTACATTTTGTTAAGAACAGAAGAACGGCCATACTGGGTGAGACCAATGGTCCATCTAGCCCAGCATCCTGTCTTCTGAAAGTGGCCAATGCCAGGTGCTTCAGAGGGAATGAACAGAACAGCTAATTATCAAGTGATCCATCCCCTGTCACCCATTTCCAGCTTATGTGAATTTTAGTGCTTGTATAAAAAGCTGGCTTGACAGCCCAGGAAACTGACGTCCCCAAGTGGTCAGTGGCAGCACAAGCTTACCCCATCAGGAGCGAGAGGAGCGTTCGGTCTCTGGAGCTCGGTCAGTCCTTGATGTCTCTGCTCAGGCTGCCAACAAACTGGGGGGGGACTTAGTGTCAGTTGTGGTGGTTTGTGTAATATAGACCCTTATCCTCCAGGAGCAGGGACACCAGACAGCCATCAGCTGGCAGTCATGTTCAGTGACTCCCAAATGAAAACTGATCAGCTACCAGAGCCATAGATTTTTGCCTTTCCTTAGATGTGATGCCATTTTAGCACCCAATCAAAAGCAGGTGGAAACAAATGTAAGTCTTCCTATTAACTTTGTAGGGCTTTGGCTCCGGCCCTTAATGATCTCATAATCTGCCTGGGGAGAATGTAGATGCCAGTTTTCACTGAGTCAGAACTGCCTCTGAAACCAGCAAGGAATTTGCAGTGGTACAAATTGCTGGACGTAGGTCTGTGTGGTTGATTGTAATTGTGTGCACGTGCACATGTATGTGGTGTGTGTGTGTGTGTGTGTGTATTTCCCTAAACATTGAAATCTGCAGCAGCAAAGAGGTTACTTGGACAGTTCTTTTTCTTTGCATAATAATGATATTGTGGTGCAGAGACATGTATTTTCCTTTCAGTAGCAGGAGGCTAAAGAAGTAGGAACTTTCACTGCTGCCACGGCAAGATTTCATCTGTAAAAGCCAGCTGAATGAAACAGTTGCTATAGAAACCCTAGTTTTTGTTCCCTTGGAAACCAGCTGGGGGTTTCACACATGCAGAGTACTAAATACAACTCGTACCTCTGCTGCTGGGCCTGATCATGCCAAGTACTGAGTGCTGTACCGTGCAGTCCTGGGGACTTCATTGACTTTCGAGCCTGAGTCTGCACCTGTTGATGTCAGTGGGAATTGGGCCATTGACTTCAGTAATAGCAGTTGGCCCTTTGTATGAGGACTAAGGACATATTATAACCCTGGACTCAGATAATTAGTCTTTATTAATGTGAGCCATCCCAGTTAGGTAAAGGCAGCAACTAGTGTGACCGAGGACTTAGAGAACAAGCCCTTAGTTTTCATGCTCTTCTTACTCAGGTAAAATCCCACCCTATGGAGAAGTCCTATAGAGACAGCTGTTCTCAACCTAGGGGGTCTGGGGCCCCCTAGGGGGCCATGAGCAGGTTTCAGGGGGTCTGCCAAGCAGCACCAGTGTTAGACTCGCTTGCGGCTCAGGGCAGAAAGCCGATACTTCACCGCATAGGGCTGAAGCCCGGGGCCTGGAGCCCCGGACACCTGGGGCTGAAGCCAAATCCTGAGCAATGTAGGTTTGTGGGGCCCCTGGGGCATGGGACCCCAGGCAGTTGCCCTGGCTTTTATATGCAGAAAACCAGCACGGGGGGAGGGGGTGAGTTTTTATAGCATGTTGGGGGTGGGCCTCAGAAAGAAAAAGGTTGAGAACCCCTGCTGTAGAATGTAGTAGGAGTGATTGGTATAGAACTTAACAGAGAATTTAGCAAGATTCAGAGAGATTAGGCATTTGTATGGATAACAAAAATATTCAGTTGTTATATTAATTCTGAAATATTGCAAAAATATAAAACCTCATGCTCTTAATCCCTAGAGCTAGGCTTGTGGGGGACATATTATCAAACTGCTTCCTAGAGGGTAGGTTTTTTGCACCGTCACCTGAAGCATCTGGTTCTGGCCACTGTTGTCAGACTGGAATTGCTTCCAGTTCCTATGAGAATGAGATTTTCTTTCTGTTGGCTTTTGGTTATTTTCAATCATCCTATCAAATTCTACAGCAGGGATAGAAGTCTCTATTCAGTGCTGCATGGTTCTGAAGAAACCTACAGAATTGATCATTTTCTGTTAAACGGTGTAGCAATTTGCCATGTAGGGTTGATTTCACCGGGGAGTTTCTCTGAGTAAAAACCGAGTAAGAAAGTCACGGTTTGGCATAGTGGCACAACTCTCATTAGTAAGGACTGCAAAATCGGGCTTTAAATTAACAGTCATTTCACGATCACTCTGCTGATGAGGCCTTCTGAATCGTCTGACGCCTAGTAATGTAGCACAGCAGCCAAAACGTGCTCTTGGAAAAGCTCGTGATTGGAAGTGTGTTTGTAAATTGCTAATATAATGTATGTAAGGGAAGCATTTTATTGACACCTTTTAAACTTCCTGGATGCTGAGTATACGGCTAGTGTTACTCTGGAGGTGAAACGCAGAGGAAGTATCAGGACCTTATTTTCATCCAGACATAAGAAAGTGAATCACAGCTAGCTATAAAATGGAAATATTTGTACAGTGACAAAAGGCTGTTGCTGTGTATTGACAGCAGTTTGTTTCTGGGTTTATTTACCAAATGATGGCTGGCGAGAGGCACACAAGGACCCAGTGGCATAGCTAAGTGTGGAAATTCAGGTGGGCCCCGCCTTTCGGGTGGACGGGCAATGACGGACAGTGCTAGCTCACCGTCTCCCCCGACGCCATGCCCTCTGCCTAGCCCTGGTGCCCCCAGACACAGGGCTTCACCTGCTGAGCTGGGCAGGTGCATGGGGCGGCTGAGAAAATGGCAAGGCAGAGCAGCCGGAGCATAGCTTTCTGAAGGGCGGGCGCATAGCTCCGTCCTGGATTTTGGGTGCCTGAATGACGCTCTGGGCCGCTGTAGCAGCACTGCACCCCTCCTCAGATTTGAGTGGGCCTGGATGCTAAGTGGGTGGGCCACACCCCTGCAAGGACCATGTTAGCAGCCTTGAAACACGGAGAAGAAGGAACGCGAAGGGGCAATACATTACGACTGGTGTCGCATTGTGTATTTGCTGCTGTGAATGTTGTGCTTTTTTGGTTTAATAATCCATTTGGGGGAAGGCTGCCCTGAACCTGCCTGTTGCATGTCAAGGAAGAAAATCTGACTCTTGTGGGGCATGAAAACCCACAGACACGTTCAGGTTCTAATTTGGTGGACGTCCATTTAAACAAAATACAAAAGGGTCTAGTTCTCCTTGTGCGTTTGTCTTCATTTACCGCTGTGCACAGTGGCTGTAATGTGCTACCAAATCCGATGAAGTGAGCTGTAGCTCACGAAAGCTTATGCTCTAATAAATTTGTTAGTCTCTAAGGTGCCACAAGTACTCCTTTTCTTTTTGAGAATACAGACTAACACGGCTGCTACTCTGAAATCCGCTGATACTGGCAGTAGCATTTTACACCCTCTTTGCACAGGTGTGAATGATGACACGATGCAGCAGAGAATAATCCCAAAGAGTTAGGAGCCAATCGTTCCAGCCCTTTGTCACACAGATCCAACAAAACACTTAAGCACATGCTGAACTTCAAGTATATAAGTGTCCCAATTAGACTACTCATCCACAAGGTTAAGCACGTGCTTAAATGCATTACTGTATCAGGGCCTGAGTGTGCATATCTCATTCTGAATACAACCTTGCTCTCCAAAAAGAATGTTAATATCTTTTTTTACCTTGTGGGGGATGGAAAAAGCTTCTGCCCCCAGAGGAGTTCAGGCTCCTACTGCCCTGTTCATGTGTGTCATTGCACAGCTTCTGCTCTCTGTTAACTTCTCATGCAGCTTAAGGTTTAATTTAGCAGCTGTGCAGGTTCTCAGTGAAATTGGCTCCACCATTTCTCATCAGAGCCACCAGCCCACATGCAAAAATCCCCAAATGTCAAAAGGCCTGGATGCTTTTTGGTAAACAACATGAAAATCCTGGAATCCGTGACTCCCACAGCAGCAGTGTTGGAGCCAGGGTCTGTTATCTCCATCAGTGCGGTACTGTGGTTGAGATTTTTGTATGCACAAAAGTCAAGAAATTCAAAGTTATGGTTGTCACAGCAACCCCTTAACACTGTAGAGTAACAGTTGCCTTGGCAACCAGTCCTTTCAATTTCCTGACATGTTGCGGGGGGGGGGGGGGAATTGCAGACATAATTTTGCATGAACATAAGGACAGGGGTTTTCATGGAAATTCTTTGCTTAGAAAACAGAAGCCTCCAGAGGTGGTGCATTTGTGGAGCTGGCTAAAATCAGATTGCGCCCTGTGGTACTGTCAGGCTGCATCTTCACAGCCAATCTCACCTACTGCTAGGCTCTCACTACCCTACTGAGTGTGCAAATAGAAAACTGGTAACATGAGTGTCCAGGATAAAAATAATCCCCACCAAACGTACTGGTCCCATTAGGTGCCTTCTTCTAGGTAGCATGGTCTCAGCTTTCCTTTGAGGTACAGAACCTCTAAACCACAAATTTTGAGTTGAACATGAGCTCTGAGAAGTGCCTGTTTGAATACAGCGATGCTAACGATCACCTCCAAACCAGAGTCACCCTCCCAAACAGCCAATAAAATCTGTCTGCACTTCCTCCAAGTTAGCTTACCCAATCATGTGTCCATCGCTTAGAATGGCCAGAATAACAGTAGCCCGTTGGGTTGCTACTAACAGATTTTGCTGTAGGATAGTATTGATTGCCAGTGTAATAGTTTACACTTCCGACATAAATTGATCCTCCCAACAGTCTCTGAGGCAGGGAAGTATCCATTTTTCAGGTAGAGAAACAGAGTAACAAACAAATATTTAAGTGATTTGGCCAAGGCCAAGAGAAGGAACCAGTGTCTGAACCAGGATTAAGTTTAGGATTTTTTGGCTGTGAATTGCATGCTTAACCCACTGGTCCCTGCTGCTTTCTCTGACAAACATAAATGCGTGAAGTGGCATGGCAGGATAGCTGTCAGGGTGTATGATGAGTCTGGAGCATTCAATGTAAAGCTCAGCTAGTTGGATGTAACTGGCTTACACTTTTTGAATATATAGATCTCCAGGTACATATAGCTGAAGTATTTCAGTGCATTCATTTGAATAAATTAGTTGGATGTTGGATGCTGCATGTGTTCTGTGATGCAAGCTTTGAACGCTTACAACTTTCCTCAGAGGTGTGCAAGGTTTTCGTCCTCACCAAAGCCTAAGTGCGCTGCGGCTTTGAAGTTAGTCTAAGCATGAAAACCACATGTGGGCAATTGGATATCTGGTGAAAAACACTTTGTTCTTTTATTTTTTCATGCTTCGATAGTTCAAAGCCAGTCAAATTAATTTAAGTGCAAATCTCAATTACCTCTCTCCCAATATTCACCAGGAGAAATTCTAGTCAAAAGGATCTTTTTTGGGTGGAAAATGATGAAACCTGAAAAAGCAGGGCATTCTAATAAAAATGCCTAAGTATAGTGTCAGTCTTGCAGTGGTATAATACAAGCCTTTGTTTTTTTAACACTGACAAAGCGATCACTAACCTTGGACTCCTGCAGTACCCTCACAATTGTCCTTGATCACGTATCATCTCTGTAAGTGCTTGTTCTGTCACTCTGGAGGAGGGGAGTGCTACAGTTGAAAAATGAATCTCCTGATGATCTAGTGCAGTTGGGTTCTTTTTGAGCTTCTTGGTAGATGGAAAGAATTCTTGGCTAACTGAGAGTAGTTGAGAGTTTGGTGTTTTTAAATTCTCTATATTGGTGTTTCAAATCAACCTGCTCTCAGAGGTTTCTGTCCTATATGTACTGCTGTTTTAAAACACCAGAACTCCTTGTGTCCTAGTGTTTAGTTTCCCACACTGCCATGCAAGCTACCTGTGCTTGATTTCCATTCATGGTTTTTCACTCCTTTAGTGCATTCTCTCCTTATGGAGGAGTGACTGCCTGTGTTGCTCAGCAACAAATTACTGGAGATATAGATAGGCTTCCTTCCAGTCCTCTGCTGGAGGGATGGGGCTGGACAATAGAGAGGTGTTCAGAGGACAATCAAAGGAAAGATCAACTATATACCATCTGCCAGATCATCCCTTGCTCAGTAAAAAGGCCAGGGAAGATATCACTATATGGTTCTTCTTTCCAAGCTGTTTCTTGGGAGAATCAGCAGGAGTCCAGCTGTCTGTAACATTTAATGGCTGATCTGTGGTTTTAAATCCCCCCCACACACTCCCACACGCACCCCTGTGCTCTTAAAATAAGACAATACTCATTGGTTTCAGAAAGCTTGAGAACAAAACACACACACACACACACACACACACACACACACACACACACACACACACACACACACACACACAGAGCTTTTGTTTATGGATCTTCTACTTCCCAGTTTCCTTTTAAATTGGAAGTCATCTACCAGGGGAGAAAGAGAGAGATGGAGGTGTGGTCTGAGCACAGGACTGGGAGACTGGACTCTGGAATTCTAATGGCAGCTCTGACGCTGTCGCTTAGCGTCTTTGCCTCAGTTTCCCCATCAATAAAATGAGAATAATAATACTAATGAACTACCTTACAAGGGCTTGGGGAGGATTCAACAGTTAATACTTTGTAGAGCACTTGGAGAAGGCAGAGTATTGTGCTGAGTATTATTATTAGGTATGTTTGTGAGCTCACGCACTGGGTGGTACAAAAGTTCCTTTGTTACTGTATTTCAGTCCATACACAAACTGAAACCCTACATGTTTTGCTGAGGGGAGAAGAACTGCAGAGGGCAAGCGATCTCCTGTGAACACAGTCAGGCAAGGTCATTATCTGGTGAGAGGGGATCAGATGAGACTGTGAAAGTGTCGCACGTAAAGCACGTCTCCACTTCAGGACAGGAAGCGCCTAATGGGACCATATCCTGATGGAAACAGCAAGGCAGCCTGGAAGGAGGAAATGTTCCTTTGTAAAGGACGTTGCTCTAAGCAAAGGATTTGAACATTCAGGTTCTGAGACTCCAGGCCAAACTTGGGGAACATGCATCTCTCCATATCTTGGCAGACAATTTAATCTTCATCCCAGTTATGAGCCCCTGAAAACTCCTTACTCCTGGAGTCTTAGCTTTGTCTTCTCTGACAGTTTCCATTAGGAGTGACAGCTAGGGAAAGTGGGTCAGATTGCAGTTAAAAACCTGCCGCTGTCCCAGATACACGTGCAACCGCTTTAACGAAATATCAGACCTAGAAAAAGAAGAATTCAGGGTATTTGTATTAATTCCTTTATCAAAACATCATTCCTTGTAAATTTCGCTCGTCATTATCGGTGGTTTGATATTCTTTTCCCTGCTCAGTCTAGTCTTGTTTTCTGAGTCTGTTGCAGATCCAGCAGACAAGATCAGGTGAGATGGGAGAGTATCTATAATTGGATCCTATTTTTAAAAATACGCAATTGCTGTAGGTGATGACTGTTACTTGTGTTGCTTTACCACCTGGCGGCTAGGTCCCATTGTGAGAGGCATGATAATAAGAATTCTTCTTTTAGCAACGTTGTGTGCCAGGAGGGCAGTTGGAAGAAGCTCTGCATGGCTGAGGGTGCATAGGCAAGAAGATCCAGAAGAGGTGGGGTTTGGATATCCCTGTGCCCTTCCAGGTGCATGAGCTGACAACCCAGTGCAGACCCCGTGAATTCTCAGCTATGGAGAGGCAGATGCTTTGTCTGAAACGACCTCTAGACGATGCTAAAAGAATCAGGATGAAGTTCACCTCTGACCTACTTAAGCCCTATTATGTGGGAGATGCAAGCACAGCAGGATCTTTGCAACCCCTGCATTCTGCAAGCAGGACTCTGCGTGGGCCCCAGTGCCTGGAGCGGGTAGGGAACGCTCTAGAGTCAGCTTTTCACCTGGGGGGGCCCCTTGCTGCAAACTGAAGCTGATTCCGTGCCCTAAGAGCAGAAACTCCTGAGGAGGGAGGGTGTCCACAGTGACTAGGCTTCCAGCTGGAGGTGAATCCATTGTGATGTACAGGAATCAGCTGGTGCCCAGAGGTTTCATTTCCACCCCCAACTCTGGCTCTGGTGAATGCAACTCCAGTGCCTGATTTTTAAATAAAAAAAAAAAAAAAAAGGCTGTAGCAATATGAGCGAAGGGGCTGGGTGGTGCGAAGCGGGCTGAGTTAGTGTTTGTAAAAGGCAAAGAAAGCCTTGGATGGCTGCGACTAAAGCAAAGGGAAAGATCCTGATCATACTGATTTATGAATAAGAACGCCTTGTGTGGCATTAGGCTACACGGCTATGGTGATTGCAAAGTGCATCTTGACATGTGCAGCCTCTCTGGCATTGCTGCTTATCTCAGTGTGCTGGGAGAGCTTCCTCTTGGAGAGCCCCGCCGTGCATGTACGTGCGTGCACCAGTGTCAGGAGAGCTATTTGCACAAGCCCTAAAAGGAATGTGTAGCTACAGCGAGTGGCTGTTGTGAGCTGGCACCCGGTCAAGTCATTTCCCAGCAGAGGGAGGGGACTCAGGCTGCTGACATGTGGAGCTCTGCTTCTAAGGGGGGCGGAGGTGGCGGTGGATGGTAGGAGGAAGGGATGGGCCTGGAGCATTGCCATGCAGACAGCCTGTTTTCCAAGGGGCGGTCCCAGAGCCATGTGAGCTACGGGGGAGTGGATTACTGAGCGAGCATCAGCATGGGATCTCTGACCTCGGCAGCTCAGAGAGTGTCTAGTAATTGTTGCTAGGGGGCCGCTTTCCTTTTGGTAATTAAATGTGTGTAGCTAATTAAACCCAAGTAGCTGCGCTGCCTCGCCTGGCGTCACACTCTTCTGTGGTCGGGATTCTTTGCTCGCAGGAGGGAAGGAAACAAAACCCGAGTCGGGATGCTGGTGACGTACGAGATATGGATTCAGAGTGCGGAATGATTTTCGAAAGCTACACGGCTCCGTGTTCTCCTTTCGCACCCCACGCCACGTGGAGAATCACGTGGGGATGTCTTTGGAGGGAGATTATGTGTGGAGAGCGGTAGCAGGTCTTGTGTGCGCACATAGGTTTATGAAGATTTTATTGGCAGGCTTTTTCCTTTTCATTTCTCCCTTGCTTACATTGCAAGGTAACGACTCCTACTCAGCTCACATGGGGGCTGTTCCAGTGTAGGAATCTTTTTACGGCTGAGAATAGGAACATGTGTCTTCCCTCAGTCTTCTCCGCTACCTTTAGAAATCAGAACACAGCTACCTTGGAAATCGGTACACAGCTACCTTGGATTGTGTTGCATAGTTTTGTAATATATCCGCCACGACCCGATGAGAAGCTGCAGAATAATGGGCTTTAAAATAAACGTATGGATTTTAAGCCACTGCAGCCTTATATGGAATTAAACCTGGTCTCTTGAGATTAGAGATCGGAGATGTAATACAGTCAAGAGCTCTGACCCCTCTATTCCCCATTTAGAGTTGCCACAGAACATCTGATTTGCCTGCGTTTTATTGTCCCAGTGCCTGCCATTGCTGCTATAAGATGTCAGTGATTTCCATTATATACCTCTGGGATTAGGGGGTATTCTAGTACAATTTGCCCGTTTAAAAAAAAATTTAAAAATCTCCCTTGGAGTGAAAATATTAACTTGTAAAAGATTATTTACATTGGACTAAATCCAGCTGTGGCATAAAGTGAGGGCAACCCCATTTAAGTTAGTTCCCCCCCTTACACCAAGGCTGAATTTGGCCAATTGAGTTGGGTTCAGTTTTAGGATTGTTGCTTTGTTTGCTTCAGAGGGGAAAAAAGACACCAGTAATTTCTGTGGTTCACTAATATATAATTTTGACTCCGCTTTTCTGTAAGAAGGAAGCAGGAGACACCCCAATACATTGTTTTGGTATCTAACAAATTAAGAGTCCCCATCTTAATCCCACTAGAGTCAAGCAAGCACTGAGGGTTTCCCAAATAAGTCTTGGGTCAGCTGACCTTCAGGATTGTTAAAGTGTATGGGGTCATATCCTATTGGGAGACACACTGATAGAACTGGGGTCTAGGTGCCTGTATTCTGAAGATCACGGGGCTGATCCTGCATGAGGAAGATCAGTGGAAGCTTTGCCTTAGACTTCAGCGCATTCTGGATGTGAGTGGGAAGAAAGAGCCACAATGAGCTATGTGAAAATCTCTTTGGGTAACATTTTCAAAAGCACCTGTGTGACTTAGACTTCTAAGTTCCTGTCCTTTTTGAAAACGGGATTTCTGCTCCTGAGGCCTTGAAAATGGGACTTGGGCACTTTTGCAGATTTTACTCATTTCCTCTCTTTTGGGCTCATAATCAGGGCTAAAGGCCTTTCCTTATTCACAGCCAGCACTGACGTAGAATGCAGTTGTAATTAGCCACCTAGCGCTGAAAGAGTCTTTACCCCATTAGCCTCACTGCTGGCTTAAGGCTTCAGAAAATGGAAACATCTGTCAAGATCAGCTATTATTTTCTTTCTTTCTTTCTTTCTTTCTTTCTTTCTTTCTTTCTTTCTTTCTTTCTTTCTTTCTTTCTTTCTTTCTTTCTTTCTTTCTTTCTTTCTTTCTTTCTTTCTTTCTTTCTTTCTTTCTTTCTTTCTTTCTTTCTCTCTCTCTTTCTAATAATTGGTCACTATCTGATGCGTTGACTTTACATGTATAGTCCACTGTAATAAAACGAGGTTCCATAGTGGTTCTTTGTTTGCTACACCTTTGTGTATCAGGAAGACTGCATTGACATGCATCTTTTTCCTTCTCTGGTGATCAATATATCGAAGAGTTCCAATACTCCGTTTGTGGGTGCTAGCAGAAAAGGACAGCGTATGTTTTCTTTCTTACTTGACTTCAGTATTCCCCTGTGATGCAAGGTATTGCTGGCTTTTATCCATCCCTCCTCTATTAGTTGCTCTTTTTCAGGTGGTGCTGCTCTTCAAAATGCCCATGTCTCCCTCGGAATAGGAAGCACAATCTGCCATTCTGTTTGGAGATATTTTGATACATCAATGTTTTAGGGCCTGGCATAAAGCCAGAACAAGTGAGCTCGTTGGAGGTGATGGGATGGGTTTACTTGCCCGTCCCAAGTCACAGAGCATCTGTGGTATGGTACCACTATGGTAACCCCGTCCACAGCCACCAGGCTGCCCTTCCCCAAATTTTGGGCAGCAGATCACTGTAGTTACAGATTCATTGGCCACATCCCTTCAGTGGCCAAACCACAGCTCTCAGGCCTCCTCCTGCACGGCAGTGCAAAGAGAGCTATGCCCGTTCCACCTCCTTTGCACCCTTTCCATAGCCCTGATTCTGGATTTGATCATGAATCTCTTTAAATAGTTCTAGGAGAGGTGAACTGAGACTGAAGTCAGGAACCAAGAGTGACTCCTGTTGCTCAGAAGGCAGGTTACAGCACAGAAGAAACAAGGGACTCCCTCAGACTGGGATAGAGGAGGGGAGTGGAAGGAGTATTCAAGCTCATGCTGCTGCTTTGGCGGAATGCCCCTACTAGGGCTCTGAACTGGCTGCTTTGCTGCTTCATCAGCTTATGTTTCATACATTTTGTATGTGCTCTGCATCCGTGATTCATTGGCCAATGTCCTTAAGAGAGCCTCTTTCCATGTCAGCATTTGCCACGCACGTACAGTCAGTGTTCTGGCATGGAGCTTAGGAAGTCAGCAGGGTGGAAGCACTGTGCTGGGAAGGACCTGGCTTTCACATTCCACAGGAATCAGATCCACAGGAATCAGATTCGTTTCTTGGGTCTTAATTTCTGAGTTTTGTTGGTGGGGGGATGTAGAATGAAGTGTCTGGTTTGTTTGAAACGAAAAACACTTAACAAACTTAGACTGGTTCAAGAGGCCGGGTTATATTTGCATAGAGCCAAAGTGGTTTTATGGGAGAAAACTTGTATACGATTATTTTTCTTCTTGTTTCCATTGATAATCATTCCTCCTCTCTTCCCTGCCACAGGCTACAACCCCCACAGATCAAATCTGAGATTTAGATAATGGAGAATGCAAACTGCTCGGAGTTTTCAGCAGCGGTTGTGCCTTGCATTCTAATGGGTTCCAAACTGTGCACATGCAGAATTCACTTAAATGCAGCCATGTTTGGGAGACAGCAGCACTCAGATGGGTAAACAAGCCATAGAGCACGTCGGGGAGGGGGAAATGTGGATGCGGGGCAAACCCTTTCTCTTATGAAAAGTAGAGTGGGATCTTTAGTATTCTTTGAGACCAGATGTGCTCTTGGTTTTCTAAAGGCCTCATCTGAAAGACCCTGTATGGAGTGAGCTCCATGGAATATGAAATATCAGCCTTGGAAGGACTGAGTTTATCCTACGGGGATTTGCATCTGTCATTTTGGGGAGTCTAGGTATTTGAAAACTGAGAGCAGAATTTGAACCACTGTGTCCTTGAAGCAAAGACCTTCCATATGAGACCGCTGCCCGGGCAGGTCAAAGTGTCTGACTGACCCATATATTCCAGTGTCTCTTCTATAATCTCTCTCACCTTGCTGCTGTCATCTCTTCTGTGGACCCATCCAAAGCGGAATATGGACCAGAGAAAGATGGAGTTCCAGAGGGTGTGACTTACACAGCAGAATCAATTTACTTGACAAATCAGGGCTCTGGCTGCAAGTTATTTCACTGTTGAATGCTTAGGACCTGATCCTGAAAGGCGCTGAGCACTCAAAACTCCCACTGGAGTTAAAGGGAGCTGTAGGTGCTCAGCACTTCTCTGGATCAGGCCATTAGAGAGCCCATTTTCCTACCATTAAACAGGGATGAGTGTCAGGAAGCCTACTTTGTTACCTAGTTGATTTGGATCACCTACTTGGTACTAGAATTAGCCACTAAGGACTTTTCTCCATCTCTCATGCACAGCATTGCAGAGTTTGCCAGGTGGATTATGGGATTTTTTTTCACATTGCTCTGAAGCATTCAGCAGAACCCACTGCCAGAGACATGGTGCTGACCTTGGCAGACTATAAATTCACTCTAATGTGGCAAATCTTACATTTCTAAGAGCATGGTTTCATGAGCTTTGCAGGCAACTGTTACTGTTTGTCAAGGAGGGGAGGAAGCAGTATTTAGAAGTTTCTTGCACAATAAATTGTGTTGTGTGCTTCTCCTTATTACATTAACTGGCCCAGTGCCACCTATTCTAGATTGCAATTAACACGATTCCCACAAGTTTTGATTGACAAATCCAGTAAGTTTTTTATGATCTAAACTATATACAGAAACAAAAGCATCACCAAACAAATGGTAGGTGAGATTATTACAATGTGAGCCACAATTTGCCTTGGCTACTGCAACATAGATTATGGTGCTCTGTTAATTGGTGCTGTTGTCCTACGGTAAGGGACCGATCTTGAAAAGTCATGAGTGGTCAATGCATCTCATGACTGGGACCTATATTTTCAGCAAGACTTTCTGTTGAGAACAGTGGTCACTGTGTTTTTCGGTAATGAACAGTCCTTTGCTGGGTATGTAAAGGCTAAGCAGATCATAGATCTGTATAGATATCAAGCTCTGGGTCAAGACTTTCAACAGTGATTAGTTGTTGGGGTTTTGTGTGTGTGTGTGTGTGTGTGTGTGTGTGTGTGTGTGTGTTTGTTTTTCGTGCCCAACATCAGACAGCTTAAAGGGGTCTGATTTTTAGAGGGGGGAGCTCAACATTTTCTGAGAATCAGGCCCCTTGAAGGCATCTTAGATTGGGCACCCAAAACCTGAAGGACATGAAATCACTAAGTCACTTTTGATATTGTTGGCCTTAAGCCTATAATTAAATACAGAAGATTTCACTGATAATAAGGTACGCTGCAGAAATATATTCTGCTTAAACAGAAGCAGAAAGAAAGTCAGTGGAAGGATCTCTCTCTCTCCCCTTCCTTCCTTTTTTTAGGTAAAATCTTCTTGTTGGGGTATTTTTGTTGGTTTGTTGTTCTTGGATTTTTTGGCCTGATTGGTTGATAAGCTTGCTTGTTATAAGTCTTACGGGGTTTTTTTTGGTTTGGTTTTTATGGAGGGGACATGTTAGTAGCTGGGGATGTTAATGATGGGGTGTCGTCCTCGATATGATGGAAAACCTTTTTTGAAGAGGAAGATTTTGCAGCTTTTTCTAAAGACGGTTAGACCCTGGAGTCTCCTGTGTCCTTTGGAAGTTCCTTCCATGGATGGCTCCCTTCAACCGAGAACGCTTTGTCCCCATGTCTCAGACACTGCGTCATGGGTTTTGTGGTCTGCATTGTCCAAGAGAGAGACAACTGCCTTGACAGTTCAGAGATCAAAATTAGGCCTTTAATGTCTCTGAGGGTTATTCCTAGCCTAGTGTTTTGTAATTTGAGGGGATGTAGGCCACAGTTGCCACCGTTTATTTTGATGTAAGGCTATTAAGACTTTCCAAAGAAGAAATAATTATTGACACTATTAAACCACACACACACCTTATTTACTCAGACCAGTGGCTATACTGGGCTAAATTCAGACCTAATGCAAGCTGGTGCAGTTCTCCTGATGTCTATGGAGTTGCATTTACTTATATCTGATTTGATTTTGGCCCATTAATCACTTCATTTCTGGTGCTGTGCTCAGACACTGGGATCAGCACTATTCCTAGTATGGGGGAGATTCCATAGGATTGACCAAGCAGAGTGTTCTGTTTTTTATGGTTGTCACCAGCCCTCTCCCTTGCTGTGAGGATTTAGAAGGTGAAGCCTTGACTGGAAACTAGTGATAAAGTGAAGACGACTGGCAAAAGCTAGGAATGGGCAACAGAGGTTGGATCACTTGATGATTACCTGTTCTGTTCATTCCCTCTGAAGCACCAGGGATTGGCCACTGTCGGAAGACAGGACACTGGGCTAGATGGACCTTTGGTCTGACCCACTATGTTCGTTCTTATGTTCTAATGGCAAAGGCAATGGGCGTGTCCTGGTTACAGTGGGTCATATTTTTATTTGTATTTCTTCCATTGCTTTCTTCATCCTGTCCTTAGACTTTAAAGAGAAAGGAGAAGGAATATGAACACGAGATGGAGCGGCTAGCAAGGGAGAAGATTGCGACCCAGCAGCGACTGGCCGAACTGAAGAACGAATTGAGCCAGTGGATGGACATCCTGGAAATTGACAGGATTATTCGACAGACAGTTCAGCCAGAGGATGACCAGGCATCTACCTCGACTGCATCAGGTACCATTAGCTTCTCTGTTATTGCTGTGGCATTGCCTGGTGCTAGTTTGATCTTGAAACCGTGTGAAACAACTTGAGTTTCCTCTCCGCTTCATCCCAGACCTATGAATGTGATGGTAAGCAATGGAATCTCCTTTCAGGGTCATTGAGACCTTTTGACTAAATCAGCCCATGTTTTGGTTTTGTAACAGAACTTGGAAGCGGACAAGTTTCAGCTGGTGAAAAGCTCCATTTTAGCCTGGTCCATGCTAGCGGAAATATTCTTCTCAGCACAGTTTAACACTATCAGCCAAATTGCTTTCACAGCCAGGTAGCTGCATTCACACTGCCTTTCTAAGGACCATTGTTGACTCCGACCAAGTGAACAATGTTTTCCAAATGTTGCTGGAGGATTCAAATATGGTTGTGGGACGTGCTTATGTGTTTGTGTTTGCAAACCCTGCTATCTAGTTTTAAATTGTGCAAAGTGCACTAGGTATTTCAGGCCTCTCCTGGAGGAATCTGGAGATGGAATTGAATGGGATTTCTTCATGCCCATTAACAGGTGGGTAATCATACGTCCAACCCTGAAATCAGGCTTAAAGCAGAGTGGCCTGGTGATGACAACACAGAATTGGGTACCAGATGATCTGAATTCGAGTCACACCAGTTTGGCCCAGGTTTTTGTCCTCCATTTTTGGGGGCCCAGCTTCACAGCCCAGTGCTTGATTTTCAGAGTGCAGAGCACTGGAAGCTCTTGCAGACTTCCTCTGGAGCTGTGGGTGCTTGGCACTTCTGGAAATCAGGCACAAAATTTCTTGGGTTTGGAATCCGAAATCAGAGAGCACTTAATGTAAAAGTTGTCCTCAGCTTGTCACATGGGGTGGGGGGGAATCATTCTTGTCCACCTCCGTAGCACAGTGATGGTCTTGCATGAGAGGTTCTGTGTACGTACAAAGTGTTGTTATTTGCAAGTGCTGTTTTGCCCACTAAAATCTGCATGTTGGATGTCCTACGTTGTAAGACTCAGCTCCCCACATTCAAAACCCAGTTGTAATGTAAGGCCAGCGCGCATTCCTGCTTGTTAGAACTGAGCGAATATTAAGCAACAGGTGTATTTGCACTGAAATCTCTCAGGGTTTTTTCTGCCATGTAGAGAAGAGCCTTTAGAAGGGCACTGAATGGAGGAAGAAGTCACCAGTGCATTTGAACAGTTTAATGAGCCTTACCATTGTTGGAAAAGGACCCATGATGAAAAGTAAAGGGTTGTTAATGGAGGCAAAACCTTTTCACACACATCTGCCCTGTAACGAGTTTATCAGTAAGATAGGAGGGGCCATGCTTTTGGCTTGACTTGTGATCTGCCATATGAAGAATAGACAGTTCAAGGGCATGCTTTGGCCGAGGTAAGCACTCTGTAACCATTTGTATCAATCCCTTCAAACAGTAATGGAATCCGCTTGTGAAACTACAGGCAGTCGATACAGCAGCAGCCAGACAGGGAAAACCGGAGTTTACTAGTGCTGTCCAGGTTCTTGTACTATGCCCATCACCATGGTGTCTGAGCACCAACAGACTCAGAATTTAGGCTGATGGAAATGAGGAACGATATCAGCCATCTGCAGGGAAGGATCTCTTAAAGGGTTGGGAAGAAGGAAAGGTCTTCCCTAGTTCTCCCAAGCCACCGCGTCTTTCAAAATATGTAATTGCAATTGCATTGCTCGCTTTAGAATGAGCAATGCAAATTACTGCGCTCAAGGTCCCGGTCTCATGGGGGTCCCCACAGTCCTGCACTGACTCAGCAGTTCACTGGCTGGACCAATCTCCCTTTTCCGTAGCCGGAGGGTAAGGAAACTAGCTGCCATATTTCCCCATCTCAGCTTCCTTCCTGATCTGAAAGCAGAAAGAGAGGTGCAAATGGATTAAATGACTTGGCAGAAAGTAAAAAGAAGAGTCCCAGCTAGCAAGGTCTCTCTAGGACAAGAAAACTCCCCAGGTTAGGATTTGGCCTAGTCCTATAACCCTGGGGCATGCAGACTTCCATCTGTTTCCCATCCAGCCTTTCTTTATAACCTCCCCTGAGCACCTGTGAAGCTGAGACGGAATCCACCCCTTGTAAAGAGAGGACCGAGTATTGTCCCTGCCGCCATCACGGGAGGCAACTCTCCCTATCTGATTTCTCTCCCCACTGCCGGCATCTTCAAGGCACCACTCTCAATTGGGGCATCTCATTTTTCTAAGGCTGGCTTTGCCCTGCTGTGAGAATCCCTCTCTTGGCAATCGAGTGGGAGTGGGGAGAAGTTGGCTGCAAGGGTTGGTCGAGCCTATGTTCAAAGGAAGACGTTGAACTTGAGTGTGGTTGGGTTACCTTCATGCTATCGAGTGATAACTCTGTGCTACAGGTATAATCGGTTCCTCTCTTCGTGCCCTGGAGGTGAGGCTGGATAGTCAGGCTCATCCTCGGCTGTTCTGTTTACCCCAGTTTTTTCCTTTCTTTTTTTCCAGAGGGCGAAGACAACATTGACGAAGACATGGAAGACGACAGGCCCATGAACTCCTTACCAAAACTAACCCAGCGCCAGCACCCCGAGCTACTGAAAGCTGTCCCTCCAAATGCTGCTTCCCATCACCCGGCCGTCTTGCCTCAGCACCTGCCTCTGCATCAGAAACAAACCCCGCCCCATGCACCGCCTCCCCTCCAGACCCAGGCACTGGTCCAGCCGCAGGCAATCGTGCCCACACAGACTCACATCGTGGCGGCCTCGACGGTGCAATCGACTGTTATCGCCCACACCGCCACCACCCATGCGTCAGTCATCCAGACTGTCAACCATGTGATTCAGGGTCCACAGACCAAGCACATCGCTCACATTGCACCTTCCACGTCCAGCCCCGTGCAACTCACCACTGCTGCTCAGCCTATCGGCCACATCACTGTGCACCCGGCAACCATAAATCACATGACCCACCTCGGCCAGCAGTTACCCATTTATCCTCAGCCAGTGGCCGTCAGCCAGCCGGTCGTGAGCCACATCGCTCACACGATTTCTCACCAGCAAGTGAATGGAACCACAAACCTAGGCCAGCAAGCAGTGATGGCCAAACCTGCTGTAGGAACCCAAGTTGTCCACCATCAACAGTTAGTTGGGCAAACAGTGCTAAACCCGGTAACTATGGTCACCATGCCATCATTTCCTGTGAGCACGCTGAAGCTGGCCTAGAACAGGAAGCCCACTGGCAAAGTCTTTGGCAGGCCACCTTTCCTGAAACTCCATACATTCCAGCCACGTCCGATTCCGAGGGAGAAAAGTGCAGGAACTCTGTGAACAGGGGAAGAGTGACATACCTAAGGTTGGGACTGCCAAGTCCATCCTTAATCTTTTAATAACCAACCTGGAAGTGGTAATGAGAAACAGGGCTTCTCTGCACTTGAATTTCGCTAATCAGAGAAAACTTTAATGACAGTTGTTCATAGTGATTTTTTTTCCTTTTACGTGTAATCAGTGAAATATGAATATGATGTTCTTAAGACTTTAATTTTCCCCTTTCATGTGTTGCTTCTTTGTAGAATAAAAAAGGCTGATCTCTTTATTGAGACTTTGCGTAGAATGGGAAAAAAATCATAGAAGTCTATATTTATATGTATATGTATCTGCCCAAAGCTACATATATATAAATAAATATAACAGTGGAGAAGGCCTTTGGCAAGCTTGATTGTTTGCAGGATTATTAGACAACTTAAATGTTAATTTTTGGAGGAAGAAAGCAGAGTGTCCTCTTTAAAAAAAGAAACTTTAAAGACAGATGGTTTAGTGGACCAGAGTAAAAATATTTGATGACAAATTAAAAAAAAAACCATGTTAAAGGTATTTCCCTTCAGTATATTACATTTCAGTAAACCATCTGAAATCACTGTGACTTGTTATGGCATTTAAAGGAAATTCTCTGTCCTGTTTAATAAAAGGAAAAAGAATACACAACCGGACTTCATTTGTTGGGATTTCATAAATGACTCCATTTTCACAGTTTTGTCAAAAGAAAATTTCATATTTTTTATTTTCATGGTATAAAAATGTTTTGTTTTGGGTTGTTTTTTTTTTTTTTTTTTTTTTGCTAACGTAATAATGGATTTCACAGACCTCTCTGTGCACGGCTCGCTCTATTTCAAATTGCCTCACCCCAGTCCCATTCCCTAAAAGGATTCTGACAGAAGCAGTTATTTAGAGCTAGTGGCTTTGCAATATACTTCGCCAGTTGGGTGGAATGGAACCTGGGACAAGAAAGCCGCCAAAAATGAGGTTGATTTGTGGTGGTTTTTCCCTGAACATGATCATGTTTTAATGCAGGATAGTGAACGGATTAGAAAATGGATAAATGTGCATGTGACATGCTCCAAAGGGCGAGAGCTTTTAAAAAAAAAAAAAAATGAAATGGAATTTAATTTTGTATAGGATAACAGTATATTCCAGTAAAAAGAAAAGGAGGACTTGTGGCACCTTAGAGCCTAACAAATTTATTTGAGCATAAGCTTTCGTGAGCTACAGCTCACTTCATCGGATATATTCCAGTAAATCAGTATATCGAACCTTACAGTGTCTTAAAAAATACAGTGAAATCTGACTAAAGAGCAACCCCCTACTTATCTAATGTGACTACTTTAAAGCATCCCAAGGTTTCTGGTATAATTTTGTTCCATCTTTTGTGGCTGCTGAACCAGAGCCCATTGAAGTCAGTGGCAAATTTCCCATTGACTTCAGTGAGACACAGATTTTCTACAGGTACTTGCCATTCTCTTCAGTGGTTGCTTAAGACATGTTTAATTATCTGTTGTTTGAATTTTCTGTTCCTTGTCCCACTTCCCTTGTCGTGCTATTGCTAATGTTCTCCTTTTTCCTCTTTCTTTTTTGATCTGTAATTCTGATGCAGGCAAAACTCCCACTGCAGTGAGGGGAAGTTTTGTGTGTATCAGGACCAGGGGACGGTGGTCCCTATGCAAACATCTGTCCTTTCTTATCATGTTACTGTCTGGAAATGGCTAGTAGCGGGAATAAAGGTGCAATTAACTCAACCTCCTTTGGAAGTGACACCAACTCAGATTAGGATGTAAGGAGTGCGTTGACTAGTCAAGGGATTGGATACCTTCACCACTCTAGCCACTTCGTGTGCAAATTTGTTTCGGAGTTAAGATCTTCCCCAGGAAATGGATCCTTTTGACTGTATTTGTCCAAAACTCCCATTCACTTCAATGGGATTTTCACCAGAGTGAGGACTGCAGGATTTGACTCTCCGGCATCATCAGAGTCAGGTAGTTACTATACAGTTGTTTAAGTTTAGTTCGAAAATCTACCCCTGCCCCACACTACAATTGGAACTGTTGGAAGGAGTGGTTGCTGCTAGCACAGATCTAACACAGTTTCCCTTGCCCATGTAGACAAGGGTATTTCTCCTAAGAATTGTAATAGGCCTCTGTTTAGAAAACCTTGCGTGAAGTGAGGAGCACAGTTATCAGGGGAAATAATCCCTGTTCACAATGGCATGAGCACTTAGCACACTGTCAGTTACAGAGCAGTCAGATTTTAAAGCGAATTAGGCCCTATCCCCAAACCACCTGTATACAGATTTATTCCTAGTCACTACTAATGTACTGTTAACATTGTGGAGATAACAGAATCCTACAGGGTTATTTGCTCCTTTATACATTCAGATGCTTTCTCTCTAAGGTTGTATTTCTTGTGTGAGTTGGAGCCTTTGATGGACCTCAGCAGACATCTAGAGTTAGCCAGCAGGACAGTGACTTTTCATCAGAGAGCCTCGAAAGCATGGAATATGTGTGGCAGGGTTTCCTGCCTGTTTAGGAATAACTGTGTGGTTTGTCTCTTGTAGCTATTGAGGGGCAAAGGGGGAATAGAGCTCCCACCTGCCCTTTGCACAAGTCTAATTGATGGATCTCTAAAGGATAACAAAAGCAAAACAGGGAAGTCCCAATTCTTGCCGACGACGTTTTTCAAAAGACAAGATCCAGGAGCTAGAGCTCATTTGCACATGGTGACTGCGAGGACCCATACAAATTGCCAGCTAGGACAAATGTGGCTAGTGAGTGCCTAGTTGAGGGCACCCTATGGGTTCAGTCACCACAGGATTGGACCCACAATTATCGATATTTGCAGGAAATACAATAATTGCATGTGCAACTTTGGGTGCTCCTGCACACATGTTTTTGCATATGGATCTGTTCTCTCTGTGTTGGAAAATACGGCCCAGGAGGGGCGCCTGAGAGCCTTTCGTAAAACCCCCTGGATAACCAACAGTGAAATAGACACACAGTTACTCCTAAAAACACTGTTCCTCCAGTCAGAGTTTTCTCTAGTGAAATGTGTTGGAGGTGAAAAGGAAGTGCTGCTTTCATTTTACACAGGAGAATACATTTTCTTGTGGGTTCTTTAGTGGCTTTTGTTGCATGGGTGTGTCATCTTGCCGGCCTTCAAATCTTTTTCTCCTTCTGTCTGTAGATTAAAATGTGATGGTGATCGTAGGAGTGATGATGGGGTAACATCCCTGTTTCAATTCCTGTAATTTAGTTCTGCCGGAAGTCCCTTTCAATGATGTTAGCAAGCCCCATTACAAGTAAGGCTCCTCCCATCTGGCCAGACCTGAGCCAGTCAACTAGTCTCGGGCTATGTCTATGTTAGCACTTTCGTTGGCAAAACTTTTGTTGGTCAAGGGTGTGAAAAAAACACCCTGACCTGGTGTGGACAGCGGGTACAACTATGCTGTTGTAAGATCTATGGTGTAGACATAGCCTGGACATGCTGTACCAACCCCATACTCATTCACGTTCTCCATGACAACCTGAAATATCTGTTTTGTTGGGTTCTGTTTTTTTCCAAATCAACGATTTTCTTTCTGTCCTAGGGTGGGAATCCCAACCCTGACTCTTCTGCCATCAACTCTGCCATTCCCATTGAAAAACTTCAGAGTTACTCAAATGCTTCTTAGAAATCAAGTTCAGTACTGTATCACAAGGGGCACTTTAGAAATGTCTCTCGTCCTCTGAGATGTGTGTTTTCCCTATGGAGAAAGCTATATATAAATAAATATATATCTATATATCTATATCTGTACACTTTGGGCTTCAGAAGATCAATATGTCCCAAAATAAATAAACAAATAAATATGAAGTTTACAAGAAATCTCTTCTGTTGTTGAATAATATTAGTTACTGGTAATCCTACCACAGAGAAGGCAGTAAAAGTGGGCAGACTGCTGCTGTTGTTTAAGACCTGATTCAAAGCCCATGGAAGTCGGGGGAAAGGTTTTCATTGACTTCTGCGGTCTTTGGATCAAGCACTTGAACTGCAGGGTTTCCTGACACTGCAGCCTTTAAACAAGCCATGGTGCATGTGTAACACTGTGTGCAGTGGAGGATGTACTCCAAGATAGGGTACCGAGAACAAGCAATCGGAGGGTTGGTCAGTTTCACTCTCTTGTTTCAAGCTAATTTCTAAAACTAACCTGCTGTATAGGCTACATCTAAACACTGTCCAGTAGGAATAAAAACAAACTAGCTTTAAAAAATCACGTGCTCAAAAAAAAAAAAAAATCTTGCGGACACATTAAATATGGGGCATGATCCTGACCTCACATAGATGTAAATCCAGGGTGGAGCTCAACCAGTCTGAGATTAGAATCTGGTCCCATTTTCCAGCCTTGTGCACCTTGCATAATCCCTTATACTTGTGCCAACTAGGTGTAAAGTGTTCCCATTCTGGTTTGTACACTCTGCATTCCCATTGCGCAGGGCTGAATGACGATACACCGAGCAAAACATTGGAGAATCAGGCCCACTGGTGCATGACGCCCCGTGATTCATGATAGCAAACACACACACAGAGTACCCTGTTCTTAAAGGCATTGCTGTTGTCCAAGCTGGTGTTTGACAGGCCCTGATTTCTCCCTTTCATAACCTACAAATTGCTGGGGCTTTTAAAACCCGATCAAAGCTGCATCTGTAGCTTTAAAATAATAATAATAATAATAATAATTAATAATAAATAATAATCACTTTTACCTGATGTCAAACTAAAAAAAAAAGGATAGTGGCTGGAATTTTTAAAGGCTGTCACATAGAAGCAGAAGTCCTAATCGCTTTCAGTAGGATGTCTGCTCCTAAGTCACTTAGGCACTTGTGGAAAAAAGCACCCAGGATACACACAGAATGTAGTGTGTGTTGGGGAATTGCATTGGCTGCAAAATATCTTTCATTTACTCAGATTGGAGTGAGGGGCTTAATTCTGCCACCTTCAGTGGAGTAGCACTTTCTCATGCATATAGCTCCCCAGATATCAATGGCAGTGTTTGTATAAGTATTGCTCAGTGTGAGGAGAGGTGGTGGAATCAGTCTCCGTAGAAAAGCTTTCCTCGGCAGTTCATGAATTCAGAGTTACTAAAATCCAGTTGGCTCTTGGTAATTTATGGCCAGATCCTGAAGTCTTGACTCATGCCTTTTTCAGATAAAACTCAATAAAGACTGAGAAGAGACATCAAGATTTAGGATCTGATCATGCTGCCAGTTGTGGTACTTAATACCACTCAAGCTCCTGGTAATAATGGCTATGCCTGGGAGCAGCCTTCGGCTCCGCTCCGGTGCCAGATGGAGCGCAGACAAACTGCTGCATCCAGATGGAGTGCTCCAAGTGGGACTAGTAACCCGCCTGCACGTTGTCAATTGCACGATCAGGGCGTCCGGGTGCTTCAGACGGGAGTATGATGAGTGCAGCCTTTACATCAAAGTTTCCAAAGTGAAAACCTGCACTACTATATGAAACGAAAAGAACTTGTTTTAGATGAAGCTAAGTCAGACCATTTGCTTTAACTTTCCTTTTTAAACCAGGCCTTTTTCCCTCTTGTGTTGAATTTGTAAGCAGACCGAGCAAGAGAAGGAATTTTAATTACTAACAATCTGCAGGGCAGGTAGTATCTGTTTTTTGAGCCTGGCTATTGAACATATTCGGTAGATTTGAAAGCTAGTTGTGACCAAAAAGTTTCTTGTACATTTTACTATAATATAAACAAAGATAATCATAACTTAAAAAGGCTTTTATGAAGACCACCCATATGGAAGGAATCAAGTACAGCATTTGTGTTTTCCAACCGGCCCCTAAAGTGATTAAGATGAGGCTTTGGTTTTGGCGTGGGAAATTATCTGCTTAATCATAACCCGTCCCCTTTCTATGTCCGGCATTCAGTCTGCAATTAAATCCTCTCTTTGCTCCATCATTGGCGATTTTCATTTCTCCAAAGCAATAAACCCACAGCAGGGGACGGTGCTTGTGCAGTGGGGCGGGGCTTACTGAGGTCATCTTCCCATGGAGTAAATTGCATTGCTTGGTATTGTCACAGGTGAGCTATTCCTTGAAATCCCTCTTGCTTTGCTCATATCAGAATACAGCAGTTGCTCACTGTCCATTTGGGACCTAGTATTCCCCATCGACGATGTGAGAGTTTGAAGTGCTCAAGGAGTGCCAGACCGGGGCCCTTAACAATACTAAGGGACACCTGCAGGGACAATAATTAGAGTATAAACTCCGTTATTCCAGTTGAATTACAGTGTAGAGGGGAAAAGGCTGGCAATATAGCTACATAATCGTGTGTATTTCTCTCTGCATTCACACGTGAGCTGTGTGTGCCTACCTAATGTGTGTACATTTACACAGATGGGACAGAACCAAAACCTCAGATCTAAACACTCTCAAACTTTGGGGGAAATCAGATCTGGACCCCAAATTTTGTGTCCAGGCCTCATTTTGAGCGTGTGCATGTGTGTATGTGTATTGCGTGTTCTAATTAAATGCAGGCTATCCAATGAAAAATACTAAATTCTCTGTGGTAAAACTTTAGCCTGATAATGGAAAATGCTAAATAAAACCACGTACTGCTGTTAGCAGCTGCAGGCCGCCAGGTTATATTAGTCCATCATGTTTGAAGAGCCTTAAATCTTCCTTGAAGGGAAATGTAAATTGGGAAGAAAACAGAGCTCTTTGGGGGCTGTTTTTTGTTTGTTTGGCTACAAGGGTCCTGTTGGGTGGGAAGGGAAAAACCAGTAGCATATTATTCTAGTTATTCAGGGTTTGATCCTGCATCATTCAAGCCAGTGGGAGTTTTGCCATTGTCCCCAGTAAAAGCAGGATCAAGCTTGCATAGTGCAGGGACAAAGGGAGGTTAATTCTTATTTTTATTTTCTCTTTCCCCCACCATAGAATCTGATGGAAACAATGTTCCATCTGCAATGCTTCTGCTTACTACTTGTGTACAATTTATCCAGGTGGATCGGTGGGAAACTTAACAACCAGTTATGATTTAGTTTATTATTGTGTCAGAAAAATAGCAGGTCCAAAGATCAGATGGGGCTGTTGGATTCTAGTGTTGGACTATTTGTCTTTCTGTTGTTGTGTTTTGGGGGGATTTTTGTATTAAAAGTGGCCTTTCGTAACAAAAATAAAAATAAATAAAATAAAATGCCTTTGAGTGGGTTAGATGGAGGTGAGATATATTGCTGCTTTTGTCGACGTTGGTGTGATTGTCTGTTTGCACGCCTGTTTATAAATGTAGAGAAGTTCAAGCAAATATTTTATTGTGTCTCTGATTTTTTGTATGTAGCCTGTGTCTCTTTTGGACTGATCTGCATCCTGAGTGAATTTTTTGCATTTAAAAAAAAAAAAAGTGTGACAATTGTTTCGGGTGTGGAGGGGCGGGAAAGGGGGATTTGAAGAACATCACCGTGTGTGTATGGGGATTTGGAGGGGGGGTGGGCAGGGGAAAGACTTAATTTGCCTTGTGTGAAAAAGATACATTTGATGTTTGTTTGTTTTTTCCCCTCGTGCTTTCTGTGATGTATATTAAGAAGGGTATTGAATAAAGGTAAACATTTCTTAGCTGGGTTACTGTGAGGTGCTGAAGGTCTCATCCAGAGCCCAAGGAGGTCAGTGGAAGTCTTTCCATCAACGGCAGTGGGCTTTGGATCTGACCCAGAAGGCCCCAATTCAGCACTCCCTTTCTATTCAGTGAAAGCACGTAAGCACCTGCTTAGGTCCCATTGACTTTCATGGCAGTTAAACGCATGCTTAAGTGCTTTGCTGAATAGGGATGGATTTATTCACATAGGTAAATACTTTGCTCAGGTGGGATGCCTTAACTCTCTTGTAGTCAAGGGGAGTTGAAGGTGCTTAGCAGCTGCTCTCCTCTTTCATGGTCAGGCCCCTAAGATTCTTCTAGAATAACCAGTTACCATCGTAACCTTTTTATATTTCTTTTTAAAGGACAGTGGAATTTTATAAAAGGAAAACCCCAATATTTTGGACCTGCTTTCAGACTCTGTGTTGGTGCAGATTAAAATTGTTTCCAATACTTTTTATTTTTAGATTTCTTCATTAGTCAAAATATCATCTGTTGGGAGCAGACAATCGGAGCTAAGAAAAAGGCCGTCTTTTATAAATGTATTATTTTGAGAGTTTTTCCTATTCGTGGCTTTGTTTCTCCTCCACTGTTTTATAGTTTTTGTTTTTTTTAAAAAGTCCCAAACTTGAAGAGCCAACAAGATACCAGCACAAATGCAGACTCATTTGCCAGGATCAGAGACGTGTAATCATGGGCAGTGGTTCAGGTGGATGTTCTTTTTCTCATTAAAGTGTCGTGAAAATGTTGATCCTTTTCTGAACTCTAATTCTGGATTTCTACACCAGGTTGCAAAAAATATCTTTGGCCTGATTCTCATTTACTTGCAGGGCTAGTCACACTGTTCGGGCAGTGACAAGGGTCCTTAGAGTCATTGTTAGTTACATTTATGCCCAGTTTATGCTGCTTGAGCGGTATTAAGGGACTTCAGTGTAAATCAAAATAAATTCCATTAATCTGACCACTTTCCTGGTGCTAATTACATTGTGAAATAGCATTTTTGATGTTCTCCAGAATGTCCCAACTTCTTTCATAGTGGCAGACTGCATTACACAGGAAACCTACCAATGCTTTTGCTTCCAGGTAAGCACACTGAACCTCGTCCACCTCCTGCCTACCCATTGCCATCCTGTACTTTGGTACCTTTCTTGATTCCTCATGCATCATGCTTTTCTTGTTCAGAAAGTCTGTAAACAATCAGTTCTCTCGGCCAGGCTGCATAACACACACAGACCTGCTCAAACCAAAACATAAAGTATCACAGGCCTGATCCTGCAAGATGCTGAGTGCACTTGTTGATGGGACAGCTCCCACAGTAAAGGTTTCAGGATTTGGCCTGTACTTGCACAGAAGAACTGATATGGACGCCTTATAGACACAATTACTATATTCCTGATTCAACAAAACACTTAAACATGGGTTTAAATTTTATGCATGTGACTGGTTCCATTGACTTCTATGGGGCTATTCCCAGATGTGCTGAAGTGTTTTGCTAGATCAGGGCCTAGGGTGGGAGTGGAAAATCAAACCGTCTCATTCCCACGCTTACGTCTTCTAAATAAACTTTCTTTCTATATAGATAGAGATACAAATATCTATGTCTAGATATCTAGCTATAAATAGATCATTTAAGCACCTTTGTGGCTAAAAGTATTTACCTTTATCAGCTCTGAGATCTTTTCATTCGAAATCCTTCGATTAAAGGCATTGGTTATAAATGCAAAGTTACTTCCAATGCTTGCCAGTGATTCAGTGGCAAGTAACCCTATTGTCCTTCTATTGAGCATCACAGGAAAGCCAAGCAATCTGAAACCAATCACACTGGGCAAATGCTGTCTTTGTTTACAGTGTGGACTTGTCACTGTGTTATCAATTTATTGAAATATTAAATATTGAAAAACCTAGACTGTAAAGATTTTTATGTGTTTGGATACATCTGCTCTGTGGAAAAAAAACTAATTTTGTACATATTGTATTTTTACTATTCAGCTGTATTATATTGGCTCTTCATGCTCCAGAATTTAGGTATCAGACATGAATAATATCCATGTAATAAGCACTTGCCTGAAATAAAATATAAAACTGAAATAAACATGCACTGAAACATGAAAAAGAATTTTGCATCTTCATCCTTGTGCTTTATATACGGATGCTCCAATTTATTTATAATTTTCCAATAATAACAATGACATTTGATTCCCCATCTGGCAAATATGCATTATTGGGGTTTGTGCTTGGGACTATTGATAGAAATAACCACTATAGCCACTGGTATGAGTTTGCAAGATCAGGTCTTTGCTTTTCCCCCAGTGTATTGATATTTAATCTAGAAGCTATTCTCCCTAGTCTCCAGAATATGGTACATGCATCAAAACTGGAAAGAGAGACAAACAGACATAAGCCTTTTTCAGTCATCAGCATTCCTCAGAGAAGGCCAAATTTTATTATAGATAGAAAGCACAAATGAGAAGTCCTGGCCCCATTGAAATCAGTGGGATCAAATCAATGGGGTCACAATCACCTAACTTGTAAATAAGCATTGAGGTTCTTTCAGTCGTTCTTTTGGAAAGCGTTGTTGGTTTAGGGACTCATCTTCCACCTGCCAGCTTCAGGTGAAAAGTAGCTGTTGACCGAGCTATGTTCTTTTTTTGGCCGGTAGTTTGCGTCACCGATTCCCCCTACTGCAATCACCCATCTTGATTGAGGTACAGACTTTGATTTGATCACTGAAATGCCTCTGCCCAGTAAGAGCTGCAGTACTAGATAAAGGTTAATAATGTAAATTAATCCAATGCACAGGATCCCAACCTCTGGCTGAATGCACCATGCTTACCCTGTAAAAGATTTTGATTTCTCCAGGGGCCAGAGACCCGCCTGCTCGAGATATTTGGACATCTAAGTCCCATTGAAATCAATGGAAATTAGGCACCCTTCATGGGTCAGAATCTATACGGGTTTTGCCATAGACCTCAAAGGGGCCAAAAATGTGACCTTCAGACTTTAAGGCCCATCCTATTGGAAATCAGACTAACAATTGCCATAATTAGGAACCACTGTTACCAAAGTTCTAGAATATTTTTTCTAACTGGTGTCAAAAGAATATTTTTTGCCTTAGAGCTGTGTTGTTAAACTCTTCCCAAGGCTATTCCCCTCCCAGGTAATTTAGAGTAGGGTGTTATAACATGATTATAAGCCACAAAAGCTCTGTCCACATGAGCCAGTAAATCCAGGTTAGGCCCCAGCTGCAGAATGTAACAGTTTCCAGCATGGTTTTAGAGTGTTAAGGGCCAAATCCAGTGAAGTTCGGAGTGGCTACAGTAAGGTGCCCATAGGGACAGATCTTCAGCTACCATTGGCCATTGCAGTCAAGGATCTGCCCCATAGACTCCAGTGAGATGGGAAAGGGGTTAAGTATTGGCAGGATTAGGCCAAAAACTTACATCCCCTCCAATGCATCCTCAAGAAACTAAAAAAGGAAAAACTGATCCAATGTATATTCTAGTGTGGCTGCGTTCCCATTGTACGCCTTATTGAATGTGAGCAAATAAAAGGGGAAAGATTTTTGGATTCATGACTCTTTCAAGGCTTGCCCCCAACTGTTGTATGTGGGGCACTGCTGTGTTTTACCCGAGAGCTGGTTTCTTTAGTGCCTTTCATCAGCAGGCAAAGTGGCCCATACTTACCAGTTCTGAGTTTGTGGAGTGTCCTCTGCGAGAACAGGCGCTAGTTAAATGCAAGGCATTATAATTTATTGGTACAAGCGTCCCATGATAATGAGATTAATTAATCTTATCCGTAGGCACTTTACAGTTCTTTAAACAAAAATCCAAATCTCTAAGCAACAGCATCCTATTCTATTCAGTGTCACTGGGATGATATAGTGCAGCCTCAGAACAGAGTCCTTGGGTTTAATTTCTGACTGAGTTGCTTATCAGGAGAGAGTGAAATCTCAGCAGCCTTGTACCCAAGAAGCAACTGGTCCTCAAAGGGAGATAATAGGAAGTATACACACCCCTTAGCAAACTCACTCGTTGGGGCTGCAGATAAGATATCTAGGTAAGAGGGATCTCAGTGCCCTCTGCTGGCAGAACTGACAAAAAGTTACTCTAGAGACCAGGTGGGCGAGGTAATATCTTTTATTGACTGAACTTCAGTTAGTTTAAGCTTACACAGACCAGAAGAAGAGCTCTGTGTCGCTCGAAAGCTTGTCTCGTCCAGTAAAAGATATTACCTCGCCCACATGGTCTCTCTGACACCCTGGGATCCACCCGGCTGCATCAACCCTGCGTGCAAAAAGTGACTGTAGTCCAAAGGCACAAAGCTTCCCAACACGTGTAGGGTTTACTCCCAGGCTTCAGCACAGCCAGCCGGACTGCTCCGGGTAGAAGATGTTTGCAGGCTCAGGCCATGGATAATGAGTGAAGTGGAAATGTGGCCTGGCTAAAATCCCGTTGCTTAGCACAGGTTTGAGAGATCTCCTGCTGCAAGGAAGGTTATCGAGACAGGAGGCTGAAGATTTGTGTCTCTGTTCTCTAGCCTTTAGGCCCATCACTGTACTGGGAACTGCACTGGTATAAGGCAGGGGGAAGGCAGTGCCTTGCTGGCACTTGGTGCTTTTGCATGTGTGACTATGTGCATGGATGGAAACAGGCAGAGATGCTCGCTCGCTTTGGTTTTCTGCTCTGTACTGTCTCAGCTCAGCATGGTAATGGACATTCAAAGGGGAGGGACACCTCAGGTACTGTAAATGCTGGAGAGCTAGGGACAGTGTCTCTGTGCCTTGAGCAGCACTGAGGATAGACAGCACAAGCCTGGAATACAGGCTGCCCCAATCTGCAGGCGCTGCCACCGGGGATAACAGACCAGCTCTGGCTCCTGAATCCTCCGCCCCTCTGCTGAGAAGGCTGCCAGCTAGTGCCATGTGTGGCCGTAGGTTTCATGATGCAGATGTGACCGCTGAGAACTAAATTTAGGCCTCCGAATTCATGGCATCAACTGCACTCAAATGGCAACTCACCAACTACCGGAAGAAACAAGGCTCTGCAGTATAGCGCTACGTGCCGTATCTCTGGCTTCAGGAGCTGCTATTAGGTCAAGGGCCAGCCCTGGCAAATGCTGCTTTGTAAGGACCTTAAGAATGGTGTGTTCTCTCCTTGTTCCCTGACTTGCACTCCTGGGTGGGATTACTGGAGGTCCCTGCGATGCATGCAGCTAGGACAGGGCACAAAAGCAACAAAATGTTGCTGAGGGTTTTCTAGACCTGCTGCTTTCCTCGCTGCACTGTCTTTGGCCAGCTGCACCTCAAAGAGAAGGTGTTAAACTAAACACTCAAGGGTGTCAGGCAACCCAGCCACCTGATGCATGTAGATTGGTGCAGGCTGTGCGCACTGTAATGAGTGTGGCTAGCAGCTGTGTCAACTGCAACAGCAAGCCCATGTTGGAAGTAGGAAAGAGAAACTTGAGGGTGGATTCCAAAAACTATGCTGTGCCCTGGCTGATTCCAGACACCCCAGACTTGCTAACCTGCAGCTTTAGCGCTCAGTTTTGTCTACATGCTCTACAGGTAACAAACTTCAGTGCAGCATCCTGTCTGGGCCTCTCTCCACTGGAGTCTTGGGTGAAATGACTTCTCAGCTCTCACCTTCTTCGTTGGTTTTTGGATCTTCTGGAGTACCTTGTTTTCAAAGGCTTATTTTGGGGCTCTGCTCATCCAAGGATCCTGGATACCATGGCAGAGGGACAGCAGACTGGGAGGAGAATGACTGTGAGTTAAACACTTTCTTTATTTTATTTTTAAGGAGCTCTGGGCAAATGACTACAGCCTGCTCTGGGACTAGATCATTGGGTCTGTACTCTGTTTTAAAGCCAGTGGTTTGCATGTATTTGTTCTTTTGCAATATCCCAGGCTGTGTCTATGCGTCTGGGTGCTTCCTCAAAAGATTTGGATCCAGCCTCTTGTTTCCCTTGGTGGCTGTATATGTCCTTCTTAGACATTATTGTAATGTAATTCCCTCTGCTACTCAGCCCCACTTCAGTTTTACGATTATTAATACTGACAAGTATTAAATGTCTGTGCCCTGTACTTTACATAGGTGATAGGTTAATGGTTACAACTCTGCCATCAGACACCAACTCTGTGTGTGTGTGTGTGTGTATCTATAAAGTATGTATGTACACACACAAAATATGTGCATAGAATCTGACCTTATACCTTCATTGTATTGCATGAATAGTGAAGGACCTAGCGTTCTGTACGCTCAACTTTCTCTGTGGCTTTGCCACTATTTCTACAGTGCCATAGCGGTGCCTGGGATTTAACGCACAGTTGTAGGTCTCGGCCCTCAGGCGCGGAGATTCTCTACCCCTAACAGCATTGCGGGGAGGATCGGGGGGGGGGGGGACCAAAAGGGCGCTAGGCAGGGGTTGGTCCTTGCAGATGCAGGATTTGGGTCCTCAGTTAAATCTACTGCAGCACTGGATGATTGTGGCAAGATTGCGCAGCGTGGAACGTAGAAAGAAAAGGACTGATACACCCCAGGGATTGGGAGATATGTTTATCCTGTCCAGAGCCTGGTTGGCATGCATACCTGGAGGGAGGCAGTGTGGTCTAGTGGAGAGAGCACTGCACAGGGACTCAGGAGAACTGGTCCCATTCTCAAGTCTACCATTGATTTTCTGGGTGACCCCGGGCAAGTCACTTCTTTCTGTCCCTCATTTTCCTCACCAATACAATGGGACTGTTCACACTCAGCTCCTTTGTAAAATGCTTTGAGATCTATGGATTAAAAGTGCTGTATTAAAGCCAGCTATTTGTTTACTATTCTATAACAAAACACTGTGTCCAGGTCAAAGATGATCCTCACGGTTTCAGTAATCGGAGGGTCTGTGTGGTACCCCATGAGACTCAATAGATGCTGCTCAGGTACAGCTGGGTGATGACTGTGGAAGACCATGTGATGGGATATTATCCCATCTCTTAAATGTAACAGACTCCCCCCATGCCAGGCTTACCAACCTGAGCATCCAAGGAGCTAAAGCTATCCCGGGCACAGTCAATTCCACAAAGAGGAGGCCTGGCCTCCCTCACGTCCCCTAAAAATGGAAGCCGTGACCTGTTTCGAATGAGGTGGTAATTGAGTCTTTGGAATTCCTCAAAAATTCAGGTGACTGATGTGCCAAGAGGTCACGGGCATGAATGTCCAATGCAGAATGGCATACCTGTGTGCGGGTCTCATTTGCAGTTTTCTGTACAGGTGAGGGCGGAGGGAGTTTCCTGTGGGGGATGATTTCACAGGGCGCTATTAAAGGGAAGTACAAGGAACTCCCCAGTTAAGCCTCTTCTGAAGTTGCTCTTTTTGTTGGTTCAGAAGATGGTTTAACATACTGCTCCAGAAGGGATTTTCTCTAAGAACATTGGGGTCAGGTACATGGTTATTCACCTTGCCCTGCAGAGTTAATGCCCTTTTGGCTTTATATGGGACATTTTACGTCTCTCTTGGATGCGTCTTGCCCCAAGCACTTGACTGCAAAGTTGCATGTTGTCTTGATTAGACCAAGGGGCTGAGAAGCCAGGGTTCGGACACCTGCCCTTTCATTGACTTGTGTGTAACCTTGAGCCAGTCTCCTCAACACTCTGTGCCTCAGTTTCCCTGTGGGTGACAGAACACCGGCCCCCCGCCTGGGAGGTCTGTACAGTGCTTTGAGATCCTTGCGTGCGAGGGCTGCGACGTTCCATTGGTTTCTAGCCTGGTTCACTTGGCTCAGTGGATGGGTTCTGAGCAAGGCTAAGGGTTTCCCTCTGGGAGTAAAGTTTCTGATGCCCTAGGGCACAATACGGAGCTGAGCGTGGAATGTTTCAACGGTAAAAGTTCTTCCAACGTTTTGAGAGGAAGCAACTCATTGCATTTCTGACTTTTTTACCTCTCACCTCGCTGCCTGCTGCCAGGTGGGCTCAGGGCTTTCCATCTTAGCAGCCTGTAAGGGTATAACAGGGACTGCCTGTATCTTGGCGAGCACATCCCGTAGTCTCTTGGGAAACCTGCATTAGAAGGGTCACGAAGGGTAATTCAGTTTAATTTTTGTTCCAGGCTTTTTGGCATTGTGACATCACTTGGGTTTGATTCTCTTGGGTGAATGACCTGGGTGAAGTGCTCTTGAAATTCCCTTCTGAGTCATGTAGTTGAGAGAGGGAGAAAAATCCCAGTCACCAATCAGCAGGACCGCAGACAGAATAACTTAAACTAATACCCTCTGATCTAGCCACGCCCAGAAAAGTGGCTGACTCTGGGTATTGTCATAGAGTGTACAGGACATAAAATACCCACCGTGAGACAGCCATGTGTGCAAGCGTGTTTGCGGACCGTTTGATGACCCGCGTGAGATGGGGCTCGCTCCAGTGGCTGGCTGACAGGTGTTGGCATCGCAAAATTCACCGGAACTGGCAATATTTGTTGGCAGCCTCAGCTGAGGGGCCCAGCATGGAGACTTTACTCCCCTTCATGGTCAGGAGTGATTTGCACGGCTTGTGCTTCTGCTCTCTGTTCTGTGACTAGGCTGAGAATGTTGGTCTCCAAGGTTGTCAAGTGACAACTTGCACCACTGAGAAAATCATTACCAATCAAAGGCTACAGCAGGGGCGGGCAAACTTTTTCGCCCAAGAGCCACAACGGGGAATAGAAATTGTATGGCAGGCCATGAATGCTCACAAAATTGGGGTTGGGGTACGGGAGGGGGGTTCAGTTTCCGGCTGGGCGTGCGGGCTCTAGGGTGGGGCTGGGGATGAGAGTTTTGGGGTGCAGGAGAGTGCTCTGGGCTGTGATCAAGGGGTTTGGAGAGCGGGAGGGGGATCACGGCTGGGGTTGGGGTGTGGGGAGAGGCTCAGGGGGTGCAGGCTCCGAGTGGCGCGTACCTCAAGCAGCTCCCGGAAGCAGTGACATGCCCCTTCTCCGGCTCCTGTGCGGAAGCGCGGTCAGGCGGCTCTACACACTGCCCAATCCACAGGCAGCACTCCTGCAGCTCCCAATGGAGTGCGTAGGAGCTGGAGCGGGGCTATGCTGCGGCTTCTGGGAACCCCATGGTACAGCCCCCTGATCCAGTGCCCCGGCTGGAGCGGGGCCGAGCTGCATGGTGCAGCTTACAGGCTTGCTTAAAATGGCTTGTGGGCCGGATTTGGCCCGCGGGTTGTAGTTTGCCCACCCCTGGGCTACAGAATAGCCACCCCGGTTATCGTAGGGTAGCGCTTCAACTAGGCTTTGAATGAACAAGGAGAAGTTAGGGGAGGAAAAAGTGGGACAGTACCGAGCTCAGAGCTTAACTTCACTCTAGAATTTAGAACTCCCGTTGGAGTCAGCTGTTGAGATTGCCCCGCTGTGGGTATGGCTGGGAGCCAGGAACTGACTGACCTGCTGAATGACCTTGGGCAAGTCACTTCCCTTCGCCGGGCTTCAGTTTCCTCCATCTCTAACTGGAATAATACTTGGCCCTAGACGTGAGAAGAAAATTCCCTGCCAAGCCGCACACCCTACCTATGGGACCCTCCTCTTGGTGCATAAATCGTGACTCGTGTATATGGAAAATAACCTCACAGCATCTTCTGCTGTGGTGAGACAGTAAGATCTCCTAGAGAGTCTTCGTCCCCCACCACCCTCCTTAACATTCACTAGTCACATGTTGGTGCATCCAACTGTGAACTCTCTAATGAAGAGAAGAAAACTATTTCAGCCAGCGCTGTCTTATTAGGCAGGTTCCCTACGGAGCTAAGCCTATGATTTCTCACCACGCATCTGTGAGACTTGTGGGAGCTGGCACGAAGTTCCAGTCAGCGCTATGTGAATTTGACTTTGGAGTTGTGTTCAACATGATTAGACTTTTGTAGTGAAAACAACGGCAAACGACATATTGATTAGGTATCTTTGGTACAAAGTCCAGCCTTAAAAGGTCGACCCTGGAGGATGTACATTTCAGATGCTGCGTGATGTTCAGCCCTGTGTGTCTCTCTCCTTTTGCATGTGTGATCTTACACCCTCAGTGAACTGTGCCCACAGTTTCCTGTGCTGAACGAGTTGTCAAAAGCAGAGACAAACTGAAAGTGCAAAAATCATGGGTGTAATTCGTTGCAGGAGCATTCTTACCCCCAGCGCCGCCCACAAAAAGGCAGCCTGGTTTGACCATCCAGCTAGCTCTGTGCCAGCTCTCCCTGGGCTCCTGGAGCCTTTAGCGAAGTTTTCTGCTTTATGTGAATGTTCAGAGTCAACACTAAAAGCATGCCGGCAGTTTCAGTTGTTCGCTCATTGTTGCCTTTTAGTCTGACCTGTGTGAATTTCAGCTGTGGGGTGGGGCTAGTTTGTTCATCCAAGGTGGTCTAAGCGATTTAAGCACCCAAATCCCATTGAATAAATCCCTTAGGCACCTTTGAAAATCCAAGCCCTCCAGCTGGGGGTCAGTGTTTGCCTAGATGCTGCTAAAAATCCTTCCCTGGTCAGAGCAGCGGAAGCATCTGCATTCGTTGTAGGCCCTTGAACAGTATGTATTGTTCGTTCCAATTATCTGAATATCTCGAAGGAAGAGAAACGGATGACTGTCTCCGTTTGCTGGGGTCCCAACCTGTGTGCCCTTTGCGGGTGGGGGGCCTCATTGCTAAGGTGGATGTGTTAGGGGGGTGTCAGCATTATTCAGCAGCTCAGAGTCCAGCCAGGGGGTAGTTAGTAGAAGGGATGTGGCTTGGAATTGGACAAGGCCTGGCTTGGGAGGGTCCATGGCTCAGGGCCCTAATGTATTTTGATCTAACAAGTGGCCTGGTCCTCGGGCTCGTGGGTGGTGGGTGTGTTTTTCAAGCCCTGGCTCAAGGGAATGAGAGGGAAATCTTGCAGGATGAGCATGGTACAGAGGGATGCATGGTGTGGAGGCGCCAGGAAGCATGAGGGTTCACAGGGAAAGCAGTGCCCAGACTCCCAGATCCTAGGGGTATCATCTGGATGATCTGGATGCCACAGGGGTAGCATCTGGACTCCATGGTAGGTGATCTAGTCTCGCCTTCCCCCATCCACTTCTCACCCTAATTGTACAAGTTCCTCATTTAGAGGCTGGCTTTTTCCCCATCTTCCTGTATAAACAGAGCAGAGTATCTGAGGGGGCAGGGCTGGGCTTCTTAAAAGAGCTGAAGGGAATTGGGCACCTCTGTCCCATTGAATTACAATGGGGCAGAGGCATCTAATTCCCCTGAGCTCTTCAAAAAATCCCAGCCTTTATTATGGGGGATTTAAAAAAAAAAAAAAGGGATATTTTGTCCCCATTGGATCATTGTCGAAGCACGTGGTAGCTGGCCTGCTAGTTGTTGTGTGTGTGTGTGTGCGTATAGTGCTTAGCAATGCGTAGCAACGCAAAGGCCAGTTGGAGAGCGGGGTCTTCAGACCCACGTGGCCGGGGAGGGGGAAGCAAATATTACCACTAGAAAGCGGCTGCTTCGAGAACTTCAGTTCTCAGCCTGGATGGGAGAAGAGGGGTCTTGGACAAAGCACTGTTTCAAGTTCAGATCTGCTATCTGACCCCGGCATGCAAAACTGAACCAAAGCACCAGCGTGTGACCGTGAGCTGACAATATTGAGCCAAATGTTCTTTAGAAGAGTGAAAAACCCCACCATGAAACTCTCTTCACTGTTTTAACCTAATACCGCACACGTCGGTTTCCCAAGCATGGTTCCTGATGTATTCTGGCATCCGCATACCCTAGGAGACAAGCAGGTTGGGGAAGTTTGGCTCTGATCTCTCTTGGCCCAGAGTAATCCTGTGGTAGTTTAGAAGGAGTTGCTCTTGATTTCTATACCAGTGTGAGAGCAGAATCAGGCCCTCCTCTACTGAATTAAGTCCCAAGTCTGTTTGGCGCCTCCCATGCTAAGGACTATACGGAGTTTGTTTGGAGGAGGGCGGCACTGGCTGCTTGCCGACTCCTTGCTTTTGTTCTTGCCATAAAGGCAGTCTGGGATTTTAACTAAATCCAGAGAATATCTGTGTCCCCTTTTAACACCGCTAGCTTGGGGGCGCGGGTATGTGTGACTGGGCTCAGAGCTAGCCTAGGTCTATTCAAGCTTGAGGCCCAAACACCTCTATGCTTCGGGTTGTTTGGAATCTGGGTTTGAATGGTGTGGTTTGGGGTCCATCTCCAGCCTGGCCCTATAGCTATACAGAGTATGAACTTATTTTGCCATGCATTTGCAGTACAGCAAAGCTGCCCCTTTCCCCTCTGATGGGCTCAGTGTCCAGATCTGCCTCTAAACTTCCTCAAAGTTTGGGAGAACGTTTGGGTCTGGGGTTTTGGTCCTGAGCTGTTTGTTAGCGAGTGAGGGGGCCGGATTCAGGTATTAATCGGGAGTTGGGGGGAGGAGGAAGATCCTGGGCTTTTTGGTCAAGACTCTCTATCTATTGTGCAGGAGGGGATTGTTTTTCGTGCTAGCCCTGAGGTGCTTCCCCTGCTTTTCACAGATTGTTCAGTTAGGGGTGCAATTCCACACTTACCCTTGTATTTTATCATCATCTCACGGTATCAGCACCTCCACTGGCCAGACCTCTGGATCCTGTCTCCATGCCCAGCCTACATCCTTCTGAGATGCCGTTAATTACGCCTCATTTGATTTCTAAGCCTCTAACAAAGGCCTTTCTGCTGCAACGTTGTTACTCTATTTTCAGCGCGCCTTGTTAGTTTGAAGTGGATTTGGTTAATTAGATGCTATTTAATAAGCAAGTCATCCAGTATTCGTTCCCACTGGCATGAGAAAGGGCTGTCCCTCGTCTGCCAATGCTCTCTGAATATATGACACTGCTCGTCGAATTAAATATGGCCTAATCCATTCCCAGCTCAAAACATAGGCTGTACTCCTGCAGGCTTCCTCTCTGGAATGCACGGCATGAGTGTTCGCTTCTTTTGTTTAAAACCTTTTGTTTTATACATAGGAACACATTAAAAATTGACTTTAAAGCCCCACTAGTTTGGTGGCTGGTGTCAGATCTTAAAGCCGGATGGCTTTTGTGACGGGTTGAAGTTGTATTCACTAGTTTAGTCGTGACCAGTTGTTTTCTGCATAAGGATCATATATGGGTGGGAGACTGCAAAGCGTAGTGTGAATGTGTGTCTGAAAATATGTCTGCTGTCCTCCTAGTGTAAGATATGCTATATGTCTCCCACGTTCACCCCCACAGGGAGTTAAGTGCTGGCATTGCATGGTAGACAATGCGGTATCTTACTAGTGCAGTCCTTGGGGGCAGGCAAAAATGCTTCTAGGAATGGATTACGGGAAAAAATCTCTTATTTGGAATCAGCTTTGTATCGGTCTCCATGATATTACTATGCAAAAAAAAAAAAAAAGTTTGTCCCTTGTAGGACAAATAAATCCTAATATTGCACTTCTCAGTGTCTAGTGGCTTAACATAATGCTTGGCAGAGCATTGGAGAGTCTTAAGGCTAAGCATGCATAGAAAAACTGATTTATTTTATTTCCCCCCCTCCCCCCGTGGTGAAAGCAGGATTGCTAAACCGTGGGCACTCCAGAAGTATTATGGATGGACACTTTTACACTACTGCGTCCTACAGTTCATATCACGAATGTCTTGGTTTACTTCTCTAGAAACATTTTTTTGGAGCACAACTTCGTACGTGAGCGATGGCATGTTGTGGTACATATTGTGCGTATCTACTTTAATACTGCCTTGCGGATTTTTAGCCCAGCTGATCAAAATGTGAAAAATGTCAGTAATAAAGGCTATTGTGACTAGTATAGTTATATCGAATGTCCTTTGTGTAATTGGCTGGGTAGGTAAGTTTGAAAAATAGTATCTTAGAATAGGTGGTTTGATACCTGGTGGTTGAAGGGCCTTATACTGTATAAGAGCAAAGTCTGAGCGGGAAAGAATTACAGGAAAGAATGTTCTTTGCTGTAAAGATCCCAAAATCATAATCCTCAGCTTTCTAGCAAAACACCTAGATCCACTCCCTCCCCCACACACAGATTTGTTGTGTTTCTTTAGCCCAACACAAGTTATGCTTCAGTTAAACCCAAGTGACTGGGCTAAAATTCTATGGCTTGTGTTATACGGCCGGTCAGATTAGATTATCATCATGGTCCCTTCTGGCCATGAATCTAATCCTCTTGCTGATTTTTTTTCCGGGGGGAGGGGGACAAGGAGAGGAGTTAAAGTTCCTGGTTTTACTTAGGATTTCTCATGTAAAAAAAATCAGTGAATAACTTTACTGATTGAAAAATGTCTCCTCGTCTCTGGTTTGAGGGCAGCCCCTTGTGGTGCGTCCTGGGATGCAAGACTGCCTGATGGAGCAATAATGTAATGGAAGCTCCAGTTACATCCTCACTCTGGGGCTTTAAAAGTCCTCTGTGTGGTACTTTCGTATGGACAAACCCAGGTAGCAGAGGCGCTATTTAGAAAACACACTACATACTGAGACAGAGAGAGGGGCAAGGGCTGGTGTGCGGGGTGTGAGGTGTGACCATGAACTGCTGAGTGACTTGCCTCTCCCGTGCAAAGCTGCTGGATCTCTGAATGCAATTAGTGTCAGGGAGAAGCCCATATTGGTAGCTCTGAGACAGAGAGAGGAGTCTTGAATCCTTAGTTTAGATTGGCTAAAACCAGCCTTCCCCCTTCACTAGCTTGCTGTCAGCTGGTTCCATGTCCAGGGGAATTTCAGTGTCAGGCCGGAGGTTAAGGGAATTAGGCTCCCAAATGTGTGACTGAGAAGATGAGAGTTTTAAATATAATTAGGCACTGGGGAACCTTGTGGGGAAGACACGGGCACCATCTTAACCAAGGAGAACCAGACTGTGCCAACAAGAAGTTGATCTGGTTTTGCACCAGATTGTTTAAACTAACAACATGGTGGTGGGGAAACAGCAGCGTCCAGGGAGTATCCAGCTCAGATAAAGACAACACCTGCCTGGCATGCCAGTAGCTATATAGATAACTCTGTATCCGGGAATAAAGGATAGGACAAAAATCACACCCCTGCTGGAGCTACCTAGGTTAGGATTGCAGAGGTACATTCCAGAGAAAGGGTACCGAATGAAGGCGTGTGGTGTGAAAATAAGATACCTGGCCGAAAAATAAAACCTATAAAAGTCTCTCTCTCACACGGAGGAGCTAAAAAGCAAGTGGAGATGAGCTAGAGGACTTGATAGTGGAAGAAGGACCTTGACACAATAAGAAAAGGAGTACTTGTGGCACCTTAGAGACTAACAAATTTATGCATCCGATGAAGTGAGCTGTAGCTCACGAAAGCTTATGCTCTAATAAATTTGTTAGTCTCTAAGGTGCCACAAGTACTCCTTTTCTTTTTGCGAATACAGACTAACACGGCTGCTACTCTGAAACCTTGACACAATAGGCATTTCCGACAAATCAATGGGTACTGTAACACTTGGCTATACACGATACAGGAAAGGGCAGATTAGGGGGGTCATGCTATACCTACAGAGTCAGTAGTATCTAATGCAAGAATGTCTCTCAATGGAGAGGAGCACGTGGTTCGATCAATATGGATACAAATATAATAGTTACATTACCTGCCTTATCAGAAGAATGATAGTGCGTGCAGTGTTTGAATAAGATGAAAGGTGCAAAAAAATTCTAATAATAATATCAGGTGACTTCACCTACTCGCTTCTAATGTGGCATTTTACCAACTTAGAACACCATTTAGAGAGAGAATTTCTCAACACCTTTAAATTGTTGCTTCTTGCAACAGCTAATTGTAGATGAGATGAGAAGCTCTTAGAAGTAATGCTACGGGTGAGCCAGTGATGACAGCGTAAGCTCGCTGTTTGAGATCATACCAAAAACTAGCTGTGGCGCTCGAAAGTCTTCAAAAGGCAGACTTTGGATAAAAGAGGGAGCTAATCAGAAAGAGCCGCTAGTCCCAAATGAGTGTGAAGCAGCTATTTATGTTGGAAAGCGTGCATTCCCCTAAAGGGGAAGGCAAGATGAGAAAAGAAGTGGGATTAAATGGGTGAAAGGTTATTTGCACCAAAGTTATTGGTCACACTTTTTATATTAAGGTTCCATTTTTGTAAGGGTGGACAAATGATCAATAGATGGACCGGACATTGGAGGTATGCGTTTTGATGCTTAAAGCACTTCAGTAGGAGTCGTTGTAGATGGTTATAAGCAGCCTATTCAGCTATTGGACTCTTAACAATTGATTAGCTATTTATTAACCATCTCTAACCCCCTTTATAAACTACTTTTAATTAGAAAGCATGACCAAACTATCCTTAAAAAATGAAAAGGCAGCCTGAACAAAGAAAGAAACATAAATTGGTTGTTAAAATGTAAGATGGGAATGTGAGGAAAAAATAGACAGAATAAAACAAAACCCAAACTGCTTAAAGTATATCGGAAACAGCAAGCCGGGAAGAGAAGTTGGTGGGTCCGCTGGAAAGAGAGTAAAGGGAACAATTAGAGAGGGAAAGGAGCCATCATGGAAGCTCATTAGCTTTGCTGAATTAATGTTGGGTGAGATCAGGCCCTCAAGTTGTAGGATGAAATTTTCAAAAGGAAAATCCTTCAGCCTAAACACCGCTCCCATTACAGTGCAAGGGAAAATCCCAGTTACTTAACTGCAGCACAGTCTGGTGCAGTGTGTGTGTGTGGTTGTATATAATGAATGCATACACTGTATTATGTTTGAAGTTATTCAGGGAACCTTCAAAAATCTATTTGGTGGTGACCTACTTACTTTGAAAAGGGCTGCATAGTACAATAGTCCATGCAGATTATGCATGGAAACTTAATTACATATCACTTGCTATTCAGACATAAGTATAAGGTCAGCGTTCTCTGTTCAGCTTTTGAGATTCCCCCCTGCATTAAATGGGACCAAAGTTCACAAAAAGCCTTGACAATATGTATTTATTCATATGTTACATTTAAAGATAAATAATTTTGAGCAATAAAGGGAAAACAGTCTGCTCCTGACACAAATAAATAAGGCAATGCACAATAGACATAATACAATTATGCAGAACAGATACAACAAAGTTTGCAGAGATTTTTTTTTTAACATAGTAAAGAGTTGTATAGTAGATTCCAAACCAAAAAAGAGTGCAGATTTTTTTTTTAACATAAATTCCTCAGGCTGGGTTTCTTGGAGAGATTTTTCTCCTGGCAGGATTTTTAATGAGATTTGTTTTCACCTTTCAAATGAACAAACAGATACACAAACTGCAAAGCATTTGTTAAGCCCTTCCAGCAACCATACATTGGTCTACAATACAATTTGACACCAAGCGATAAATAATAGTGGTTTTCGGTGGCTTAGCACGCCTGCAACAGAATGTTTTTGTTGTTTTAATTTAATCTTGAGTGTTCCCAAATTATTGGATGATAACTGTTCTCCTCCCCCTCCAAATACCTTTTATTTTGGCACTAAGTTATAGGTCTAAAAAGAAAAGGAGTACTTGTGGCACCTTAGAGACTAACAAATTTATTAGAGCATAAGCTTTCGTGAGCTACAGCTCACTTCATCGGATGCATTGAAGTGAGCTGTAGCTCACGAAAGCTTATGCTCTAATAAATTTGTTAGTCTCTAAGGTGCCACGGGTACTCCTTTTCTTTTTGCGAATACAGACTAACACGGCTGCTACTCTGAAACAGGTCTAAAAAGGGCTCCTTCCCCTTTAACAGTCTCCCTCTGCCCATCTAACTTTGGCCCTTTTGCATACACCTGAATTGTCTGCAATTTTTGACCCTTCTTTGTCCTGAAAAATGCAAGGTGCAGCTTTTAAGGTCTTTGGCTACCAGCACAGAACAAATGGCTAGCTAGATCTAATGAACTGCTCCTGGATGAAGCCTGCTAGCTTGGGAAAGATCTGACAGCGATGCTACCATGCATCCTAGGAATTCAAAGAAACAGTCATTAAGTTGGTTGCACTCAATTTTTCTTTCTTTCATAGATCCACTGGTATCTTCCCAAGGCAGCCTACTGTTTAGAGAGAGAGAGACTTTCTGGCCTTTTTAACTCATTGCTCCAATAACCACCGATACGTCTACACATTGCATAGTCTTAACACATTTTAGGGCCAAATCCTGCTGCTTTTACTCACTGGAGTAATCCCACTAAAATCCGCGAGACTACGCAAGGGAAGGACTGGCCTTAGAAAGGGACTGTTGACCACTTTGACAGCATTTTAATTCAAACCTTTTTGGTTTGGTTTCTTTATTTTAAACACTGTCTTTTCCTCATTCCCTGTTCTACAAATTCAACAAAACCCAGCTACATGAACTGACTAAGCAGTTCTACTGGCTAGCAGGAGCGCTTTAAATACCTGTCACTTTGACCCCTTAATACATCATCACTGCGGTGCTGGGGCTGCACCGCCCTTCAAACTGCATTTTGGGAATTTCAAAGGACCAGTAGCCGGCTTTCTTGCCCATGTGCTGCTATGTAGAATACATAGTTTTGCACAACCGCCCCTCCACCTGTGTAGAATGGATTCTTGCTGAACAGCTGATGCATCATTCTGCAGAGAGAATAAAGCCCTGGAGAAAGTCAGGATGGTTTAAATGTCAGACTGCACAATCCCATGGAAAAGAAGCAAGGAGAGGGAGATCTTTATGTATCGGCTAGAAGGGAGGGTAGGGAGCAAACCCATCCTGGAATGCATGAAGACTGAGAGGCATTTCAAAGTACACCGAGATTTCCTCTGCCGCATTTTGTGAAATCACAAAGGAACATGTTGCCTTAAAACTTCTCATTTCTCTTCTTAGTTCAGGTCACATGAAAGTTGATAGTGGTAACTGACTGCATGATATTTGGGTGTATCTGAAATGCTAGACAGCCCTCTTAAGGGACCAAGAAACTATACAAATGGCACAGATCAGATTGACAGACAGACTTGTGTAGCCAGGACCTTGTTGCAATAATATTCTGAATTTTTTTTTTTTTGACTGAACAAGAAAGTTTTGAACACACTGTTTTCGGGGCAGCTTGATCAAGTAAGGCATGAATGACAAATCCTCATTCATCAAAGTCAAAGGTTTACAGAAAGTGGATCAAATTTAAAAGCGACTTCCCCCTAACTTCATGAAGTATTACAGGTTTATACATCTTCAAGTCTATATGTAAACATCTTTTACTATTGTTTCAAAAAAAAAATAAATCTGAGAATAAAAGTCTCTACCTATTTTATTGTAGAACAAGGTGGAGATACTGTATAGTCTCATAATATTAAGGATACAAAAGTTTGTTGTGTCTTTATATACCTGAAATTTATTTTTCTTGATTTGTAAAAAAATAAGAGAAATGAGTGTCCTGTACTGATTCTTTGGCATAATTCAATCTGTACCTTTGCACAGACTGTAACTGAGAGTAATGTCCCTCAAATTTCACAGTGGGCCACTTGTGGATTATAATCTGTTTCAGAAATGCATCAGTTTACCGATTTATCCTGTGTAAAAGATGCAAGTGAAACAATGGGTAAACAGTCACTGTTCTAATACTATACAGTGAAGACAACACTTTAATATTTAGTGTTTTGGTTTTTTTTTTAACTCTGGTCCTGTTAGGTCTACTGCTGAAATTTGTGTAGAGTGGTGTTTTTGTATTTTCAAACATACAACACTGATTTATTCCCTTCCTAGGCGAAATCCGTTAATGATAATCTAAGATAGACCCATATGGTATGGGTGCGCTTTCCAGAAGTGCTTAGCGTTGGCCTAACTCTGCTTTCACTAAGCCCAATGGGGAGTTTCACCAATGATGCCAATGGATGCAAAGTCAGGCCCAGCGGGTCAGTCCTTTTGAAAATTCTACTCTCAAAAGGTAATTCAAGATATCATCAACTGAGCCACGACCGTTAAGGGCATTTGGATCCAGGGCTTTGGTTCAAGACTAAATTTAATTTTAATAGCTCCCTTGGAAGAGATTTGGCCATCTTTAATAGTGAGGCACATTGGCAAAGGATGGAATTTTCAAAAGTGCGTAAATGATTTAGGAGCACAAGGCCCATCGCCAGTCAGTGGGATTTGCGCTTCTGGATTTTTTTAAGAAAGTGTCCATGTGCCTCTTTGAAATCAACGGGTAACTTCATTAGGATCCGATCGTATCTCTTGTGGGCACAGTGGTAATTCTCTTTCTGCTATATCATTAAACTTTCAATCTAACTGATCAGTTTGAAGACTCTCACAGTATGTCCTGGATCTAGGTATGTACTATAGTCTACGTGGTGACCCTGTAGAGATATAAACACGCTGACACTACACTTTTGACAAACTAAAGCCCAAGGACAGATCCTCGGCTGGTTTAAATTGTCGCAACTCCTTATCCCTGCAGAGGAGGTGTAAGTATTGTGCCACTACTATAAACTTTCAGTCTGATACAGAAATTAATGCTATAGAACCTCAGTAATACGTGCGAAACATTCCAGAGACAGCAAATGCACTAAAAGGTAGCACAACAAAATACACTTTTTTAGTGCAGCAAATGCTGATACCTACATGGGAATTAATGATGTCCTGGATTCTATTTTTCAGAGGTCATGAAGTTCTAATAAGTCTCTCTGAGAAGTCAGGTGTGCAAATTGCAGGGCATGTGTGTGTGTGAGGTTCTACACTTTTCCAGTTGCAGATCCCTGTGCTCGCCCCCCTCCACGCAGGAGTGGGAGAGCCAACCACACGAGAAGGGGCTTAATTTCCTATGCACTAAGCCAGATTTCAAGATCTGACTAACCTGAAAGTGTAAACTATATAGGGCCAGATTCTGCCACCTTGGAATACTTGCAGAGTAAGGTACTGACTACTTACTGTAGGGAAGGGTAGCAGAAATGTATCCCTGATAGCTGGATTCTCTTTTTATTACAATTATTTATATTGTGGTGGCACCTTAGGTCCCCAGCCCAGAACCCTATTGTGCTAGGCACTGTCCAAACAGAACAAAAAGCCAGCTCCTACCCTAAAGAGACTATAATCTTTCTGGCCCAGATTCAGCACCACACTAAGCAAATGTGTAGTGGTCAGCGAAGTAGGAATGGATTTAATCACAAGTTTAACTTGAAGCACATGCTCAGGGGCTTTGCTGAAGTGGGGCTGGGGGCACAGAAAATTGGTCTTCATGTCTTCTCAATGTCACTGAAATGTTAGCAAATGCTATCATTAAATTTTTTTTTTTAAAGACTTAAAATTGCAACAATCTGGACATAACGATTTAGCATCTTGTATCTCTAGAGGCAACAATTTACAAGTTGCCCCCTCAGATTTTAATCCTAGCTTTCCTCTTCTAGTAAGGGCTGAAACAGATGGTTGGCCCAAAAATACCTGACTCTCAGAAGGTCCCTGGAGATAGGCTGCGGTTAATGATATACTGCTAGGAGTCACTGTAGATCCATGTTTTGGCCTAGTGAAGATATTTGACCAGGAGTTTTCTGAGTAAGTTGGCTTGGCTTCTCGGAGACAGGGTGTTTTTATTCTCTTCCACAGTGTGATTTCTAATCTGATTACTTGGTCATAAATGGATCTAGATAATAGGATGGATAATCATCATACGGCCAAAAACACTTGTAGGAGCTGGGACATCCTTTCACATATCCTAGGTGAACTCCACAGCACTTGCTTGTCTAAGATCCTGTTCCAGTGCTCAGACTTCAATGGACGTTGAATTGGCAGCCTTAAGTCTGCATTCCCAGGGAGGTTTGGTCAAGCACAAAATATCCCTCGTGTGTTAAGGGTCTGATAGGTCAAAATATGACTCCAAAATTCCTTCTGTAGCTCAGACATGTAGCTAGACAATATCTAGAGACTAGGAGAGGGTAGAATGCAAAAAAAAAAAAAAAAAAGGTTTGCCTCGCACTACAAACTGAGCATAACAAGGACTATCAAACACAAACCTCATCCCGGGGTGGAAAATTTTTGTTTGTTTTAAAAGTCTATTACAAATCTCTGGACTATTTACTACATTACATGGAAGATGCAATTAAAACATCATCTGAAGTTACAGTGCAAGAAATGCTTCGTCCCACAGTCAGTGCTAAGCCCGTTTTTCTCTCGGTCCACATTCACTTATTTTCAATCAGCATTTGCACTTTGTAGACGAGGTCCCTTGCAATCTTCAGGATTTCCTGGGCATTGTGACGCTCTGCCATTTCTACAAGACAGACAAACAGATTTGTAACTGCCTGCCTCAGGAGTTCAGGCTCCCGCAAGCCAGTGAGACACATATGTGCAGCAATCAAAAGTATTGCATGACTGTTGATTTGCACATTTAACTGTGTCATAAAAAGTCCAGGATTAATCCTTTGGGGCTAATGGTCCAGAGATCCTGCCCCCCAGTGTTAACAATCCCTACAGCCACAGGGATCGGAGGAGCAATAGGCTAGCATGCTGGTAATCTTAAACCATACAGCTGACTTTCACACCCGTTCCTCAGTCTTAATGGCTCCAGGATGGAAGTCTCATACGTCCATCTATTTTAAAATGTCCTCACGCTGCACCCTGGACAGAAGTTTTATAGCCGCCCGGGGAACTTTTTCCAACAAAAAAGGTAAAAACTCATTTGAGAACAGGCTGCTCCTGAGCCCTGAAAACCCCTTTTCTTTCATTACCCACATAGCTCACAATCTACGGCAGCGGTTCTCAACCAGGAGCCTGGGGCCCTGCCGAGCAGGATCCATGTTAGACTCGCTGGGGCCCATGGCAAAAAGCTGAAGCGCCGGGCCTTGAATCCTGAGGCCAAAGCCTGACCAACTTAGCTTTGCAGGGCCCCCTGTGGCAATGGGCCCTGGGTAATTGCTACCCTGTAATGCTAACCCTGGCTTTCATATGTAGAAAAGCAGTTACTGGGGCACAGTGGGGCCGTGGAGTTTTTATATCATGTAGGAGGGGCCTCAGAAAGAAAACAGTTGAGAACCCCTGATCTACGGCCACCAGCGAGGTTATCTGCTCATAAACACTGTGGCGAGGAGTGAGTTTGGGTTCCTCTGTTTTTTGGGTGCCACTTTGAGCCACCTTCTTAAAAGAGTCCTAGCTTCTGAAAAGTGCAGAATGCCCCCCCTTCTGGAAAACAGGCCCATTAACGTGTTCAGACCCAAACATCATGGTACCCAGAATCACTAGAAAATCTTGGCCTATTGCCCACACCCTGCTCTAAAAAACCCACCAGACAGTAATGGGGAGGAGGTAAGGAGAGGAGACTAACACAATTCAGCTGCTTTTTATCAATGTTTTTTTTTCCCCCAAACCCCCATCTCTTACCATTAAAAAACTTTATGATATCAGTGAAGTCCATGTTGTTATCACGGATAATCTCTCGATAGACCTCCACTAGTGCTAAGGCAATGAAAAGGACAAAATGTTCTGAAGAGATGTGCTTTGCTGCCCAAATAACTTCCCACACTGTAAATACATCCTCGTACAACAATTCTGAATGGGAATAAACATTACAAGAGCATCTGATTATTCAAGCTGACCAGTTCTGTTTCTCAAAGGACATGTTTTCTAGAGCCGTTGGCAGAGGTCAAATGGTACTAGAAGTCAGATTCTGACACGCACACGAGTCATGGTGGCAAAACCTGCTCCTTAATGGTTATATAGACTCAGTGAGCTGTCAACGAATAAGCTTACTTCGGTTCAGAGTTTTTGTTTATACAAAACTTCCTATGAATACAAAAAATTTCCGGATTGAAAAATAAAACAAAAGATCTTCCTTTTGAGAGGTGGGAATGAAACGTTCCCTTACAATACCGGGGATTTAAACAGCACTGGGCTGATCCCTGGAGACTAGAAACTGACTAGTTCCATTGTGTGTCCTGAGTGAAAAGCAAAAGATAACCAGCAGCGAGGGGAATTATGGGAGTAAATGAGATTTTTCCACAGATTATGAAGACAATTTCACAAGACAAAGTAAATACAGATCACAGTGCAGGCAGGTAACAACAGACATGAGTTTGCCACTAGCTGTATAATCCCAATGGCCTGGAGAACTTTCCAAGCAAGCAAGACACAAAGGAGTGAGTCAGTGTGCTCTGTTGGACTGGACCTGTGAGGCAGAGCGGTGGAGTGACTTGTCTCCATGCAGGCCAGGGGCAGAGCTGGAATCAGTCTCCAGTTTCCCCTTCCTCTGTCTTGTCTATTTAGATGCTAGGGTGTGAGGTGAGGGTATTTTGAGGCCTAGTTGGATTTTCAAAAGTATTTAGGTGCCCAATTCCCATCCATTTCAATGGGCTTGAGGCATCTAGGAGCTTTTGAAAATCCCACTACGGGCTTACATACCTTTTAAAAATCTTGCCCTAAATTCCTTGCACCAGGGATCAGCTCTTACTTTGTTTGTGGACAACATGTAGGGCCCCAATTTTGCCTGGGGCTTCTAATCCTAAATCTTCACTAGTTATTAACAACCTCGCTTCCTTGAGGGTTTGAAAGCACTGTCTGCGCTGCTGAGATGGTGGCTTTAAAAAGGGTGCATGGTAATTGTTACAGCAAAGAACAAGCCATAAAGGTCTCAGGGCAGTTTCTGTATTTTGCCGGGCTGACTGTAGCTGCTGTTTGTCAATGTTGTGGGTACAGGCAGCGAGGCACGAATCAGACACAGAAACAGACCAGTAAGGGCTATCGGGTGCTGGTGGAAACTGGAGCAAATCCACAGACAGCAGTGGAGTTACTTCAGATTTCCACTGGTGTGCCTGTGAGCAGAGTCTGGCTCTAACCTTTCAAAACTCCCAAAACACCTGGGCCCATTTTCACTGTCAGTGACAGTGTAGCGTCTGCAGCAGTAAGACTCAGTGGTTCAGGAGCCAAATTAGCGATCAACGTTACCCAAAAGTCATGCAAATTCATTGTTTCATTTACTGTAGTGCTATAGGTTCACACTTAAACAGTGTGAGTGGGAAAGACTTAGTTTTTATATATATTATGCTCACAGCAAAATGACAGGCCAAGTATTACTATTTTTATCAACTAAGATTCGTTAATAAGATAGTAAAAGCATCCCGATTGGTTAATAATTTAATGAAATCACACAATGTTTTATATCATGTGCTGTAAAGAGCCACAGGAGACACATTAAAGAGCCACTTGCACCTCACGAGCCTCAGTCTGAGTATCACTGGTCTACAGTGTGCGTTTGGCTGTGGATCTCTTTGGAGGAGTGGGAAGAGGATTTGGGGGTCCCTTCCGAATCCTCTTCCCAACCCCCCATCTGACAACTGCTCCAGCGAAAGAGAACCCCCAGACAGGCTCTTGTTTTTTCTCTTCTTCCATCTCTCTCGTCTGCAAGACCCGCACTTAAAGCATGTGAACATCTGTACTTTTCAGAGTTGACTGGTAATGTTTCTTTAAGCCTCTGATCTGGGGAAAGCTAGTGCATGTGTGTTTAAATGAACTATTGACTTGTTCTACAGCAAGCAGTGTCTCTTGGTTTGTAGCGATTGGTTATGATACACTTCTATTTAATGGAGGGAGAGGACATCTTGGTGTTTGGGATAGAGGATTACGTGTAATATGATAGCACCTACAGGCCCCGACCAAGACTGGGTTGCGCTAGGCGCCTTATACTGTCTTCAGAGCTATTGCTGTGCTGATTTGTTAGAAGGTAAATTGAGAATTGTATGTAGGGTCCTTGGCATGACCATGGTGGCCTCTATTTACCATCCCTAAAACCAAACCCCACAGCTGCTCCCTGCATTACACGACACTAAAGTCAGTGTTATTACCTCTTTTAAAATCAAGCAGGAACCAACGATAGCAGAAGTAAAAGTGGGTGTAGTCTCCATTTTGGTGCATCAATTCAAAGAGCTCAGAGTCTAAAATCTGGAAAACAAAACAAAACCATTCAACTTCAGTATCCTACCTCCGACAATGCCAATATCAAACGCTTCGAGGAGATTCTCTGTGCCTGACCATGCGGTTAGAGTAGCTGCTGTAATGTCCACATGTGACTGTACGCCAGTGACTCTCCACTCTGTCTCCCTCCCCTGACGTGCCCATACACCAGAGGTGGGAGAGGAAGACAGCTGGTGGAGGAGGTTACCTCCACCAGCTTTATGACAGCTGAGAGTTCCCCTACAGCAGGGGAATTCTCCACTGGTCACCCTCAACCAGAATACAGCTGCCTCAAGGTGGCCATAGCAGACTAGAGAATCCAGCCCTTTGTTTTGGAGCGGTTGTGCTGGAAGAGGAACAAAAACTTAGCTTACACGTATACAGAAAAATGGGGTAGGAAGTTTGTATAAACCTCTGGGGCCAGATCCTCAGAAACTGGCCGCGTTTCACTGAAGCTGACAGTAATGGTGACATACCCCAGCTACGGATGCTTAGCTGAGTTCCCACCTGCAAACAGGTGGCAGTCCTGGAAGTTGGACAGCACTTCAGAAACACGGGGACAAAGCGTCCAGCTGGCATAGCCTGATTAATATTGCTGAATGTGGGGTGTCTGATCACTCTACCCCCTCATCTTCTCCCCTATACTTACTTATCCTCAAGTAAGGGTGAGACTGATACAGCAGGGGGAAGAAGTCAGGACTCCAGGCTTTTATTGCTTACTTTGCCACTGCGTGTCTTTGAACATGTAATTTAAGTTCTCTGTGCCTCAATCTCTCCATGTACAATGAGGATTACCCTAACTTTCCTCGCCAGGGAGTAGCAGGCAGGTTGATATTTGTAAAGCTCTTTAAGGTCCCCAGGGGATAGGGCTGTTAAAGTCCCAGTTGCACCTTTTGAAAATTTCTCGCTCCGGTAGGTCAAAGCAATGGTTAGTTATTGCAGTACTGTAAAGCACAGGTCTGGGGGCCACAACTCCCCAGAGGGGTCCCAAAACTGGTTGATGTTCTAAACGTGGGGGTCCTGGGAGGGGAAAACAGATTGGGAGTGACTGCTTACCGGCAGGGGATAATCCCAGCTATTTCAGGGGCTGGTTTTTGTGCTCCTACATTTATAAAAACAACAAACCCAAACGTAAAAAGAAAAGGAGTACTTGTGGCACCTTAGAGACTAACAAATTTATTAGAGCATAAGCTTTCGTGAGCTACAGCTCACTTCATCGGATTGAGCTGTAGCTCACGAAAGCTTATGCTCTAATAAATTTGTTAGTCTCTAAGGTGCCACAAGTACTCCTTTTCTTTTTGCGAATACAGACTAACACGGCTGCTACTCTGAAACCCAAATGTGTCAGTCACTTGCCATGGAAGCTCTTTGGTGCAGAGACCATTCGTTTGTTATACATTTGTGCAGCGCCTAAGATGGTAGGGTCCAGTAATACACATAACAGAGATCTACCAGCCTGCATTGTGGTCTAAAAATTCAAATAAGCTAATATGTGTCCAGTTATTCACACCTGAGTGGTCCCACTGATTTCCACAGAATTACTCACTTAAGGTTTGCAGGACTAGATTTTTATAATCTGCTCCATTTTGTTATATGGAGTAATGGCTACTTAAAATTCAGAGTCTAACTCCCTGCTCCCATGCTGCAGCATGGAAGAGCCATAAAATGAAACGACCTCTCACCAGGTGTCAGGTGAACATCTCAAAAATAAAATGTGGAAGCGAACCAAAGTTAAGATTTCTTCTGGAGGCCAACTGACAGGCTCATGAGTAAGCGCCTCTTTCACTGTGACATCCGCCCTGGTTCTGAAGTAAGTTGCTGTTTAGCAGCAAAATTGTGGCCACACCTTTCAGGTACAGAATGTGTCAGCCCTCCCAGCCATCTTCCTTCTTCAATCCAGTTTGATATTTTTATTGCCCTTTAAAATCTGCCGTAGACCCACAGTATTGGACAGCCAGACACGGAAATACAATTTCAACAAACTCCACTGCCCAGGATTTGTTCTAGTGTATTTGCTCATTCAGCACAATAAGCCAAATGTAAACGTTTGTTTGTATCAGCATTGTTTCTTAACCTTTCCAGACGACTGGACCCCTTTCAGGAGTCTGATTTGTCTTGCGTACTCCCAAGTTTCACTTCACTTAAAAACAACTTGCTTACAAAATCAGGCATAAAAATACCCAAGTGGCACAGCACGCTATCACTGAAAAATGGCTCTCTCATTTTTACCACATAATTGGCAAAAAATACAGTTTATACTGCTCTATAGACTATACATTGAAATGCAAGTACAAGTCATTGTCTGTATGAAATTTTAGTTTTTACTGACTTTGCTAGTGCTTTTTGTATAGCCTGTTGTAAAAGCAGGCAAACATCTAGATGAGTTGATGTACCCCCAGAAGACCTCTGCTTGAGAACCACTGAGCTAGTTTACTCCCCAAGTACCACCAGATGAATGATAAACAGAGACATCTAGTGGTGCCGTAAATTAACTTCCTGTGAGGAAGAAGCCCCTATCAGTATATCGCTTATTTACTGTTTATGGTCATGGGAATAAGTACAACATGCAGGAGCCTTTAAAGGATTGTGGCCTCCAATTTGGAAACAAACAAACATGTATTAAGTAAAACAGCTTCTTGTTAATGTTTTCACATTATATGAATAACCTAATTATTTTAATCTCAAAGTCTACATTAAGATTGAGCTGAGTTTTTATATTTAAAGCAAGGATTCAACTACTGTGACATGTATGAATACAGCACATCAAATCTTTGAGACAAAAAAACCTCACTGAGCATCTTAAAAGGATCAAATTTTAATGAACCAATTTAATTGCAAGTACTCAGATTAACTAATTTTATAAAGATCAAATATCGTATCGAAATATCTGTGTGTAGACGTATTTGTAGCATTGGAAGAGTTTCGATCTTAATTGGTTAAGATCAGTACCTGTCACCCTCCTTGCGTGAAAAATCTTTCCTTTGTTCATTTTAAAATGAACACAGAGAAGAGTAAAAAAAGATCTTTCCACTTTTAGGCAGCTGATGGGGCTCAGAAGAGGCAGAGGGACCTACCTGTGTGAATGCAGTTACAGGATCAGGTCCCTAAGTTTCCTATCAAATCAGATGCTCAATAAGACATGACAATTTCTTCCTAGTGCAAAAATTGTCAGTTGATTTTAAAAATTTTATCTTCAATTATTTGAAAAAAATGACTGGAAAGCCTTTTTATGTGGTCACACAAAATCTAGACCAATGATTATAGAGAGACCCTTAATATAGTTTATAAGAAGTTAAATTTTTAAAATCCAACAGGTTGCCTTCTGCTGATGTTTAATAGCTGGGATACACATTAATGTGTGTTATATTCTAAATGGTTACATTTACATTACACCTTTGTCAACTACTTACAAATGTAACCTTAATATAAAAATGTGACTATGTTCCTCTACTATAGTTATATCACAACCTGTGTCTAATTAATGGTTATAAAGTAAATGTGATTCACTGTATCTGATAAAACCATAATGTTTTGTACTTATTATTTGTAACCTATTTACCCTGGGGAAAAAGGAGATCATGTGCAGCGAATGGAGGTTGTTTGGTTTTCCCCAGAGTTGTGATCTTCTAACAAACAACCCAGCTAAAATAGTGTGTGTGTGTGTGTGTGTGTCCCCCTCTCTCTCTCACACACGTGCCTTGCTCAAGATACACACAACGAAGCAGTGGCCTAGACAGGATTATCACTGCACTTGACTGCTTTTCCCCCACCCCTGCCCCACCTTCCCTGCCTTGCACTGTAATGTTGGGGGCTAAATAAATCACCCAAAGTTGACAGCAAGAAGAGCCTTCCAAGAATACAGATCCACTCAGTCCAAGTCCTGCATGTGAGCTCAAAGGAAATTGAGCCAATGCAAGACAATTCAGTGTTCTTTCCTTCTCAATTGCTCTCAGGGGCCTGAGCCTTCTCCCACTGAATCAGCCCGTAGCCAAACTGTCATCACTACTCTTCGTAGCTGGTGCATAGGATGGTCAGTCCATGCACTTTATGGACGTTTCTCTGTGGGCAGAGCTGTGCTGTACAAGAGAGGCTCAGCCAAGAGCTATATATACGACTCTGTGATCCCAAATATCCCTTGCTAACTGCATAGGGCAGACACCCAGGAACTGAGATGCTTAACCTCCCAATGGAGCTATTACCACCTCATTGCATCAGCAGGAAGAGCGTGCCCAAGAGCAGGGCAGCTTCAAGCTAATGGGACACGAAGGCCAATACAAATACGCTACCCCTGCCCTAACTCTAGCTCCTTTCCAATGAGGACTCGCCTGAATTAGTGATCGCATGTTGGCAAAATGTGTGTCCATAGCACCTCCATTGGGGAAATTCTGGCTCATTCTCTTCATTAGGTGGCTGAAGCAGCTGTACACCAGTTGATCTGTGGATAGAAAGTGGATGGATTAGAGTGCTGCAAAACCTGGGATCCATGTTTGTACTGGACATGGCAAGATGCTGCAAGGTAACGTGGTGGTGGGGAGGGGCAGCTTTCTCCTTCCAAATCTGTTATTTTCCCCCTATGACCAGTGCCGGGTGAAAATATGAGGTGGCCACTGGAATGTCTGTTCTGATTGCAGAAGGAGCCCAGCTAGATTTTCAGATCCCATGTTGAGTTTGCAGTGCCAGCAGCTACAAAAATACTGTCACCTCTGTTTACAAGTCAACTTTAGTCTGGGGAGATTAAATAAGGAATCCCCAAGAGGCCATTGTGAATCAGGAAGATGACTGGAACGCTGCAGGCTTCCGTTTGGGGGAGTTGCCATTACATAATGCACATAGCTTCCTCCGAAATGTGGTACATTTTTGACTCCGTGTGTTCCCAAGGGCACCTCATACTAATCTGCAAGGATGGCAAAACATTACAAAAGGAAAACTTGGCCCACCTACCGTTGTCAAGGATAACCATGAGAGGAGCCAGTAAGTCACACATGCCTTGGACGTATCCGATATCCAGGTGCTCCCACACATAACTGCACGAAGAAAGAAACAGAAGAGACACTAGCAAACGTCGTCTCTAAATCCCCTCTCTGCTGGATTGTTTTTAGTGGACCTAAGACCCAACTCGAATAGAAAGCCCTATGTCTAGCGCTGGGCTGTAGATCCAGTGGGTGAATTCCTTAAGGAGGAAGCCAATAGTGCTTACAGAAATCACCCTTAAAAACCCCTACAATTTAATAGAAAAGGAGATCCTCTCTTACAGCTTTTTTGCATCAGCCTATAGGATTGTGCGTCAGGGAGAGAACTTACTACTGCATTATATACCGGGCTCCAAAAAACTCCTATGGGGAGGTGCTCTGGGCATTCTCCATGAGGAAACAGCTTACAGCCAGCGCCCCGGCCTGTTTAGTCACAAATACATCACACTGGGGTGTAGAGAGGGGTCAGCCACACTAATTATTCTCCTGCTCCACCTGAGGCAAAGGTGAATTATGTGTTTAGATTTCTACAAAACACAGAGGGAGAGATTTACATAAGCACATCACTTTTTGGAGGAAGAAAAAAAAATCACTGACTTTTGTGCTCCTAAATCTTAGGTGGCTTTGAAAAATCTCCCTTCTCCAGGGACTTTTGCCACCGGGTGAAATACAAACTAACAAAAATAAAGGCAGCAGCTGCCTTAAAAACCAAGGAGGCACAGGGGGGCTGGAACAATTTGTATAGTGGTGGTGCTGAGGAGAGTCATTGAACCAAACTGTAAACTCCATATATAATGGAAACCACTTCAAGCCAGGGGGTGCAAGAGCACCCTTAGTTCCAGCACCTATGGGGAGACACGCGTGTCCGGTATTGGGAATCCAGCCCCATCTTCCAGAATCATGCCCTAGAAAAGCCAGAAGACTACGCAGATTTAGAGCAATGTATGGAGTTCAAATACCACTTGGCAGGGGCAGAATGTACCTCAGACCACATAATTTAGATGCAGAAACTGTAATCCAGAGGCCCATGGAAAACCCCAAACAATGCATGCACAGCCTCAAATATCTGAGCGTCCAAACTTTTCTTATGAAAAGTAAGTTTTAGTTTTTGGACTCGGAGCAGGATACTCCACCAGCGGCAACATTGTTAAAGGGATGGTACTGACCTCTGATTCAATAGGGTAGCACTCTCCATACTAGTTGAACTGTTTCCAGGAGCCTGGAGGGGGTTTGATCTGAAAATGTATCCTTCTCATTCCCACCCGCTTAAATATCACTCTCATAACTGAGCACCTCAGTTTCCTTAACTAATTTGATCTTTGCTACAGTTCTGGAAGGTAAGGAAGCATTAGCCCCATTTTACAGGTGGGGAACTGAGGAACAAAGTACATTACAAAACTTATGGTGATACAGAGAGTTTGAAGCTGAGCTGGGACTCCACTAAACTATCCATTCGACCACATCTTCTCTTTCTCTATTAGCTTTTGGCCATACCATACTGCACTCTGGGAGAGGCACGCACTATCGAATATTAACCCAAGTTAGCTGCAGTGCAGTGAGAAGAAGCGTTTGTTTTGCAAGCTGTGTTACCTGCACATGATGTTTCTGAGTTTCTCCAAGTTAGCAGCAGTAAAATACCAGTAATTCCGGTCGCACCTCTGAACATCTTTATCGATTCTATGCAGATTTAAGGCAACGGTGTCCAGTAATTCTATCTAGAAGGTTTAAAAACTCAGTGAGGCACGTTTGCTATTAATCAAAAGATGCTCCTAGAGATTAACCTGAGTTAAGAAGTAGGAAGATGTCTGGATACAGCTGAGTTCCCCTAAACCTCACTGGAAAGTGCTTTGAGATTGACAGATGAAAAGTGCTCTATACGTGCTAGGTATTATCACCACCAAGAGGGTGCTCGAAGCAGCACCAGAGCTCACTTACCTGGCTCATGCACTCATCACAACAGCACAGGGGGAATCTTGGGGGGCCATGGCCACAGTACAGTGCGCTCTGGCAATTTTCAGCTGCATATAGCCCTTGGCAGCCAGCTGGCGCAGTTTAGAGCAACCCCTAGGATTCTTGAAACACAGTGGGGACCAGGGGCTTGTGCAGGTTGGCCCAGAGAGAGTCAGGGCACCAGAATTGACTTCCCTCATCTCCGTTGAACTGAAGATTTTGGCACAGCAGAGAATTTAACCCCAGATGTGATTTGATTCCACTGAACCCAGAAAGCCTAGAATCCCACCCCACATCTTAAATACATACAGCTACCCACCTCACTGCTGGTGACAGTCCCAGGTACAGTGCATCTGCTCTCCCTGCTGAGCCTTCCAAGCATAGCTCAGCAGTGCAGGGGATTATTAAGGGTGATGGCAGGCTTTTGGCGGCACACAGGCCAGAAGCAAGAAAGCTTAAATCTGTTTATAGCAACGCTAATATCCGAGCAGGTGGTGTTGGGTCCGGATTAGGGCTAGGGTGCAGTTTCATGGGTTAGGATTTGGATCAGATGGCGCCAGACTCTCAAGAGTTGTTCCTTTGAGATTTTGGCCACCTCTGAATTGGACACAGAAGAAAGGCTGCTCCTGGATTTGGATCCGGATACGGATCCAACCCAGCAGTAAAACAGCTTGGAGGGATTTGGATGCAGGGGTTCCCGCCTGCTCCATGACATTCAAAGAGTTTAGGTTCTGGTTTTGGCCTATCCTTAGTTAAATCCTGTTTGACAGGAAGTCTGAAATACATGCAGGGCCTTTGAGAGGAAGAGTGCTCTACAGACATAGGTCGACGCGTAATACGATAAATAGTGACCTACTGTATAGGCAGCTCCACAAACAGAAGCAATGTCCTCTCCAGACGTTAAATAATCCAACCGGGAGCACAGTTGTTCCTCCATTACAGAATCCTGACGCTCTGAGGTCACCGCCTTGGCTTTCTGAGCCTGGGTCACGTCCAGATCTGGTCTTTCTAAGTCCGCGCTAACTTCTTCCTCCACCCCGTCCTCAAAGCAGACACTCTGCCCGTCGTCGATGCTGGACAGGATGCCCGAAGCGACCGAGTAGTTCCGAGAAGACGGCAGCCCCGAATCAGGAGAATCAAATTCCACGGGCTGCTGTTCTGCAGCAGCCACTGCGACCGGAGTGTCGACGTTCACCACAGTCAACGAGGGGTCAACTGGACCTTTTAAGTCTCGCTCTGTTGAGTCCATTTCATCTACAGATATGAAGACCTGATGATGGTGATGAGGATTGCAGGGGACGGGGGGGGGGGGAAGGAAAGACCAAATAAGTCCCAAACTCGTGTGGGTGGCTAGGTTATTTCAACAGACAAAATCACCGAGTCAGTAGAGCATCTGTGTATTATCCCATGCAGCATCCGTGCGTGTATATATTATAGCTGAACAGAGTGGATCTACCCAGCTTTTACAATGAACTTAGAGGCTGAATATGGCCAGAGAAGGGACTCTAAAAATAATATCCACTGAGAAACTTATGATCTGCACACCATGTCCTAAATTTTAAAAAATGACTTGATGTCGAAGGTCTCAGTTTTTGGGCACCTAACCTGAGCCGCGTTTAAAGGGGCCTGACTCTGAGCACTCACCCGCTGAAAAACCAAGCCTCTTTATAAAACGTCTCTAGTTGGGCACCCAAAAATGGAGGCATCCAAGCTGAGCAATCACTCGTGAACCTGGAGATCCTGGCCTTCAACCTCATGTTTCATAGCGCTGCCTTCTGTTGGGCAAGCAAACTTCACTACTTTTTTTTTTTTTTTTTAAACTTGCTACAGATTTTGGGCACAAGTTCTTTTCTCAGCTACCCGAGTAAAGTTCTCTTCTGAACGATAAGGAGTCAGCTAAGTGCATAGCTTAGACTAACCTTGAAGGTGTGTGTGGTCGGGCTTTTATAGTCACAGATGGCTAGAGATGGGAGAGCTCTTTTAGGTCATCGTCTATCCCTTTTAACAACGTGGGTTTGTTCTGGACAGTACAGTCTTACTGTCCATGTGACTCACTTTTTCCTACAGCTTTGAGGACTAGGATTTTATTTTTTATTTTTAAACATATCCATGTGCATGAATTTAAGTGATTTCGAAAGGTGCCAGATTAGCAGCCCTGGAGATATAACCAGGGCAGCGCAAGTCCCCTACTCCAACGCACAGCCTACCGGTTTGGCTAACGCCTAACCTTGTGTCACAAGGGCTATTCAGTCTGCCTGCCTATTCTGTGCTCAGCATCTAGGCTTAGAAGGACGAGGGCAGAGCCAAACACTGGGGCCATCTCTGATTTGAGCACCTGCCTACTAGAAATGAAACAGACCCACCACATGGTTGCTGGAATAGTAACTGCCAATCACTATTGCTCTTGGCTGGATTTGAACTGGGGACCCAAAGACAAACAAATCTTCAGAGCCATTATCAATTCCTTGAGCCAATCCATTCCCCAGAGGTTCTTACCTGAGAGGGATTTTCTGCTGCTGTGATAGACAGAGGCCATAAAAGCCCCTTAGCCAGCTGGGGGAGAATACCCCCACTGCAGGCTTAGGAACAACTACAGACTACCCTACACGTGCCCTGTTGCATACCCTAGCATGGTTTGGCCCAGGGGCCATAGGCCAGAACTCGACAGAGATTCCAGGATGAAGAGAGCAGCTCTCTGGACTGCCTAAATTATGCAGAGGGCAATTTCCCAAGGGTGCCTATGCAACTGTTGTCCCCCCGCCCCAAGCTGTGCCTATGAGCGCTATATTTCCAGCATCGCCCATTGTACTGCAACATTCCTTAAGGATGAGTGCACAGGAGAGCAGAGAGCTAAACAAGACCACTTACGTCGTTGCTGATGGTGGAATCCCTGTGGATCAATCGCTGAACGTGGCTGTCGATGCTGCTGCCTGACGAAAACTTAGCAAAGATGGCAGAGTGTGACTCTTTCTCCCTCTGCTTCACGATGATCTCGCAGGCTTTCCACTCAGCCATGACCTTCTGATACTTGAGAGCAATATCCTCATCCACCTTCGAACAAAGACAGACAGATGCAGCTGAAATGCTAGACCCTCCTTGCAGGAGGGCATCCGAGACAGTCAGAGGCCCAGATGGCGTGGCTTGCACATCAGAAGAGATTAAAGCTAGTGAGGTGGCCAGACAGGATCTGAAACCCTGTTGAGCTCCAGGAAAACTGGGCTTGGGGTCTAGATCTCAACTCCAGGATGGGGCCCATCCCCAGCAAAAGAATTGGGGGGAGCCTAAATTCAGGGGTGTGTGTGTTTGGGCGCGCGCACACGCATGCGTGTCTGCGTGCGCGAGCGAGTGTAAGGAGGAAAGATGGTCTTGTGATCACTGAGCTGGGATTTGGGACATTTTCCCTTGGGCAAGTCACTTAGTTTCTCCGTGCCTCAGTTCCCCATCTGGCCAGTGAGGTAACCAGCCCCGCCCCCTCTCACAGGGTGTTGTGAGGATAAATACATTTCCTGTTTGGGAGAGGTCAGCAAGAGGGAGCCACAACCACCTCGACAGACGGGCAAAGTGGAATCAGGCACATGCTTGGGCATGGAAAGAATGAGAGGCAAAGGACTGTAGTGAAATTCAAGGGCAGGTCAAGCTAGAACCAATGAAAAGGAAACAGTGAAGGGGCAGAATTCACAGCTGCAGCTGGCCGGTAACATCAGGCATGCTAAATAGGAGCAATCGAATCTCATGCTTCAGCATGTAAACTGCCACCAAAAAAGGCAGGAAGGATTTTTTTTTTTAAACCGTTTCATATACAGCACTTCATGACTGGCCCGAGATAAATGAGAAGGGTGCTGCCCACCTCCGGAAATCTCATCTAGAGGTGAGATGTGACTTGATGGACCAATGGCCTGCTCTGATCAAATCCTATGGCACCCTACTGTATTTCTGCCTCTCTCCACTTCCATCTTTGTAACCTAGGCCCCTGCAGTGAGCTCCCGGACATGAGTGCAGGGGACTGCCTGTGCAGAGCTCATTGTAAGATCAGCGGCTGAGAGCGATTCTAACAGTGGAAGCTCCAGCTAAGATACTGTCGCACTCTAGCCAGATGCACCCGCCCTGGTTCTTGTAGTAGTAATGTACGGTTTTGCTATTGCTGGTTTCCTCTGTCGAAAGACAAGTCAGACACCAAAAACACCCTCTGGCTACGAGGAGAGACACAATAACTTTGCTGCTCTGTTGCTTGCCAAGAGCTGGATAAAAGTCCTAATAGTGAGCTGGCTTCAGACTCTGGGCTTTGCCAGCTGGTTGCTACTGTAGCCTTCTCCCTGGGAGCTGGGGGGATATCTGTCAGGCGAGGTGGCTGTGGAGTGGTAAATCAGAAAGTACAACCGCTAGTGGGAGGCTGGAGGAGAGCCTTGTGAGACAGTGTCCCCAGCCTGGCTGCCCAGCGCTGATGGATGACGGTATGATAGTACAGAAAGCAAAGGTGATAAATCATCTGTGATGGTTTCAGTTGAGGACCTGGAGAGAGGACCTGGATATTCTGACTGCTTGGATCTCTCACTTACCTATACTCCCTCCCATTCAATGCAGGCCTTTTTTGTTTAGGGGCTGACTCTTCAAACCGATGCACCATTATCATTATTACGATTAATAATTATTGGTGTTGTGGGAGTGCCCAGGAGCCCCGGTCACGGATCTTGGCCCCACTGTGCTAGGTGCTGGACAAAGACAATCTCTGCCCCAAGGAGTTTCCAGTCTAGCGCTTCAATGGCACCCTTTATCTAAGGATCCCAAAGCACCTGGCAAACACTGATTTACGCCTTGCAACCCCCGGGTGAATTTAGTAGGAGTCCTATTTTACAAATAGGGAAACTGAGGCACAGATGTTAAAAGGGGAATAAAATCCAGTTGTCCTGATTACCAATCCCTGGCTGTAACCCGCAGACAAACATATCCTCTGAAGCTGGGACTAGAACCCAGGTGTCCTGACTCCTGATTTACACACTAGGCAAACAGTCCCCTTCTGATAAATGCAGATTGGTTTTGTTTTTCTACTTACTGAATATTACCCATACTCATCGCTTTTACCTCCCTCTGGAGGAAATGAAAGCCAGGGGACTGGTACTTTCTTGTCTCCCCTTTTGATTGCAATCTGGCAAATTAGACAGAGGTGGAGTTATCTGGACTCTCTCTCTGGTCACTAGTGTCTAATAGGAGAGAAGACAGACTGGCAGCTGAGGGACACGTGCGTCTCATGTCACAGGCACTGCGGCGCGTTACCAACCTCGCCATTGCTAAAGCTCGAATTTACCAAGAATGGCAGCCTGGCGAAGCGGTACAGACACGGGCGCATGAGGGGAGTCTCTGGAGCGCCTGCTCTGACGAGCGCTTCACCACATGCTCGCACAATCCCTCTGTCTGCCCTTTCCTCCCACTGAGGCCTATGCCAGACACAAACCACACAAGACTCTCCCCTACCCGCCGCCACATTTAGCTTTCAGGCTGCTCTCCTACAATTGCCTTTTGCGGACAGACACGCAGGTCCATCAGCCTCATGTTTACTCCTTCAGGGCCACTGGGAGGCTGCAGTGTGAGGTCAGCATCACTTCACGCAGTCCAGTAAATCATCTCGAAAAAGGGAGATGCTGCTCACATGCTCTTTGGCCTTCAGGCACAAAAAAGGCACGAGGTGGCCCTCCAGTGTCTACCCTAACTGGAAGCCGCGCCCAGTGGTTTGCATGGGACCCTGTAGCTTTTCTGAGGTGGAGGCGCCCCGTGTTAAGGAAACACGGCAGTGGGGCTGCTGGCTGTATGGTCACTGTGCTGTCTGAATTTTCATCACAGCCCCCGTACCCTAGAGCTGTAGCCCATTTGTAATGGCCCTGGGCTGAAACGTGGTAAATGATGTTAGTTTGGCAAAGGTGGGGGTTTTCTGTGTGTGTGTAGTACAAATAGCACGTTAGCATTTACATTTCACAATGATATTTCCAAGGAAGGGTGGGCGGGTTTTTAAAGACACATCTTACCTGCTTCCAGGAAAAGAGGACAAACCCACATAGTCCTCATGGCCCTTTTTAGTAGCACCAGGTCTCGGACGCTTTATATGGGTAGTTTGAACCATTGCATCAAACCTGGGCGCACGCAGGTGCGTCACCTGGTATTTCAAGATACCGTGTTTGAACTGCCACTGGGTCGCCCGGACAAACGTTTTGCTGTGAGTTCATGAATGCGCTGCCCTTCTGTGGTCTCAGTGCCGCAGCCTTTGCAAAGCGCTTTCCAGGCACTAATTTAAAAAGTGCCCTAGGAGGGCAATTATCCTCCAGAGAAACTCGGGCACAGGAAGGCCAGGTGGCTTGCCCACAGTGGCATCAAACTCAGGAGTTCGCATTCCCAAGTCCAAGTCCTACTGGAGAAAACCCAAAAATACGGACTTTGGTGCCCTAAAGACCATATGCTAGGAGAGTGTTTATTAAAATGGAGTAAGTATTACATCTAGAGAGTGCTCTTAGTATTTAAAAATTCGACATCCCATTTAAATCTCAGAAGCCGAAACTTACCCGATCCATTTCCTTTTTGGTCATGCCAAATTTGTAGTGGCCTAGTAAGAAGGGCCACACTTCCTTTCGAATCTCATGCTGCACTCCGCCATAGTAAACTCGTTTGAGTAATTCCAATTCCTTGTAATTCTAAAGCAGTCAGGAAAGAGGGGAGGGGAAAATGAATGCACCTTACTATTGAGCTTGCATAAAAGCACTACAGTTACTTGCAAGAATACACCTAATGGAAAAAACACAACCAGTAGAAGCCTTAAAAAGGTTGGCAATGGGATACAGATGGGATATTTTTATTTCTAGGTCATTGGTTCCCAACTGGCCCAATATGATCTTACCATTTGATGGCTGTTGAGCGGCCTATATAAAATGGGTCAGTTCCTATTGGACTGGTGTCCATCATGGAATCTATCACTGTGTAGATGCTAAATTATACCTTTGCTGTCACCAGCAATGCAAAGGATCAAACAGGCCTTGGAGAATTGCCCTTCTAAGGAATTCACACAGTGTGAATCCATGGACAGTCCTTTAGGGTCCTGATTCAAGAAAGCACTTAAGCAGATGTTTAAGAAGGTGCTTATGGAGCATGTGCTCAGTAGAAAGGTAGACTGACTCAGAAGTTTGCCCTGACATTGCTTGTGCTACATCTGTTCTGTAGATACAGGACTCCAGTCATCAGAGCTGGCAATGACTGAGGGCTTGTCTACACTACCAGCTGGATCGACCGGCTGCGATTGATCCAGCAGGGTTCAATTTATCGGGTCTAGTATAGACACGATAAATTGACCGTCAATCGCTCTAGAGTTGACTCCAGTACTCCACCTCAATGAGAAGTGCAAGGGGAATCAACGGGAGCATGTCTCCTGTTGAGACACCGCAGTGAAGACACCGTGGTAAGTAGATCTACGTATGCTCATGTAGCTGAAGTTGCGTAACTTAGAATGATTCCCCCCACCCCGTAGTGTAAACCAGCCCTTACTTTTAATGGTGCTATATTTGCTTCAAAACCTACATGTAAAAACCTAATTCACTGGCTTTTCCCGAAGATTTTCAGGCTCCTAAATTTTCAAGTCTTCTCCCCATCAGTGCTGCTTTCTGGGCTGCCCAAAATCAGGAAGTGGATTGTCCAAAAAAAAAAAAAAAAAAAACCAACAAAACCCCATCACTTTAAATGTCTAAAATTGCAGGGCAAAAAGATCTAGTGTTCCTCTAGATGGTCCTAGTTTACAAAATCTCCTTCATCCTGCTTAAAGATACACCAGGCTGATTCTCATCTGTGTGTTGTCTACACGTGGTGTCGTTCCTGATTAACCCCATGCGTGGACACATTCTGGAGTCAGAGTGCACTGTTCCCATTTAGCTTAAACCACTTGCTGGGTTAAGCTAAACAGCATGAAGTCACTCTTATTCTGGAATAAGTGTGTCCACACACGGAGCTCATCAGGAACAACTCCATGTGTAGACAAGCCCTTATACTTTTATGACATTCTGACAGCGAAAAGGGCTTTAAGGTGAGTGAAACAGCCATTTACGCCAACTTTCCACTATTCAAAGGGGCCTTAGTGTAAGCGAGAATCGCGTCTGCACAAATATTGGAACTAAGCTGGCACGTGGTGAATTCATGTACAGTCTTAGAAGGCAACACTGGTCACTTGAAAAGACCCTTAGAAATATTTATAGCCAAATTAGGGAGTGACATTGAGGCAGCGTATGAGAGTTAGATGGGGTGCTGACTTTTTCTCTTTATGAACTGGGGGTAGGTTTTGTGCCCGTTACCTTTTTGTCCTTTTGATATTTACTCCAGACCTCTTTAGTCAGGCCTCCGGCAGCGCTGGAAGGCTTGTCAGGCGGGATAATTGAATGGTTCACGAGGGCAGACAGATGCGTTCTCACTGTAGACAAATGGCGGCAGTAGGCAAGCCCTGCAGAGGGGGTGGAAATAGAAGGGCAGGATCTCATATAAGCAAGCAGGTTATTATATCCTATGTCAGCAGCTCCTTTTAAAGATGGAGCGGTGCGGTTTAAGCTGGAAGCAAAGCTTTCTTCTCTACAATCCCATGTGCATGCTAGGTAGAATGGAAGGGGGATGCAAAGTTGACAGCTATTTAATCTAGTGCCGGGAAGTGAAAAAACAAACGTGTATTAGTAAAAGTATGTTGCAACATGCAGAGCTTTAAGCATCAGTTCTCCCTGGCTGCACACAGAAGACCCGCTGGCATTACCAAGCCAGGATATTTGGGTCAAGATTCTGAACACTCTTAAGTTCTCGGTTGCTTTGGCTCATTATGAAGAGAAGGGCTGCCTGCAAAATTTGCACCTGGATTTGGCTTTCAACTGCCTCCCCCATAGTTTGGCTCTAACCTGAACATGGCCAATTACCCGACTTCGTAAGCGCAAACTAGTGTGTGATACTGCAGGAGTTGCATGCACTGTCCCTTTTGGAAAACAGCCTCACTTACATCCATAAAACGCTCTGGAAACAATCTGCCTCTTCATGCTTTCACACAGCATCTTTAATGGGGTTCTGTAGGGAGACATTTTTAAACACGCTTGGGTTACGGTTACACAGATCAAAGGTGATGGAACACATCCCTAATCCCAACTGATCTACAGACACTGTCCCTTTCCCAAACCAAACTAAGACATGTTTGGTTTAAAAAAAAAATCCAACAGGAAATAGGTTTTTGGATTTTAAAATTATTTTGCTCCCTGGGATGCTGCCCCAAGCCACATGAATATTTAGGTAACTCAGTACCACAGTGACAGGTGGATTACAAAGGTCACATCAATATTCTGCTTCCTTCCCCAGACCTGAAGAAGAGCTCTATGAAGCTCCAAAGCTTATTACCTTCCACCAACAGAATTTGGCTCAATAAAAGATATTACCTCACCTACCCTTCTCTCTCATAGCCTGGGACCAACCTGGCTACAACAACACCGCCATTGACAAAATAGGGGTGTAAGCATCCTTTGACGGATTACTGGTTTGCCTATGTCTATAAAACTGAACTCCCTCCATCACTGACCTAAACACATAGACATAAGAGCTGGCTGAAGGTTTTTTTGATTGAAAGGTTCAAGTTTTTCAATTAAAAAAGAAAATTACCCTGAACAACATTCAGTTTTAAAACCAAAAATGTTATGACAGGAGTTTTTGAAAACAAAACTTCCTGGGGGCAGTTCAAGCATCACACCAACAAGTTTAGAACATTCCTGGCCAAAAAAAATAATTGGCATTTTTGGACTGGCGCGACTAGACACCAGTGGTTCCCACCGGGCAAGTCTAGAGGATTGTCGAGCAACCTTCCAAGGGAAGCAGGAGAAACTAAAGGACGAGCACAGCACAGAAACAGATGCAGCAGGGAAAACGCTGTGCTGACCAGAGGCTTGGAGAACATGAGCTAAATGAAGATGGCGCTCACCTCTTTCTGTTGATCATTTATATAGCACTGAACAGAAGCCCCAGAAGGCCTGATTCTCCTCTTGCATACACGGACGTAAAACCAGTTTACTGCAAGAAGAATCAGGGGCTATTGAGACACCTCGGTCCTATCACTATAGTGTCTCCCCAAGCTTTTAATGTACGTCTCCTCACAACACCGCTTGAGAGGGGGGCAGAGCAGGGCATTGGATCCAGGTCTCCCAAGTCGCAGAGTAGTCCCCTTGCCACTGGAGCCTCCTTCCTTTCTGTTCCACAGAACAAGTGTGATCTGCCATACGACACGGTAGAAGGCTTTGTAAAGGAAGTGGCGAGAGCAGGAGGGGAGGCTGCTTAGCACATGGTGTGCGGGAGGCTCTTCTAGGTGCACGCTGGTTGCGCTGGCTACACCACAGACTGAAAAGTGAAGACTGTCCTAGAGACAAGGAGGCAGTTCTCTCTCTCTCTCTCTCTCTCTCTCGTTGTTGGTGATGCTGTAGCACCTCCACAGTGTGCACCCCGTAACCCGGAGCAGGGCCGCCTGGGAGCCGTGAAGCGTCTCTCCCATAAAACTCGCCATTGCTGCTTGGAGCAAGGGGCATTGGGGTGACTTTTCCCCCTAGGCAAGGCCTTGCCTTGGGGGGGTGGAGGTAGGGGACCGCTGGCTGAACAGGTGCAACGGCAACACTTGTGACTTCTCCTCCGCCTGCCAAGGAAACCTATCAAAGACCATTTTGAAAAGTGCCGGGGTTTAGGAGCCTAACTTCCAATTTCAAAAGTGACCCGGGAATTTAGGAGCATGTGTCCCATTGATATATTTTTTTTTTCCCATGGCGACTTAGGCTCCTAAATGCCTGGGTCCCTTTTGAAAGGGGGGACTTCGGCACTCTTGAATTTTTTTTCCCCTCAGTCTCAGATGTTGTCATTGACACGTCCACCATGGCTATGTTAATAAGCGGGCGCAGGATGGCAGGCGTGTGTGCGCGGTGTGCAAAGAGCCCCGTAGGCAGCAAGCCCAGAGCTCTCATCCACCACTGTCGCTTTCTGCTGATAGAGTCAAGCCCTCTCCCCAGGCCTGGCCCGTTTACCTGTCGTGTATGCAGTTGCAGCAGCTGGGGATGTCGTACGGAGAGCTGCCCGATGAACAGGAGAGGCACGAGGACCCTTGGCTGCAATGTTCCAGCTGCCATGACAACAAGCTCGCACCGAATCCCTGCATCTCAATCATGTCGCCGGAGTCTGGGGAAAGGGGGGGTAAAAAAATCATGGCCATAAATGTTTGTCTGCCCCTGCCTTCCCGGTGCACCTTGATGTCTTGGTGCTTTGTTGCAGGCTCTACCCTTGATGACAGGAAGGGACAGAACTAGCGACCCTAAAACATTACTTTCCGCTCTAACACATTTAAACCAGCCAAGTCCTCGGCATGCTCAATTTTTTTTTTTTTTTTTTTTTTTTTTTTTTACATTGAATCATACAAATGTACAGCTGCAAGAGATCTCAAGAGGTCACCTAGTCCAGCCACCTGAGGCAGCATTAAACATACCTGACAGTTGTTTGTAAAAACCTCCAGTGATGGGGATTCCCCAAGTTTCCTAGATAACCATTAGGTGCACCCACGGCCCAGCACCCTGCCTGTTTCAAATGCAGGATGTGAGGCAGGCCGCTCTTCTGCTTTCCGAAGATGGGAGCTAATTTTAATCTGACACTACAGTAATAGATTTTAAGGCCAGAAGGGATCATGATGGTCATCTAGTCTGACCTCTTGTATACCACAGGCCAGGGAACTTCACCCAATAATTCCTGAAGTGAGTCCATAATTTCTGGTTGAGCTACAGCGAAAGATCCTGTGGGTTTAATTCCAGAGTAAAAATAGGCTCGCTCTCAAAATGAGACGGTCTGAACTTTTCCATTCTTGATCCGGTCATTTGGGATCTGATCCTGAAACAGTTACTCACAGCGATGGAAAGCTAATCCAGCCCTGAGTGCCACTCTAACTCTCCTGGGAGTAAAATGGTTTGCAGTTAGAACCGTGCTATCAACCCATCATCACAATGCCCCCTCCTTGAGTGCGTTTTTTTAACTGGCCTCAGCCAAAGCCTGGTTTGCAAAACCAACATGAGCACAAAGGTAACGCATCAATCCTAACGGTATTTTCCATGTGTCTTTAAATCTAGGGTGCTGTTCTGGAACATTGCACGTGAACGGGATGCCCCTGTGCGCCCACTGTCCTTCCCCGGATCACTCCCAAGCGCATAAACTAGAGTTTAAGGCTCTGAACACACAACTTCCATGGTGTCTGAAATCTCTCCCCACATGGAAACAAGTTGCAAGATCAGCACTTTAAAAAAAAAAAAAAAAAGAGGCCAAGTTTTTCATGAGTAGCTAGAGATTTTGGGTGCCCAATTCCAAACCTTAGAGGCCTGATTTTCAGAGGGTGGATGCTTAGCACATTCTGAAAATAAGGGTCCCCCTTGAAAGGTGTCTCAAGCTGGGCACCCAAAAATCGCCAGTAGCTTTTGAAAATCATGGCCCAAATTCTTAACCTATCCCTGCTGGGGCTTTTCATAAATAACTGGCCTTTCAGCTCACCCTTGATTTAAATTAAGGCAAAAGGCAGAGTACAGGATGTCATTCATTGCATTAACATGTGCAAACAAGTCCGGTCCTCTGGGTCGTGCTTTCAAAATGTATGTTAAGTGCAGGGGTGGGGAATTTCCAAACCGTCTCATGCATTCTGCCATTGCAGATAACAATACATTTTTTTTTTAAAAAGATGGACTGTATTTTTAATATAGATATAGCCATCAATGTAGCATAAAGCATTTTAACGGCATGGAAATAATACAATATATGTTAACATAAAAAGCACAAGTTCATGCGGAAGCAGTCATGAATATTTCACTTCACAAAACAAAGTTTAATGAAAAAATGCTCTTCACCTTAATTCTTCAGGAAGGAGCTGAATGACCCAGTATTTATTGCAGCTTCTCATTTGGTTCAAATAAAAACCATTGGACAAACAAATGTTTTGAGATTATTTTTTTTCCTCCCCCTCCAAGGACAAGAAGAGTGGGTGGTGTTTTTTTGTTTGTTTTAAAGAAACAATCTACTTTAAAAGGCGAGAACCCCACAGAACCTAAGGATTCAGATGAAAGGTACCTGAATTTGTGAAGAATTAGAGTGAACAGCATCTTCATTTCATTCATTTTTGTTGGTGTTTATCTGCAACTTTTGGCCACATGCAAAAAGTCAAGCATGTTGCAAAAATTAAAAGCAAAATGGCTAGCAAACCTGACACAACAGTGTTGTCATTATTTCAAGGGAGCACTGATGGGTAGACAAATGATAATCAAACCTAGCTCACAGACAAGAATCACTAGTCAAATGGTATGTAGTCCTAGCTAGGTTGCTAGCTATTTTTAAAAGTGTTTAAAGCCATTCTGCTAGAGATGGCAAAAACTATCCATTAGCTACCAAACAAAGCTGAAGTTGTAATCGTTTAACTTATATTTTTAGTCGCATCTTTGCAGGCATGTGCTGTTACAGACAGATCTTCTACCATAAAAGTAATTTCCAAGTTTCATCTTCACAAGAAACCTACTGTTCAGATATTTCCTGCAAACACTATCTTCCTACAAGATGATGAGGGCTTTGGGGGTTCTCTTCCTCTCCATCCCCTCTAAGAGCATTTTGGTAAAATATGAATCCAGCCCTGCTGAGTAGCGGCCAGACTGAATGACTGTTTTGGCAACCTATGGGGATCACAGTGGACAGGAGTCCACATAACAACACAATGGCATCATGGCAGTCCCGCAGAGAGCCAAAATAGAATGGATCAAGGGCAGTTATCCTCTCATTCCTATAGGTAACCTCACCAAGCCAGGGACGATATCTGTTTAGCACTAAACCCATTGTTCTGTATTTAAAGGCATGTAAAAGCTCTGAGGAATGAGGAAAAAATGGATTCCTGTAATCACTCAACAGTCTACGAATTTTCTTTTGCTAAAGGAAGCGTGTGTTAAATCTATGGCACCTGAAGACACGACAGCTCCAAGCCAAGACTGTTGACATGGAAATTGTACAGCGACAGATACAGCAGCTAAGGAAGGAGGGGGGTGTCTCTTGAATGAGTTTAGTCCTGGGACAGCCATGAACACGGGAGAGGTCATGCTTGAGTAGAACCGAGCTGAATATTTCCACAAAGGAAATCTTAATGACCATTTTTGCAGAATTTTTTTTTCTTTTTGATCTATTTTTGAGCCAACTTAGCTTCATTTCTGGAGCTTTAGAATTCCATCTGGCCAGCAGACGGTTTTCTGCTCCACAGGGTGAATTCTGCTGAATGCCCGTCACTTTCCTCCTTCAAGACAGGAGAGATTCTAAGTCTCCAAAACTATACAGCCAGGGCCTGATCATCTGCCAATTAGCTCATCTCTGCTGGGATAAAAGTTTGCTGGTGTGAACAAGCATATCATTATGAATAGGTTGAGGGTGAGCAAACGGGGCTGTATTTTTGATGGGAGCAGAGCCTGTTGTACAGTAAGGAATACGGTAACCGATCGTTTGAAATCCACACAGTATGGGGACAGGAGGGCACTCGTGCCTGAAAAGCTGCTTGGTCTGTTCAAGTCTCCATGTGTATTTAAATGTAGATTGTACAGTCACCCTGAGACTTGCTGCCGGGGTCCTTTTGTGCTGTATCGATGTACTCTAATTTACAATTTGATTCTTGTTTCCCCGCACGAGCTGAGGGGGCATAACCTGTACCAGCCCTTTACTCAGTGCATCTTACTTATTGCTACCTCTTAAGCTGGACAGATGGAGGGCTCCTCACCCATACCTTCCCCCCAGCCCACCACCTCCCATGCAGCAAAGTAAGGGGCCCCCTTCTCTCCGCTTACTTCCCTGTATGAGCACACACCATGAGTCGTGTCTTAACTCTTAAGACGGGAATCTGGGGGAGGAAGATTCGGGAAGCAAGACGGCTCTGTCGTTCATTGTCATGGATCCTACCTTGAGATGGGGAGGAAAGGTGCTGCTAACCCTGCTCCCCCGGCTTTTGGGTGCCTTCCCACCCCTGATGTGAATGAAAAACATTTGTCTTGCCATAATGCCAACACTGTTGTACGCATCACTGGGGCGACGCTGCCACAGAGCACTGAGGGGACAGGGCCGGGGGGGCGGTGGATAAAAACCTTTCATCCTATTAGGAGCTGTGAGGTTCCGAGAGCAGATCATTGAGAGCATTGCGTGGAGCCGGTCTTCCTCCTCCTCGTCGTCATCGACTGAGGCAGAGCGGCTGGCAGCTAAGTGGTGGTAGTTAATAGTTACTGCTCAAAGAAAATAGTGAAAGAGGAGCATAAGAAGAGAGGACTTGGTTCTAGGAGAAGTCTCAAAGGATACGTTCAACACAGACAGAGGAGTCGGAGCTTGGGAGAGACCCTGGGAACTCCCCCACGCCTGGGTGGGGGAAGAGACATTTCTCAAGGAGAAGAGCACGCACTCCATGGGCCAGATTTCAACCAGACATTAACAGCTGCATGTGTCCACACAATCTGCAGTGCCTCCTGCTGGTGGGAGCGGACTGCGTGCCTAGCTCTGGGATGCCCCAAGGAGGGAGGGTCCCAGAGCTCAGGCTCAGTTTTATAGCCCCGCGAGCTTGAGTCAGATGACAAGAAGCAGTAGTGGGTGTTTTATTGTGGCGTAGACATTCCCTCACAGGCTGGGTTGAGGCTAAAGCTTGGCTCCTTATGGCCTATTCTGAGGGGCGGGATGGGGATGGGGGAAGTGGGCAGGGTAAGTGTTTAATTGATTTTGCCACTTTCGAGCTGTGATGAACCTGAATGGGAACATTGGATCCAAATCCCCTTTAAACTTGGGACCGTGATCCAAACATCTCAGGATGTTGCTACTTTCTAGCTTCTCCACCAATGGACGTGAAAATGAACCCACTGCTAGAGAACCAGCGTGCAAGATCTCTTGTATATAGAGAGTTCAGATTCACAGAAGAGAGGAAGGAGTTTTGGGGGGTGGGTTCTCCCCCCTATTTATTGTGAAACTTCAGTAGAGAATGCCAGGAAAATTGGGCTTGCAGGATTTTGGGTGTGTTGGTTTTTTTGAGGGAGGATCTTTTTTGATGGTTAGTGTTAATCTTTTCTCTTTTTAACAACAATCTTGCTAGGAAGCTGCCGGTGCAATAGAAACACCCTTCATTTTTGGAGCAGAATTGCTGTTGGATTAGCCATGGGGATTGTTTTGCATTTGGTCTCTGTTTGAAAGTTTTGCACAGGGTTCAACTGGAGAGCACAGGGTGGCTCCGAGAGTAGGACTCTCCATCTCTGTTTGGGGCAATGAAGATTTTATAGCAGTGGTTCTCAAAGGGTGGGTCGGGACCCCATTTTAATGGGGTCACCAGGGGCTGGCTTAGACTTGCTGTGGCCAAAGCCTGAGCCCCACCCCCCAGGGCCAAAGCCCGAGCCCCACTACCTGGGGCCCAAGCCCAGGGTGGCAGAGCTTAGGTTACAGGTTCCCTGCTGGGGCTGAAGCTGTTGGGCTTTGACTTTGCCCCTCCCATCCCGGCGCAGCGGCGGGGATCGGGCTTTGGTTCAGGCTTCAGTCCCCACTCCTGGAGTTGTATAATAATTTTTGTTGTCAGAAGGGGATCGTGATGCAATGAAGTTTGAGAACCCCTGTTTTATAGCTTTAAGAAAACCCATAGTAAACTATACCATGGATCATAATTATCTAACAAGGCAGAACACCTCTGTGGCAATATCCTCTTAAAAAAAAATCTGGGTTGTCTCTTTCCCCCACAGATCCCAGCATACTACTCTAGTTTGTTTGTTTTTTTAAATGAACAATGAACAATGAAATCACTTACTGTTATCGTGCTTGTGGCCTGGATAGATAATCCTGAAGACATAGTCTGTAGCAGACTCCTCATATGTCATTTCCTCCAGATCCACTGACTTGTTACTATTTCGTTTCCGGAGCTTTGGAAATACTTTACCCTACAGTGAAAATGACCCAGTAGGTACAGTTACCAGGAGATGAAGTGGTGCAGTAGAACGGTGTCAAAACAACAGACTAAGAAGATGGCTCCAAGACCTTAGATGAATAACGCGTTGGGCTCTAACCTGAGCACATCAAGAGCAGGCCAGAATGGGCTGCAGACACCTGGCCAATGGTGGTTTTTCAAAGGGAGCGGGGTACACAACTCCCATTGACTGGGAATGGGGCACCGAGCTCCCTCACTTCCCTTGAAAAATCCAAGTCTTGGGTGAGAGGCACGATCCTACTGCTTATGGAACCTATGTACCCAGGGGAAGGAGGTCATTAAAGGGAACGGAGAAAAGACTTGTTGGGATTAGGGAAGGTGTGTAAAGGCCTAATGACATCTCTTTAAGGTCTGGCAACAGTCCTTCAGTTATAGGTGATATCACCAAGGCGGGTATCAGGTTGCGGCTGGTCGGGTGCTTCTGACCACATAATTTTCAAACACCTTTTTAAAGTGTCTATTGGACTGGTTCAGTGGTGAAACTATTCTCATGTTATTACAGAATCTATGTCCTTATAAACAAGTCAGACAGTTTATGGGATAATCAGTGAGGTTATTTATTTTGCATTTAAATGTCCCCATGTCCTGACTTTATTATTTGCATGACAGTAGCTCCCAGAGCCCCCTGGCTCCATTTGCGCTGGGTGCTGTTGGACATGCAAAGCAAGACCAACCCTGCCCCAAAGAACTTGTAGTTCAAAACACTGGCTCTCAGCCTGACAGTACCTTGCCCTGCTGTGACCAAAGTGGTGGGTCTAATTGTCCTCGAGGCAGAAGGCCATTTTCCAGGCAGGAAAGGAAAGCAAGGAGATGACTTCCCTGTGGGAAATGGAGGGGAGGTCTCTGGATCCCATCCTGACTCACCAAGACTAACGTCCCTCCACTTTCTGCTGCAAAAAAGAGAACCCAAGATACGTTTGTGTTGGCTTTTGTTAGGCTAAAAGCACGATCAGTTGACCTCGCTTTCAAACTGGATTCTGTTTGGGGCTGTCCCTCAAAATCCCACTGCATTTCAGGATAGCTAACTGAATAGATTCAGGAGTGAAGTTTACCAGATATTTCCCATCTACCAAGGGAGCCTTGGCAGGCAATGAACACTGATTTTTTTTAAATGAGGTCTAAAGCATGTTTAAAAAAAATAGACTGTCTACCAGCCCCCGATGCTGTATGGAATATAGGTGACCATTTATAATATTATTGATCCCAATATTACAAAATGGCAAGGAATCTTGCAAGATATGCCATGTAAAGTATCAATGGAAAAGTTATGATTTGCTAAATATGCTAATCTTGTTTATTTGTATGCATCATCTTTGTATTCTGAGTTATAAACGTGTGGTATATTGGTATTTCGAACTTGTGCTGGGTTTGTGTGCGACACCCCCAGACAGATTGGCATTAGCACTATCCAGCCTGCTTAATGGTCCATCAAAGGCAATCAGCTGTACAATTAACCCATTGAGAGACACCGGGCTACACCGATGAGTCAGCAGAACATGGCTGTGGACAGGGGACTAGTCCAAGAGCTTTTCCGTGCCCATGTGCTTATGTTTGGGACAAAGGATATAAAAGGCAGATGCATCTTCTCCAGTTTGTCTTCAATCCTACTTCTCATCTCTGGAGTAACTTCTCTACACACTGAAGCTTTGAACAAAGGACTGGTCCATCCAAGCGGTGGATGTGTTCCCGAGGGACTTTACAAGCCAGCAAACTCACCAATGCTGCTGAAAACCTGATCTATGGACTCTGAAATTGTATGTCTGGATCTGACGGATTTGACCATTTAACAATTCTTTTCTCTTTCCTTTCTTTTATAATTAACCTTTAGTTTTAGATGCTAAAGGACTGGCTGGCAGCGTGGTATTTTGGGTAAGATCCAAACTAGTTTCATCTGATGATGTGGCTGGCCCTTTGCGGATCAGAATAACACTTTGTTTAGCGAGCAGAGTTTTAAATCATTTTTCACTGTACTGGGCCTATGTGCTGATTGGGAGCCTCAGACTGGAATGTGATAAAGGAGGCTGCATGATTTTTATTTTTTTGGCTTCCTGATAATCAGTGTTGTGGGGACCAGGAGAACAGTTTGTGACTGGCTGTTGAAAACCACCAGTCTTGGGAGAATCATAGAATATCAGGGTTGGAAGGGACCTCAGGAGATCATCTAGTCCAACACCCTGTTCAAAGCAGGACCAATCCCCAAACAGAATCTGCTCTACTTTTTGGAGCCTGCCTGACTTTGGCAAGTTCATTGTGGGCTATCATAGGCACCTCGGGTCACACAGCCTGAACCCATTTTGGGCATTAATTTCATTGCGCTCACATGTCAGGCACATACCTGGTGCTCCTCACCAGGATGGATGTAGCTGCTAGCAGTGGTGCAGTTTATCACAAAATGGTTAAACTTTATTGAACATCCCATCCAACCCTGCATCCCCCCCACCAACATAAAATCACAGAAAGGACCATAACTCACAGAAAGTGTCTGATTTTGACCTAAATTGGCAGAAGTCTTCTAAATATAATCAATAATGCAACTCTGTGCTCAAAATCGTACTGTTTTGGAAAGTTGGGGAAATATTTAGTCCCCAGTCAACATATTCTATACATTTGCCTGTACCTTTTTGCCTTTGGTTAAACAAAAATTGTGTAGCTGTCCACCAGTATGAGTTTGTTTGTACCATGCCATATAATGGTTTTCAATCTTTTTTCATTTATTGACTCAGAGCATTTCGAATGGAGGTGTGAACCCCTTTGGAAATCTTAGACATAGTCTGTGGACCCACAGCGGACCCCGGGCCACATTTGGAAAAACACTGCTCTATGGTAATAACAATCTTTGGCCGATCCCTTAGACATAGTCTGTCGACTCCTGGGGGCCGCGGCCCATGGGTTAGGAACCACTCATGTAATACGTCAAAACTATTTATCGTCATTTGTAGAATGGACTGATTGGAGAAACAATGATCTGTCTATTTGTTCAAAGTGATGCAGATAACGAGCCCCCCATCCCCTAATTATGTAATGTATGTTTGATGTTATCTGCTTGGCTGGAGCCATAAGGCTAAAGCACACAGGGTACAACTGTAATTATCTTCTTATCATCACTATCTGGTTTAGGTCACTCCTGGCCTGATAAGGAGTTTGAGTAGGGCTCTGCCGTCTCTCGAGCAAGTATCCTAATCACCGAACTAAGGGATATTCTGCTGTGGGTTTCTTGTCTTCTCCTGTTGAAGTTGGTCAACTTCACTAAATAATTACATAGTGTTTGAGCCACCGCCCCCTAAATGAATCCCTTTATAGTCCAGAGGCTTGGTTTCTCACCCAGGATGTGGGAGATTCTGGTTCAATTCCCCCCTCTGTTTGATGAGGGGAAAGCATCTAGCAGCTAAGTGCTGCAATCACTGGACTAGGGGCTATACTTGGGAGAAGGGGTGGCTTTCCTTCTTGCCTGTTGAGATTGCTCAATTTTAAGTATGGTGTGGGCCAGCTAAAGCATTAGAATCACTCCCTAGTCCAGTGATTGGATACTCACCTCAGAAATGGGGGATCTTAGTTCAAATCCTGGTTCTGCCTGTTAAAGAAGGGATTTGCACTGAGATTCCCAGCCTTTCAGGGGACTTCCCAGGGAGGTGGGAGCTCCCTGTTTAAATGCCTTTGCTTTCTTTGGAGGATGCTTGTCCTGGAGAAGGTGAGGGTGTTTGAACAGGGACGTCCCCCTCTTAAGTTGCCTGGGAAGTAGGAGGTCCTAGTCCAAATACCTTCACAGAGCAAGGGATGTGGCCTGGGGTCTCCCACTGCCTCAGGACGAAAGAGTGATTTGTGAGTTTTATGATTTTTTTTCCTGGGGTAACCTAAGTGTCTGTGAGCCGATGGAGTGATTGGCGATGTTCATAAAGTCTGCCAGGGCATTCTGTGCTTCCACTCTGCTTTCTCTTTGTGCCTTCCCCCCATCTTCAAATACTTCAATGCATCTTCAAGCTTTCTCCAAGATGCAACTCCTCTGTTATCATCTGGGTGACCATCATCATGGATGGCATCGCTAAGCACCATTCGTTGCCTCTTGCAGAAGTCTGTGGATTCTATCATCATTATCGTTACAGGCTTTTCCTCTTAGAGCATGGCTGATGACTGAAGCACCATAAATGTTGGCTTCCACAAGGATGTTTTCAAACCCACTTTTCTGCATCACTCTGCCTATATCACCCATGAAATTCAATGCACAGTGCATGCCTCCTATCTCAAAAAATCGTCAAATAAGTTTTGATTCTTCCATTTAATCAAGTGTGCTTTGCAGCGGATTGCTTGATCATACATGACATAGGTCCAGTCTTGGCTCAGAAAGTGGAACGTATCCTGAAAATATTTAATCAGAGTGTACATTTTATTAACATCAGTTGCTGGTGTAGGAATCATTGGACAGTAGCCAATATTAATAAAATAGCAGACAGAAAAACTTTCCTCCGACCAGTCCATTCTACAACTAGTGACAAATATTTTGATGCATTACATGGTACAAACAAGCTCATATTGTCGTGTGACTACAGACGTTTGCTTTAATCCAGTGGTTCTCAACCAGGGGTACATGTACCCCCAGAGGTATGCAGACATCTTCCAGGGGGGTACTTCCTGGATGTCGGACTAGATGATCAGAATGGTCCCTTCTGACCTTAGTATCTATGAATCAACTCATCTAGATATTTGCCTAGTTTTACAATAGGCTACAAAAAAAGCACTAGCTAAGTCAGTACAAACTAAAATTTCATAGACAATGATTTGTTTATATTGCTCTGTATACTATACACTGAAATGCAAGTACAATATTTATATTCTAATTGATTTCTTTTATAATTATATGGTAAAAATGAGAAAGTCAACAATTTTTCAGTAACAGTGTGCTGTGATACGTTTGTATTTTTATGTCTGATTTTGTAAATTTTTAAGAGAGGTGAAACATGGGGGTACCCAAGAGAAATCAGACTCTTGAAAGGAGTACAGCAGTCTGGAAAGGTTGAGAGCCACTGCTTTAATCAACGGCAAAAAGTATGGGAAAATGTATAAAATCTATTACCTTGGAGGTAAATATTTCCCACCCTTTCCAAAACAGTACTATTTTGAGTACATGGTTGCATTATCAGTTGTATTTATAATTGGATTTCTGCCAGTTGTACAATTTAGAATTGTATTTCTGTCAACAAAGTTAGACTCTTTCTCTGCGTTATGGCCCAGTTTGGGTTTTTTCCCCCGACTGGATGCCCAATAATGTTTAAATGTTATGTGATACAGAAAAACTGCATTACTTCCAGCAGCCACATCCTGACATGATAGCAATTAAATTTTCTAGCTGATGGGTTACCCTAACTAAGACCCCTTTTAAAATCTGGCTTGTAGATTAAAGGGGGGGCAGGGATGACAGTGTTATTGTTGTAGCCGTGTTGGTCCCAGGATCTGCGAGAGAGAAGGCAGGTGAGATAATATCTTTGACTGACCCGTTGGTTGACGGTACAAGCTTTTGAGCTGCACTGAGCTCTTCTTCAAGCCTGGGGAAGGAAGCCGAGTGTCTGAGATAATTACAGGTTGGGAGAGATTGTTTAGCAGAAGGGGAAACTACAACATTTGCTCAAGAAACTCCCTGAAAAAGCACAAGAACAAATCCGCACAGACACACCCCTGGAGCCCCGACCTGGGGTATTCTATCTGCTACCCAAGATCCATAAACCTGGAAATCCTGGACGCCCCATCATCTCAGGCATTGGCACCCTGACAGCAGGATTGTCTGGCTATGTAGACTCCCTCCTCAGGCCCTTCGTTACCAGCACTCCCAGCTATCTTCGAGACACCACCGATTTCCTGAGGAAACTACAGTCCATTGGTGATCTTCCTAAAAACACCATCCTAGCCACTATGGATGTAGAAGCCTCTACACCAACATTCCACACAAAGATGGACTACAAGCCGTCAGGAACAGTATCCCCGATACTGTCACGGCTAACCTGGTGGCAGAACTTTGTGACTTTGTCCTGACCCATAACTATTTCACATTTGGTGACAATGTATACCTTCAAATCAGCGGCACTGCGATGGGTACCCGCATGGCCCCACAGTATGCCAACATTTTTATGGCTGACTTAGAACAACGCTTCCTCAGCTCTCGTCCCCTAATGCCCCTACTCTACTTGCGCTACATTGATGACATCTTCATCATCTGGACCCATGGAAAAGAAGCTCTTGAGGAATTCCACCATGATTTCAACAATTTCCATCCCACCATCAACCTCAGCCTGGACCAGTCCACACAAGAGATCCACTTCCTGGACACTACGGTGCTAATAAGCGATGGTCACATAAACACCACCCTATATCGGAAACCTACTGACCGCTATTCCTACCTACATGCCTCTAGCTTTCATCCAGATCATACCACTCGATCCATTGTCTACAGCCAAGCGCTACGATATAACCGCATTTGCTCCAACCCCTCAGACAGAGACAAACACCTACAAGATCTCTATCATGCATTCCTACAACTACAATACCCACCTGCTGAAGTGAAGAAACAGATTGACAGAGCCAGAAGAGTACCCAGAAGTCACCTACTACAGGACAGGCCCAACAAAGAAAACAACAGAACGCCACTAGCCATCACCTTCAGCCCCCAACTAAAACCTCTCCAACGCATCATCAAGGATCTACAACCTATCCTGAAGGGCGACCCATCACTCTCACAGATCTTGGGAGACAGACCAGTCCTTGCTTACAGACAGCCCCCCAATCTGAAGCAAATACTCACCAGCAACCACACACCACACAACAGAACCACTAACCCAGGAACCTATCCTTGCAACAAAGCCCGTTGCCAACTCTGTCCACATATCTATTCAGGGGATACCATCATAGGGCCTAATCACATCAGCCACACTATCAGAGGCTCGTTCACCTGCGCATCTACCAATGTGATATATGCCATCATGTGCCAGCAATGCCCCTCTGCCATGTACATTGGCCAAACTGGACAGTCTCTACGTAAAAGAATGAATGGACACAAATCAGATGTCAAGAATTATAACATTCAAAAACCAGTTGGAGAACACTTCAATCTCTCTGGTCACTCGATCACAGACCTAAGAGTGGCTATACTTCAACAAAAAAGCTTCAAAAACAGACTCCAACGAGAGACTGCTGAATTGGAATTAATTTGCAAACTGGATACAATTAATTTAGGCTTGAATAGAGACTGGGAATGGATGAGTCATTACACAAAGTAAAACTATTTCCCCATGGTATTTCTCCCTCCCACCCCACCCCCCACTGTTCCTCTGATATTCTTGTTAACTGCTGGAATTAGCCTACCTGCTTGTCACCATGAAAGGTTTTCCTCCTTTCCCCCCCCTGCTGTTGGTGATGGCTTATCTTAAGTGATCACTCTCCTTACAGTGTGTATGATAAACCCATTGTTTCATGTTCTCTGTGCGTGTATATAAATCTCTCCTCTGTTTTTTCCACCAAATGCATCCGATGAAGTGAGCTGTAGCTCACGAAAGCTTATGCTCTAATAAATTTGTTAGTCTCTAAGGTGCCACAAGTACTCCTTTTCTTTATGCTAGAGATGGTCATAACTGAAAATTAGATTGTTCTGCCTAAAAGGATTTGAAGTGGCCAGTTAAGAGTAGCAGGCAGGGTGGTATGTTACAAATTGTTCCAGTGAGCCACGGCCTTGTTGAGTATATACATTTATTTACGTCCCTGTTGAGTATATATTTATGTATAAATATAGCAAGGTCATTTGATGCTATAAAAAAAAGCTGTGGGGATGGATAGTGGGTCAGTGATTGTTGTAATAAGCCATCAATCCAGTGTGTCTATTCAGTCCGTGATTTTTAGTGTCTAGCAAAGTTATGAACTTAACTCCCAGGTTTGTCTTTTGAGGTTATTATGAAGGTTTCCTGAAGACTGATTGCTCTGTACCTGACCTATCACTTTGTGAAAAGTGTTCACCCACAGAGGCTATGGTGATTTTGTCCTTTATAATTTTTTGGTGTGTGTTCATTCAAGGGTATAGCGATGGCCACGTTTTACCCACAGCAGTGTTATTTAGGGCATCAAATGTTGTGATGGGCATGTGTAGTACCCATGGATCTTGAAATGTGCATTGTGGGGGTGTTGATCATCCTAGCAATGGAGATACCTCTGCAGGTTTGGCATTTCTTGTTTCGTTTTTTTTCTCCTTTTCCTCTATGACCGGAGAGGTGTTAACTGGCTACTTCATCTTGAATGGTCCCTTGAAATATTAATTACTTATGCTAAACAATCTGTTCCCCCTTGTATTTAGCTGTGATGCTCTGAGTACCTTTCCCAGACCAGAAGAAGAGCTCTGTGTAAGCTGGAAAGTTTCTCTCTCTTACCAATGGAAGTTGGTTCAATAAAAGATATTCTCTCACCCACCTTGTCTCTCTAATATCCTGGGACCAACACGGCTACAACACTGCATAAATATTTTTAGCAACTTTTTAAAATAAAATGACTTGGCATCCAACAATTAAAATTACCCCCTTTCTGTCCCACAATAATTAAAAAGTAGAGGCCAGATTTTCAGAGCAACTGAGCACCCACAGCTTACACTGCTTGTAGTGGTGCAGCCACGTCTGGAGAAGATTGGGCCTGCTGCAGCCTTGGCTACCCCAGCTGGATCCTTGAGAGGAGAGGCTCATGTTATTAGACCAGAGGTCCCAGGTGTGATCCCTGCTGCCAACAACCCAGCCAGAAGCATTGTGTTACATCAACACCTAGGACAAAGTCAAGCCTCAAGAGACAACTGGAACAGCTTTTGGCTGAGAAGTTCTCATTGGCTCTTTCCGCGAAGAAACTTAAAGATAAACTTCTGCCTGCCTGCCGGGAAATAAATGCCCAAGAGGCAGCCAAATAAAACACGAACAGCATTAACATTCCCCCTGCAGAAAACAAGGCCCCTGAGCCTTTGTGGCACCCAAGGGTTATGCTTACGTTGCTGATGGCAGTGAATGCAGACAATCTGACTGAATGGCACGATTAAGGCATAGTCCCAGTATACACTGAAAGGGGAAAAAAAAAAAAGCAAGAGATGTAATGTTTTAATAATCAGTGGCCAGACTGCCCAGTAAAAGCACAGGCAAGGCACTAAATTAAGAGCAGCTTACTAAACTTGGCCGATTAAGTGGAATTTACGGTGAAGTAAAAGGCAGAGGGAACGTGTTTAGCACAGCGGATACTGCTGGAGCCTGCAGGTTGACAGTCACTCCCCTCCCATGCACACAGCACTCACCTGCTGGCTAAAAACAAGAATCAAGTGCCCAGAGCATCACACTCGAGATGGTTTTGTGGCTGGGATTCAGGACACCTGGGTTCTATTTTGCCACAAATTACGTGCGACCATCAAGGCAAGCACCACGGGGGCCCACTGTCGCACGCACCAGCGAAATTCAACAGAAGCAAGATCCTTCCCTTAAACTGTGGCAGTAAGTTGCACAGGCTAGAAGCTTATCACTGAGATCCAGAGCACAGTGGGACTCAAAGGAGGATTGGATCTTCCTAACGAATGCAAAACACTCCTGAGTTATAACCGTAAGAATTAAAATAGCTTTGAAGGGATATGAAACCTCTAGTTGGTTTATGCTGTGAAGCCTAATCATCGGGGGTCAGAAAAACATTTCCTAGGGGCACATTCTACCATGACTGCCTACTGCAGGGTTTCTTTCTCCTTCTTTTGAAGCAGCAGGTCCTGGCTACTAGCTGAGACAGAATACTGGATTAGAGGGACCGCTCTTCTAATCAGGGGTAATCATATCACAGGGCTGCTTTGAGGATGGATTATAAAGTGCTTTGAGATCATGCAATGGGAGGCACCCGAAAAATGAGACTCGTGGTAATGGGAAGCAGACTGTTTGGATCACTGAAATAAGACTTGTTCCTTTACAATGAGTCCTAAATCTGGATTACATTATCGGATGTATGCTAGGGGCAACACTGTGTGTGTGTGTCTCTGTGATCCAATTAGGCGATCCCAGTGAGCACAAATTTAAAGCAAGAACTATTTCAGCATGGCCACCCAGCAAATCTTACTAATTTTTCTGAGTGTCCAGAATGTGTTTCATAATAAATTATTCTGGAAAATTGCTGAAATAACCTTGCATTTTATTATCACTATTATTTGTATGACAGCACCTAGAGATCCCCATTCAGAGCAAGGCCCCGTTGTGCTAGGCACTGTACAAACATATGGTAAGAGACTGCGCACCTGGCCCAAATGGGTTACAATCTAAATAGATAAAACCGACAACAAGAAGGGAAATGAAGGTACAGCAAAGTGGAGTGACTTGCTCAAGAACACACAGCAGGCCAGTGGCAGAACCCAGAAATAGAACCTGGTCTCCTGATTCCTAGTGCCCTATTTGATGGAGCATGCTCCCTTCAGTTAAATCAGCCCTGTTGCTTGTCTCTTACTCCTGTTACAGTTAGCTGGGTGAAGTATACAAGACAGAGATCTAGCGAAGGGAATGTTACCTTTTCTCCAGCTCAGAGTCCCTCAGGGTGCCGTTCATGAGCTGATTGGGAGTCCATTTCAAAGTCAAGCTATCTGCTGACTGATGAAGGGAGAGATAGCCAAGAATTGCCTCCATGTTGTCTTTCTGTTTAAAACAATAAATAAAGAAAAGCACATGGAAATCGTGGTGTGTGTTATTGAGGAATAAGTCAGCTGTAATGAGAGATCCCCCAACAGGCCAACCCCGTCCCTTCAATTAGCCACACTTATTCAGTGCTTTGTCCCCTTCCAATGACACTTGGACGTAGGCCGTTGGCCACCATGATGGCTTACTCTGGAATCCCCACCTGGCTTCCAAACTCACATCTCCCCCACTAACAATTAGGGCTCTGGCGTACCTGATCTGCAGAAGAGCTGAGCACCCACAAATCCAGCCAATGGGAGCTGTGGGCACTCAACACCTCTGGAAATCAGAGAGGGATGAAGGACGAGGCTTAAAGGTGACAGCAGGCGTTTTCAGATCCACTCTGGTCCCGTGGACAGACCACTGGACATGGACACCAGGTTCTATTCCCAGGTCCACCTACCGTGTAACCTGGACCAAGGCACTTCCCCACTCTGGGCCTCCATTTTCACTCCCTCCCTTGTCTGCTTGTCCTTCTAGAGAGCATAAGCTCGTAGGGCAGGGACTGTGTCTCATTGTGCGTTTGTACAGAACTACTGCTCGGGGGCCTGATCTCAGCTGGGGTCTCTAAGCGCTACCATAATACAAACTAATTAACGACACCCTCTCTTTATTCCTTGGCAAGTGGTCTGTGAATAGGAGCTGCAGAAACGGTAATAAATTAAAGCTCCTGACAGGGCTGAGAGTTTTCTATCAACTCATAACCCTCTTTCAAGCAGCTTTCCTTCCTCTGCAGGTAAGATCTAGTAGCAAATCTGTCTTCTGGGTGTCTGACACTGTCAATTCACAGCATCAATCTTGGGGCAGACTTAACACCTCCAAACCCAACAGAAATAAATTAGGCAGACACATCAACCCTGCTAAAAGCCTTGTTGGACAGGACAGGACACCCCCCTCCCCCAAAAAAATCAAACCCGCAAACTATTCCTGAAACATGTGTGTCCACCCTTCAGTGGCCGAGGCGTGCTACTGGAACGATACAAGAACTTTGAAACAAGCAGTCATTCACTGGTTTCTAAACTATATATTAATTGATCTAAATGCAAAATTATTCTTTCTATTCCAGTAGCACTGAGAGGAGCTAACTGAAATAAAAGACACCCCCACCCCCATTTGTGCTAGGTACTGTGTACACACACACACACACAGAGGCTGCCCTGGAGCATACACACACACACACACACACACCTCCTGCCCCAGAGAACCTACAATCTAAATAGACAAAACACAGTGTGGATGGGGGAACCGAGTTGAGGTGACTCGCCCAAGGTCATGCACCAGGTCAGTGACAAAAGCCAAGACTAGAACCCAAGTCTCCCGACTCCCACCCCTCTAGACCACTGAGAGCCCTCTTATTAGAGAGGCTCCTATTAGCAATCTGTTTAATGTGAGAGGAGGTCCGTTTGACGGACAGGGGTATAAACCCATTTAAATTGGCCAATTTTAATCCCAGCTTGATCCCAATTCTCTCCTTCCTTTTTTGTTTGCAGTACATATCACAGTTTAACTGGAAGGGGAGGTGGGTACCATTAGTGAGGTCTCTGCCTGGGAAAGGAGTCAAAGCTCCACCCAACACCCGGGCTGAGCCAGAAAGGATGGCACTCTGTATCCTTCCATCCCTGAAGCTTACATGGCTCAGTCAGATGATGCATTTGCCTTCTGATGGGCCAGCTCAGGATTCAGACACTGCCTCTGAAGCTGGAAAGTTCAGAGAATAAGCAACTGGCTGGGGATTCACGGTACTTGAGTTCCATTCCTGGCTCTACCATGCTGAGCCAGCCAGCATTAATCTCACTCCAGTAATATAAACTCAACACACTTGATGCTCAGATACTTACTGGCTGGACCAGGACATTATTTTTCCCATACAGCAGGTGAGTCCTCGAATTCTGGTGCAAAGACTCCACGTATTCTCTAGCTGAAGCTGCAAATCGGTCTTCTGACATGCTCCCGCTTGAGTGCTGTTTCCGGATCTAGGAGACACGAGAACCGTGGGTCAGCACACAGGTTACACGGTACCAGTTGCAACTGTATGAAGAGGCTGCTCAGAGCAGCAGCTCCACTAAAAAGGGCATCTCGAGAAATCTCTTTCCGGATGGACTTACTTTCTGCAGCCCTGGACTTTACAGGCATGTGAGGGGCGCTCCCCCTCACCCCGGCCACAGAGGCTTGCTGCTCTCCAAGGCAGGGAATCAGCATAGCAAGTGAAACCCCTGGCGTCTCAAGCCACAAAATCCCAGATCTGGATCTCAAACCTCCCTAAATTTGGAGGGGACATTTGGAGCCAAATGGCCTTTCAGCTGTGATGAAGGCACGCACAAAAAAAGCGTTCTCCATTCCTGGCAATAGGTGGAGGCTGCCCGTGGGTGCTATCTAAATACCCGTCCCCCCTTCTGCCCCTTTTGTGGGGTTTCCTTCTGTGCCAATAACAGGGCAAATACCTACTCCCAGCGCCGGGCGTTTTGAGGGCGAGTCCTGGCGCCCATGGGCTCCGTGGATCCGGTGTCTCTGAACCAGCTCGTCGGCTGACGGGTCTGTCCAGTAGTGGTCAGCTGTTTTCAGCTTGGTGTATTCTAGTGCACACGGCCCAACTAGGAGGACGGTAAAGAGAGAGGATCTTCAAGAAGAACGGACATTTGTTCACACTCATCCTCCAGGTCAGATGTTAAACTGAGGCCCTTTCTGCGAGTGTCTGGTGAAGTTAATGATCTCACAGCACAGGTGATAACCGTGGCGTTCTGGCCAAATTCCCTCGCTTAATAAACCAGGTGCTGTTAGGAGACTGCAGGAGAAATATTGCTGAGCACTTAATACAGTCACTGCACAGTTAATACCTCCAATTCCCTGCTTTGGGACACCACACCTAGAAAAGTGTTCTAAGAAAACCAAATTCGGTTCTGCTCTATCATCAAAGCCAGCAATCAAATAGTAAAACAAGGTGATCTGTCTCCATTCACCTCTGGCTCTGCTTCTGGGAAAATGCAATAAGCAACAAAATAAAACAAAACCCTAAACCACCCGGAGCGAACAATGAAAGTACTTACCAAGGAGAGAAGCTAGGATTGGTCCATAAACAGGATCTGCCAATAAAGCTTCTCTCTCATAATATTTGCTGGGAATAAAAGATGAAAGTGGATTAGAGTCAAGTGTTGGTATTTACAGAAGCTCCCAAGTCACTTAGGAGCGCGAGTTCCATTGACAGCCACAGGTACTCGTGCTCCTGAGTCACACCAGTGTTTCTGAAAATGCCATCCATTGCTAGTTCCTACCACAGCCTGCCCAAAAAGAGTCAATGGCCTCCGGGGGGAGAGGCACAGACGTGCGGGCATTCTCCAGAGCTGCCGTCCAACTCTTCGGGTTTGATCCTGCAGACAGGCACTCCGGGAGCATACTGTTATTCCCCGCAGCCCTGTTGAAGTAACTGGAAGGGTAGGCCAGAATAAGCACATGCACGGGGGGTAAAAGTTGGCAGGAGGAGATGCTCAGTTTTGAAGCAAAACCACAAAAACCTTATTAAATAGTAATTCTGCAGCCAAGCGATCATCCCAACAGCAACTGCAGACGATCGAGTTACCTGGGTCTCAGACAGGCTCAGAATTAAGGTGATCACAATTAAAAAAGGGAAAAAAGTGATTTAATCTATTTTAAAAATATGTTTATATATAAAATTATGAACAATTTTTTTTGTGTAGTCCATTTGTGTCAATCATTGCAGTGCCGCTCTTAGTGCAATACGCAAGAAACCACACTTCGCTCCACAGATCCAACATCCACCCCAGACACACTAAGAAATTCGTCATCTACAGCCACGCAGTCAGATACCATAGAATTTGCTCTGACGAGAAAGGTTGGGATACACCCTAAACACACTTAAAATCGCCATCACAAAACAAGGACACTCTACCAAAGAAGTAGATCGCATCATGGAACGGGCCCACACACCCCAGGAAAGCCTGCTTCAATACAGAAAATAACTACCCACTGACCCCAATATGGGGAATCATCAAGCAATATTTGATGGAAATCACATCCTGAAAGAAATATTCCAAATCCCCTCTTCTGGCCCTCCAACAACCTCCCAGCCTCGCCAAGCTCATCATCAGAAGCAAGCTCCCTACAGACAAGGACACAGCAACTCAAAGCAGCACCAGACCCTGCCAGAACAATTGATGCAAAACCTGCAGACACATCTCCCCTGCTATAATGCTCCATACCCCCCACAACACACCGTTCAAGGTCCATGAGTCCTACACACACCTATCACAACACATGGTGTATCTCATCCCATGTATCAAATGCCCCAACAACAACTATGTGGGAGGAACCAGACAATCACTATGCTCTTGAATGAACTCTCACAGAAAATTATAAAGGACAAAAAAAACACCGTGCCACTCTTGGGTGAACACTTTTCACACAGTGATCACTCCATATCTGATCTTTCAGTACTGATCCTCATGGGAAAACTGCTCAACACCTTCAAAAGACGAGCCTGGGGACTTAAATTCATAACTCTGCTAGACACCAAAAGCCTTGGACTTAACTGGGACACTAGTTTTATGACAATTTGTAACATACCACGCTGCCTGCCAACCTTTAATTGCCCACATCATTTTAAGAGGTCTCCTATAGCCTGTGTGAATCCCTTACACTTAACAATCTGTCCCAACTTGTATTTACCTTCACCAGATCTGTAGAGTTGTGTGTGGTTCGACAGCTTGTATCTCTCACCAACAGAAGTTGGTCCAATAAAAGAGATTACTTCGCCCATCTTGTCTCTCTGAACAGAGTATCATTTTGCTGGTATTTTCCACTAGATGGGGCTCAAACTCTTTCCAATTTCCTGAAGGCGAAGCCACCAAAATACCAGGGATTCAAGAAGTGATGTAATCACACTGATTAGGCATATTCTTTCGCTTTAAAGAAAACTTTTCAGCATAGTTGGCATGGACTCAAATACAAGGAAAACACAACAATACAAAGCAAAGAAACAACCTTAATGCTGCTTTAGAAGCAAAGAGACAAGACACCCCTCATCCCACGTCCAGGACCCAAGACTGGCAAGGCTGGATTGGGAACAGGTACAGGACTAGACTGGAAGACTGGATTGGGAACCAGTTTTACTGACAGACGATTGGGTTGTCCATGTCAGGCACATATATAAATATGTATAAATAATATGTATAAATAATAGGCAAATATATTCCTCTTCTGACCTACTCCCAAGGAAGACCTAACCCAGATTTTGGAAATACTCTGGGAGACTGACAGAGTCTATCCACTGTGGCAAAATACCTTGTTTGGCTCAGTCCTTTTTAGCCTTGGAGACTCAGGTTTGGGGCAAGGCGAATGCTTATAGGTGGCCCAGAGTCCTGCTACTCCTCTCTTCAGTCAGTCCCTTGTGCTTGTTTTCCTTCCCTTCTGGGGAGCGAGTGCAGCCTCCCTACTAGGAAGGTTTGGTGTCTTGCTGCAAACAGCCTACGGGCAGCTTCCCTGCTCCTCTCACTTTTCCAGCTGAACCTTATTGCTCCTTGATTATTTCTCCTCAGTGGATAGGGAGGGACATTTTAATCCCCTAGGACAAATTACTACCCCCCCCTTTTGTAGCTGTTTGTCCTGGGTTTACCACAATACTTTAACTGCCCCCGAATACCATTCTCCTTTGCACAGCCAAGCATACGTCTCCACTGATAAGAGCAGCACTGGAGCAAAGCAAGTTACAGCCTCAGTGGCTGCAGACATGCTCTTGTTTTGTGACTAGCCTAGGCCAGGCCTCAGGGTTTCCACCATTCCTTTCTTTTGAGGCCACCAAAGTCTCCCCAGGATACTTCTAATTCTGTTGCATTTGCTGTAGGGGTGGAGGAGATGAGGTGAGGACAACCTCCCTGGGAAGCTCAATGCCTAGGCACGTGGCCAGGAGGAGACTTTGGCATTCTACTCAAGAGTTTGTCCGTGTCTGCTAGAATCCAAATGCATCACGTCCACAAGGTGCCTGAGCCTTCTGCAAGACTTGAAGGGGGAATCTCCATCACAAACATAACCCTTCCAAATAACCGCAACATGTCGTCACAGGACTGACCTACCCCAATCAGACCTTCCTACAGTCTTCTAAATTTTCACTCCTCACCTCCTTTTGCTCCCCTTTCCTCTGCAGAGCACACATGCCCTCCCAGCACGCTATAGCTTCTCGCTTAAGTGTCTCAAAAGCACCTTAATGACTTGGGTGCCTAATTCTTATTGCAATTTGCAAGTCAACAGAACTTAGGTGCCTAAGTCACTTAGGGCAGTGGTTCTCAACCAGGGGTACATGTACCCCTAGGGGTATGCAGAGATCTTTCGGGGGTACATCAACTCATCTAGATATTTGCCTAGTTTTACAACAGGCTACATAAAAAGCACTAGCAAAGTCAGTACAAACTAAAATTTTATACAGACAATGACTTGTTTTCACTGCTTAATATACTATCCACTGAAATGTAAGTACAATATTTATATTCCAATCAATTTATTTTCTAATTATGTGGTAAAAGCAAGGAAGTCAGCAATTTTTTCTGTAATCGTGTACTGTGCCACTTTGGAATTTTTTTGTCTGATTGCGTAAGCAAATAGTTTTTAAGTGAGGTGAAACTTGGGGTTCGCAAGACAAATCAGATTCCTGAAAGGGGTCCAGTAGTCTGGAAAGGTTGAGAACCACTGACTTAGGGTCCTTTGATAATTTTACCCCTAGACTATAGCCAGCTGACATTTTGCAAAGTTTTAAAAAAAGTAGCAAAATAAATAAATAAATAAATAAATAAAATAAATATACATATAAATGTGTAAGATTTGTTTACTTGTTCTTCAAGCTCTCCCGCAGTGACATTTAATTGAAACTTAGAAACATTTTCTCAATGTTTCAAAAACAAAAACACAAATTGTGGGGATTTTTTTTTTTTTTTTTAAACTTTTTCTTCTCAGCTCTGGGTTTGCGGATGGGACACTGACGACGTTCGCTGCTACAAAGACACAGCGCACATTGGTCCGACAAACAAAACCTTTATGCTGCCAGCTATTTGCTCCCCTCTTTACCTGCAGTTGTCCACCAGGTACTGGACAATTTTATCCAGCACTTTCTCAATCAAGGCCGTCCGCACCCAGATGTGTCTGATGGCCTGCGGCGTCAGGATAGATGTTTTGCTTGAGGTAGACCCCTGCCTCTTGAGGGATTCCTGGCCATTCGGTTGATTTTTCCTGCAAAAGGGATACAATGAAAGTTGTTGGAATCCAGATTTTTACTTTGACAGAGCACTGCTTACACATGTATTGGAATACACAAGGTGCATCAGATGAAGTCAGATGCGGACACTATGTTTTATGTTCATCGTTACATTGGGGCGCTAGGATCCAGAATTTTATTCAGCCCATTATGAAGATAGGGTCAAAAGTGATGAATAATTTGGGGTGCCTCCATTTTGGGGATAACCAGACAGAGGTTTAAAGGGGCCTCATTTTCAGGGACCAGATGTTTAGTACCCTCTGAAAATCAGGTCCCTTCAAGGCGTCTCAAGTTGGAACCCCAACTACTGGGACACAAAATCACTAGTCACTTCACAGTTTACAAAAACACTCAAATCTGAATCCACATGCAGTTTTTGAAATCCCCTCCAAATGTGGGGGCATTTGGGATCCCATCCTATTTTCCCACTGTAGATTGGATACATTAGATTAGATGGACTATATAGCAGGTCCATTGAACCCAGAGGAGCTGCTATTCTGGTCTGTTTGAGACTGCACCCAACAGAGCAAAAATCTAAATGTTCCAGAGAATCAACTGCCGAAAAGGCGCAGATGTTTATTTCTAATCAGATATAACTGCAAACTTCACTTCGTCCTTGTATAGCTGCAGGAAGGACTGTAGAAAGGATGGATGCAGACATTCAAATATTAACGTTTGGAGACTCATCAACTGCATTTCGACAGCATCCCCCATCCTGAAGGATCTCAAGGTGCTTTGTCAACGGTGTATGTGATAGTCACCATCTTGGGCAAATGCACTGGGGATCTCCAGAGCTAATAGTATGAGCTGCTATAGCTTGGTTTAAGAGCCAAAGATTTCTAGTAGGAGCCATAAGACTCTAGATTCCGTATGGATCAGGCAAAGAGGGGGACCTGTAACAAACACTGACCAATGCGTTAAACATTCATTCAGCAGCCAAAATGCAGCCACCTGTGGGATGGAAGGCAGCAGCCCCATGAATAAGACAGTCAGGGGAGGGGCGGGGGAGAATTAGGGAAAATCTCTACTCTTATGAAAGTTCCATGAGTTCTTTGATGGTTACAGAACAGCCATCGGAGTCAAATTTTAAGATCACGTACAAATTATCTGAGTTGAGAACCAGAGGGTTTGGCATGAGATGTTAACAATGAATTCAGGGTTTCCAAAGGGCTAGCCAGTAGCAGTGCATTTGATCACAACTCATCTAAGTCCCAGTGAAAAAAATAAACGAAGGAGTGGGAGGTGGCTGGCCAGGGGCTGCGGTGGCTACAGAATACACCTGTAAAGCAATGTAGAGCTCAGGTAAAGGAGGGGAGTTAGAGGGAGAAGTACGCAGAGCCTAGCCAGTTTCAAAGGCTAGGGAAGGTGCAAGCCAGGCAGCAGGACAGGGCAAGAGGTGGGGCTCATCTCAAGGAAACAGATAATTCAACGGAACGGATGATAGACGCTGAGCCAGACGCAGCCCTGGGAGGCATCAGTGGATTATGCCAGGCATGAATTTGTCCCACTGTCTCAGCCAACCTGCTCTTAAAATAGAGCAGGTGTTATCTGGCTTTGATGGTGGACGGTGTGCCAAATGCAGAGGCTCAGAGTTGAGTTCCAAGTGCTCTTTTGAACACCGTACCCAGCAATAAGGTCCATGTCCAGCAGCAGTTCCCATGCTGCAGGTTATTGATTGGCCTGACTCGACCCTACTTTCCTTTGGATTTTTTTTTTTTTTTTTAAAACAGCCTCCAGCCTATTAAAGGAAATGGCTCAAATGCACACGCTATCCCTTATCGATCGATTCTTAACATGAGCTACTAACCCAGGGCCAGATTCAGGCTGAACCCCCCCCCCCCAGAGGTGCCCAGGCATGCCCATTCTGACCTGCACACACGCCCTCCCTCCCCAGGCCATTTCTTGGTGCAGAGATTGACAAGCCCATGTCACAGTGGGAAGCGGTTTAGTGAGCTGCACAAATACGAAATTGACACCAGTGCCTTTTTCCAGGCTTTGCATTCCACTGCCCAGACAGCACACTGGCTGGCCCATCCCAGTTTGCATCAGCCTCCCATCTGCTGTGCACGGTTGTCCCCACCTCCCCTTCACACTTGGAGCCATGTTCATTTCCCTTCCCACTGGCAGCGAGCTTCATATTTCCTGCTACCCAGGAGTATATTGCCTTACAGGCCAATATGGATTATTTTTGACACAGACAGTCGTACGCTCAGAACCTTGCCAGGGATGCCTATTGATCCAGGGGAAAACTGGATTAAACCATGTAAACATCCTTTTGAACCTTCCCTCCACCCTAGGAATTGCTGGTCCAAGGTAAAACCATATGGTCTAGCAAGTTCCAAGCCCAATAGTTGCTTGTCACTGTCGAGATAATTAGTGACCAGAACAGAGTTGTAATCAGCTGATCTTTGTAGCTGAGCTTGCTGCCTATGGCTTCCCAGTTTCTTAAAGGTGACCTACAAAGGGAAAAAGAAAATGGGTTTGTGCCCTTTTTTGTTTCTTTCTGATGCACTAAGGTGACCTGAAACGGGAGCTCTCTTTTTTCTCGCCCCCCTCCCCACATTTTGCATCAACACTGCTTGTGCCATTAGTGAGGCAGCACAGAAGGAGAACGCCGCTCCATCCGGAAAGCTGTCAATGCGGCAACCAACGAATAATATAAGAAATGAAGAATATAAATATCATCGTCAGACCAGTCACCCCAGACGCTTCACCTAACTAGGCAGTGCACAGGACGTAGAAAACAATTTACTGTAACGTGCTCACGGGATCACATTCCTGCCCAGTGCACAGTCTGGCCCCGACTCGGGAAAGCACTTAAGCATGTGGACTAAATCCATTGGATTGGAAGCTCTTTGATGCAGGGACAATCTTCTTGTTTGGTGTTTGTACAGTGCCTAGCACAATGGGGTGCTGGTCCATGACAGGGGCTCCTAGGTGCTGCCACAACACAAACAAATAGCCATAAGAACAACAGTGCCTAGTCAAGGCAGCTCTTAAGCACGTGACATCAATGGACTTAAGAACATGCTTACGGGCACAGCTACCCTGCCCCACAGTTTGGAGTACTGGGGTGTGAATAGCAACACACCCCAAAGTGATGTGCTGTAACTCCACTATGCGGATGCTGCAGGCACAAACAAAAAGGCTCCCGCTTCACAGTAATGTAATTCTCTTTGAAAAGGATTTCATTCATGTGCACTTTTAGTTTATGCCTGCAGCATCTACACGGGTGAGTTACAACTCAGCACTGTGAACTGTGGGGCAGCGTAGGCATGCCCTAAATGCTGTCCTAAATAGGGATGCTTCTGTGAATCAGGGCATCAGGACTAATTATATCAGGGAGCCAGTTTCTCGGATCTGATACATCCAGCGAACTGAATTCAAGTCTCCTCTGCTCTGTTTTTGTTAGAGGTCACAGCTGGAGGTCCCGGAGCAATGGACTGGGAGTTTTCTCAGCCCTTAATTAAAGGGGAGTGGATGCTGAATTTTTAACAAAAGTGTCTTTCTTCCAAACCTTTAAACCAGACCAAATAAAATGGAAATAGGCAGAGATTTTAAATAAATAAAGAGGAGGAAAAAAAAACTGGAAAAGGAAAGGGTTTATTAAACATACATCAATGAAAGAGTTTGGTAATAAAAGGAAGTTAAATAAAAGGTAAGTGTTGGAAAAATAAACAAAGGAGGCAGGGTTAAAATAGCTAATTTAAATAAATGTTTAAATGATTCAGAAACATCACAGTGGGTGAGCGAATATCTTTTATTGGAACATCAATTCATGCTCACTGGAAACCTATATAACTACAGGAACTTAGTGCAACAAGATATTCAAGAGACCAGAAGTTCCTACGAGTGCAAAGACCCCTGTCCAGGTTCAGCAGCCCCATTGTGCAAGGTGCTGTACAAACACATAGGAAGATGCGGTCCTTTCCCCAGTGAGCTTACAATCCAAGGCCCTGATCCTGCAAAGACTTATGCAAGTGAGCAGTTCCACAGACTTCAATGGAATCACTGACAGTGAGTAAAACGGAGCACGTGCTTTAGACTTTCCAGGATCAGGGCTCTTCACCTCAATGGGACTCCGCGCATATTTAAAGTGAGGCCCAGGTTGCTGAATGGTTACCTTCCTCCTCCCTCCTATTGTCTGCTACCAGTCATTGGTTTATCTCATCGTTTATTAGGGCCTGATCCCGGAATAAGCTCCACGCAGGATGGACCCCTACTCCTATATGACCTCCACTGAATCAGCCGGCAGGAAGGACACTGTAGGATCATGGCCTTAAAGTGGAAACACCATGTAAAATGCTGATTGGGGTGTATTGAATCCAGTGTCTCTTGCACTGTTTCTCTTGTAGGCCTATCAGGTCTCCCACCGCACATGGAGAAAAAAGGATGGTCAAGGGGAACAAAGCAAGCAAGCAAAGAAACGTTCAGGCCTTCTTTACTCCATAAAGAACCACCCTCTGCCACAAAGTGGGTGAATCGCTCCCATCTGGTGCTGGTTTTGGCCAGGGGAGAGCCGCGACTTCTGCCTTTCCATTAAGCTCTGTTCCTTCTGTCACCTGCTCCCACCCACTTCCACCCAATCGGTGTGCTTTGTCCACCTGTCACAGCCTGGCCGATACCTAGCTGCCCGTGAGCAGCGACTGTCTTCTGTGTTATTTGTCTCGACAGCACCTGCTATAATCGGGGGTCCTGACCTTGACTGGAGTTCCCGGGCACACTGTGATGCACATAAAGAGTAAAAAAAAAAAAAAATGGAGGACAAACCCAGCTCTCGCCCTTTGGCCCTTTGCCACTCACTTGAGAGCGTTTGAACTTTAGAAAATTTTGACAAGAATTCATTTTCTGCAAGTCTTTCTGACCGGTTGAATTTTCCCCAAAAAGTTGCCCAAAGTAATTTTCCGAGCAGCTCTAGCTGTCCCCTGCAAGCCGCCATGACGTTCTCACATTCAGAACAGCCCTTGGCCTTACCTGCCTTCCACCTGCTGCTGCAGCTCCTGCACTTTCTTGCATATGTCCCCAGCTACCGCGTACGTCTTGCCAACTTTGGTGAAGAGGGCAGCGACCTTATCGGTCCTGAGGAAGCCGGCGGCTCTGCGTTTCAGCATGTGCAGGAGGCACGCCTCCACCACACCTGGAAAAGGACAGGAGACATCACCATGAGCACTCGGATGGATCCTTCACTCCATTCTTCTGGGCACGAGTCAGTAAGGAGAGAAAGGCCATCTAACGAAACACATCTCATATCTAGGGAGGGAGAGAATACGGGCCAGGGTAGTAAGTAATGAGGACCCAGGGGTTCTATTCCTGCTTCAGCTGTGGACTCACTGTGTGACCTCAAACAAATCTCTTACTCTCTTTGTGTCTCAGTTTCCCCATCAGGAAAGCAGGGATAACAATACACTTACCGGTCCCACAGGGGTGTCATCAGGCTTGCTAACTGCACTGACAGCCTTGGATGAAAGTTGAACTCCACAGCCAGGTTCTGCAGGAATCTGCATAAACCCAAATATCCTGGCAGGTATGTCTGTCTAGATTTATATTTTTTCCTGTGGGCAATATTTTGTGCCTCAGGGAGCCATTTATGTGGATTACATAACAGGAGGCTGGCCTTCTAGGAACTGAAAAGCAGAGAAAAGACCAGATCTCGTAATTGGTAATGATCTTGTATTTGGTAATTATGAGATTACTAATTGGCAATTGATCTCATAATTGGTATATCCAAGCACCAGACCTGCAGTGATGGGTCCCCTAAAATATTATATTTTAATTCCCGTAAATAATTGTAATGCTTAGCTCTTATACACGACTTTTCATCAATAGATCTCAAGATCAGTATCATTATCTCCATTTTACAGATGGGGAAACGGAGGCCCAGAGTGTTGAAGTGACTTGCCCAAGGTCACCCAGCAGGCCAGTGGCAGAGTCAGGAGTAGATCCCAGGTCTTCCGAGTCCCAGTCCAGTGCTTTATCCACTAGGCCATACTGCCCTAAAGAATCTCACTGGACATGTAAACGCAAATACTATCATCCCCTTGGAAGGTGAACGACACCTTGATGCTGCTCCGACTGACTCCACAAGGCAGGATCAGGCCCTAACTTGGAGGTACACTGAGCTAAATATGTGCTTTTACTGAGGACCTCTCATTTTTGGCAGGAGCTCCCTGTTGTCTTAGGGAGATCCCACGTCCTGTATAATCAGGTGTTTCCCCCAGTCTGGATACATTTGCTTATTGCGATGTGACAGACTGTCAGGGTGACACGCTCCCCAACCCCTCCCTTCTTGTGGAGGTGATGCTGCCATACACTTGTAATCTGTGTCAAGCTTTGTGCAGAATCTGATCAGGCAGGATGTGTCTCATCCCACCCCCACGTGGACAAATCTCCTAGTCCAACATGTTAAACGTTTCCCCATATACCGAGGTCATTGACATGAAAGCAATGCGCTGCACATAATCTAATCTGGGGACGATGTAGCCTTCATCACGGTGCTATCTTGATTTGCAGAAGCAGGGTAGGACAAATCATCCATTTATCTTCCAATCCTTACATGCTACGTATTAATCCTACACATCACAGGGTGGGTGTTCGCTCTGCAACCCTACTACGGCGGAGTTCAACTTTGTGCAGTGGTGTGTGCCTCTAAAACCAGCCTACCAAAACAAAACACCCTGCCCCGTACTTTGTTCGCCCCCTGGGCGGAGGAGAAGAGAAAGAACAAGCCATGTGTGACACGTTAGTCGTGTTGCTTAGTCCACTTCTGCGAGGCACACAGCAAAGAGGGGCTATCAGACCCGAGATACAAAAGAACAGATTTGACAACCTAGATCAAGAAAGCGATAGATGGGGATGGGGTTATGATCTATTTTCCTGCTTCTTAAAAAGGCATCGATGTATCAGATTCGGTGCCTATCAACTAAACTGGACAGCGGAGCCCACAGCCACCTGCAGAGCGTTCACTAATGACCGGCCCTGCTTTATTGGCGACTAACACAACACTTAGAGAAAATTGTGGGGAGGAGAGAGGGGGGAGAACAACGCGAGGAAGTGGCGTAGGACTGTGTCTTTATCGGAACAGACATAACCAGGCGTGTCTGAATCTAGATGGGACGATTAGTGCTGGAGATCTTGGGGGAACAGGGCCGGCTTTCTACATCTTTTACACAATGAAAGAGGCTTCACTGAGGAAGACGATGGATTTAATGGCGGCAGGGGATGGGGGTGTTGTGTGTGTGGGGTGTTTTTTTTTTTTTTTTTTTTTTTTTTAACAGAAGGAAATGTCGTACATCAAACAGCAGCAAGAAGGCTGGATGGAGATATCCATCCCTGGACAGTGGAAAAATACAGGTTCCTTGCAGGACATCTGGCTTGAGCAGCATGGGATTGATTTGATTCTCACTGAAGTCTCTGGGGAAACCTGCCCATTCCCTTAGGCCTTGCTAGGTGGGAAGCCTCTAGGTAAGAGGGACCTGTCTAGGGACTTGTTTTAAAACCTTTTTTCTTCTTATGTTATCCTTTATTCCTGCTGTTAAGATTAAACAATACTTGGGTTTAAGCAGGCTGTCTGGTCACTGTATTCGCCACCGGACACAGACTCCTGAAAGGAAAAACCCAGTCAGACCTGCTGGGTAGAAACAATGAAGATATAGGATGCTGTAACACCGGGGCCCAGTCTAAGGATGGGAGAATCATGTGATCCCACTCCAAGAGAGAGAGAGGCCCGTCACCTGAGGGGATGCACTCAGAGAGACCAGGAAGGGGGCAGAGGTACAGCAACGGTTGCCAGGCGTCTGGTCGAAGAGGGACCCTAGTGGCTCTGGTCAGCACTGCTGACCGGGCTGTTAGAAGTCCGGTCAGTGGCACAGCAGGTCTAAGGCAGGTTCCCTGCCTGCCCAGGCTCCACGCAGCTCCCAGAAGCGGCTGGCACGTCCCTCTGGCTCCTAGGCGCAGGGGAGACCAGGGAAGTTCTGCGCGTTTCCCCCACCCCGAGTGCTGGCTCTGCAGCTCCCATTGGCCAGGAACAGCAGGCAATGGGAGCTGCGGGGGCGGGTAATGCACAGCGCGCATCACGCAGAGCCGCCAGGCTGCCCCTGTGCCTGGGAGCTGGACATGCCGGCTGCTTCCAGGAGCTGTATGGAGCCAGGGAGCCTGCTTTAGCCCTGCTGCGCCACCGACCGGGAGCTGCCTGAGGTAAGCACTGCCCAACTGGAGCCCAAACCTGCACCTCAACCCCTACCCCAGGTCAGAACCCCCTCCCGCTCCCTAACTCCCTCCCCAGAGTTCGCACCCCAAACTCCTACCTCAGCCCTGAACCCCTCCGCACTCCAAACCCCTTGGCCTCAGCCTGGAGCCCCCTCCTGCACCCTGAACCCCTCATTTCTGGCCCCACCCCAGAGTCCGCACCCCCAGCCGGAGCCTACACTCCCTCCCTCCCCACAACCCCCTGCTCCAGCTTAGTGTAAGTGAATGAGGCTGGGGGAGAGCAAGCAGAGGGAGGGGAGATGGAGTGAGTTGGGGGCAGGGCCTCAGGGAAGGGGGCGGCGCAAAGGTATTCGGTTTTGTGCAATTAGAAACCCGGCAACCCCTTAGCGCAGCTAGCTCCGTACCTGTGACGTTACCAAGCTATATTTGTTCGTTTTGCGATGCTTATCGCAACAGACTCTGAAGTTCACCAGCTAAACAGTGACTCCCAAAGCCCACACTGGTTTTATTTCAGTCTTGCGCAATGCCCCGCAGAAATCTGAACGTTACACTTCAGCTGCTGCAGAGAGCCATGAGCCTAGCCTGGACAATAGCTGAGTAATTGGGGTAAATAGCCATTCCTGTCTACCTGTGTTTAAATCTAGGTTGTAAATGACTCATCCAGTCAACGCTGTACCCAAAGGCGGACAATATCGCTTACTCAATGAAAATGCAAGTCCCTGAAGCCTCCGCAGAGCGCTCACCTCTCTCCGGAGTTTGCTTTCCAGCCTTTGAGCAATGTTCTCCCATGTTTATTGATTGCAATTTACCACAGACTGCCTGCTGCTAACATTGCAACATTAAATTTTCATCACCAATAACAAACTGCGTTCCATCCGCTCCAACATACATTACCTCTGCATTAGACCCTGGCAGCTAAGCGTGAAGAACGCAATACCTGCCTGCACTCAGAGCTCAAACTTGCCAGGTGCGGAGTACTTCCTGCACCCTCCTCTATCGGGCTTATACGGCTCCCATGACTGGAGCATCTGAGCACCTCGCAGTCTTTAATGGATCCATCTTCCCAACATCCCTATGAGGTTCTATGATCCTCATTTTGCAGATGGGAAACTGACAGATTCTTAAAGAGGGGCCAGATTCTTAAAGATGTTTAGGCACCCAAAGATCACACAGATAGGGGCTTTTGAAAATCCCACTGGGCATGGAGGTGCCTGACTCCAACGGGATCACACCTCTGATTGACATAACTATGCTGGCAGCAGGCTGGACTGTGGCCCCAGTTGGCATGTGAGTTAGCAAGTCGAGTTTTGAGAGCTGATCCTGTGGTAGCAAACTCAAGTGAAGAACACACCTTTTTTCACCCAAACTCTCTCTGTACCTCTGTACCTGTGAACTGGGGATAACAATACTCCCTTTCCCCTTTGTCTTGCCTATTTAGACTGTAAGCCATTGTATTTCTTACTATAGGTCTGCCCGGTGCCTAGCACAACGGGGCCCTGATCTCCGTTCTAACTAAATAATAAATCATAGGAATAGTAGTAATCCACACCAATTCCCACAGGTATCCTAGTCTGGGAATCCGTGTCTAAATCAAGGCCGTTCGGTGAGTTTGTGCTCGGCCTCAAGTGGCTCTGCAGGCAACCCTCTGGCCAAGACTGCCTTCCTCAGTGCACTTGTAATAGACACTCCAGATAAACCCTCATTTACAGGAAAATTCTAAACACAGGCCTTGCTCTAAACAAATAGATGGTTTGAATCAACCTAGTTTTATTGCTAGCTCCTTGCAAATGCATTAGACCTTGGGAGAGACTAGAATGCATTTCACGCTTATCCTTCATCAACAAAAGGCTTTCATGTGTTTTCATTTTTAATTAAAGAATTCATGCTTTCCATCAATCAGTTCCTTAACCAGGGATACTCAAGATCTTACAGTCCGCTGATTTACTAGGGTGAACAGCACACAGTGGCTACTCTCTTGGAAGCCAGATGGATAAAATATTGATCCATTGATTTTATTTATTTTGTTGGTCACACATTTCCCCATATTAGACATTTCTGGTGTTTGAAGGCTACTTCAGTTGTCATTTACATTGACAGGGTTATTATTCGTGTAAAATATTCATATGCCTGCCAATTACCCTTCCTGGTTGTAAAAAGCAAAGGCGGTAATTCATGTAGTTCTATTAATATATGTTTAGTTCCCACTTACTGTTCCCCAGTTGAGATGTAAATACAGCTACAAACAAGTTTGCAGATCTCAGAAATGGCAAGTTACGTGTACCTTTAATTTTGAAACATTATTAGTTAGTATTATTTACATAATGGTAGCATTTGGAAGCCCTAACCAAGGCCAGAGCCCCATTGTGCCCAGACACCTTACACACGATACATCTACATTGTAGTCAGAGGTGTGACTGCTGCATGTGTAGACATCTCCAAGCTAGCCTGGATGTAGGTAGCTACAACAACAATAGCAGCCGGGACCCTCGGTATGTACCCAAGTGGCTAGGGGAGCCAGGAACTCAGCCCAGATTTCCTAGGTGCCAGCCCAATGCCGTAGCCACAACACCATCCCCATCTGAAGGCAAGAGTGGACCCCACTTGAACTTCCTGGCCTCCTTCCACTGTGTAACCTTCTCACAGTTTCCTTAGGACCAATCTGATGAGAAATAAATACACAGCGTGGTGTCTGCAAGGGGCGGAATGCATTCCGGCAATGAGAAAAGCAGATCATACAGCAATGAATCCCTCACCAGCCCTTTATCCCAGAGCAGATCTGGGAAAACAGACAGACAGTGGAACAGACTGGACAATTTGAAAACTCGTGTTTGGATCAAGAACTTTTAGAACCAGAAGGAAGCAACAAGGAACAGCGCGGCCCACGGGGAAGCCGCCGATACCTATCTGCATCTCACACACACACCCCAGCTCTGACGCGCTGCACCACTCAAAGGCGCGCAGCGGATGTGGGCAAATAGAAGGAAATACCAACAAGAGACAGGAGACCAAGGAGGACAGTGGAGACATGACAACAGCTGGAGCGAGAACGAAACAAAGGCTGTGGAGCACTTTGCCGGATGCGTCTAGAGGAGTACGTGTCAGTGTGGGGGGCCTCAGAGAGAAGCCAGGCTGGGTAGCTTGAAAGTTTCAGCTATTGAGCACTGGGCAAAGTAATTCTACTTTTCCAACCTGGGTGGTAAATTCAGGTACCTTATGTCTGTCTTATGTTTGGTAGGGTAGATAAGGGCCCAGTGTGTTCCTCTTATCCCCACAACCCCTCCCAGATACCAGGCTGCTGATAATTTCCCTACTTTCCTATAGGGTTAGGGCTCCGTTGGGGCTTTTCAGACACAGCCTCGCCACAGGGCTGCCCCGAGAACATTACTGCGACATCCCCATTATTATTATTGTTGCATGACAGTAGAACCTAGAGGCCACTGCCCCTGGGGCCTCCCTGCGCTAATATTGTACAAGCCACACAGCAAAAGGCAGCCCCTGACCCAAGAGCTCACAGTCACAACAGACAGGACAGACACAGGGCAGGAGGGGAACTGAGGCAGGGAGCGGGAAAGTTACTTGCCCAAGGGCTGAGAGCAGGTCAGGGGTGGAGCTAGCAACAGAACCCAGGTCTCTTGACTTTGGTGCTCCCGCCACACCCTGTGGATGAGTAAGCGCCGCTGCCAAGCATGGTAGGTTCCCCACCCGTCTCCTTGGAGGAGACGCAGAGACTGAAGATGTGGCCAGCCTGTGTGGGTGGTTCCTTGCACCTCCTGCTCTGGCTCACCCACCCATGTGCTGGCTGCAGGCAGCTCTGTTTATTATTTGTACTGCCGTAGGGCCAGGGGTCCCTGTGCGAGGCTCGCTATTCTTAGAGGTGTGGTGAAAAGTTATCAGCAGATTTAGACACTGCCTAGATGTGAGGTCCCGGACAGAAGCCCGAGTCAAAGAGGAGGCTGAGATAACAGGCCTCCGTGACCAGCAGGCTGGTGCTGGCTGCAGCGATGGAGAAAGGAGGTAACATCGTGTAACTCCAGACCGAGCGGCAGCTGGTCTCTGATCACCAATTAACACAATTTACTAGGGATCAAATGAACCCGAGGCTGGGAGCCTCTGCAACTGATTTATTTAGCGCCTCCAAGACCGGCAGGGACGCTCACTGCAAGCTCATGCTGCTCGGCAACGAATAGTGAGGGCAGCAGAGGTCTCCTGCATCGACAGGACTTCAAGTTGACAGAGGCCCTCGTCACCGTCCGGTGAGGCAGGCATAGTACAGGAGGGGCTCGACCCACCCCGACGGAGGCGTCCAGCTGCCCAGCACGGGCCCCCTTATACCGCGCCTTGCGGGTGCCACTCCAGAGCCGATCCCCTATGGATACTGCTACGGGAAAAACTTCCGGCACCAGTGCACATGGCGAGCACACACACAAACTATGGGTTGGCCATGAGCAAGCACTCGAAGAAGCAGCGGCACTTACGCCATCTTAACAACTGCAGGGTTCCAGTTCTGCACATCTTGGGCCATAGGCTCAGCTGCCCCAGAGGAGCCCATTGGTCCAGCTAGCCTGATGGCCCGCATCCGGCACTGGGGTACTGCCCAATGGCTAACGATTCCTAAGACAGCAAGCCCTGCACTCCCCAGCCATGCAGCATACTGAAGCAGAACGTGCAATGCTGAGCGGAGGAAAAAGACATCCCTGCCTGACCCCTCAGCAGTTAGGCATGAGCTTTCATCAAGACCGCCTCCAGATGGGGTGGGCAGCTATTATTTTCCTGTGCTCTGGGCTTTAAGTAGGTGCCTCGGGCTGACTGCATTATCCCCAGGAGAGGGGCTGTCTCCGCTCCGAGGCTGTGCAGCGGGTGAGCGCTGCACGGATGCTCGAGGGGATTCACGAGTCCAAGCGGAGCTGCACGAGAAGAACAGAGCGTGCTCCCAGGGCGGGGGAGCCCAGAGCTACTCTTTCCGGCACTACTGCAGAGCCTGTCCACTGTAAGGATCCCAGCCCAAAAGCAGTTCGGAGGTGGGTGGGGGGGCAGCTGGCGCGTCACTGAAAAAACCACGAGATGTTTCAAATAAAGCAGAAATAATTCACCAGGGTAGAACAGAGCTGGGAAGAGAAGCATCGCTGTTGCTTAGGAACCGTTTTTTTTTAAAAGACAATAAAATATTAATGAAACAAATTTAGTAAAATCCACAGCCGACACGGCTTTAATTATTAATATTTGCTGTGGCTGATATCAAGGGTAATCTCCACCCCACCTGTCCTGAAAGCCCCAATATGGAATTATGTCACTGACATTTCTCATCACCACCAGTCATGAGAACGCTACTTAATTGACTAGAACACACGCGTGATGTAAGTGTGACGGGAAATGGCAGGAAAGGCATTTGATTGAACCATGTATTCTTAGCACTCGGAGACACTTGTCCTATTTCGGTGGACAGGAGGACAGCTGTGGGGTTAAGGCACTGGCCCAGGAATCAGGAGATCTGGTTTCGATCCCTGGATCCACCTACGGTGCGACCTTATTTAAATTTCTCTATGTCTCAGTTGTCTCTCTGTACAATAGGGATAATAAGACACTCTTTGTCTTATCTGTTTAGGGGATAGGGTATTCATAGCAGGGGCTGTCTCTTAATCCATCCATGCATGCATTTCCTAGCCCAATGCATCAGAAGTTAGAGGCCTAAAGCACCCCGAGGGTACCCGTTAGAATCCAACCCACCCCTCCCGCAAGCTCGCCAGGCCACACACAGCATTAGTCAATCAGCTCAGCTCGGGTATATGAAGCGGCCTTTTGTGTGTGTCCAGACACAGGACCACTCAGTGGTTTGGGGACGGGACTGGGGCAAAATCTGGACTCCCCCCACTCTTCCAGAAAAATGAACAATGAGAGGGAAAAGGGGTTTGGAGAAGGAGCCCTCCCTCCCCGCCCCCTGCAGGGGCTGGGCCCAGCTCCTCGCTCTAGGCGTTGCGACCTGATGGGCAGCATTGGAGCACCACATAGTTTTGGCCCTTCTACCCCCTCCATCATGACAGAGGGACCAAGAGGTCAAATTCCAGCGAATGGTGAGCCAAGTCACACCACCACATGGTTTGGGGGGCTCTCTCAGCCCGGAGCAAACTTCCCCTTTTACCCCAACCCCATTGGTAGCCTTGGGCAGAGACAGTAATAATCTCATTGCATGCCATCAGATTCCCATTGCCCTGCCTCCCCCCCCTCACTGGAAAACCACATTGATCAGCCACTCAGAACCAAATTTAGCCAAATGGGAAATGTCAAATGGGTTTAAAGCGCACGCAAAAACCTGCTTCCTCTTGGGTGTCTTGGGCTCATGCCAAAGAAGATCGAGAAGTGACTGTCACTGGGGTAGGATGTGCAAGTACCTTCATGGGGCAAAAATACCAGGTATTTTCAGATGCTAATCTACCAGAGAAAGGCATAATGAGAACCAATGGCTGGAAGCTGCCTCCCCGCAAATTCAAATTTGAAATAAACCTCCATTTTTTTTTTAAACAATAAATGTGATCAAAAACTGGAACAAACTAACAAGGGAAGCGGTGAATTCTCCAACTCCATTCTCCAACTCATCCAGTCTTCAAATCAAGACTGAATGCCTCCCTGAAGATATGCCTTAGTCAAACAAGTTATTGGGCGATATACAGGAGTTAACTGGATAAATTCTCTGGCCGGGGATATAAAGGAGTTGAGACTGAAAGAATTACCAAAACTTTTATAACAGAACTGCAGCCAGGGATTACTTCACGCTTCTCTGAAAGGCAGGCATGGCAGCTATTTAAGAACGCCCCACAGCTCTACACGACAGTTTATTAGGTCAAGTTGTACCATGTTGTAGAGAAGCGCTCCTATCAAGCACCTCTTCTACTGCTCGGCGTGTTGGAAGGTATCAACTCACCCAGAGCGGTTTGTTACAGCACTTCACAGCAAGCTGTAAACTTAGACAGGCCATCAACAGGAGCGTGCCAAGCAGTTACAATGAACACCAAGGAGCGCTTCCAGTATCTCCATATAGACCTAAAGGTGGTGAGAAGTACTGACAAAACCAGTCAGGCTGTTTGGATTCATAGGGAGCTTGGGTGAATCTGTTTGGTTTCAGGTCAGATGGGATCACGTGTCCAGAGTTTCACTTGAAATGTCTCTTTTTGATGAAGCTTCAGAAGCCGGGTAAAACTTAACCGAGCCTCCAATTGAACTGGCTAGACCCTGCAGAACTGTGGAGTTCAGGAGGGTTCTTCTACAGGTGGAGCCGCCATGTAAGTTATAAGGCCAGAGCTAGATTTTGAACCCAACCCTGCAAAACTTCAGGAACGATGATGTCCGAGTTCTGGAATGGGTCCTGATTCTAGTTTTCCATCAAAACCAATCAGGACCAGCCCAGTTTTATTCAAGAGACGGGTCAAAAAGTTTGCCAACCTTTCTACAAAAGTTGGCACCTGAGTTTGAAACGAAATCCAAACCAGATATTGTCCTCAAGGTGGGTCTCCGGTGCCTAAAGCCAGGTCAACGCTAAAAAATGAGGTTGAACCAACTACATGGCTCAGGGGTGAGAAAAATCCACGCCCCTGAGTGACATAGTTAAACTGATCTAATCCCTGGATTAATGACAGTGACAGAAGAACCCCTCCCGTCACTGCCGTGGGTGGTTTCACAGAAGCAGTTTCTAGTGACGGCAGAGCCTCAGAAATTGTCCTCCCTCAAATCTAACAGGAGGCTTCTTGTGGTGCACACTCTGCTGTTGAGGAACCGAGGTTACTTCCAAATTCAGTGGTGCCACGTGGCCAGCTCCTATAATGCTGAATGAGCCTTGAGTTAAGGTCTCATTTTTTTTGGAACCTGGTTCAGGTCGAATTGCGATAGGTCCCCAGAGCCATGGGGGTTGTCAGGGTTGCGGCTGGCTTCTGCCTTTCCTTTGGTGTTACTGGCCTGGGCTTTTATCAGATCCAAAGTCAGATTTCTGTACTCAAGGCAATTCATACAAACCGACGGCTGGCTCTGTGGTAAATCTGGGCCAGATGCACAGCCCGCTGAAAGTAGTGTTAGTCTTTCTATTGACTTCAGCAGGCTTTGGATCAAACCCTTGAAGCATTACATACGGCTTCTCCAAAGTGTGCTCCATACAGTATTTCCCTTACCTAGGAGAAGGATGATCCAGTGCTTACAGTGCTAGTCTAGGCTGTGGGAGGCCTGGGTTCCATTCCTCTGCCACTGATCTCCTGCATGACCTTGGGCAAGTCACTTGGTCTCTTCTGCACTCAGTTCCCCATCTGTACAATGGGGATAACAGCACTGCTCTACTTCACAGGGGTTTTGTGAGGTACCCAGACACTACGGTAATGGAGGCCACAAACGTGCCTAAGGCAAACAGAAGCCGGAAAAGTGGTGCTCAACATTCGCAGTGACCAGGATTTCTCTCTCTCTCTTTTTTTTTTAAACCCGTAACAAAAATCAGACACGCACATCAGATTCAATTGACCAAAAAACTTTCCAGGCCCTTCCCAGTCTCTCTCTACCCTGCCTATTGTCTCTCATCTGAAATGAGCTGTCAGCACTTGCCTCTGATCTGGACGTGAGGCTGGTCTCCACTTTCCACTTGCTGCATTTCCAAAGAAAAACTTTTTGTGCCGTCTCCCGGGCTGCCCACACCCTTGGGAGGCGCTCCCCGTACGCGTTGACAAAGCGTCCTCCTTCTCTGCCTTCGGACCTCTCCTTTGCCGCCATGCCTGCAAACGCTTGCCAACAGTTAGGGAGGTGGTTTGCAGAGACCACTGCCCATCAACTTGGCTGGTACTGTCTCGCTCATCTGTTGTCTCCAGTCTTATACTTAAGTCTGTAAGCCCAGTGCTTAATTTGTAACGAAAGAGGTGCCAGAAGCTCAAGCAGTTTTTTTACTTTCATAACTGATGCGGCAAGCCCGGGGGTGCTGGGGCTCTAAACTGCCACGCCCTGGCACTAATTAAACACTGGGTAAGCCCCTTGGGGCAGGGACTGTCTCAGCGCCTAGTTCAACGGGTTCCTGGTCCACAACGGAGGCTTCTCGGCGCCGCCACAATACAAATTAAACCATCAGGAGTAAAAGCTCAGTGTCAGACACTTTGAAAACGCTCCACTTCCCAACAGAAGCAGAAACAGCCGCTCTCCCCTTTGTGCAAAGGCCCCTGGGACCACAGCAGAAGAACTCCACGGCCTCGCCGTCCGGCTCCCTGCGCTCACCGTGTTCTGTTACGACAAAGCCCAAGCTTCCAAGGGAATTCGCGTTCTTTCTCTTTCTGAACTGAACTGGATTCTCTACGGCAGGTTCTTGGCACGCGCGCTAGGGGTGGGGACAGATGGAACGAGCTCATTTACCTGGAACGCGATGTACCCTCCTATTCTTCTGTTGGGGGTGTCAGAAAGGAGGAGAAACATTAATTGGATAAATGAAAGGACACGGTTTTCACACTTCGTCTTTCTGCTCTTCCCACATCCCAGTTAGCCTGAACCATCTGTACGGGCCACTCCGTTTCCACTTGTTTACTGCACCAACGTTCCCTTATAAATTGGATTGAAATCTATACAAATACAATGTTAAAAATCCCTACGTGGCTTTAGGTATCTCTGGTACAGGTGGCGTAGAACACAGCACTGCATTCCCCAACCTTTTTGTGAAGGGGGAGGTCAGATAAACGGGAATCTTGCAAACAACCCAGAAATCAAAACAGACACCCCTCGTGTGGGCAGTCACTGAGTGTAGGGAAACAAGCATCTTTTGGGAGTTGCCAGTAGTCACTGGGAAGGGATGTGGGTGCATCTCTTTGAAGGTGGGCAGCAACAGCAGCTGCACTGTGCAAGGACTGGAGCCTGCAACGCTGGGGCTCAGAAGAGCCAGAGCCATTCCAACAGGTGTGTGGAGGAGAGGAAGTGGGTGGAAAAGGCAAGTTGGCGGACATACATACACATTACTGAGCCTGTTGGTTCTTTGGAGCAGGGGCTGTATTTCCATGATATGCATGTACAGCGCCTAGAACAATGGGGTCCCAATCCAGACTGGGACCTCTCGGAGCCACCACAGCAACAAACAATTCCAAAGCCAATAATGCACAGGTAACACTGATCCCCAAAGCGGGCTGCCTTTACCAATGCTCAGCCTGGACAAGCGACGTCCTGTCTGTGAGAGGCCAGCACCATTAACGAAGCCACAAGCTCAGCCAGCGACGGGGCCGCCGAAGCGAACGGGAGGAGCTCGGCTCCAGTACTTTGCTCACATCACTCAGCTGACAGCGGCTATCCTAAAAATCATCATCTCCAGTCAATTCTGAGGCAGATCCCCTGCAGCATTTAACTGGCTGAGGATATGGTTATGGATTTGCAGCCCAAATAATCACCTCCCCAGTAAGCTTCGAAAAATGTCACCTTTTTATTACATAAACCCAGCCAGACCTTTCTGCACCAGACAAGTGGCTTCAGTTTTCTCCCCTTTCCCCTTTATTGAAATCTCGCTGCGGTTTAATGGACTATATGCTAAGAGAGACTGGGGCAAAGGGGCGCAAGATGAGGGACCTCAGAGAGGTTTTTAATGGAATTCATTTAGCAGATGGATTTTGCTTTAGCTACTGCTAAATACCTTGTTTTCATGGAAACCGTGCACAGGGAACTGGACTTGTAAGGCTGAAGTGTGAAAATAAAAAAGAATGAAAGCGAGGGAAGATAAGGGACAAGGAGACTACATGCCGGCCTGTCTTCAGTACACAGTGTACTGGCAGAGCCGGGCAGCACATGCTGGGAAGATCTATCGGCCGAGGTCAGAGACGGAACGTATTTGCTAGGAACACGCACTAGTCCAGCCCCAAAATCCTCTGCATGCTGGAGCAGAGGGAGCCCCCCCTGCAGAAGTATAGGTTCCATAACACGCATTGGGTCCACATCCTCCGTGCAGGCTCCCACAGGTTCTGCTGTGCCTTCCGTACCAGCTGGGAGCCCGCGGGTTGGAAGGAGGCGATGGATTTGCCCGGTTGTAAAGAAAAGCTGCTACGTTTCAGGGAGCAGGGAGATTGGGTGGGGCGGGACGCTAGATGTCCGTGTAACGCGCTGGCCCCGGTTGAAAATCTGAAAGGAACCAGACCCTTTTCCTACAGGCCTTGCTCTGATCTCCGACACATGGCTGTCGGACCCAAGCGTACAACAAGGAGCCGCAGGACCAAGACCAGACGGCTCCTCCATGTGGTAGCACAAGGAACTGTTTGAAAATGGAAAGGGACCCCCCCCCCCGATCGTTTTGAATGAGTGTGTCCCTTGGACCATTTACACCAGGCATCAGCACATGGAGAGGCTGGTTCACGAAATAATTGCGGGTGGCACTGTTTTGCAGAGAGCAAAACACTCAGATAATGAAGAGTGATGAAGTCAACCTACCAGCACTACAGGCTAAACTCCAGAGAAAGGGACACCGTTAGCTTAGAGTCCTCGGACTTTATCTACTTTAATACTTTCAAGACTTTAATACTATTTATTAGTATTGTAGCACCTCCAGGCCCACCTGAGATCAAGCCCCATTGAGCTAGGCACTTAGTTTGTAAGCTCTTTAGGGCAGAGACCCTTTTTTTGTTCTCTGTTTGTAGGCTGCTACTGCAAAACAAATAATAGACGCAAACACCACCGCCATCACCCACCCACACACAGTCAGACAGTCTCTGTCTTGACTAGCTTACAGTCCATACCAGGGGCAGCCAAACATACTGGCCCTCTGAGCCTCATACAACAATCTTCAGATGTTCGAGAGCTGGGGTGTGCCTGTCGGAAACTGGGGGTTGGGACTTCAGCCCTGCTCCGGCTGAAGCCCCGAGCCCTGGCAGGTACGTCCCACAGGGCTGAAGGCCTAAGACCTCTCTCCCTGCTGGACAAAAGTCCCTCCCGCACCACCCAGCTGCAAGGCAGAGGTCCTGAGCTCCTTCCCACCCAGTCTTGTAGGGGGAGAATGGGAGGCTGTGGGGGGCTCCATGAGTTGCACTTTCATGGTAAAAGAGCCACATGTGGCTCGCAAGCCACAGTTTGGCCACCTCAGTCTATACATACGAGACACACAAAGAAAATTATTATTATTCCCATTTTAGCAAAGGGGAATTGACGCACAGAAAGATGAAGCGACTTGCCCAAGGTCGCACACAATGAATCTGTAGCACAGCCAAGAACTGAATCTAGAGCTCATAAGTTCCAGTCCAGTGCCTTAACCAGATGACCAGCCTTCCTCTGAAGGGGACTCCAATGAGACTACTTGTAAGAGTAAGACCTGCAGCGTCAGACATCCTATCATGTAGATGAAGGGTTATTCTTCATTACAGACAAATTATGGAACACATTCTTGCAAACTGGTGTGTTTAAAAGCAAAGGCTGAGATTTTCAAAAGGTGTCTAATTGACATGGATGCTCGGTTTTGATTAAAATGAATGGGGAAAGGGTGTCCAAATCACACAGGTGTCTTTGAAATCCCAGCCACAGGCTTTAACAAAACAAACAAGAAAGAAAACCTTAAAAAGAAATTTCCAGTGTTTTTCATATTGTTACAATAACTCCAGGGGGCCCAGAGATTTTTTTCTTCCTTCAAATGATTTTCCAGTCCGTGAGTAAGGATTTTGAATGGCAGGTTTTTGACTGCAAATCATTTTTAAGGCTACACACATAAACCTTCGGAACTGAGGAGTTTATAGTGTCATCTAGAGGCACATTTCAGAGGCACGAATAGATTGCTACAGAGAGTATCAAGGAGAGGGAAGAGATTGCAATAAATCCAGTTAAATCCCTTCCCCACAATTACCACCATGAACTAAACCCAATACCAAATCTGATTTAGTCTAATACAGTCCAGACTTTATTACTGTGCATCTCTCAGCTTTTGTTTGCCATTACCTCTGCTCGTGTGTGGCACTCAGTGGCTGCATTTCCACCAAATGCATCCGATGAAGTGAGCTGTAGCTCACGAAAGCTTATGCTCTAATAAATTTGTTAGTCTCAAGGTGCCACAAGTACTCCTTTTCTTTTTGCGAATACAGACTAACACGGCTGCTACTCTGAAATCAGTGGCTGATGTACCACTTCATTAGTTTCAGTTTCATTAGGAAGCGTTGAGGTATTGTTTCAGCATAAGACTTGGGCCATCAAAGGGCTGGGATTTCATTGCAAGCCCAGTGCATATGTATCATCCTCAACCTCGGGGCTCATCATCATACCAGGGCATCTTCAGCACAACTGAGATGTTATCTTAGTATGGCCAGGTCTACACTGGAGAAGTTGTTGAGTCAGCTTCATTGTTCAGGAACGTGAAAAATCCACACCACGACCAATGTAATTAAGTCGACCTAGCTACCGCCTCTCAGGGAGATGGATTCCCTATGCCAACGGCAGAACCCCACCCTTCGGCGTAGGTAGCGTCTACATTGAAGCGCTTTTCAAATGCGGACAAGCCCTTAGAGAGCTAAAGGCATCGTACTTCCTCTGCAGCTTTTAATCTGAACTGTCCGCTGTGAAATCACGATGCCGGTGGTAAATCAGTTGGAAAGGCAAATGCTTTTCAATGTTTAATTTTGGTTTCATATCGGAAAGATCTTTAAGGCCGCTATTACTTTTATGTGTTTGTTAAGCATCCGTCTGGCAATCGATCCATAACGCACAGAGGGAAATACTCTGGTGATGGGTGCTCTAAGAACACAATTCTTTATTGTGTATATTACAGACAGTCCAAGAAGCCCCAGCTGAAATCACGGCCCCATGGCGCCAGGCCCCGTAAAGACTCATTGTGAGAGACAGCCCCTGACTCAAAGAGCTTACCATCTAAATAAGTAAGCCAAACAGTAGGAGGCAAAAGCTGAGAGAGAGAGGTAAGGTAACCTGGCCAAGGTTACAGAACGGGACGGTGGGTTAGACCGCAGGTCTCCTGATTTCCAGTCTAGTGCCCTGTTCACTAGATCACATTGGCTACCAGGGATGGATAAGAAGAAACAGATGGGAAAGGATAAGATAGGACACAATTAAAAAAATATTATTTGGAAAGATACCCTGTTTCTAGCAGAATTCCCCATTATAATACAGGACATGGGACAAGGAGTCCCCAAGCTACTTCATAAACTCCCCTCTTTGCCATTGTTCTGTTTATTAAAACATCACTCCACATGTTTGCTTAATAGCTTTTAGCTTTAGTCTCCTCCAGCCCCTGTCATCCAAGGGGCTCAAAGTGCTTGTACACATTAGCCTCACGACATGTCTGGGAGGCAGATATTACTACACCCCTTTCACAGAAGAGGAAAACTGACTGTGGCCCACATAGCTTGTGTGACTTATGGTGACACAATATTCTTGCCAGCAAGTTAAAAAAGTATGGCTTGAATGAATGGACTATAAAGTGGAGAGAAAGCTGGCTAGATCCTCGGGCTCAACGTGTAGCGATCAATGGCTCGATGTCTAGTTGGCAGCTGGTATCAAGCGGAGTGCCCCAGGGGTTGGTCCTGGAGCCAGTTTTGTTCAACATCTTCATTAATGATCTGGGGGATGGCGTGGATTGTACCCTCAGCAAGTTCGCAGATGATACTAAGCTGGGGGGAGAGGTAGATACGCTGGAGGGTAAGGATAGGGTCCAAAGTGACCGAGACAAATTGGAGGATTGGGCCAAAAGAAATCTGATGAGGTTCAACAAGGACAAGTGCAGAGTCCTGCACTTAGAACAGAAAAATCCCATGCACTGCTACAGGCTGGGGACTGACTGGCTAAGCAGGCGGCAGTTCTGAAAAAAAAAAAAAAGGACCTGGGGATTACAGTGGATGAGAAACTGGATACGAGTCAACAGCATGCCCTTATTGCCAAGAAGGCTAATGGCATATTGGGCTGCATTAGTAGGAGCATGGCCAGCAGATCGAGGGACGTGATTATTCCCCTCTATTCAGCACTGGTGAGGCCACATCTGGAGTACTGCGTCCAGTTTTGGCCCCCCACTACAGAAAGGAGGTGGACAAATTGGAGAGAGTCCAGCGAAAGGCAACGGAAATGAGTAGAGGTCTGGGGCACATGACTTATGAGGAGAGGCTGAGGGAACTGGGATTATTTAGTCTGTAGAAGAGAAGGGGGATGGGGTTTGATAGCAGCCTTCAACTACCTGAAGGGGGTTCCAAAGAGGATGCAGCTCGGCTGTTCTCAGTGGTGGCAGATGACAGAACGAGGAGTAATGGTCTCAAGTTGCAGTGGGGGAGGTCTAGGTTGGATATTAGGAAAAACTATTTCACTAGGAGAGTGGTGAAGCACTGGAATGGGTTACCTAGGGAGGTGGCAGAATCTCCATCCATAAAGATTTTTAAGGCCTGGCTTTCAAAGCCCTGGCTGGGATGATTCAGTTGGGGCTGGCCCTGTTTTGAGCAGGAGGTTGAACTAGATGACCTCCTGAGGTCTCTTCCAGCCTTGTTGTTCTACGATTCTGTGACACAGTGAGCAACTGGCAATAGAACTAGAGTCCTGACTTCAAGACCCATCATGGTCACACCTGCTTTACACAGCTGTAACTCCATTAACTCCAATGATAGGACACTAGTCGTTTCAATCAGGAGCATGTGATATTATCCAGCTCTTATATTGCGCTTTTCATCCACAGATCTCAAAGCACCTTCAATATAATTATCGCCATTTGAAGGGGAAGGGGAAACTGAGGCACGGGGCGGTGAAGTGACTTGTCCAAGGTCACCCAGTAGGCCCATGTCTGAGCCAGCAAGAAAATGCAAGTGCCCTGAGCCCCAGTCCAGTGCTCTACCCACACAGCAAGGAGAATCAGAACCACTTTAACTATCAGAAGGGAGATTTTTGATAGTACATAGGTGCCTAACTCCCACTGAAATGAGCAGTCAGGTCGGTAATTCCATTAGCCAGCCTAGAGTATCCTACAACAGACTCCCCAGTAACTCAACAATAAGATACCCAGCCACGCAGCTTATACATCATGGGCCAGATTTTCAGGAGAGCCGAGTCTTAATTAGGCACCAAAATAAGTGGCCAGATTCTTTCCAAAGGGCTCAGCACCCTATTTTGGGGGAGCTGCTGGGTCCTGAGTCATTCTGAAAACCTCACTCCAAAACAGAGACGCCCAAGACCTTTAGGGTGGGTTCTGCTGGCCCCAGGGGTGAGGGAGTTGGAGCGATTCCACCATGCTCTGAAAAGGGCAGTTCAGTAGTTGTACAAGTCCTCTGTTTTTGAACATGTTTAAGGACAAGAACAGTAGCTACGAGCCTCAAGAGTCTAAAATCAAAATATGCTATAAAGTGATCAGTCCAGTAGGGCAATCTAGCACATAGTGGGAGACCAGACCATCTCCAGGCAATAGGAGATGCTGCAAACGTTAACCTTTAAAAGCTGTTGGCAGCAAGGTAATTTCTAGTCATTAGATCACGCTGCATGGAATTTCTGGTAAGCCTTGCCTTAGCTGCCAATTAAACTCTGTGGGTTAATTACAAGGGCCACTTGAAGACAGCGCCATTTCAAAAAAGAGTGAGCTTTTGATTGGCTGATAAGTGAAAGAAAAAGTGCACTCCCACCATAGAAGACACTCTGCATATTCTGAAGCGGTAGGACGCAGGATCCAGACCAGCAGTTAAAGTTCCAGCTGGAGATTCCCGGCTCTATAGGGTGAAATCCATTGAATATTACTGAATTCCGATTAAAAAAATAATAATAAAAGATCATCATCCTGAAGGGGGGGAAATCTGAATGCTGAAAGCTGTGATCTGGCATGAGACAAGTGTTACGTTACTGCCAGAACAGGCCAAATATTTTCCACTACTCGTGGTTTAAATTTTCAAATGAATTTGCTTGGAAGGTCGACAGGCAGAACAGTTTAAATGCTTTTTGGCCAATCGGTTCAGTTATGGGTGGGTCAGTTTTCTAATGTAGACACGGTCTAAGGGCTTGTCTGCATGGCAAAGCGACTGAGAAAAATGAGGGGTGTGAATTTAAAGGACAATAGCCATTTGGCACCAACACCTCGCATGGATGCTCTTATTCCTTGCTAGAAGTGTCTTTGTGCAGCTCAGAGAGATCGGGGGTGGGGGTAATATCTTTTATTGGGCCAACTTCTGCCGGGGAGAGAGACAAGCTTTATAAAATTGGTGTAGGGTTCCTGAGCATGGATGTCTACACTGCAATTTTGTAGCCCCGCGAGCCCGAGTCAGCTGATGTGGGCACGCTATGGGTGTATGGCAGTGTAGACGTACCCATAGAAGTCGAAAAGAAAAGGAGTACTTGTGGCACCGTAGAGACTAACAAATTTATTTGAGCATAAGCTTTCGTGAGCTACAGCTCACTTCATCAGATGCATTCAGTGGAAAATACAGTGGGGAGATTTATATACACAGAGAACATGAAACAATGGGTGTTACCATACACACTGTAAGGAGAGTGATCACGTAGATGAGCTATTATCAGCAGGAGAGCCAAGGGGAGGGAGGGGGGAGAAAACCTTTTGTGGTGATAATCAAGGTGGGCCATTTCCAGCAGTTGAAAATAACTTCTGAGGAACAGTGGGGAGGAGGGGAATAAACATGGGGAAATAGTTTTACTTTGTGTAATGACCCATCCACTCCCAGTCTCTATTCAAGCCTAAGTTAATTGTATCCAGTTTGAAAATTAATTCCAGTTCAGCAGTCTCTCGTTGGAGTCTGTTTTTGAAGCTTTTTTTTGTTGAAGGATAGCCACTCTTAGGTCTGTAATCGAGTGACCGGAGAGATTGAAGTGTTCTCCAACTGGTTTTTGAATGTTATAATTCTTGACGTCTGATTTGTGTCCATTCATTCTTTTACGTAGAGACTTTCCAGTTTGGCCAATGTACATGCCTCCCTCCCCCGCTCTCCTGCTGGTAATAGCTTATCTTAAGTGATCATTCTCCTTACAGTGTGTAGGGTAACACCCATTGTTTCATGTTCTCTGTGTATATAAATCTCCCCACTGTATTTTCCACCGAATGCATCCGATGAAGTGAGCTGTACCTCACGAAAGTTTATGCTCAAATAAATTTGTTAGTCTCTAAGGTGCCACAAGTCCTCCTTTTCTTTTTGCGAATACAGACTAACACGGCTGCTACTCTGAAACCATAGAAGTCAGTGGCTAAACACTCACTGACTTTGACAGGAGAAGATGCCAAGACTGGAAATAAAAACAGAAGGAAGCCGGGCTAGATGCTTAGCTATGGCTGGCTGATAAAAAACAACATTACAATGGGGTTACAGCGTTCTCTTCGCTCCCTTGATACTCATCTGATTAGTGATCATCTCCATGTCTAATTGCTAACGAGCTTTTAGAAGACAATTTTGTCTGAGCGAAGCTCATCACTCTGCTCCGGGCCAGATGCTGAAGTCATTCAAGTTCTATGCATACTTTATTAGGTCTGTGATGCTTCGGTGCAGGGATGACATCTTCCCAACTAATACAACTATACTGTCCATTCCTTGTCTGCTAAATGCCACTTTTGAATAAGTGAATAAGTGATTCACATGTGCTCATGGTTAACCGGTGCCCGCATTCCTAATGCCATTGACATGTAAATTAAAACTCCTTTTCACGTCAACGGTGCAGGATTGGGGCCTGAATCTCTGTTCAGAATCAAGTTTATAGTTATAAGGCTACCAATGTGTCCACACGCTTAGAGGGCGACGGCCACTAATTCCCTGCACAACACACACACCCTTTCAAAGACTGATTGCCACGGTGCGTCTACACTACACACTCAGGCTGGGCTCTGACTCAGGTTTGAGCCCAAGCCCTGTTTCCATCCACACACGGATCGGTCTGACTCAGGTCAGTGAGTACCCAGGTCCCAGGACCCTGTTGGGGGGTAGGTCAGAGCCCAAGTCTTGTTGTGACATGGGATCAAGCCAGGTCATTTTGCAGTGTGGCTGCAGCTTTAGGATACTTCTGCAAGGCAAAAGCTTGGATCCCACTCGTAACAGTAGCAGCGAAGTCAGTGCAGCACGGGTTGCAGAAGCTTGGCACGAACCTTGGGTTCGACGTACTTAGCTCTCTAGCCCATGCTGTGCTGATGTCTCTGCTATTGCCACCCATGTTAGCTGCATTCAAGCTAGCTCAGCGAGGCTAGCCTGGCCCAGCTTTCGCTGTGTAGACACACTCTTAGCGGGTGCAAAACCAAGTTCTGGCCCTTGTCCCAAGACCACTAGGATGGGGCGAAAAGGAAGGGGCAGGGACCAAGAAATGGAGGGAGGGGAAGGGGAGTTTGGGTCACAGAGGAATGGAAAGAAAGGAAACAATGAGGATTAAAAAAGAAAGAGAAGGAGTGAAACCTGCACAGGCCAAAGTGCCGTGATCACATGCATGATTGGTAATTATTGGATGATCACCGCAAGGGACATGTAGTAGGTCATTCCAAGCTAAGGACTCCCTCGTGGCAGCATCTGACTGCCTCAAACACTGACCAAGTCAGCCTCTCCAAGCCCCATGCGGCAGGGAGGTGGATAGGGGACTGAGGCAGAGAGATTTAAACGAGTTGCCTCGGGGCACAAAGGAAGTGTGGGGCTGAGTGGGGAACCGAACTCCTAGCTCTGGAGTCCCACTCCAGTGCCTTCACCCCAGATGATGCTTCTGCCTAGAGAGAGGCCCGACAGCCTTGTTCAACCCAAGAGCCTATTCAGATCTGTGTGAGAGTCCTTCCGCCAGGCCCTTTGTGCTAGGCACTGCGTGCACACAAAGGCAGAGGCTGTCCCTACCCCAAACACCTTATTGAAATAGACAAGGCAGGCTCAGAGTGGGAGGGGAAACCAAGGTACACAGAGCTGAAGTGACATGCCCAATGTCATCTAGTGGGTCAGTGGCAGAGCTGGGGATAGACTAAGTTTCCCGACTCTCACTCTTTAAACATTAAATCACGCTTGGACTGGGAAGAGAATCTGATGTTGTTTTCCAGCTCTGGAGTGGCTAACGCTCTGGCTTGTGAGCGCCGTCTCCCTTTGCAAGCAACGCAAGCTGCCCTGATTCGTTTCCAAAAGGTTGGCCGGCACGGGGGGAATATGGAATGGGGTCTATTGCCCAGTCTACGTCACTCAGCAGCACATCTTGCCACCTTGCATTTGAAGTGAGAGGAAATACAATGGTAACTGTTGCAGTATTTTTTCCTCGTTTTAAATCTCTCTCTCGGATCCATGAAAAAAGTTACTCCAAAAATGCATGTAATTCTTGAACATCAGTCCTAGCCGACTGTTTGAACTATCAGGGGCCTTTCAGGGAACAGTCACAAAGCGAACACTGATCCCTACACCAGACAACCAATGCAAACGGTACCTCATGTCAACACACACGATTATCCCAGAGCTCCGATAAACAGGATGTTTAGGTACTGATGACATGTTCGAGTCTACGGATCAAGTGCTGTCAGGATACTATTGCATGCAGCCAGAGGCATCTGAATGGGACCAGCAGACAAGCACAGCTACTCCAGATGTGCTTTCAGCACCCTTAGCCATGGAGGGAGGGCCCTGTCAGGTTTCGCTGACCCGATAAGAAGCAACGGTCGAATTCCCAGTGGAACTGCCAGATTTACCAGTAAGGGCACAGGTGTTCAGAAAAAAAAACATGAAAAAGAAAACGAGAATGGAGGAGGGGAAATAATTATGTCGTCTAATATCTTACCAAACTCACAGAGCTCCGGTCCACACAATGCTGATCAAAATGCTAAGAATTGTTTTATTCCCGTCTCCTGCTTTACGGTCCTTTTTGGGGTTACTTAAATCCTGCTTGCTTTAGAATAATCACCGAGCGAGAGAGAGAGAGAGAGAACAGCTCCCCAGCTCGGTCAGAACAACAGGGTTATTAAGCATGGGCACTTTGAGCTCAGCCTTCAAAAGAAAAGGACATTGTGGGCTGATTCTCTCAGTCTCCCTAGATTTCATTGTGAAAGCTGCATGATGTTCACAACGGTATGTTCCCCTCTAGGTGAAATGTAGCCCGCTTTAAAGCAATTATTTTATGATTCTGACAAAAAACAACAAAAAACACACAGGTCTTGCTTCACCTGTCTGTTGCTGCAGTTCTAACCTGAGGCGAGTCCAATGAAGTCATTGTCTCCGTTGAAATCCAGACAGTCAGGCCGGCGTAAAACTGCAGGGACGCAGCCATGGATCAAGTCTGCCCATTTCTTCCATCCAAAGTGCATCCTTTCATTAGACCTTTAGAAAGCTCAGTTGGCCTCGACTGGAGACAACGAAACTGCCGTGTCACCTAACACAACCCCCCCGCACTGCAGTGGCGTTAAAGGGTGTGACGTGCTGTGGAATGATGCGAACATGTTGCACTTTCAGAAAAGCTTTTCACCCGAGATTCTCCATAGCCCTCTACAGACATAAACTAGGCCTCTCTATGCCCCTGAGAGGGAAGCAGGTATATTGTAATGATAGCCATTTTACTCCAGGGCAAGCCAGATCAGACTGCCAACTCCTGCTCTCTGACCGCGTTGCGATCCCTCAAACTGCCAATATCCCAACATTTATTCTGAAAGCAAAACTGGATCTCAAAGGCCCAGGACAAATCAGGCAACACAATGGAACTGAGGAGAGGCGCATAAAACTAGAACAGAGCTCACCAGCTGTCACTGATAGCACACTCGCCCCTCCCAGATGTACCCACGCTTTTATTAGTTACTCCTTCTTGGGCTGAATGTCATTTCAGGGCCCCATTGTGCTAGGCGCTGTACAAACACATGTGCTAGGGGATGCCATTTTACAGGCTAAATAGACAAGACAAGGGATAGGAAGGAAAACAGCCACAGACGAGTCAAGTGACTTGCTCAAGGCCACACAGTAGGACAGTAGCAGAGCCAGGAATATAACCCAGGGTTTCCAAATACTAGTTCAGTGCCCTAACCTTTACCCATGCTGCCAATCCTGTAAGTACTGCACTGGGTAGTAAGTGTTTGCAGGGACTAGCTCTTTGGCCTTGTCTACAGTGGAAATTTGCCCCGATCCCAATAATCCAAGGCCAATTAACACCAGTGCAAACCGTAGGTGTTTTCAAGAAAGCCATGATTTGGAGCTTACCCAATTTTCAAGGATGGATCATACGGGATTCTGGGAGTAAATCGATCCTTGCCAAAACACTGTAATTAAGATTTATCCAAAATGTTAGTTGACAAGATACTAGCTTAGTAGCTGTGATCATCTATCACACATATGCCCCCCCCCCCCCCCCGCCAACTGTAGCATCTGAATGCCCACAGTCTTTAATGGAGTTATCTTCCAGACACCTCTGCGAGGAAGGCCAGTGATATTATCCCCATTTTACAGATGGGGAACTGAGGCACAGAGAGGTTGTGACTTGCCCAAGGTCACAGAGAAAGAACGTGGCACAGAAAGGACTTGAACCCAGGTCTCCAAAACTGCAGGCTAGCTCCTGAACCACTGGACCCCTCCGTGACTGAGGAATCATGTCTCCCTCGCTGACCCCAACAACTACAACAGCCTAGGGCTTTCTTAGTGCTGGAAGGGGCTCTCTCTCATCTTACCGAAGTAGAATCCGGGGTTTTTTCGGTGTTGACGTTCCAGCTGATGATTCCTGCTGATGACACGCATGCGTGACGCGCGGGGCAGTGGCAGAGCTCATTACAGAAGGACGAGACTCGTTCCAGCCTTGGCTCCAGGGATCCATTTCTGATCGCTGTTTGGATATTTACTGGCATGAAGCAGTGCAAAAGGGGGAAAAAAGCCCATTTTGCTGCTGGCCATTTCATGGGCCCCGGGAAGAGCTGGTTATTCTGGTATTGATTCGGTTTTACCTGGCTGACTAGGTTTTTTATTTTTATTTGAAAAGTGCCTCTGAAGTCTGCTGCATGATCAGACAAATACTGCAGGTGCAGTACAGTGCCTGGGATGCAAATAACCTCATTAACACACCCAACCTGCCAGCACACGGTGCCACCGAATAGAGCCCAGAGATGACTGCCGCAAAGCACTAATAATGCGTGATTATGAAATAACTGACTGCTTCAAAAAAGCTTAACAAGGAATAAAGGAGCCAAACTCTTGCATGAAACCAAATCAGACTTCAGGGCGGGGCGGGAGGGGAATTCATCATGACAGAGTGTCGACTCCATTCCTAGCTGCAGCTGCCGGAAGAGGGAAGCGATCTGATTCTGATGCTTGTACAGCGCCTAGCATGGTGGGGACTCAAGCTCCTGGGCGCTGCCTCAATACAAATAATAAATAACAATCTGCTGTATGGCGTGCTGGATCTTCGATCAATGCATGCAAAAGAGCTTCTCAGCCCAAAGCAGGAGCGAGCGGCCAGTTGGGCTGAGCGAGGGCTCTGCCCTGGCCCCTTTCCTCAACCTGGCAGCCACAGCTAGATGTGGCGACAGGGCGGTTCATGGCACACCTTCCCCATGGAGGTACAGGCACCAATGCTTAGCATACTGCTCGCCGCAGCACCCTCCGCCGCGAAGCATTCTGTCCAAGTTTGCCCTGTGCAGGTAGGAAGCCTCAACCAACCACTTGCCCATGCTAATGGCCACTCATCACATTATGCCTGCCCCCCACGGTACTCACAGGGCCCTGATTAGCAGAGTGCCTCACAAGTAGCAAATGCTGACCTTCATCTGTGAGGGCATGGCAGTATTATCCTCCTAATTTTACAGATGGGGAAACTGAGGCATGGAGCCACCGAGTGACTTGCCTGGGACCACACAGGAAGCCCAAGCGGCACAGCCAAGAACTGGACCATGTTCACAGAGTTCTAGGCCCATGCCTTAAAATAGATCATCCTGCCTCAGCCTGCCCAAAGCACCCCGACTGGCTGTTACTGCCCCAGCCCACCAGGCCCGAGTGATGGGAGATGATGGAGGAGCTCGGCACTGGGCAGGAGGAGCACCTTATGCTATAAGGCTGGGAGTCCAGTGGCCAAGGTCCCCCTGAATTGGGCAGCTGACTCCATTGGGCTCCTTAGAGAATCCCTGCCTTAACCGCCCAATCCAGGGACTGCGTGTTCCTCTCCGCTCTGGCCAGTCCCCAGCACTGCCCATGGATCACTCGGAGATTGCATTTTTGGTCTGACTAGGATCCACCAATGCAACCCTCAGTACAGGCTAAAGGATCCACCTCCACTCCTTCAGAAAGGATCGCTTTTGGTTTAAAACAATGCGCACGCAAAGTCCCTTCCAGGCGATTCAGAACACTGTAAACTCTATCAACTAGCTCTCCTATGATTACTTCTCCCCGTTATCTCCCCCCCGCTCCCCACAGCATTCATCCTGTTTGTTGCATGCAATTCAACTCATTTAAAAAAAAAAAAAAGTCAGTGTCCTTTACACTTTCAATTTGAGCATGTTACTTTCCGTCTGAAATTTTTCTGAAGATTCCCTTTGGGAAAGCATCTTTACATGCAAGTTTCCAAACACCTAACGTTCATTTGAGCAACTCCTCTATTTTGCCTTTCTGTTGCATCTCACTCATAGGATAGGGAAGTATCATTATCCCCATTTTACAGATGGGGGAAACTGAGGCAGACAGTGGCGACGTGACTTGCCCGAGGCTACAGAACAAGTCTGTGGCAGCGCTACAAATAGAATTCGAGTGGGAAATCCTGGCCCTCTGAAGTTATCTTGATATCCTTTCAATGAGAGGTGTGTTTCAATTGAAGACTATTAAGAGTAAATCCAAAACAATGGCTGCTTCTTTAAATGATCAGTCTAGTGAAATCTGAGGACTGAGGGCTAAAGTAAAAGATGGTGGACTCCGAGTGAAATGCTCTAAATAGTTTGAGAGAACTTGATTCACTTCCCATCCGAAACTGGGGGTGTTGTTAAAAAGCTGTTGCATTCCACCCCAAAAGTGGCTGCATTTCATAAAGAGTGAAGGTTTTTCTGCTTTAAGGAAAAAAAGGTGTGTATGTATATTTCACACACACACACACACACACACACACACACACACACACCCTTACCTTTATTCCCCTAAAGCAGAAAAACCTCTCATTTCTGAAGTGCAGCCACCTCTGGGGTGGACTGCCACAGCTTGTTAATTTATTCAGTTATATCATTTGATATGTGCTTCTGTCTAATTACAATAGACTCTGATCTTCTCTTTGGACACAACTATTTACAAAGTAGACTATAACTTCTGCCATAAACATACAGCTACGGGTAGCATAAAACCCCTCCTTTACTTGTAAAGGGATAAGAAGCTCAGATAACCTGGTTGGCACCTGACTAAAAGGACCAATAAGGGGAGAAGATACTTTCAAATCTGTGGGGGAAGGTTTGTGTTTTATTTTTCTTTGTGTTCTCTCCGGGTCAGCGAGGAACCAGGGCAGGGAAAATACATCTCCTAAAGCCATACCTGAACTAAGCATTTAAGATTACAAATTGTAAGTAATAGGAAGGAAATGCATTAGATTGCCTTTTGTTCTAGCTTGTGAATTTTCCCTGTGCTAAGAGGGAGGTTTATCCTTGTTTTTTTTGTAACTTTGAAGTTTTGCCTAGAGGGGGTTCCTCTATGTTTTAAATCTTTTTACCCTGTAAAATTACCTTCCCTCCTGATTTTACAGAGGTGTTTCTTTAACTTTTTTTTCTTCTTTATAATAAAGTTCTGTTTTTTAAGAATGTGATTGGTTTTTAGTGTCCTAAAAACCCAAGGGTCTGATCTGTGCTCGCCTTGTTTACCTATCTGGTTGGTAGATTATTCTCAAGCCTCCCCAGGAAAGGGGGTGAAGGGGCTTGCGGGAATATTTTGGGGAAACAGGAACTCCACATGGTCCTTTTCCTGAATCTTTGTCTAACTCATTTGGTGGTGGCAACAGTACTCATCCAAGGACAGAGAAGGATTTGTGCCTTAGGGAAGTTTTTAACCTAAGCTGGTAAAAATAAGCTTAGGGGGTCTTTCATGGGGGTCCCCACATCTGTACCCCAGAGTTCAGAGTAGGGAGGGAACCCTGACAACTTCCATAACAATTTTACAAACAGTGGATCTCTGAAAAAGCTTCACGTTCTTCCTGGCTTTGACCTCTGAACAGCAGGAGCAGTCAGAGGGGAATCTCGGTTTGTTTATGTGCATTTTCACAACTAATCCACTGGGCGATTTTTTGTTGTTGTTGTTTTAAACAAGCCTTCAAAAATGCCAAGGTCAGAGAGCCAAGAGGATTAAAGCAGTCCAATGTCTGGCTAGACAATGGTTATTTACATCTGTCTCTGGCTATATTCTAAAAGTTGACATGTTTCTATGGACTTGACAAAGAAACCAATCTCTATTCAATTTTCATTCCTAGCACTACATTGCCATTTACAAGCTTCTTGGCACATTTAATTTTTAAAAAGATCGCAGCCTCTGTACATAGAGGGCGTGATTTTCAGAGGTGCTGAAATGGATGGGAGTTGGGAATGCTCAGAGCCTTTGAAAAGGACACACAGAGTAATTCAAATCCTCAGTGCCTTTTGGTAAACATGATTTTTTTAAACTCTCTGTTACTGTGGTTTAGATGGAGGGACACCCCGGCGACTATCAAGGCAGAGACCATCATTTTTCACTTGGCTGTGTTAAACAGATCAAATTAAAGAAAACTGTGTTGCCAACTCCTGAGATTTTATCATAAGCCCTGCAATGTTTGGGATCTTTTTCTTAAAGCCTCAGCTGCTGCAGTCATAGGATTGAGTGAGAATCTCAGATCTCTCTCTCTTTCTTTTTAAAAATAAATTCCCTCTCTCTTACATTTGAAAAGGGAACCCTAAAGGCTCAAAACCCGGAAGACAAATCAAAATTCATTCGTTTCAAAATTAGGTGGTTTTTAATCCAAATTCATGATTTTGGGAGGGGTGCGACTGATGCCAGGGGGTTGGCAATAATGAAGCTTGGCGACACTGATACTGTTATGGATTTGGGGTCCCTGGAGGTGAAAAACCAGAACACAGGCTTCAGAATCACGCAGTCAGATTCCTAATTAGATCTTCTCTGTCAAAACATCATTATCTTCCCAGCAGAATTTTTTCCCCTTTTGCACAAAGCTGAGTTACATAATTAATGTGGAAAACAGTCTCACTGCTAACCACAACATTTTAGCAGTTAACTCTTAGGTCAAAATAAAGAGGCTACATGAGCATATTGGCCCCCCCCACCCGTCTAAAACCCCCCCAGACACTACTTCAATCCAAACTATAAAGTGTAGCCAAGATTCCCAAAGTGTCTCCTAGTGACTTTGGGTGCCCTGTCTGGCACCCCTTAAAAGGGCTTTGTTTTCTGAGGGGCAGTGCTCTGCTTTCTGAAAAAGCAGACCCCTTTTAAGGGGTCTCAGGTTGGGCCCCCCAAAATGGAGGTAGCTAAAATCAATAGTCGCTTCTGACAATCCGCAAAGGATGGTTTTGCGGCTAAAATCCAGCACTTGGAGTCAAGAGGTTTGGGTTCGAATTCCCTGCTCTGCCAAAGACTCGCACTCACCGCGTATGCGAGCACTCACGTGAGTACTGACCCCTCAGGCAGCTAGCCTGGTCTACAACGGCTGCTCATCAACCCAGGCTGGGAAGCATGCAGCCTCCCGGCAAAGTTGAGATGATAATTACATACCTCATTGGGATGCTAAGATTCTTAGTTCAATAATGTTTGTCAAGTGCTTTGACATTCTCAACGGCAAAGAATTACAAAGGGGCTCTGACAATGCTGGTATTGTCAAGGATTTCCATTCTATAAAACCTTGAAAATGATGTTCTAATGCAGAGATAAAAACCGAATAGTCTTATTTCCTTTGGCTCTCCCTGTGTTTTATCCATGGGCTCTCTCTAGTCTTACAGTGTAGGACCTACACTGAAATTGTAAGCTCTCTGGGGCAGAGGCTGTCTCTCTGCTGTACTGTAGGTGACACAATGTAGCCTCTAGAGCAAAGATGGGCAAACTATGGCCCACGGGCCCCATCTGGCCTGCGGGACTGTCCTGCCCGGCCCCTGAGCTCCCAGCCGGGGAGGCTCCCCCCCGGGCCCTCTCCCGCTTTCCCGCACCCTCCCAGGCTTTCCAACAAGCCTGTCCTGCCTCTCTGAGCGACATGGTAAGGGGGCAGGAGGTTCCAGGGGGGCAGTCAGGGGACGGGGCGGTCAGATGGGGTGGAGGTTCAGGGAGTGGGGCGGTCAGGAGACAGGGAGCAGGGGGTTGAATGGGGGTGGGGTCCTGGGGGGCAGTTAGGGACAGGGGTCCCTGGAGGGGGCAGTCAGGGGACAAGAAGTGTGTGTGGGGGGGTGAATGTGTCAGGGGTCCTGGGGGGCCTGTCAGGGGGCAGGGATGTGGATGGGGCAGGGGCGGTCAGGGAAAGGGGCAGGGGGTCCCGGGGGTGGTCGTGGTTGGGGTGGGTGGTCCCAGGAGGGGGTGGTCAGGGGACAAGGAGCAGGGGGGTTGGATGGGTGGGGAGTTCTGAGGGGGGCAGTCAGGGGGCAGGGGTGGTCAGGGGACAAGGAGCAAGGGGGTTGGACGGGTGGGGAGTTCTGAGGGGGGCAGTCAGGGGGCAGGGGCGGTCAGGGGACAAGGAGCAGGGGGTCTTAGATAGAGGGTGGGTGGTGGTTAGGGGCGGGGGGTCCCAGGAGGCCGTGGTCAGGGGACAAGGAGCAGGGGGGGTTGGGAAGTGGGATTGGTCAGGGGCCAGGCTGTTTGGGGAGGCACATCCTTCCCTACCCAGCCCTCCATACCGTTCCACAACCCCAATGTGGCCCTCGGGCCAAAAAGTTTGCCCACCCCTGCTCTAGATTCTGCAATATAAATCATTAATAGCAAAACCAAAACAATCACTACTAATCCATTTGGCAGAGCCCCCTTAACTATTTCAGTTGAGAGTATTTGGCTTGCACTCATGTCTAAGGACCGTTCTGAGCAACAATCACTGAACCAAACCCAAGTCAGCTCCCCTTCCACCTGCCCCTGCTCTCCTGACTCCTGGCATTAATAGGGTTAAACAGCTAGGCCCAATCCTGGAAAGACATGCACAGGGGCTTCACTTTACATACTGTGAAGTCAATGGGGCTACTCGCAGAGTGCAGAGGTCAGGACCAGAGGCTAGGCCAGCTGCCCTTTGTGTAATCCGCACTGCCCTCAGTGGCATTTGACCAAAATGCAACAAGGTCCAATTGCTGCCAAGTGGTTATGGGGAACTTGCCTGCACTCCCAAATTCTGGCCGGCAACAGCTCGGAGCAGCAGGAAGATTGACTGCACTGCAAATGTGTGGTGCAAGTGATAATGTACTGCAGCGACAAAAGCCTATCCTATGAGAGGCCAAGATGTACCGCACGGTGTGTCTACTGCATCGCAGCTATTTAGTTGGGGGGGACCTTTACAACGGGTCTTCCCTCCGAGTCGCCTTCTCTTTTGAATGGCTCTATTTTGTTGTTAACTGAATTCAGCGTGTGGTCCCCGGCATAGCTCCCCTCCCGTTCCACTGTACTTCATTAATTAGCTGCATCACATTAATTAAAAGCAGCTTTAAAGTTAAAGAATTAACCAGGCTGGACTCCCCGCGAAGAGCATATTGTGTAATAAACAAAAAAGCAATGAAACCATCGTCTCTCCTTTAAGGCGCTTCAATCAGGAGAGACTGTGGGTCTTTTGTACACCCAGAAGCACTATCGACACTCCTGTGTAGTCAGAGGGGACAAAAGCTCTAGAAGTCACAGCGTTGAGTCAAACTTTATAGCGAAGAAACGCCAACTTTCCCCATGCTGCACAGTGCGCCGACGCAGTGAACAGCTCAGGGGAAAGGGCCAATTGGTAGCATGCAGCACCTTGCTGGTCTCAACAGCGGAAGGGAATTCAACACAACGCATTTAATATGAAGACAAATACCTCAGTGCCAAGGCGACACTAATGAATAGAGTGGAAGGGACTTAGAACAAAGCTGGGGTGATACAAACCTTTATGAGGTCAAGGGAGAGGCGTGGGCTGTTTCAGGGCATCGGGACGCCCTCTTTAAAGCAAACCTCCCTCCCCCATGAGGAAGGGGTTCTGTGGGGAGATGCACTTTAAGAGGTTTCCACCAGACAGGTCACCAAGGCCAGCAATGTTAATTGTGGCTGGTCCCAATCATGCGGGAGCCGCTCTGATCCAGACAGACGGCGTTCGAGTTACTCGGCTTGTCCCCTGGCACCGCTCGCTGATGTGCAGCAGGCTGGTGAGGTGAAGCTGGATGGACCTTCCCATTCTCTGCACTCTGAGCCAAGCTCCCTCCTGGTGCAAAGGGGGTGTCACTTCCCCGACGCCAATGGAGCTGCAACACTTACGCTGGGTCTCAAATGTGGCCCTGCGTGTTTTCCACATTAGGGGATCAGACTGTGACTTTAAACCACTGGCCGTGTGAGGGCGTGGAGACACAATGAGACAACTGAAGCGCCGAGAGGACTCCAGATTCCCCGTAGATGGAGCACTCACTGCAGAAGGAGACCCACCGTCTCTTCAATAGGTGCGTGAGCTCTGCCGTCAGGCACACGCCGGGGTCCTGCCCATATCTGGCACTCTCTGGCATAGCCAGCCAAGCTAGCAGTGCCCGCGTTCCACACCCACACTGCAGGGAGGAGGAGGAGGGAGGGGAAAGGGAAAATGGACAAGGGCCCCGTGCAAATTCTACCTCCTCTTCTCCACCAGCACAGCCACAGATGGAGACAGACAGAGAGAGCCTTTAGAGTAGCAGCCATGTTAGTCTGTATTCGCAAAAAGAAACCGAGTACTTGCGGCACCTTAGAGACTAACAAATTTTTTTTTGGGGGGGGAGGGGGTTAGAGAATTCCTATGTCCCTAATTTCTGCTGTTACCAAACAGCAATGCATGTGCCCTGAATTACTCTCAAATGATTATTAGCCACTATTTATATTGCAAGTCTCGAGAGGCCCCCAACTGAGACCAGAGCCCCTTTTGTGCCAAGTACTGTAGAAACACAATCTGAATAGACAAGACGGAGAAAAGGCGGGTGGGGAAACAGGAGGCCAGGGGTGCAGATCACACCAGGGGCAGACCTGAGAGCAGAACTTTCTTCTCCTGGCTCTCGATTCAGTGCCCCATCCCCTAGCCCATGTTGCCTCTCAAAGATTTAGCACTGGCCATCTCTGCCAGTGAAGTTTTAAAGGTCAGTGCCATGTTGATTAAAGGCATTGATTAAGGATTACAGTTAGATACTTCTCGGTGAGTCCAGGAGTCCTTGCTCCAAGGATTTTCAGTACAAGCACAGCAGTGCTGAGGCCTCACAGGGGTGAGAAAGCCACTGCTCGACGAGCAGAGGCGGACGTGTACAGAGAGAGAGATTCTCTGAGGGAATTCCAGAGAGAACAAAAAAAGACGGAGGGCAATTTAGATCTGGGCCCTTCCGTGCCTAGGGACCAGGGCTCTGCTGGGAGCTGTTTGAGGAAAATGTCTGTTGCTCGCTTCTAGCCTCTGTTTTGGAGAAGCTGGTCATGGTAGTGGCAGGACGGGGAACCCATCAGGGAGACGTTTTAAACTGGGAACGGGTCAAACACCGAGCCTGTCAAATTCGGCAGGATCCATCTCGTGCCACCACAGGGCTCAAGGGCACAGAAGCCAGTTCCTGTTTAGGAGGAAGTAACTGGATTTTGGATGGAGACGCTTTGATTGTTAATAGGACAAGTCTGGAAGTGTCTAATCAGTCCTGACTCAGGCCAGCTCTAACTGACTTGAGGATTTAGCTCCAAGTCTTTGAAACCCAGCAAGGCTTATTATGTCATCTCTCCAGTACCATTATTCACATATAAAGGAGCATTATTTCAATGACTGATTACTAACATGAATCTATTATATCAGACTCCTGCCCGCCTATTTTGCAGTGATTACACCCCCTTTTTGTGAAAAGGATTTCACATGCATGACTAAATGTAGTTACATCTAATGGATTATTCTATTCCGGCTAAGATTCGGGCTGCTAGTTGCAATCTGCCTTGCATCAAAATACATTACTCACTCATTACACTTATCACTGGTCAGATCATAACACGATTTTTGTCTCTTTTTTTTAATAAAAAGTCTTGGACATTTAGCAGAGATCACAGAGAGACACTACAAAGCAGCGAAACATAACCCAGGACCGTCAACAGCAGCAAAAGAAACTGGAACCAGCATAAAAAAAAGGGGGGGGGGAATCCAATCTTCAGCAGCTTCATCATTAATAAATCCTTACTTCTGTGTGTGGGTTTGAGGTTTTAACCTCCCTTGGAGGGATGGCATGAATAGACACACACACAGAGGAAGATAAAGAACTGCCAGACCAGATCAGAGCAATGGTCTATCTAGTCCAGTGGGCAGTACCAGATGCTACAGAGGAAGGTACATGAATTCTGCAGGAGGCAGTTATAGGCTAAAACTGTTCCCACAGGGAAAGTTTCTCTCTAATCTGCATTAGTTAGGGGTTGTCTTAAACCCTGAAGCATGAGGGTTTACATCCCTTTTAGTATTACAGGTCTGGAGGTTCTTGTTATCCGTAGTCTTTCCCCCACCGCACTAACACTTCCGACAGTTGCTATCATTAGCACGGCTCCACCGACACTAGCAATGGCGGGAATGCTAGCATAGACCAGCGGCCTGTGTTTTAACCATGTCATCTAACCAAGCCCAGGGCCAGTCTAGAAAGTACAATGGTTAGAATCCTGATGGAAACCGGAGCTTTGTATGCCAGAGCCCCACCCATCGCTACCACAGTGGGTAATTTTAAAGGGAAGTGCCCTGTGTGCGCAAGACTTAAGGAACACCTGCTTGTGAGCATTTGTCTGCACCATTGCTAACAAAAGGTGGACGCTTCAGCGTAGATGTAGCATGTGTGCTCAGAATGCACTATAAGATTCAGATTTTAATGCCAGAAGGGACTATGAGATCACTAGTCTGACCTGTATAACACAGGCCACAGAATTCCACCTGGCCATTCCTGCATCAAGCCCATAACTTCTGGTTGATCTACAGCATCTCTCGGTGCCGGAAAGTCACTTACACATTTTCCTCGTGTGAGCAAGGCCTCCGCATACATGTTAAGGAGTGTGTCTCCACACCCATCTCTCTTACTGATAAGAAATCCAACTGGAAAATAATGGGAAAGGAAACCTGCTCACAAAAGGGGGACAAACCTGTCCATTTTACTGGTTAAAAATGATAACGCTGCTGTCTTACTATAGCTTTTATTAGTTTTCTTTATGATCCCATGGTTTAATTTGCAATAGACCAGAGATTGCCTTGCCTTGGCACTTCGGGATGTGGGCATCAATGCAGATGGAATTCCTCAGGGTGGAATAACCCACTAACAATACCCTGGGGTTAAGTCAAAAAGGCCTAATAATGTTTTTAGTAAATGAGTTACTTTACAGAAGGAAAATAATTCATGTCGGATATATCCATTGTCTTCCGCAGTCAGGAGGAGCCTTAGTAAGTCACCGTTTAGAGCAATCCGGTAATTTCTACAATTACTGCCCTCGCTTAATGGCCGACTCGGGGAAAGTGGTAAACAAGCTCTGTGACAATGCGCAGAAGGAGGTAATTGATGGGAAACGCAGCTCATTTCATCCGCTGATGTGATCTCCACTTTATCATCATTGTATTACACAATGCCCAGCTTTGGCATTTGGCTTCTCTTGCTTTGCAGGGGGGATTTGTATTCAGCCGTTAACCGGTGCTTCGAAGAAGAAGTGGTATCATTTCGCTCTGACAATCATAATTCGCCCCGTTAATAAGCATCGTCATCTGACTGGGTCGGTGCTTCTGGAGACGTCTTGTCTAGACGTGGTGCACGTGACCCCAGCACAATCCAGGTGGCTGAGCCGAATCATTTTATCGCCTCGCTGAGCTGAAGAGGCTGGAAGACGTAAATAACAGAGCAAACTTGAAAGCAGGTCTACTTAATAACCTGAAATTGCTTCTGCCGGCAATTCCCTGTTGCCATAGACAGTATCTGTGTCCTAATCAGAGGGTTTCCCAGTTCACAGCCCGCTGCGACTCAGCTCTGCAGTCAAGTCACAGGACGCAGCGCTAAGCCGCACAGAGGGGAGCAAAGAGGGAAGACCCAAAAAGAGCAAAGTGGGGAAGGTGGCTCTGTGGAATGTTTCCTCACAGTCCTGTGAGCCTGCAAAAGCCCATATCCAGGGGGCTTTCAAGGCCAAAAGAGGGCAGAAGCCAGGAGCTGTATGCCTGGTGAAAGATCTGCCTGAAAAGCATGGAGCAATATCAATTCCTGCTTCCTTCAAAAATCAGGCCCAAAAATATCACGAGCTGCTTAAAAATCATGAGATTTTTTATTATTTTTTTTTAAAGCAATAAATGTTGGGTTCAGCAAGTCTCGAGGGCTGACCAGGGCAGCAGTCCGTCTGCACAGGTGCCCCTGGGCCCACAAGGTCAAAGTTTGATTTCCCAGTGGGCCCTCATGGATCGGAGGCAGCATGCTCTCTGCCCAGCCACAAACCAACCTTCCCCCACACGGGGAGACTGCAACTGATTTGGGATCGGTTTCCCTCCTCCCATGGGACTTTCCACGGGACTGATACAATACAGCTCGTAACCTAGTGCTTGCAATGCCGCTGTCAGCCTGAACCGAAAAGGATCTGGAACGTCAGCATCAAAACCCCAGGCAGGATCTAGGAGAAGAAAAAGGGCTGGAAGGGAGCAGACCCATCTGTAGCCCTTCTACACGTTATGGGCCTGCTTCTCTTGAGTGCTAAATCACCTCAACTCCAGTGCAAGTCAATGGGAGCTGCAGGTTCTCAATGATCGGAGGGCTGTATGAAGTTAACAGATGGCACTTGAGAATACCCAGCGCAGCTCCTGGGTTTGGTACACCCAGTAAAACCACCTGCTGCTGTGCACCTGAAATGGCTTCCTTTGTGCAACTCTTTAAATCAGTTCTTAACACTCAGGAGAGAAGAAATCAAACCCATTTAAGTGACATTAAACACATTTTACACTTGGCGGCAACAGTGTTGCGGGGGGAGATACCCTGGGGCATGGTAAATGGATTTCTGTTCTCAGAAGGATCGATTCTCAAGTTTTATTCAGTGTGAAAGACTAAGTTAGCCATTGGTTTAACTTCGGATCTAGGTCATCTGCAATTGGGTACAAAGGGTACAATCATATCACGTCGGCTCCAAAATTCACGAACACACAGCCCGGCGATTAGAAAACCCATCTTTGCTGGTATCTCTTCTGGCAGGCAGGAGGGAAGGGCAAGTCTGTTGCCATTTTAAAAAGCAAGTACCCCAAAGGGACCAGTGTTCTCACTGGAAGTGCCTAACTGGGGACGTGATGAATGGGTTGGGAATGACACAAGAGTTTAATCAAGTCAGTCTGCCCTCATATAGTGCTCGTACCTCAGTGACTCAGACACTCGGGTGTTGAGTGACTTGCTTTATTTCCTCACTTTCTGACATTTGCAGTTCTATTAACAGGAGTAACAGGCGAAACGAGGGAAATATCCGCGGAGAAAAGCGCCCATCAGTGTGATCTATGGAACAGGGACAAATCTCACCCTGGGAACAGTCAACACTAGACAGGGCAAAGGACGAGAAAAACAGATCACAGGAGAGAATCCTGCACTGGATCCTTGGCAGCACTTAAAATGGGGAGAAAACTGCAAAGAGAAATATTCAGAATCAAGCTTGGTTGCCGAGGGGCGCGCGGGAAGCACGGTTTTACCAAAACAGCTGGCCCTCCATTATTTTTCTTAAAGATCATTTTAAGCCCTGACCCTACAGATGGCTTTGATCCCCAAATACAAGTTTCTCCATCCCGGACTCCTATGATTCAGAGTTCGTTTCAGCTTCCAATAAACATTGAAGACAAACTAGGCCAGTTAGAAAGAAAGCGGTTTTCTTGTCAGTCACAACGGACTACACAATGGGGCTCCTGTGTTCAGCTTTCAGCTGAATTGTTACAGCTTCTCCAGCAGGGTCAAAGCTGCTTAATCAAAAGCCAACACGGTGATCTCGATAGAAATGCATGAGGCAGATCCGACCTCCCTCAAAAGCAGGACACGGAACTTGGCACGTCAGCAAACCCAGGATGTGCAGTTGCGCGGATGGGAAAAGGACTTTGCAAAAATTCTCTCTGGTGATTTGTTCTGCGCAAGCCGCAGAGTCGTTAACCCAGAAGAGCCGAGTTGGTCAGAACCCTTAAAGTCACAGAAACACCAGCCTGAGCTCTTTGGGAGCGGACGCACTGCCCTGCTATTACACACAGCAGAGGGGTCTCTCAGATTCCATGTTCTTGGCAAGATGGATTGAAACGTTTCCATCGATTTCCAACAAGACTGCTCCTTACTGACAGTTCCATCGCTGAGAGAGTTTGGGGGTTGTTATTATTTGTTATGGGTTAGTGCCTAGAGACACCAACTGAGATTGAGGCCTCATTGTGTTAGGTGTTGCACAAACGTAGTGTAAGAGACTGGCCTAGCCGCCGCATAATACTGATTAAAATATGTAGACGATGCAAATGCAGGCCCGGTCATTGTGTGCACTAACAATCCCTTAGGAGAAAGCTGTTAATGAGCAGGGCCGGCAGCTATTATATTATTCTTAAAGTTTGGGTAAATTTAGGATGTTGGCAAGTGCTCTGCCGACAGCCCTGGAGAATGAAGATCTTAATCCTTACAATGGGTCCAGGCCGAGCAATGGCCGTGAAAATTCCACCCCCCCCACCTCACGGGGTGGTACCACGGAGGGGTGAGAGGGCAATTCACTCTGCCCATTCCAGCCTCAGCCATCCCACCAAGACTGCCAATGGGAGAGGGCCACTGAGTGCCCAACTGTCGAGACGACAGCCAGGATGCGAGCACCCGTCCAACAGGAAATGGACAGAGACCCAAAAGAATTTCAGAACAGACATCGAATCTCAATATAGTTCAGCCACTGCTGCCCTGGGCGGAATTCAAACCGGTACCTACTCTCACTTCAGAATCACATCCACGATATAGAGAAAGCCCCAGGCCGCTTTAGTCTGTGCTGAGGACTAATCTATCTAAGATGCATATATGGCCCCCATGCCCATAGTACCGGAGTGCTCAGAGTCCTTGATGTATTCATCCTCGCTACACCCTGTGAGGTAGGGCAGTGTTACCACCCCCATGTTACAGATGGGGAACTGAAACAGAGCAACTAAGTGACTTGCCCAAGGTCACACAGGAAGTCCGGGAGGGAAAGGAACTGAACCTGGAGCTTCTGAATTCTTAAGCATTGAACCACCCTTCTTCTCCTAATGGCATACGAAAGCTGTTATGGTTCAACCCATGCTGAGAGTGGCTCAGATTCATGCTCAATGGGTACCATTCTACACAAATGGTCCCTCTGAAGTCAACGGAGCGCCGTGCAGAGTAAGACGCTAACCATCGTGAATAAGGGAGTCTGGCTCTTTGATCGTACAAGACACCTAATACAAAAGTTTTCTCCCCCAACGGAGTTATAATAAATCCCTGAAACCTCAATTTTTGGTAATTTCTTTTTACAATAATCATGGGAGGGAGAGGGTCACTGTAATTCCATTTCTGTTTTTGCTCCTTAATGAAATGCAAACAATAATCCTATATTTAAAAAAAAAAACAGCCAAGCTAATTCAATATGGAAAAAAGTATACTAGGCTAATTACCTCGTTACAGTGAATGCTGTTATTGGCCATTAATTATGAAAATGTTTTGTTTACAAGCAACAACATTAAAGTGGCAATCAGATCTACAGTGAAAGAACCCAACAATCAAATGTCACTATTGCTGTATGGCTTTTCCATTGGAAGACTCCGTGACCAACAGTAACAAATAAATAAATAAATTACATACATATACTGATCACCCAGGAACTGTGTGAGAGGATGATACTATTTATATTGTGGTAGGACCTAGAAGCCTTGGTCATGGAGCAGGACCGGACTGCGCTAGGCACTGTACAGAGTAAGAAGCTGGTTCCTGGCCCAAAGAGTTTGTACTCTTAAGTAAAGCCATAGAGTTAAGAGCCCGATTTTCAAGAGCAGCCCCAAATTTTCAGAGTGCAATTCACTAGAGCTGGGCAAACTTTTTTTGGCAAATCGTAATTTTGCTAAAATAATTTTGGGGCACTGAAACTATTTGCAAATTCAGGTCCAATTCAGGAAATAATTTCAGATAAAAACACACCTTTTTTTAAAATGTCAAAACAACTTTCATTTTTAATCTGCATGCATCAACATTGTAACAGCAATATGCTGATAAAACCTATCAAGCAGGTAAGCTAGTCAAAAGGTATTCTTTTCTATTCCCAGCCCTGGCCCTTGGGTAGGGCGAATCAGGGTGACCTCCCCGGGCCCCATGCTTTGGGGGGCCCTGTGGGCTGACACAATTGATGGGCGTGGTCAGTCCCAGAAAAAAAAAAAGTCTGTCACTTCCGCTCTGGGCCCTGCGCTTTGGGGGGCCCCACGGACCAGTGCGGTTGGTCCCAGAAGAGACTAATCCATCACTTCCGCCTTGGGCCCCACACTCCCCTGGGGACGGCCCTGTCTATTCCATATATGTTTTCACTGTAGCAAGTGAGCACTTTCCAGCTGTGCAAAACCAAAGTCTGCACGATCTGTTACAAGAATACATCGTGATCAGTTAGCAAAAAAGTGGCACATCTGCTCAGCCCCACTTAATTTCCCATGACAAGAATGTTTCAACAACCCAGTGCAGGACAAGCATAGATTTCATTAGTCTGCTGCAGTGGAAAGGCTACCAGCAACTGATCAAGGCATTTACTTTTTAAATTGGGTTCGTTATTAAGAGGTCAGTCTTTGAGGGCAAGTTGATCCCGAGGGGATCTGGGTCTGGGTCTAAGAAATGATACTTTCCATCCCAAATTCTCTCTTCAGAACTCTTGGCTACAAAGAGACAACTCATCTTACTTTTGGCACAGTGCAATTAAAGCTCAAATCCTTTTAAATAAATCCTCGTCTCTGGGGATTTATATTAATGAGCCCGGATCTAATCCTGCAGCTAAGAAGCTGGGATTCATTTAGTATCGAGAGACTCAGAATTGTTCCTTCTGTGAAATAATCTGTAAGGCACTAAGCTGATGTAAAAACAAATTATTGGTCAGCCCTTCCAAAAGGGAATTAGTAGCCAGACTCTGGAAAGAACTACATAATAGCTGGCGAGGTAGCTGTGCCCGCTCCATTCAGTGGACTGGAGCTATCCGTGTCAATTAGAGAGTTGCATTGAGGCAAGCTGCAGTTTTCAGTATGCTTTTCTTTCCGTTCCAGTGCTGCTGTTTAGATTTTCTGTCTACTGGGTTCTCAACAGCAATCAAGAGAAGGGGAGATGGGGAAGGGATCCTGAAGTTTAAGAACTAATTAAGGCCAGGTTTGCTTGGATTCAATGCCCTATCACCTCTCATTCAGTACCGAAACACTCCTCAGAACTCTCCTTTGCCATGAAACCTACCAAAAACGTGACAACTGTTCAGTCGTTGCTGTGCTGAGCTCACAGCATAAAATGCTGACCAGTATTATCTCATGGTTTCCTTGTGCTCCTCTGTCCGTCTGTCTCCATCTGTTGTCTCCTCTTCTTGGATTTGGACTCTCTGTTGGTCCTGTGTTTGTACAGTGCCTAACACAATGGGGCCGTGGTCCACGAGCTATTTCACTAGGAGGGTGGTGAAGCACTGGAATGGGTTATCCAGGGAGGTGGTGGAATCTCCATCCTTAGAGGTTTTTAAGGCCTGGCTTGACAAAGCCCTGGCTGGGATGATTTAGTTGGGGATTGGTCCTGCTTTGAGCAGGGGGTTGGACTAGATGACCCCCTGAGGTGTCTTCCAACCCTAATCTTCTAGGATTCTCCTAGGGATTTTGGTAATACGAATAACAAACAATAGGAACAGGGCCGTGTCAGAGTGAACCAGCATTTTCATCCAGGATGCTCAGCATTCAACAGCATGTTCTTTATTTCTCTACCAAGCCAGGAAAGGCTCTGCTGCACCAGGGCCCAGGAACAGGGAGTAGGATAGATTCACCCCTAGTTTATGCCACTATTAACTAGCGTGCTGAGGCCTGGAAACTCGCTGGTGGTTAGGGAAAAGTTGCAATGGCAGGAAGTAGCCACAACCTTTCCTCTGACAGCAGACCCAAAGGGAAGCCAGTCCCACCCAAAAGCATCAGGAGAAGAGGTGGGCAGGGCAACTGGGAAACACGGTTCACCTTCCATCCCCAATGCAGCCTCCTCTGGCTTTCAAACCGCCCTTCCTTAATATAACCTCAGAGGATGGGCAGTGAAGGGAACACTGCTTGCCCTGTCTCTATAAAGGGCAAATCACACCCTACCCAGACACAGGTGTCAGAGGTTGGTCCAATGTAAAGTTTTAATCCCTGAATAAGATTTTGAAAAAGAAGCTCTGAGAGCACCATTAAATACAGTCGTATGACACTGACACTTCTGCAATACCAGAATGGAGATTTTCAATTTATACACTATAGGGATTCTGCATTTTCTAATTAATGGGCTTAATTACCAGCAACAGGGTTATTACTCAGGCAGAAAATAGCTTTTTGTGCAGTTAGTTAGATGGAAAAGCTTGTTAAAAAGTCAGATTTTACGGGCTTGGACACACAAAACCAAATAATTTTAATTCATTAGCCTCCTGAAAATGTAAGAATTACATTTACATTGACAAAAAGCAGATTGGATTTACGTGGCTGGTTTCCCCAGTTCCCAATAATCTGTCTAAAATTTAATGTCATTATGTAACAGCAAGAGAATTTAGGATCACGTCACTTAATTTATTTAAAATACTTGTCCAAGGTAAACAACCCCAACAGTTGAGACAAAGGCTAGACAATATAAAAACATTCCTCTAAATTACAAGCCACACAAGAACACATTCCTATCCAAACAACTAAACCGTTTCACTGTAAATCAAACTCAAGTGTCCCATTTTCTTTTAAGACAAATATAAGCGTTATATGCAACGGGATTCCAGTGTAGTTAACGACAAAGACACTGACAAATCAAATAATTATGCCAGTTGCAACGTTTGCATGGTTAACTTCAGCGTGGAAAAAACGACCTGTTTTTAGCCAGCGTAATTATCAATATATCTTAAACATTAAAAAAAAAATTTTTAAAAGACACTTCACATTTAATTATTGTTTTTACAGGAGTAGGGCACATTTGGTGGCATAATCTATTCATCGAGCAGCTCAGAATGTGCACGGTATGGATTGCTTTTTAAAATTTCATTTCTATTAGGTTCTCTTAAAACATGATCCCATGAATAATAGATACAAATGGAATGGTGAGAACTGGAGATCAGAGACTGTTATTACAACTCATCAGATGTAATAAACAAGGAAAATATAAAGTGCATTAAACAAAGGCAGTGAAGGTAAAGGAGAGATCGGAGGGAAATAAGTATCTCTATATCTACTAGCCAAACAGGTGATTTGGTTGTAAGACGGATCAGATATTATAGCTACCTCCTTGCCCTGGTTCAAATCCTTCCTTAAAACTCTCCTTTGCTAGGACGCTTACAAAAAGCTTGACTGTGATCAGGCAGTTGATGTACTGAGACCTCAGCCGATACAGTCTCACTTCCTTGCGCTCCTCCGCCGATCTGCCCTCATGTGTCTTATCTTGTCGTGCTAAGATTGTAACGTCTTTAGGGCAGGGGCCATCTTGTTCTGTCTTTGTACAGCGCTTAGCGCAATAGGGTCCTGATCCGTGACTGGGGCTCCCAGGCACAACCATGATACAGATAATACTTAATAATAATAATAATAAATTAGGAAACTCATGCTGCTCTGCTCTGATTCAAACTCATCCAGACTTGGTGCTCAAAGCACCAGCCTATCTCCAGCGTACACTGTTAAAAACACATGTGGGCTATGCCTACATTATGAGCTACCAGTGATTCCCCGGCTCGTGTCCACGTGCTCGTGGTGGCAGAATCACGGCTGAGCTGAGCCGAGCTGAGCACAAATGTGCCTGAAACAAAGTGGGGATGCTCTCAGCTGTGGCTCCACTGCTATTTATTCTCACCCTAGCTTGATGAGACAGAGGCGAGTGGGAGAATCACACCCTTAAAACTGAGTGTAGATACAGCCACACCGAGAAAGGCCAGGTCCGCCTCAATGTGACAAGGGCCCTGGAGGGGTTGGCAAGGGCCAGGATTTTCCAGGATGGCTAATGATTCTCAGTCCCTCACATGTTTCCCAGTGGCCAATCAGAGACCTGTTAAAGGGACCTGATTTTCAGAGAGGGGCTGCCCAGTTCTTTCTGAAAAATCAGGTCCCTTTAAAAGGCGTCTTATGTGGGGCACCAAAAATCCATGAGCCACAACTGAAAAATCTTGCCCAGTGTCACACCTACTCTTTTCTGATATGTTCCACAATTAATTTGTCCATCATCCCTCTCCCAAGAGCACTGGAAATCAGAAATATGACCCAGCTTTCTGCAGCTCATAAAATAAAATGCCCTCATTTGCTGTCTCTTTTACAACAGAGTGTCAGGAACCATTATTAGTGCTTAATGGACTGACGAAGAGGACAGCAAGTCTCCCCCCACAGGCACTGCTGATAGCTTCCCACGGCTGCAGCAAATATCTCAGAAGCGACAGCAGTAATCATGAGTTCACTTACATGGATGCCCCCTGCCCATCCCATGTAGACATCAAGATGGCATTATTCAGCTTAGCCAAGCCGCGTCTTGTGGCTGCACAGGTGCATAACGTACCTCAGGTACTTCCATGTCAAACCACCTGGAGCTGTGCAGTCATTTCAGTGGAAAGCAGCAGCCCACTGATTCCTAAATGTCACAGAACAAATAAGACACCAAGTAGTAGGTCACTGTCAGTTTTTCTCACTTCACACTGGGAGAACCTTCCAATAACTCTCAGACCTGTGTTCTTTGCTGATTTTCCCCAGGAGTTTGGTTAAGAAGCGAGCTAGATTTTCCCTGTCCTATTTGCTCAGCATCCTGGAAACTCAGGCAGTGCAAAGCTCTCCTTGCCACTTTTAATCAGTAAAAAATATTTGAACACCAAGTGTTTTTTACAGCCAGCTTTCCTGGCCTCCTTTTCAAGAGGTCACCTCATCTAACACAGTGGGTTTCAACCTGTGGTCCCTGTGGACTCCGGGGGGTCCGCAGACTGTGGCTAAGATTTCCAACGGAGTCCGCACCTCCATTTGAAATTTTTTAGAGGTCTGCAAATGAAAAAAGATTGAAAACCACTTATCTAGGATCACAGAGGGACCTTTAAGAAGCTACATTATAGGGGACTGGAGTTGGGGACTGATCTATGTCACCAACAGGGTTGAAAGTGTCAAGGATTGCATAGTATTTTCGGGACTACGGGTGGGAGATTTAAAGTAAATTACGCACCTCAACCCCACTGAAATCCAAGGTAAGAATTGAACTCCCTTAAATTCCTTTGAAAATCTCAGGCTAAATCTTTGAAAAAAATGTAGCTTTTGATTTACTATAGTATGGAAACAAGGCAGAAAGACAGACCAAGAAAACCTACGAGTAAAACAAAAAGGAAGTAGCATCATCTGTATCACCCGAAGCAGGAAGACCCTTTGCTGGATATTTTATACAAAGGCGCTGAAATTTAAGCCCACGGATGGGCTGCACCAGCAGTCTTCCAGAAGCCCGAGGGCTAGACAGATTTTAAAAATAAATGAATACAAATACTTGAAAGAATTAAGGGTCTGCTGAATAAACGCAAATAAGAAATGCCCAACACCAGCTCTGAGCATCACGCCGATTGTTTAAATTCATAAAATCAAATACTAATTGTTCTTTGGGGCAGGGACTGTCTTTTTGTTCTGTGTTTGTACAGCGCCTAGCACCACCAGGGCTCCGAGGCACTACTGCAACTGAAATACCCTAACCCCTCCACCGACTCTGCCTTTCCACTCCTCCTCAGAGCTCAGATGAAACAAATGGGCCCAGCAGGGAACCCTGGAACTCAACCTTTCTGAGCTATTTTAGAGCAGGATGGGAGAGTATTCCCACAGCAAACACCCTGCCTGCAGCCCCCTCACTATTATGTGAAGGGGGACCTGAACCATTGACCCAGCTATAGCCATGCGTTATGGAGGAAGATAAAATGTACACGTGTGTGCAGGGGAGTGGGGAGGGAAGAAACCACACGGACTACAATGGGGAGGATTAGTCCTTCCGGCCTATAAATTAATTTATAGCCTCCGGCCTCATTATCGCTACAAGAGAATATTAAGGGGAGGTTGCATACTCAGTAAGGCATGCTTGCCAAAACAAAAGTAACTGCTGTTGTAACACACACACACACACACACACACACACACGCACACAAGGGCAAGGCCCGTCTCAATATGACTAGGGCCCTGGATGGGTTTGCAAGGGCAGGATGGAGAGAGCATTAGAAGCCTCCACACCCTATGCCTCTAGATTTTGCTAGTTACAAGCGCCGCCCTGGCACGCCTAGATGCTAGGGCTGCGTAAGGTGTGCATGGATACAGGCATTAGCCTCTTCAAAGGGAATGGGCAACATGGAGCCCGGGGGCCCGCCCCTCCTCTGCACCAGGGAACAGAGCCGGGCCACCTGTAGCAGCAAGAGTACAATGATCATGCCAGGATGACGACAGGTCCAGTATGGCCTAGCTGAGAAGGAAGCGAACGGAGAGTCAGGAAATCTGGGCTCCCTTCTCAGTTCTGCCACTGATCTGTTGTTTGACCTTGGTCAAGTCACTTCAACTCTCTGTGCCCGTTTCCCCTCCCACCCTTTGTCTGTCTTGTGTATGTAGACTGTGAGCGCCTCAGGGCGGGGACTGTTCCTCATGATGTCCATGTCTAGCGCCTGACACCATGGTCCCTGGCCATGGGTTAGCTCTTGAGATATGGCTGTAAGACAAATAACTAAGAATCATTATGTGAGAGTTAACATATGGAACAAGCCTAGATACAGCCCCCCTCCCCCTTTTGACCTTGCAATTTTGCTAGTATGGATAGCGTGAAGGTGTACATGTAGCATTCTTTCGCAAGGCACGGTAGGGTCTACTCTTCCCCATGTTCCTCCTGTGCTCTAGTTCCGGTAGCGGCACGTCTACACACACCCTCTCACCAGGACTCTGGCTTGGCAGGCACCACCTGGCCTAGAATATTTGGTACCCATCAGCATTAAGTGAAGTTACAGGCCCAAATCCCCAGCACAGGGCTGGAACAGCAGAGCTCACTATACGCACATCAAATACATTTGCTGCAAATAAGACGCAGCCCTTTCAATCTTATTCAAATTCCAATTTCAAAAATGCAGTTGAAAGCCTCTGAAAGGGGCCTTTTTTTTAAAAAAAAAAAAAAGAGAAGAGAAGTTATTATAGTACAACCTGAGCTGGCTTTGTGTATCTGGGGGGAAAGAAACTCTTTAATATGGGGTATTTTAGCTTTCAGGGGAACCTCAGTACTTAAAATATAAAGGAACAGATTTAAAAAAAAAAAAAAAAACGAGCTAATGAAAGACCTTGGATAGGCAGGGCTTGACGGCGGTGAGAAAACTAGCTTGGGAAGATTCAGAACATGAGCCACATGCTCGTGAGGGGAGGAAGACGAGCCTTCAAATGACTAGGACTATTTCCTAGTCTTCAATGTAGATATTATAGGGCTGCATGTGTGTCACGGCAATTTTTTTTTTTTTGATGCATAGCATGGGGAATTGTGGATTTCTCACGAGCGAAATATAAAAGCAGAGGTGGTGGATATCTGCTGAGTGATCTTGGGACTGCTGCACACCAGCCGGTGTCAGGAGAGCTGGGTTCTTCTTCCTAATATTACAGTAGCACTCAGAGGTGCCAACTGAGATCTGGGCCCTCGTGCGTTAGACACCGTAGAAACACGTAGTCGAAGGCATCAAAGTTCCAAAGTCTAGCTAGCTTAGAGTCTAAATACACAAGTCAGACAAAGGGTGTTTAGGGGAAGCAGAGGCCCTGAGGGTTTTTTGCTCTGCCCCAGACTTCTAGGGTGACTCAGGTGTCTGGCTGGTGGGTCCCACACGCTCAGAGTCTAACCGATCACTGTATTTGGGGTCAGGAAGGAATTTCCCCCTGTAGTTAATGTGATTGGCAGAGACGCCGTGAAGTTTTCACCTTTCTGTGCAGCCTGGGGTATGGGTCAATTGCAGGTTTAAACGAGGGTCAGTGGCGGATTCTCTGCAACTTGAAGTCTTTAAATCAGGATTTGAGGATGTCAGTCGCTCAGCCAGAGGTGAGGGGTCTATTACAGGAGTGGGTGGATGCGGTTCTGCGCACCGCAATGTGCAAGAGATCACACAAGATGATCTTGATGATCCCTTCTGGCCTGAAAGGATAAGATACTTTGTCTACCCACGTTTCAGTTTCCCCATCTGTCAAACAAGGAAACTCCTCACCTCATGGGATAGTTCTAAGGCTTACTGAACGGATGTTTGCAAAGAGCTTGGACGCTCTCAGAGGGAAGGTGCTAGGGAAAGGGTGAAGTATTAGCATTCCATGCAGGAGTGACCTGGCCCATCACTGACACGCAGTGACAGCTGTGGGGAAGCGCCACCGCCCAACAGCAAAGAGAGAGAGAGAGAGAGAGAGAGAGAAGAAAATGGTGCTGTTTCCACCTGCAATGCCGGGACAGGATGGAATTACTCAGGCAGGAATTTGGCCAGGACGCCGGAATGGAGGGGTGCAGATCTGCCACCGCATCCACCCACTCCTGTAATAGACCCCTCACCTCTGGCTGAGCGACTGACATCCTCAAATCCTGATTTAAAGACTTCAAGATGCAGAGAATCCGGCACTGACCCTCGTTTAAACCTGCAATTGACCCATACCCCAGGCTGCACAGAAAGGTGAAAACTTCACGGCATCTCTGCCAATCACATTAACTATAGGGGGAAATTCCTTCCTGACCCCAAATACAGTGATCGGTTAGACTCTGAGCGTGTGGGACCCACCAGCCAGACACCTGAGTCACCCTAGAAGTTTGGGGCAGAGCAAAAAACCCTCAGGGCCTCTGCTTCCCCTAAACACCCTTTGTCTGACTTGTGACAGTGCCATGAGAAGAACTTTTTGATTAACAAACACCCATGACACTGTGTCCTCCTAGGTTTCCTTCCATCTGAATATCCCAGAGTGCTTTGCAAGCATCCCAAACTAATCTTCAACACTCCTGTAAGGCAGGAACAGCAATATCGTTACAAATGGGGAAACTGAGGCATAAAGCAGCGAAGTTTCCTGTCCCCAGGGGGAACTTTGTGGTAGAGCCAAGAACAGAACCCAGATCCCCTGACTCCCAGCCCTTCTGCTTTGAACTCTCCCCCTTTGCATTCCTCTACACGTGGCTTTCACTGAGGCAACCACTTATCTCAAGCAGAGAATCGAGCCCTCACACTCGTCCGCCAGGCATTTCCCTTGACGTTTGCAGTCTCTGGCTCGCAGGCAATTTCATCTAGCCGTTAATTCTCCAGTTCCCTCTCTGCGATCCTGTCAGTTCTAAGGAATCAGCATCTGAGTGGAAACGAGGCTGCTGGTGGCTAGGGACAAGCAAGGCTCAGGCATATTTCACTGAGCTGGAAGCTCCTGCTTATTCATTATTGCAAACCGATCGCGTCCGTATTAGATAATGATGGACTGGAAGCAGGAGCACTTCTACCGTCGCCTCATTTAGCAAATGGACAAGCGGGGTATGTGTGTGTGTGTTGCGGGGGGGGGGGGGGGGGGGTTAGTCTTTCTGATGAGGGTGACAAAATGTTCTTCCTGACTCTTTGAAAGCTGGAGAAAGGAAGAACGCTGGAGGAAAGAGCGTTGAAGGGGGGAGAAGCCTTTTCCTCACCCTATAGAGAAGACGTTCAGCTGAAGAAATGAGGCACGGTCCATACACGATTAGATGTCAACACCAGTTCCTGTTACTAGGGAAACAGTGCCACACAACCCAGGCTGGAAACCTCCCCAGATCCAGTTCCCTAAGGGAACACCCATCACAAGGGATGCCACAAAGATCCCTGGAGTCTGCCTGGTTTCATTTTCTGATAGCTTTCGAGAGAGCCAGTGCAATTATGGGTTCAATCCAGCTAAGTTGCAGAGTCGTCCTTGGAGACTCCTCCATGCTGACGAACGAAGCATAGTAGCACCCTTGCCCGGGGACGGGGACAGAGGAACCGCTGGGTGCCAGGGTAGAGGGTTCCATGCCAACGCTGAATCTGCCTGCAGGGCATTAGGGCAGGATGTTGATGGAGTTTTGCTTGGGCTGGTCTAATGACGGAGGGCAACTAATGAGGGGGTGCAAAGGAACAATGGCTGCTACAGAGTGGCTGTGCTGGTGTCTCTGTGTGTGTCCGTGTCTGTACGTCCGTGTCTGCGTGTCCATCAGCCCACCTTAGGCCTGACAGCCGCATGGAGCCCAAGTAACTGGGATTGACATAGGATTTTAAAATTTCTACTCCATTAGGTTTTCCTCCAGAACAAATACTTCAAATGCATTTTAAATAGCCTCATCTTCCCAGAAGGTACAGGCAACCCTATAACCACAAACCAGCATGCACAGCCCAGCTCTTAAGAGCACTCCCACAACAAACTGGTGTGTGCACAGGTCAATAATGAATGAAGGGGAGGGGGGAGCCTAAACAGGTAAGAAACATCTGGTTTCAAAGTTCCATGACCTCGTTATAAACATGAGAAGTAGTGGGGGAAGACGCATCCTGTGTGCAGCCCGACGGTGCCTTTTATCTAATAAGTGTGCTTGAGACACTGGAGAAGCAGTTTAGAAATAGTGCATCTGCAGGGAATTTCTACACTCATGCTACCAAGATCTGAGATTTCAGGGCTGCAGCCTCAAAGCCTGGTCCTTCCAGCTGCTGAGCGCACTGCACACCCTGCTTGATGCTGCCGGGAGCTCTTTAGCACCTTGCAGGATCAACCTCTCAGCACCATCAGTGCAAGCTGCTTTTGGCTTTTCTCCACGGTTTGTGCAGTTGTTCCTGACTTGGTCAACCTCTCTACCCTGGGTCCCTTGCAAGCACCAGGGCATCGTGGGGCTTTGCAAGGAAGAAGCTTGGAGGCTGAAAAGCAGGATGAGGCGAAAAACAAGCCCTGAGAACTCTCGTGGATTAGAGCTAGGGTGCGGGGAGGGAACATAGTGAATTTGAGTCATAAGGGAGTCACACAAATACCTTCTGCAGTTGCACTCCAGGGAGTTTGAATAGGCACACAACCCTTACTCAGTGCAAAGGGCAAATAAAGGCACCAAGATGAGGTCCTAAGGTAGTTTTATTGAAACTGTTTTACAGCAAATTTCATCCCAGATACTGCTAACTGCTCCTAATCAGAGGGACGTTCCTCCAACACATTAACTTTGTTCTAGCAAGGAGTTTTATCATAACATAGCTCACGTGTGTCAGTGGTGATTATGCTAAGCTAGTCACAGAGACAACCTGTTCTATGGCCCAAATCCCAAGGAACATTTTTCTCTTTTACTCAGACCGATTTGTGGAAGCCAGTGGGATTTCTGCCTGGGTAAGGTCCTCACGATTTATGGCTATTAATCCCAGTATATACCATAAATCAATGTGTAATTACCATTTAAAGGCACCAGCTTGGTTATTAAGCAAATCCAAGCCCTTTTTTCTATATATACACAGTGGCTGCAACAGCATCAAATGTGACTGTGTTTAGCCCAGTAATAAACCATTGATTCAGCTTGCTCTGCAACTCAGACGCTGCCAGCACAGAGACTGAGCCTTCAGATTCCAAATATGTTAAACTGGGTTTAGAAATCAAGACCAAGACACGGTCAGTTTTCGCCAGTCAAGCTCACAACGTTAAAGCACATTTGCTGCAGAAGGAAGCAAGCAAGCACGAATAACTAACACAATAAGAAACAAACCAAGCTTAAAGAAATGCATGTCTCCATGCTAACTGAGCCAGATCTTATCTGCTCAGTGCGATGCTTTAAAAGCAAACAGATGAAGGAATAAGACAACTGACTAAAATCTCGACAAGGCATACAACGGAATGGAAGCCTCTGCTCTACTAAGTGAATATATTTGCTAAGAGTAAAGGTATGCGCTACCCACAAACGGAATATATAAAGGGGGAGAATAGATTATTTAAATCCAGGCTGATCATTTTGAAGGTCTCCACGCTACTAACGCTGATCCGGACAGACTTGAATTTGTTGCTAGTGAATGTACAACTCCCTCTTCCTTTCTTTCAAAAATTACTACATAAAAAAGTAATAATAATGTTTGCAATTGTGTAAATGAATCAGGGCTGGAGATAAGATTTTCCAGCACCGGCAGAGCAACCCTGGAAGTCTGGTTAGGACCTACACGACCAAAAAACCCACACACAAACCTACAACACTCAAGAAAATCTCTCTGCCTAATAGGATTTGTATTACAGGACCAACTGGAGAACTAGATTTAAAGCCCCACCATGCTGGGCACTGTACAAACATGGAACAGCTCCTGCCCCAGAGAGCTTTCAATCTAGGGATGTTTTCTTAATTCAGTTGCAAAAATGCAACTCAAACTTTCCAGCCTGACTCATTCCCCCTCCATGACATACTGCAATAGCTTCTGCCAGTTAAAGAGCTGTGGGTGGAATAAAAGCAAACAAAACCTCCCGTGCTGGCATTATTCGTTTCTTTCCCATGAATGCAGCTCAGAAGGACTTTGCAGTTAGCTGGCACGGCTTTTATGTCCCTTTAAGAAACCCTGTCCTGCTGTGTTCCTCATTAGGCCATGTTACAGTGTCAGTACAAAGTGCGCTGCTCTTGGAGAGTAAAGCTTTGAGTCATGTAAATGGAGGTCTAAAAATCCGATGTGCTTAAAGAAAAGGGACATCACTGAGCTATAAATAGGTTTGAAAACACCTACATCTATGTCCAGCTTTTTCCACAACAGTGCCTGTGTCAGTGCTGGGTTTTCCTGTTAGTCAGATCACAGAGAAAACCACCACCAACCATCTCCAAGTGGTACAGGATAGCTCTGTACTGAACAGCACTGAGGGGAAGGCAACCCAATCACTGGGTTGAAATGTTGGCCAAGGGGAGCTGACCCTGGTCCTGAACTGTGGTATTTCCTTTACTAACACACACGAGAACATGGACAGGGGATGGGGGCACAAAAGTGAGGATTAGCAATAAGGTGCCTTTGGCCCAATGCAGAAAGCTTTGTCAAGGTGAAGTGTGTGCTACCAGAGCGTCAGTCGTTTCAGTGCTCTCTCCTCCTGAGCTCCTTCAGTGTTCTGAACTGTCTAAAAGAAGTGTCATTACAACCTGTGAAACCACAGATGGTTCATCCTCTGGGTTCAATGATGACACAGGCAGAATCCAGGAAATCCAGCAAAACTTTGGGCGCTCATTCTTTGCTCCAGGACCCGAATCACACAATGCAAGGAGCAAGGACAGAGGGCTCCTGTTCTCAGGCTCTGTTGCAATGTGTTTGATGAAGCTGGGAATGTAGCGGCCCTAACTGTTTTGAACCCCTGAAGCAGGTGAATATTCCACCTGAGCAAGTGGGAAGCACCATTTGGACTCATGTCAAGGTCCAGCAGAAGAAAAGCCATAAATGCCTGCCCTACAACCTCACCCCAATAGGACTAAAGAAATTATTATCGGTAGTACAGAAAAACGTAGTGGCCCCAATTGGAGACCGGGGCCCATTGTGCTTGGCACTGTACAAATACAGAACAAAAAGGTAGACTCTGCCCCAACGTGCTTACAATACAATACAAGCAGCTAATTCAGGAATTCTCTGAATGAGATACACACAGGGAAAAATTATTTGAAGGCAGGTTTTTTTATTGAGATCTGGATTAGCACAACTCCTGGTGAAACTAATTCTAGCATTTTTTGTGAGAGTATTTGAAGACAAGGGGCTAGATCTTTAGCTAGGGTAAAAGGGTATCGCTCTAATGAGGTCTATGGAGCTACTCCAATTTACATCAGGTGAGGATCTGGACCATGTCATCTGTCTTTTTACGATTCCTATAGACATGGCAGTACCATGTAGCTAGACAGCACCACGAACATTTTAAAATGTATGCAGGCTAAAATCTCGGACCTTTGGGCCAATCCATCTCCCCTGCACCCCATGTCAGTAATTCAACAGGGTGCTGGGGAATTCTATGGAGTAATGGGAAGATGGATCCTCCCAAAGTATACAGAATGGGAGTAGAGCTGCTACTCCAGACTCATGTAGGCTCTGTGGCCCCAGTATTCCCTCTCCACAAGGGAGCAGGAGAGAACCGGAGGCTCCACATAGGGGCAGCCAGTCTGGTCTCATGCCCAGAGAACAGCTGCACCAGCAGCCCTTATGGATCTGAGATCTACAACACATCAGGGTGCCTTAGGGTGAAATTCATCCCCCTCGAGCCTTTACACGGCATTTGTCTGGGGGAAATGTACAGAGGGTGGGCGGGGACGGAGTCAAGCCCCAAGCCCGTGGACAGGGAGTGACGGATCCACAGACCTGTGCAGTGTTTATTGCAGACCCTGACTCCTGTTCATCCCTACACAGTGGTTCACGTTCACTGAACCAGTGGCCGGGGCCCTAAACTTCCCTCCACACGTTGGACTATGCAGAGATGGCACAGAGCCCAACTCTCGGGGCATCCGCTCCAGCACTGTCCTCCATCCATTCAGCAGGACCAGTGGAGCCAGCAAGGCTGGGCAAACTCCCCCCAAAACACTATATGCCTCGTAGGGGGTGGATCTATCTGCGTCAGACTCAGTAGTCACTGACTGTTCCGAGTCCTTTGCATTCCTCCTTTGGGTTCTCCAAAGTACCTCGGTTTCACCCATCCCGCATACCACATGTGGGAGTGAGCAGGGCTTATGATGATACATGTAGGGGAAAGGAACATGGGTTTGCCAAGTCACACATACTCTTGTAGCCATTCAAGATCTAGGATGACTAGTAGCCTTGCAATTAGCACAGTGCATAACAGGGACCAAAAAGCAATCACGGTGCATTTAGAGAGGCTCTTGCTAAGCCCAGCTTTGCAGGAGCGTAAAATGATTCACAAGTATTCTATATTTATAAAAAGGAAGACTTGCGGCAAGTGACTCACATACTGAGTTTTAAATAGAGGAAGAATAAATCTCCTGGAGAGAGAGAGCGCGTGCTGGAAAACCTAAAGCAGGGCCCAGCCAGGCACTGTTTAGCCAAGTCTGCTGGAAACACTGTGGTCTCTCTATTCAATTATCTAAGGTGGTATCAAAACATCCAAATTCACCTACTCCTTGTACAGAGTTAATTATTGTCTCTTCTTACATTCAAAGCAGCAGCCTCGCTTCATGTCAGAATACTTTCTTAGGCTAATCAAGATTGCTTAGCAACAGCAAGCTGTCTAATGAAGAGTTTCTCACTCCTTAGTCCCGACACAATATCATACATTGAGAACAAGAGCCCAGCTGGGGATTGGGGACGGCAACAAGAATTTTTGACAGCGTTACTTAATTTCAGATAAAGGCTTTATCCAATACTAACAGCTGCCTTTTCTCCCTTTTTCACACAGACATTATACTGGCTAAAATTCCTTTGCAATGCAGGAGTGCAAACTGGGTAGCATACGGTGCAGTTGGTATGGAAAATGAGAGACTGCTTGCATATTTTATACCTGTATCACATGACTTTAGCCCTCACCATACCCCCACTCCACACTATGTTGAGACGTGACTGCACACAACATTTTACGTTCCAGCCCAGATCAGAGCCATATTGCACAATTTCTTCACGCATCTCGCAATATTTGATGCTAACCTTCAAATTCTAGCTTCTGGAGTCAGAGAGAAATTGGGTCATCATTTCTAAAAAAGTTAAGCAAATTTCTAGCCCTCCTGGCTGTGGAGAAAAGCAAATAAACATGATCCAGATAAACCGCAATGCAAATAAAAACAACCCAAAATTTACTTTTTCTAAATCTCATGATTTTTCAGGCCTGGAACCTGTTTTTTTTTTTTTTTAAATGCTTACGCTTGGCAATACTGCTGCTTGTGAAATGCTATACGTGTACATAGTCAGAAAAAGTCCCGTGCCCCAGTAAACTTAAAATCAAAGGCCCTGATGCTATGACGTGAAACAATGCAGACTCTCCCCTTAAGTCAACAGAGGTCTGCCAATGTGGTGTTCTTTGGAGGATCAGGATCTCTGCTGAAAAGAAAGGCAAAGGGGGAGAAGTGAAGTATTATTTTTCATCCTGTCTTACTGATGAAGAACTAAAACAGTGTCTAATGGCGCCTCCACTTAAAAAATAAAGACAATTTTTTTTAAATGCGGGCACTCACTAAGTGGGCGGAGGGGAAGGATTTGTTGCCATCTCACTAGCAACATTGGGGTTATCACACGGCAATTCCTAGTGCTTTGGGGAGCTGAGGGGCTGCCCCTCAGGGCAGGGAAGGCATGAGTGGGTGGGGAATAGGACTAGCCATGGATGCACTGAGTGGCTGGGGAGGAGGTGGAACCATAGAGTTGCCAGGAGGCTTATGGGAGGTGGTAAAAGGGATATAGCAAACGACTCTCTCCCATCCCCCAGCATAGGAAGGGGAGCCTGGAGAGGAATTTCTGAAGAGTGTCTCCGTGCCCTGTTCTCCTCCCCATCACCCACAGCTCCGCATACCTAGTCAGCTGTGTCTTATTCAGGCCCAGGCCTAAGGGGACAATTTAGTCCTTAATAAATACTCTGCCACAGGTGACAAGCTGGCCAGCCTTTTGACATAAGCATCTTCCTTGGGGCCAGTCAGCTCAACCCAGTCACCACAAGCTTCAAGCCTCAAACAGGAGATGAGCCAACGTAACAAGCATCAGCACCAAGTTATGGCAATAGCCCACCATCGCAGACACCGCAAAGCGATCATCCCACTGAGAAGGTGAGCGAGAGGATCCGGCTGATTTTAAAAAGACAGCTCAATCCAGCCACAACTTTTGAACAGCGTGCACTGACCAGATCTAATCATCTCAGTTCCCGACAGCAGGTATCAAAATGCCAACTAAACCCTCACCCAGGGGATTAAATGTAGCCAATGACGACTTTGCATCACATACATACCATATGGATCTTCAATAACCATACAGGAAACAGACAAGAATGTGGGTCCCAGCATCAATGTATCCTTACAGAAGTTAGTCACACGGCTTAATGCATTACTGGAAGGTGCTCAGATACTGAGGCTGGTATAAGGACTTATACCACTTATCTGGCCGCCATTACTATAGTATCTGAGCACCTCAAAATCTTTAATGTATTTATCCTCACAACACCCCTGGGAGGTAGGGCAGTGCTATTATCCCCTGAGAAAATAAGTGACTTGACCAAGGTCAAACAGGAATCGGCAGCGGGTTTACTTAACAGGCAGCAGGCTTAAAACAAGCAAAAAGGAAGTATTTCTTCACACAACGCACAGTCAACCTGTGGAACTCCTGGCCAGAGGAGGTTGTGAAGGCCAAGACCGTAACAGGGTTCAAAAAGAACTAGATAAATTCATGGAGGATAGGTCCATCAATGGCTAATAGCCAGGATGGGCAGGAATGATGTCCCTAGCCTCTGTTTGCCAAAAGCTGGATCACTTGATGATTATCTGTTCTGTTCATTCCCTCTGGGGCACCTGGCACTGGCCACTGTCAGAAGACAGGACACTGGGCTAGATGGACCTTTGGTCTGACCCAGTAGGGCCATTCTTACAAAGCATGTGTCAGAACAGGGATTTGAACCTGGGTTTTCAAAGTCCTAGGCTAGTTCCCTAACAACTGGGCTATTCTTCCTATCAATATAGTATAAACGTCTTGTTACTATGGGGAATAATATATGCAACACACACTGTCTCTCACTCACATTTCCAAATCCTAAAGGGGAGACACAATGTGTGATAAAGACACCAAATTAGAGGGACGTAACTATTATTTATGCAGGACATTGTGGGATTCCTTCCTGTAGTTTTCATCACTTAATCATGAAATTGCCATTGCAGAGAATTTCCAATGGATATCATTTTCAAAAAGAAAAGCAAGAGGACCCTCAATTTGTGTGAAACCTAGGCCCTCTGTGACTGAAATGAATGAAGTCACTATATGCGAGGGGCATTTGAGGGGCTATATACACAGAGCTGCAAAGGCCCTTCCCCACCTCTATTTACATAAATCCAATATGAGATTGAAGCCATTTTGTTTACTTATCTCAAATGATATGTCCTCACAATTCCTCAAAGTGGATTTAAGGCAGAATTTGACCTGCAGATTCTATGGCTGGGATTTTTAGTCATCTTATGGAATTTTGTTGTCCAATTTCCACTGAAATCCAATGGAAATTGGGCACTGTACTCCCTTTAGGTGCCTTTAGGTCTCCAGGTCTGGAAATGTACATATCTGTTACCTGAAACTTGAGCAAAATTTATCCTTGGCACACAATAACCATAGACACCCCAGGAAGCCATGTTTGCAGAGCAGAATCACCCTCTCATATGTTAACAGGCAGGCACAAATGTGAAAGTGGGAATGAGAATCTTGCTTTCCAGACCTAAAGCTTACAAGTGAAAAGAAATTGTGATCCTTGGCACTTTGCATTCAAGATTTGCCATCAATAGTTATTTCTTCAAACAACCCCACGCGCTTTTAAAGCCAGCTTCAGCTTCCACTATTTGAACTTCTGAGCCACTATCAATACTTCATTAGATATTTTTAGCCACAGGACCCGTGTGCCGTGAAATCCGAGAGAGGAATTTAGATGGATATTCTCCACAGGCTAGCAAGTATCTCCCATGGCTAAATCTGATTGCACGTCAAAGAATATTTAAAGTATCAGCAGAGGGGAGGCAAGGATTTATGGGCAGACATTCCTTTGCAATTTAAAACAAGTTTTAATTCCCAGCAATGTGTGATCGGTGTAAGGGAGTGGGGGTCTGGGGCAGAGGGTGTATCCAATACTGGTGAATAGTGACAGATTTTTACAATCCTGGCAAGTGTGGGCTGGATAGTCAGAAGAGCCTGAAATCCAACAGTACCCATTTTAGCTACCTAAATGAAGGGACCAGAGTTTATCACCTCACAGCTCATCTTCTCAATGGGAGCTGAGCTCTTTTGAGAAACTGGCCACGCAGTTCTATTTATCCACCAGTGCAGGCAGTGTAAGTTTCACCCCACCGCCACAGGCATGGACCTCAACCCAAACCTGAAGTAACCACTCTCCAGGGCCGAGAGGGGAGTTTTATCTCAGTACTCATTCAAACTTTGACATCTCTGCTGAGGGGGCAGGAGTTTTTCCTGGCCCTTGGTACACAGGTTTAACTACAGCTTGGTTTCTGCCCCCCCACCCCCACTCAGGTGCAAGACTGCCATCCACACCCATAGGAGTGAGATGGTCATTATGCCGAGGAGCTTTCCTGATTATGTTAAACTATTTTCTTATTGTAAACTGTTGCCTTTAAGTCTCAAGAATAGAGGACAAGTTCATGGAGGACAGTCTATCAATAGCTATTAACCAAGATGGTCAAGGACACAAGCACACACTCTGGGTGTCCTAAACCACTAACTGACAGAAGCTGGGACTGGATGACAAGGGATGGATCACTCGATAATTGCCCTGTTCTGGTCATGCCCTCTGAATGATCTGGCACTAGCTACCGTCAGAGGACATGATACTGAGCTAGATGGACCATTGGCCTGACCCAGTATGACCGTTCTTATGTTCTTGAGCAAGAAACGCCAATGGGCTAAGCATCTGTCTAAGTGTCTGCCTTAAATCATGACCAGCTGCACAGATACATCATGTATATAATATTGTACTTGGCTCACACTGCCGTGGAAAGTAAAATGAGCCAATGAAGATTTGAAACATTCTGTAGCCAAATGGATGGTGTAGGCATCAAAAACCCTAACTGATTTTTACTATTTCTATTCTTGAAAGACCACACCCTTTGGAAAAAGGCATTTTGGGCCATCCTCAGCCATCCTTATTTGTACCGAAAAGCACCTTATTCCTCACATAGCGCCAATGAAGCCAACGGGAGTACTCATAGATGAAGGTACTTCTTAATGGGCATAGAGGTGGCTGAAGCGGAGCCTTTGCTGTAGTGAAAGGATCCCAGAGGGTGATCCTCCCCTCCAAGCTGAACTTTGAGACTCACAAGTGCGCCAAAGAATTTGAAATATCTAAACTTGCTTGCCAATATTGACACCGCTTTGTCGACTAGCACTTTACTCAGCTCAGATAATTGTAGCTATGGTCAGTATCGCTTTATGGTTTTCGGGAGCTCGCTCAATGCCGCTGTGTTTGGGTCTGCAACGCAGGAAAGGGAGGTTGACGCTCTCACCATGCACAATTCTGAATGCAAACCTTTCTCCTTCCTGCACCTCTTGTAATAAATTAAAGTCCCTTCAAACTGCCAAATCCAGGTTGGATATAATGCAGCTAGAGTCAACGGTGTTACGACAAGGCTTAATTTGACTAAGAGGAACTCTAAATGAGAAGGTATTAGAATTACTCCAAGGGAGCCTTGATTAGGTTTCATGGGTCCATTTTTAATTATGTACATGTGTGCTCTGTTCATGAGGGACAGTGCAAGATGGCAAAGAGCAGTCAAAGGTGGTGATTAAAGTGTTTTCACACAGCCCAGGCTACCTAGTCATTAAGTTTTGCAGGGAAAATCGATGTTAGCTACGTAAAAAGGAATGAGTCTTCTGAAGAAGGAACTTTAGATGGAGAAATCAATGCACCATTCCAATTAGAGAGCTCTGTGACCTGAAGCATGTGGCTTGATGCATAATATCGTGTGTAACCTGTAGATGCAGACAACTGCATTACATACACAAAAGGCCAAGAGTGAAATTTTCAGAGCGGCCCAGGAGATTTAAACACCCTGGAAGTGTATGGAAAACGGACAGCCAAGTCTCCCATGTGGCTTTGAAAATCTCACAGGTGCAAAAATATCACCCAGGACAAAGCTGTAAAAGTATTAGTCCTAGCTATCCCAATCTCTCAAACACAGAGGGTCATTTTTTCAAGGGACCTACTAAATTCTCTTCACAGCCTACTTCGAAGACAACCAGGCTGCTTCCAAACAATATGCAGCCCACATCTAGCATTTTGTATTCTCATACATGCAGGCCGTCTTCACAGCTGTCATAAAAAGGATAGGTGGCGATCCCGATTTTAAAGATGGCGAAACTCGCACAAACAGCTTAAATGACTTGTCCAAGAATTATGTCCTGTTCCCAGACCTCTGCTCAGCCCACTAACCCACACTGCTGCCCCCAGGAATGCTCGGATTATTGGGGGCCCACTGTGCTTGGCACGCTACAAAGTATAGTGAAGAGTTCACCTCTGCCATACAGAGTTTACAATCTAAACAGACAACTCAAAGGAGAGAGAAGTGACTTGCGGTGAGTCAGTGGCCGAGATGGGACTAGAATGAAGATTTTCTCAGTCTTACCCCAGAGCCCCAAGCACTGGACCACGCCACTCTCAGACACTGGGGTATGTGATCATTGTCATTAGACCACACAAGGAGCTAAACGTGAGGTAGTTTCATAGAATCATAGAACATCAGGGTTGGAAGGGACCTCAGGAGGTCATCTAGTCCAACCCCCTGCTGAAAGCAGGACCAATCCCCAATTTTTGTCCCAAATGGTCCCCTCCAGGATTGAACTCACAACCCTGGGTTTAGCAGGCCAATGCTCAAACCACCGAGCTATTTGGGGGAGGAAGAGGCTAAATTCTGAATTTCCTAACTTTTGTAACATTCACATCTCTGCTTTCGCAATATAACAGTGGTACACTTACATCCACCGGGGATGATTTTATAAGGAAATTAAGAAGAAAGGCAACTGGTTAGCTGAAGCCATTTGCAAATGTATCACTTACCACATAAGGCGATGATGTGACTGCTGTCTTCATGCACAAATTTCCTGGTGACAGCTTCTTCCATTATCTGTTTTACCTGGAAGAAAAGACAAAGCACATTGATACCATCCGATGAAGTGGGCTGTAGCCCACGAAAGCTTATGCTCTAATAAATCTGTTAGTCTCTAAGGTGCCACAAGTATTCCTGTTCTTTTTGTGGATACAGACTAACACGGCTTCTACTCTGAAACTTGCCATATTGATAGGGAGATTTTACATGTCGGTTCCATCAGCTCTGTGCAAGGAGAGTCCAAGGCAGATAATTTCCCCTTTTATTCCCCTCCAAATTCAGACCTTTATATTTACTTGAATTGTTTGTGCTTTCGTTCCTCCAGACATTCCTCCAGGATTCATTCCTATGCCCCAGTACAACTGAAATGCCCTTAAATGCATCACCCCAGCTGCAAATCAGCAGCAAGCTGTGGGGTAGGAGACAGGACAGACTAAAAAGCCAGGTGCAGTCCTGCAGAGGTGTTGTGGATGTAACCAACTCAGACTACAGAATATGGTTCCTCGGTGGCATCGCTGCACCATGGAGCTAAACACTATCTCCAGCCCTGGCACCTTAGGTTGGTGAATGACAGGAACATAGGCCAATGAGCGGCTTCTTAGTACACCAACATGCTACAAGATGACAACGGTTAGCAGTGTATTTGTATTAGATACAATGGTGGCTGCTTTCTTGGCCTGCTGGCAGTCAGAAGACCTCAGCCATTGCAACCGTTAGCAATGACCGGGACACAAAGGGTTAACAAGCCCACACTGATCTCTAGTGCTGATGGGGTGAGGCTGCTCCTGAGCAGAATACAGAAGGAGTATGGCCCAGTGGTTAGGACTAGCCGTGGAGCTGGGAACCCAGGTTAAGCTCCCTGCTTGGCCACCGCTTGACAACTCGCCGAGGGGCTATGTCTCCACTGTGCTCAGAAGCGTGGCCATGCCATACCCGAGCCAGCTTCGATCCAGCTAGCTCCAATAGCAGCAGCAATGCCATGCAGCACGGGCTCGCTGCTCGCTTGAGTCCATACCCAGAGTCCCGGGCAGGGCTGCCCCAGCTTCATTGTTACCGGAACGAGCTGGATCAAATCAAGCGTGGGTGCATCTGCCCGTGCTCTGGTCAAACCTCCGGCTGCAGTATGGACCAACCCTTCGCCTCAGATGCAGAGTCACATCCGCTCATGTGAGCGACAGGAACAAAGGTTAGCTACTGCAGGAGCAAAACGCAGCCAACGCAGCTCAGTGAGTGAGCTGGATTCCACTCCCTCTTGTATGTGCTATGCTCCAGGCACTGACACCTGTGCAAACCCACCGAAAGCAGGCGTTGCCGAGAGCTCCATCTGCAGGCAACGAGGTTTGCAGAGGTGCAACTGAGAGCAGTGTTTGGCCTCTGGAGCTTTTATTACGTCAGATGAGGAATGAGAAGGAAAGGACTCAGCTTGACTCTCAGATCCCAGGTTGAGTTTGCAGGGCTGCTAAGTTAGAAGAGACTTTATTTATTTTTAAATAATCACATTCCGTCGGGAAGCCACTGAGACACAAACACGGGACTCATGATTCTGTTTGTACTAATCCTCGCTGAAGAGAAGAAATACACTTTAAAGTGTCCAGTGGGACCATCGGCAGGTAAAGACCTTAGTGCAAGTTTCAATGTACAGCACAAAGCCTTTGCAATGACACATGCATTTGCCTTCCTGTGCATAGCTACTTCAGTCCATTAAATAAGATATTTCTATCCCCTCTCTCTCTCCACTGGGTGCATTCTGCTGTTTTTCAAACCCACAGACTCTCCCAGAGCTATAATGAAACAAGCGTCCTCAGAGAGGTTTCCAGTGACCTTTCAAGCGAATTAGGCAGAGATTTCAGAGTAGAAGCCGTGTTCTTTTTAGACAGAGAGAAAAGCCCGAGACCAGGCTGATAGCAAATGGCTTACGGTGAGGGTGCAAATTAGTGACATTTCGTAGCAACCGCTCAGACGAATGCTTCTCGACACCGGATCTCTTTGCAGGTGGGTTGAATCGACAGAAGCAAGTCTATTTTCAAGGGAGGCATGCAGGGTTTTAACTGTGCAGCTCCCACAGGATTCAGAAAACAAAAACAAAAACCCAGATGCTGCACAGCAGACACCCACACATGCTGCTTTGAAATTCTTTCCCCTGAGATCTGTTAGAAACAGACTTGGGAGAAGATTTCGTTCTAAATACAGGGAGTTTGAAATAAAGTGATAAAGCAGGGTAACATTTGTTCATGGCTACATTCATACATAAGATTTTATATTTATACATGCAAGGGAGGCAGCGAGGCCTAGTGGATAGAGCACTAGGCTGGGACTAAGGAGACCTGGGTTCTATTCCCATTAGCCTGCTGGGTGACCTTGGGAAAGTCCCTCAGTTTCCCCCTCTGGAGAAAAGTCCCTCCTTTGAGGTCCGTGCATGAAAAGCCCTATATGAGTGCTAAGGTCAGACTAGATGATCATAATGGTCCCTTCTGACCTTAACGTCTATGAGCTTAAGTATTACTATATACTGACAAAGGTACACATTTGGCATGGAAAACTTGTTCACGGAAAGTTTTGATATAGTGCTGTGTATTCTTATTACT